>NC_132801.1:9771008-10971008 GCF_048594095.1 Paramormyrops kingsleyae
GACAGAAGGCCGTCACCGAGCAGAGCTGCGGCTGTCAGCGAGGTCTGGAGCTCATCTGCAGCGTCGCTATCACACGGAAACGGGGAGGTGCAGTTGTTGTGACCCCTGACCTCCGGAATGCTTCGGCGTCTCCCGGGAAACCACTTCAAAACATGCTCCGGGAGCGCGGTCACCCCACACACACACACACACACATCCCCAAGAAGACAGGCTGGTATTACTGTGTATTTTTTCGTCTGTTTTTTTTGCATGCGTGTGTGTTTACATGCCGCCCGTCCCCCGTCCTGGGGGGCCGCCCCAAACACACGATCCCGAGCCGTATACCAGCGCCGCTTCTTCCACCCCCCCAGCTGAGGGGCTCTCCTTAGGATTGGCAGCTATACAGGCGGCACGAGGACCGACTGCACCTGAGGAAGCCCAAACTGCGACACCCCCCCAACCAGCCAGCCATTACTTTACCCCCCCCCCCCCCTTGCCCTGCATATAGAGCAGGCCAAACGGTGGCCTGAAACCGGACCCCACCTGCACAGCACCATCTCCAGCAGGGGGCGCCCCAGGCATCACCCTATCACCAGCTGCCCCTCGCCCTCCTGCTCACTCCCCCCCCCACCCCCCCCTCCTACCCCTCCCTCCCAGCATGTGATCCCTCACACTTTTTCACCACATTGCAGTTAAAGCCACACAAAAGTCACACACAGGTGCCTTTACAGGCCACGGTGGGGCTGGGAGGAACTGAAAATGATACCCCCCCCCCCCATGGGGGAACCGGATACGGCGGCAGGATAATTCCTTCCATTACACACAGCTATTCCTGGGCTTTATAGAGAAAGGCAAAAAGACGGCTGAAATGAATAAATAAACTAACGAAAACCCCCCTGAGCTCTGGGGGGGGGGGGGGGGGGGGGGGCAGGGTGGAGATGGAGAAAAGGCCCCATTCTCAAAAAGTTATAGGCACTGGCCTCAAGGTGGCAGGAGACGGACCGGGGCATCCTCCAGTTTCACCCCCCACCCTCATTAACACACAAAAACACACAGCTGTGTTTCTCCTCATTTTACATTTTAAACTAAAGATAGATTAAACAAAAAAAAAGCCAAACTGGAGACGTACAGCCGGTGTGTGCTGAGTAAATAGCCCCCCCCCCCCCCCCCCCCGAAAGGGACAGGCCCAGCTTTCTTGTTTCTGGTATCCCTGTAACGTCTAATGACGTCCATATTGTTTTAGGGTCCGTCTGAGATGCCCGGACCCCCCCCCCCGCACAGCTGGGCGATGGGGAGGGAGGGGGCGTTCAGGCACGTGGCGACTTGCCGCTCTGTCGGATGCGACCCCCGACCCCCCCCACCCAATCCAGACATCGGCCTTTGGTGTCATGTGGATCAAAGCACCCCCCCCCCCCACTGCCGGCCGTTTCCCCAGGGGACGGGACACCACATGCAGTCCGAGAGAAGGTGGAGCACTCAGGTTGGTCTCGGTGGGGGGGTTACCCCGAGCCCGTTAGATTAACGATTCTTCTTAACGAGGTTCATTAGGGAACGACTCACCCCCTCTGCGCCCCCCCCCCCCCCCCCACGCCCGGGCACCAGCCTGGACTCTGACAGGTTCTGTTCCATTACACAAGCCTGCTTCCCCCCCCAAATCCAAACAAAAGACACATCTGGTCTCTCTCTGTCCTGTCCGCTGTGACAGCATCTGTGTGTCTCTGTATTGGGGGGGGGGGGGCGGGGGCTCCCGCTCAGGCCTACACCCCCCCCCCCTCCCCCGTGCTGGACACTTGTCAGGGTGAGGCATCACAACAGGTACGAAGAGAAATTATTCCTGTGCTCCCCCCACAATCTGTGCTAAGACCCGCTTACATATGAAAGGGGGCTCTCCCCAAATAAGGGGGGGGGGGCATACAGTGGGGAAAGGTGTTTGTTTAAGAGCAGGTCATTTTCTGGAGTGGTGAGTAGTGACAGGTTGCTTTGATTAATCAGCTGCTGACTGTGCACCCCAGCCCCCATACAGAGTGTGACGGCATGTGTGATGGAGGTCAGCCTGAAGAACCGTCCCCCCCCCCCCCCACAAAACCACATGTGCCAGATGTCCTGGGAAAGGAGGGGGGCAGGAAGAGGGACTGCTCACTCTGTGTCTCTCTTCATGGACATCGCAGTCAGGGATTGACATGACTGGTACACAAGTGTGAACACGTACGTATTTTATGTGCATTTTCACCGATATGACAAGAAATTACTGCGCATTTTAACCTCTGTACCGCAAATGAAGTACGAATTAGCATATAAAGGTTAAAAAGCAAGATAATTTCTTGTCATATTGGTGAAATACATACGCGTTCACGCTGTTTTAACAATCGATTGCTGCACGTATCACTTTTAAAGGTGAATGCGTGCTTGTGTACCAGTTATGTCCTGAAACCACATCTTATTTTTCTATCTTTAACATTACAGATTATGTGTCGATGCTGACATTAGGGTTATCAGGCACAGGTCTCGTTTCTCGGGCCCCCACTCAAAAAGTGACCCATGTGTAGTGATCACTGATGGCCAACAGGAGGCTCCCAAACCACAGGGGCCCCACGCAAACCTGTGGCCTGAGTGGTAGTAAGCGCCGGCCCTGCGTACGCGACACGCCCCCTGGGCCGACACGCTTCGCGGGAGGCAGCAGATCGTGCACTTTGTGTGGCTCCTACTCATAATTTGGAGCAGGTACGTCTGTTTATTTAGGAAAAAGAAAAAGCGCACAGCGCCGCACACGAGCCTCCAGAACACGTGCGTCTGAGTCACCCCTCTCCCAGGGCCTGGGGGGGGGCGGAGTTCTGCCTTTCTCCAAAACCCAACACTGCGTGAACGAAGCCTGGTTTGCTTCATGTGTTTTCTCCCATAATTCTCGGAGTCTTTTATTTTTTTCTTACCCCTGGCCAATTACAACAGCCCTTATGTCTCCCTGTAGTTAAAGAACGCCCCCAAAAACCAAACGAGCTAACCACTGTCGTATTTCACCACGATGGCTTTACGATCGCCGCGCTTCCTCTGGGGCCTTGAACCGGCGCCCCAAACCCCCCCAACACCACACAATCGCGCCGCCCCCAAGCTGCAGTGTCCCTGTGGCCCTCAAAAGCCACTAGGGGCCCTCAAACGTCCCTTGAAAGCCACTGGGGACGGCGGCGGCGAGCCGACCTGTTTGTGTTGGCGCCAGCCCGGAATTCCACACGTCTTTGTGATCCTCGCTGGCGTGACCTCAGGAAACCCGCTGGCGGAGAGCCGCGCTAGGCCCCCGCCCCCCCAAGCCAGACTGGGGTCTTAAAGGAGCCCACCACCACTCCCATTAGTGCCACTCCCCTCCTCACACCCCAAACCCAACACATTGGAGGGGGGGGGGGGGGTCTGCCCCTTCCCAAACAGTATTCACTTTCTCAGTTAAAAACACGCCACCCCTCCCACCATGCTAACAACATGGGATCACGGCTGCAGCCCCCCCACCATAACCAGAAACTACCAGAACTCCTACAGTCTGCGCCCCTTTCACCAGACGCCCCTGCCACAGGGCATAGTATCCATTCAGCTCCCCCCCCCGCCCCCGTCACAAGATCTGGGACCTTTCGAATCCCCGCCGCCACTAGGAGTCTGCTTAACCCAATGGCGGTCCAGCACGCCGGGGGGGCGGGGGGCGGGGGGGGTGGGGGTGTGGGATGCCGAGTGTGGGAAGATTGCTTTTGCTCACGGTGAAATGCCCCCCACCCCACAGGGAAAAAAACAACCACACCCAACAAGGTCATCTTCACTCTCAATTAACACCTCCCACCCACTGGCTGCAATTAAAACAGAACTTTACCCTCCCTGTGGGGTAAACTGGGTCGTTTTCACATATCCACCTCGCCCTGAGCTATAGGCACCGACATATTAGTTCAAAACAAGTTTGGGGTCAGTTAGCATCCCAGCACACCTGGAGCACTCGGGTTTCAAGGGCCTAACTGTGACATCCAGTGGGATTTGAACCTACAACCTTCCAGGCAAAGTCACAGGACACCAGCTACACACCGAGCCGGGGGCAGGATTCAAATTTGCAACCATGAGTTTAGAGAGCAGCAGAACTGACCGATGACCCCATGCGAGGTCAGTAAACCCCATCACCTGACCCTCCTGAGCATGCCCCCCCCTTTTCATCCAAGTGACTGGAATGCCCTAAAGCACGCCACGGGGGGCAGATTAGCCATGTTCTAAACCCCTAAACCCCTCTGATCACACCGTTCCACTCAGATCTAATGAGCGGCTGGCCGAATTCAGCCGATTAATCGGCTATCTCGGACTGCGAGGATAGCGAGCGGGTTTTGCGACCCGATCTTGTTTCTCCCTTGCCACCGGTGACGAGACCTCACACTCCTCCTGAACAAACACGATCCCACAAGCTCCCTGCGATGCCTCCAGCCTTCCCATCAGGCAGTAGAAGAGAGAGAAGGTTAATCCCCACAAACGGAGCGAAACAGAAGAAGCCTTCCCATGCACCTTTCAATGAGTAACTAATGTCATTCATTTGATATCTCCGTGAGGTCCTCTCAGTACGCGGGTTATAAATCCTTGCTCCGCCTCCTTGACAGCAGGTCACGTGATCACACGACAACGGGGAAGGGGGGAGGGCGCATGGGAGCACAGATTTGGGGGCGTATTCGGGGAATCCCCAAGGTGCCCTCAGACGTCAAACTGGTGTATTAACCTTGGTGTATTAAGAGGGTGGATGGGGTTAGTGAGGGAGTTAATAGGGGAGTGAGGTGAGCTGAGGTGAGGTGGGGGGGGGGGGGGGGCAGACATTCCTGAGAGCCCTACCTTGTGCCTCCTTCCTAAGTCCTGCGAGCGCCAACAACTTCTCTGTCACCTCACTGCGAACCCCCCCCCCCCACACACACACACACACACTTGTCAGCCCCACCCTGATCTCACCTGAGACGACCCCCCCCACCCCGCACCCTACGCTGAGGGCAGCTGTAAACCGGCATTTTAAACGTGCAGATTGTCTGGCTGACACCTGTGAAGCGGGGGGGTGGGAGGGGGGGAGACGCAAACTGGATCTACCCACCCCCCCCCACCCCACACGCCTCTCCTCAGACGAACCCTACTCCTATTTGGCTCTGTCCCCCGGAGCCCCCCTCCACTCCCCCCGCTTCCCTACTCCACTTGCAGCTTTACTTGCTTCACCAGATTAATTGCAGCACCAGGTGAAGGTGGGTGGCCATGGGCTGGGGGGGGGGCCTGTAAAGGTCATTCAGGGTGGGCCCTACGACGTGCCATCACCCGATACACACCGTCACATAAAGGTATGAAGAGCACAAGGAGGAAACTGAACCAGCCAATGAGGGCCCAGAAGACAAGGGGGCGGGACCGAGGCGCACAGAGGCCACAGCGGGGCAGCCGGGATGGAACCCTGAGCGTCCACTTGGTGACCAGTGTTCAGCTCACAAGGTAACACGTTCCCTCCAGACTGTAAATCTCTGTGATTCGGCCTGTTTGTAGATTGTGGACAAACGACCGACCCCCCACCCCAAAAGAGCTAGACCTTCCTACACACTGAGCAGGGAGGTGTCCCCCCATCCCGTAGTCCTCATTACAGGAGAATGGGGACATTGTGATGACATGGATATTGATGACAGTCATCACCGCAGGCCTGGTCTTGGGGATGGTGGGGGGGGGGAGTTTGACTCGGTAATGATGTCAGATCTGCCTGGCAACACATGGAATTCAGTCGCACACCCCCCACCCCCCAAACGATCTCCCATGCATGGCACAGACATATATTGAAGAACTTATCCCTAAGCACCTGGCTCAATGGTACAACAGAAGAAACCCATGGGATTCTAACCTGCCGCCATCTGTTCCCTGATCCCACCCCTCGGCCGCTGTGCCCACTGTGGCCGATCCCGCTCGCTGCGTGTAACAGAATACGGCGTCGGCATGAATGGGGCTGTGTACAGGAGCCACCCACTGGAATGCGCATTACCGGGGGGGGGAGGGGGGGAGGTCAGTCAGGTGTCAGCATAGTTCAGGTGCCTGGGGAGGTAACCAAACAGAACACGCCTGTGTGTACATCCTGCCCGAGAGCGAGGGGGCAAGTGCAACGTAACACTTACATAAGTAAAGCTTGTCACCTGACCTGCCCTGCTGGCCACGCCCCCTCCTTTCATCCCCAGGACTGACGATACCTGGTTTAACCTCAGCGCTAATTGGTAACTGTAATCTTTCACGGTACAAGGACAAAAGGCTGGGTCCCCAGCCGATTAAGGACCGTGGCGGCATTTTCTCAGATTCTGTTAACCCGGCCAGTCCCAGCGTTGACCTTTAACCTTTCTGTGGGTGAGTGTAAAAATGAGGACGCACGTTTCTACCCTGAGTGACATCTGTGGCGGGGCAATTTTGGGGAAAATTGAGTATGTTTTCTGGAAGATTCCTTCACTTCGCTGTGGTCAGGAGGGCGACCTGGTGCTGAGCTTGGGGGGGTCACCCAATGGGGTCACATGTAAGGGTCCGCGATGTCCCAAACATCTATGCAGCTGGCTTTACTTGCTTTAGTCTACGCCATGTCTGGCCATATCTGTATGGGGCCAGATATTGGGGGGGGGGGCGGTGCACTGTTTCTCACAAACACCTCCAAGGAAAAAAAATATAATATATTATATATAATATAATATATGTGAGCGAGAGGTGAATTCAGCAGAATTCTTTGCTGGAGGGGGTCCGACGCCAGTTTGGCTCCACGTGCCACGTACACTGGGCGCGGACGGCGCGCCAAACAAAACACCAGACAAACATCCCCAACGAAACAAAAGCCTATTAGGCTGAAGGTGGCGGCCCTGAAAGGGGGGGGGGGCACGAGCCGCTTTTCTGCAGAACCAAGCGGCCGGTGCCTTTGCCCCAAACCTCAGATACCGATCTACCGCAAATAAGAGCCAGACTCTTTTAATTCGTCGTCTTGCTGGTTTTAAAGACGCGGCCGCAGGGAAAGCACTGCAAAGGACAAACAGACAGGTAAATAAATACCCCCCCCCCACCCCACCCCGCCCCACCCCCCCCCCATTGTTCTTGCTTCTCCCCTCAGATTATTAGACTCTAGTTCAGTAAATAATCAGCGCTGCTTGGATTACAAACCAAATCTCCGGTCCCTGGGGGGAGGGCAGTGCTCTGGGGGGGGGGGGGGGGGGGGCTACGGCCCCATTCAGGCTAAAACATCATGCTTGCCATTCTGAGGGAACATGGGGCTTCTTCTTGCTTCTCTGTAGCCTGCTAGCGATGCCGCTTTGAGTTCCTCAGGTCCTTGGGCCCCTGCCTCCTCTCATCTAACCAAAACGAGCGCCACTGCGTCATAGGGTCAGATCCCTATGGATTCAGCACCTTTTCCAGAGGCGTCCTGAGCGCTAACACTCACTGGGGTTTAAACCCGCGGGGGGGGCATACCCAGCCCCATCTCACTGAGCGGCTGACCAGGACACCCGAGTATGTGTGTGTGTTTCCATTTCTTGTAATTATTACATTGTGGGGACCACCAGTCCCAACAATGCGATCAATACCTTTAACTGTTTACCTTGTGGGGACCGAAAAAATGTCCTGCAACTGGTCACTTATAGTTAAGGTTAGGGCTGGGTTAGGGGTTAAGGTCGTCATTGCTGGGATTCGGGTTATGGCCATAGAAACGAATGGAGAGTCCTCACAAAGATATAATTACAAACCAGTGTGTGTGTGTGTGTGTGTGTGTAGGTGGGTGCGTACACCCTCACACAGAGAGCACCAGATGTGCACCGGGGATCAGATGGTGGTTGTGCAGGGAATCAGATGCGGGGGTGATGTTGTGGGGGGGGGGTTGGGGGCTTTGGGCCACATATGCTGAAGGCAAGATACTGTTTGCTGGGCTCTCAGCCTCCCCTGCCGCAGACAGGGACGCCACAGAAGATCACTGGACATACGTGACTGAAAGGCAGTGGCGTGATTCCCGGCAGGTTTGTGCAGCTCCCCTCTCCAAGCCACCAGTAGGCATAGAGGACCCACCCCACTGCCACGCATGTACCCTGCACCCCCCCTACCCAAAACACCCTGTAAAGAGTCCAGCCTCTCCCTGGCCAAGACCAGGTTACACTGGAAATAGGTCACACATACCAGAACGACACAGTGTCACACGTTTAATATTCATACAGGCCAGTTTGGCTGTACAACACACTTAAACTCCTCTTCTTGGTGGGGGTTATGGTTAAAGTGGCAACCCCCCCCCCCACCCTGGTGCTATCACCACGGCGACAAAGGCACACCGCCAGTGTGCCAGCTAAGGGCTGCTCCGGGGGCACCTTGGATACAACCCAGGCAAGGTATGCTGGGAGGTTTGGTTTCCATGGTGGCGACTGAAACCAGGCCTTGCGAACCGCCGAGCGTGGGGGGCAGGGGCAGCCTGGAGATGGAGCAGGGGCGGCTGCCATGGCAACTAATGCGGTCAGCACATGATCGGTTACACCAACACAGGTACAGGTATTCGCAGTTGCAGGTATTCGCAGTGCAGGTATTTGCAGTGCAGGTATTCGCAGTGCAGGCCGCACGTTGCAAAACTGGACCTCAGTTTACAGGGCAATTGTAAGACTGAAGATTAAGCTAATTCATATTTACCGGTCTGATTTTTTACTTTACATTCAGGCCTCTATATTAAAAAATAAAGAAAAAAAGTAGTTTTTTTTCAATCTGTGTGAGTGCAAAACACGGCCACTGCAATAAAGTGCACGGATAGTGCCGGTGCTCTGCCAGTCTGAGGTACCAGGAGGACGAAGCGTGCAGAGCCCCGGCACGGCGGGGGGTGTTTCCTAGGTAACCTGTGACTCGCTTGGGCGAGTTTCAACACAAGTGTGTAACGCGTCAGGAACTGAGCGGCCTGTGGAGATGGAGACGGGGGCAGATCCCGCGGATTCGGGCGGGAAAATCGCCACGGAAGCGGTTTGGACTGGCGCCCGTCGACGGCACTGCCTCTCATACCCATTTTTAAATGCGATCATTAAATGCGCCGGTGTTTCCGCGATCAGCACGCCCAGCCCGTCCCAGGGAGGCCACCCGCTCACCTTCTGCGGGGAATCTTTGTGGCGTGACGATCCAGGCTCTTGCATGAGGTTGGCCATAGGGGCTTTTCAAGCTGAAAAGGGCGCTATGTAAGAATGAACCGAATGGATGGGAGTCCGATGTCACGCTGTGACGCTGGTGCGTCTTTTAGTTTGGCTCTCGACCGAGGCAGAGGGGCACCGACGGCAGATGATGGAAAGTGTGAAATGGCGTCTCCCTCGTGTGAGGAGTGGCTGACAGCTCAACGACTGAGGAAGGCGGGCAGTGACACGGGAGAAGCGGAGGGTGCACACACACACACACACGCACACACACACACACACGCACGCACACACACACACACACACACATGATCCAGCAAGACCAAACAGCAGCTCCGGGATCCAGGCTGAGGGGTGGGAGGGGCAGACAGGCTGGCAACAGGAGAGCCACGTTACCCACGATGCCCCGGAACAACCGCCCACCTCCCTGGGCCAACCCTGGGGTATTAGGGGCGTCACTGTTTTGACAGATAACCCGCTTACCGAAATAACTGACTTTTAAACACCATACTAATTAAAAGCGGGAACTTCCAGAAGCCTAGAGGAGAGGAGAAGAGAGGGGAGGCGGCTCATTGGTGAGATGGCGACTGCAGTAGAGCGCCTCCTGCAGGTGGAAGAATGTAAAAACACTTAGGTGGATGCTGTTACCGCCCCAAACATGATGCTACCCGCGCATGGTCACCATGACGTTTGCCTTTAACACCAAACTCTACAGTTACATGTCAGAGAAAAACAAAAAATCATAATAATGATAATCCAGCCAGTAAAGATCCATGCCCTTGAACTGAGGATTTGATGGCTTCCTGTTCTTAATCCCCCTCATTCTGGGCATGGCGCTCGCTGATGGCGATGGCAGGAGTCGGTTCTGCCGCCCGCAGTTCTATTTACTGCAGCTGTACACAAAAAGCCCCCCCCCCCCCCACCCGGAGGGGGGCTGGGGGGCTTACATGTGTGCTGCGATTTTACGGCCCAGATCAGCAGGTGGTGTTTATAAGGAAAATAAACGTCTTGGCCATCGCTCTCGGCCCCTGCTGAGTGAGCCCACATACATGCATACGCTTGTCCCACCTGCGCCTCCGTCCGTGAGCTGGATCTCCGCTCCTACGTGTGTGTGCGTGTTAGCGTGAGTGCGCACTGAGAGTGTGTTACAGCGTGTTATTGTGTGTTACAGTGTGTTATTGTGTGTTCCAGTGTGGTACTGTGTGTTACAGTGTGTTATTGTGTGTTCCAGTGTGGTACTGTGTGTTACAGTGTGTTATTGTGTGTTCCAGTGTGGTACAGTGTGGTACTGTGTGTTACAGTGTGTTATTGTGTGTTCCAGTGTGGTACAGTGTGTTACTGTGTGTTACAGTGTGTTATTGTGTGTTCCAGTGTGGTACAGTGTGGTACTGTGTGTTACAGTGTGTTATTGTGTGTTCCAGTGTGGTACTGTGTGTTACAGTGTGTTATTGTGTGTTCCAGTGTGGTACAGTGTGTTACTGTGTGTTACAGTGTGTTATTGTGTGTTCCAGTGTGGTACTGTGTGTTACAGTGTGTTATTGTATGTTACAGTGTGGCACTGTGTGTTACAGTGTGTTGCTGTGTGGTACTGTATGTTACAGTGTGTTACAGTGTGGCACTGTGTGTTACAGTGTGTTGCTGTGTGGTACTGTATGTTACAGTGTGTTACAGTGTGGCACTGTGTGTTACAGTGTGTTGCTGTGTGGTACTGTATGTTACAGTGTGTTACAGTGTGGCACTGTGTGTTGCTGTATGTTACAGTGTGTTACAGTGTGGCACTGTGTGTTGCTGTGTGTTGCTGTGTGTTACAGTGTGTTACAGAGTGCATTAGCTGCCATCAATCTGCCCAGCAGAAATATTAATGAATAAGTGAGAATCGCCATATAAATATAATCTCAATCTGAAAAGATTCAAATAATACCAACACATCCTGCAAAGTCCAGCCAAACAGCAAAGCCCCCCCATCTCACTCCCTCCCTCCCTCCCTCTATCTCCCTCTCTCCCCCCCGCCCGCCCCGCTGCCCCCATTGTCTGCTGCTAGGAGACAAGGAGGGTCCTCTAATTAATTGATTATTTCTTCATTTCCAATTAATTAAAAGGTTGCACTGACAAAACACGCAAAAGGCAGCATTAGCACCTGGTTTACCCCCCGTGGCCCCCGGCTGGTGGAGCGCTCTGGGCGGAGATCACACAGGAGCCCCTGGGGCCCCCGGGGGCCCCGACACTGTGATGCCTGGACTCGCCGCTGCCCCTCCCCCGCAAACGAGCCCCCCTCCCATTTCCCGCTCCCACGGTGATGCGGCCTGACAAAAGGACGAGCTCCCCAGACCGTTGGTAGATCTTCCTGTTTGGTTTTATTTTTAAGAGAAAAGCCGTTCTGCGTCCCTTATGAATGCGGCCCTTTCACACGTGGAAAGCGCCTTGTTTACTCTGTGTCATTCACAGACCCGTCTCTCTCCCCCTCCCCGCCCCCCCCCAGCTGGGGCTGTCCCCTCTCCTATTTCACCCTGCTTTTCTCACCGTTGTCCCACATTCGTGTCCAAATTGATTCGAGGCTTGCTCTCTTACCCAAACACATGCCAAAATTGCTTCTTTTCTTTTCAGTTGTGATTGTCAGCCACCCCCCCCCCCCCACTCCCATCCACCAATCCCAACCCCAAACCTTCACCCCCCCCCCAGTAACGATGTTCTTCCTCAAAACTGTAACAGTCAGTGACAAACATTTTAAAAAATTATGAAAGTACATGTTTACACAGCCCAGGCGACAACGAGAAAGGGAGTGCGGCTCCAACACGCTCGTCAGTGTAATTAAATGCACGTCTGAGCGCCCTTCTGCTCCAGCAGCCCGCGTACGCTCTCACACATCACAGCCGGACGCACCGATAACACTCCGCAATACACAGCGGACGCCCCTTTGATTTATAACAACACTAACGAGATATATGACACACACTCAATAAGCACTAATATTTTCTTGCGCTATTCCGATTTTTTTGTCATCATTGTATTTGTATATTGGTTTATATATTTACACTTTGGTTATATATATTTTAGATTATAGCAGAAATGTATACTAACGGGCAGATATATAGTGAACTGTCGTAATATATCGCAGATAACATTATTTATGAAAAACCTCCACGTAAGCGTTCATTAAACCGCTCTTGTTTTTGCAGGTACGTGTGGACAACGATGGCTACCCGAAACACCGTGGCGAGGAGGGCGTCGGGCAGTCCATGAATAGCAAGAGAGGACGAGAAAGGAAGGATGAGGAGGAAAGGTGCTGGCAGAGATGGTGTGGCGGTCTGAGGATTTGGCACGGGTCGCGTGGATCTGAGGCGCCACGCTCGGCACCACGTGACCCACCCCGTCCCCCACCCCGTCCCCCAGCCTGGGCAAAGTGAGGCGGAAACACGTCCTCAGTGTTCAGAGAACGACCATTTTTTGACAGCGAAGGTAGTTGGGGACGAGGTTCAAACCGCACGCCCCCCCCCGCAGCCTTGGGGACAGCCGGCTCCCTCACTTGGCACCCGCACAAAACGGGCTCAAAGAAAGCACCGTGCTTGGGGAGACAATGTCCCCTGTTCCCCCTCCCCCCGAGATTTTACAGCTTCCTCTGGAGCTCGCCGGCCCCCGTTTCACGTACGCCGCCACGCGCTCGTTCCCGTGGTGACCGGCCGGTCAGAACTGTTTGTTTACAAAACTGCAAACTATGAAATATTCACAAAACTAGAAGGACCTTGTTTTCATGTCTGCGGTGCATGAGGGCCTTTCGACGCCAAAAACATCCAGAATTATTACCAAATGCATATAGTCTCCCATGCAGGTAAAGGGCATTACAGAGGCGGAGCTTATCAGACACACATGTTATTTTAGAACCTCCAGCTGTCTGCCATCAGTCCTGTACGGATTTGGAGGGACCTGACAAAAATAATAAAAAGTGAAAGAAAGAGGGCTTTTATTAAAGTAAATTATAGCCTGTAAACAGTGTTTTCTTCTTTAATGCCAGCTTGCTTCCAGCACAGTTTCTGTGCACAGTCAGGGGCAGGGGGCGGGGTACGGGATCGGGGTGACCCCACAGCGAGGAGTGCCCGGGCGGGACCCCGATTTCCTCAGATTAATGGGTTTACCAGAGTCTCCCCTCGCCCGGTGTCCCCACATGACGGCAGGACACAACAGGGAGAAAAGCCCCCCCCCAAGCCTGCAGACCCTCTGCCAACACAGAAGCCCCCCCCCCCCCCACCAGGCTCCAAAAGGGATTAAAAAAAAAAAATTTAAGAACAAAGGAGCTGCGATGCTATGGTAAATAAACGGCGGCAGAGAGGGACAACCTTCACTGGCCGTCTCTGTACCAAGTGAGGCGCTATATTTGATGGAAAATCGTTATTGCTGGACCTTAAATTCACGCGCGCGGATCACACTCCCACCACCCGGCTCCGGAGTCACTCTGTATCGCCCACGGTGGCATGTGCCAGCACCGTCTGCGTGTGCCGCTCCATTCACGCTCCGGGATCATCAGCCTGCCCGGCGGACTCATTTTACGAAATCTCTCCTCCTCCCCCATACAGCCGCACCTTGTCCCCTGATGTATCAGAGACAGCCTCTCCTTAGTGACACCCCCGCACACCCTTCTCAACTCCAGCCGCCACCCCCCACCCCCAACAAATGCTAGTGCCAAGAGACGCTCAGAGTGGGAAAAGTTCTCCGCCGCCACGGCGGCCAGCGATTCCCACGGCGCACATCAGCCAGGGTGACACAAGGCAGCCGCCTCTTAAAGAAAACAGAAAAAAGAAAAATGCCGCCGTGTGTTTGGCTTTAATCAAAACCCTATAAAAACTCGAACTTACTCCTCTGGCAACACGCGCGGAGTCATGTGAAATGAATCATTACAGATTATCTCTCTGGGAAAAGGCACGATAAACAAGCAAGAGAGTCGGGCTCCAGCAGGGCAAGGGGCCATCGCTCCTTAAAGGCACAGGCACAAAAAAAAAAAACCTTGGGGCCAATATACCCAGGAAGGGCCCTTCTCCTAAACCCACACTGTTGATAGGGTTAGGCTGCGGGGGCCGAAAATCGGACTCTCCCCCCGTCTGCCACAGTCTTGTGGGCGAAGTGCTGTGGTCGTCGTGGCATCAGCCACCTGCGACAAGGATGGCTTTAAATACGGTTCATAGAGCAATAAATGGAAAGAAGTTTTTGTCATATTAATAACAAGCGACACGTGACCTTCCGGCTCCAAGTGTCACTGGCGCCGAGAGGAAGGTGGCCTGTCAGAAGGACGCGAGCCGACAGTTTCCCATCATCGTCAGCTGGCATCCCGTGCAAATGTCTGAGAGAAAAGCACGTCCGACACTGAGTCTTATAGGAGCAGAGTCACGTGGACGGGGAATCGGGCACATCGAGAAGGAGAGTCGGCGTGACTGAAGGCCAGAAGCACCACAGAGGTGGCCCAGTGGGGGGCAGCAGAGCTCAAGCCCACCCCCCCACCCCCCCAACAAAGACACACTATAAAAAACCCGGCATATAACACACTGGGGGCCCCAAGGATGACAGGAGCCCCCCTCCAATAAGCTGTCCATGCTTTTCATTTATATAACTACATATATTAAAACATATGAAAGCAGTGAAAATGGGGAAGGGTCGTGTGTGTGGGATAGCAGAGTGGAAGGTTTAGAAGAGTTTGGCTCAGCCTGAAGTTTCCCTGCCGCTGATCCACAGGGCTTATTAGACATCAGAAAGGGGCCCCGCCGACCCCGAGGGGCCCCCGCTCCGGCAACAAGGACAATCACGGCTCAGCCACATCGCTCCTCATCTTCCTCAAATCTAAACAAGCAGGAGGACACTGCCTAATTAACGGCGGCCACGCTTATAAACGGAAAATACATGCCGGCTGCCAGATCAGACCGAACGGCAATGAAATGACTGCAAGAACCCACGGCACCCACGTTAAAATAAAAAAAGCAGAACCCCCCCCCGTCAGGGATACCCCCCCACCCGCAGCCGATGCACGGAGGAGGAACAAAAACCTGAACTGCGCGCTCACACGGATTGACAGGCGGCCGAGAAGCGAAAGGACCCGCGGTGATCCGAGGTGGAAGGGGGGCACCGTTGGCGCCGGGTGGCACCGGGGCTCTTGGGAGGCAGATGAAAGCAGCAGGACACAATGGATTAGCGAAGAATGATAAGAGCAGCGGAGCACAGATGACGGGGGGCCAGGGCGTCACGCGGGGTGACGGCAGAAACTCGGGGGAGGTGCACCACACCGCAGCACCCTCTTCACCCGGATGTCAGCGCCGCGCTCTCACCTCGCTCCTGCCAACCCAAAACAAACCGCGAAAGGTGTCCCTGCACCCTCGCCACGCCGCAGGGCTACCGACGCGGCTGCAGAGCGGCCGGCCGCACGCTCCACCGGGCTCACCGCCGGATCCGCTCGGCCCCTGACCTGCCTCTCCACCTGCACGGCGCTCCCTCCAGAAACTGCGTTACAATCATGCCGTCTGTAATTACAATGACAGTGATACGGGGCCACTGACAGTAACCAGCCCCACATCACCATCAGGAATCCGGGGGAAACAATTAAGCCTGGATGGTTACATATTTTAATTGTTATCCCGTCTTTTAATAAAAATACACACTGCCAATACCAGGCCAATCCCTCCAATAGAACAGGCTGCTATTCATTACTCATAATAATAATTCAACAACAAAAAAAAAGCCCCTTGAAGTGTCTCATTTCACATTTACTGCAAGTGTAAAATCACCAAAGTGTCCTCAGTTAAGACCCTGTAATAATTAAGACAGAATAATCTTTAAATAAGATTCAATCTCCATGAAAAATACAGAAATCTGTGACAGCAAAACACAAATTAAAACATAAATACAAATAAATAAAAGAAATAAAGAGTAAAAATATATATATATATTTTTATAAATGTACAAAAAAATTAAATTAACCTCTCTTGGAACTCAAATACAAACAAGCTAAAATTATGGCCAGCTTCATATTATTTTATATTAATTGATTTATATTTTAAATAAAATTTGAGTGGACATTTAGTGTATCAATTGGAGTAATAAACGTTAGAGGAAATGCGTACACACACTCTCAAGTGCGCAAGCCTGTCTCTGATCTATCCTCTCCTGCTGGCAAGCAGCACCCTGCCCGACTCGGACCACGGTCCATGTGCACGGCTGGCGCAGGGTTGGTGCCCGGGCGGGCGGCCGCGCCAGACCGCGGGCAGAGACGGGGGAGACCCGCTGCTTGCCTTACACACACTCTGGTACGGGGCCAGCTGTCACGGCGCTCCGCCGCGGCCTCGCGGAAAGTCCGCCGAGTGAGACTCCCTGCCAGAGAGGAACCTCGCTCGACGGCCTGCTTTGATTTTCGTTGTGTTTTTTTTTAACTAGAGGAGTGTTATTTATTGGTTGACAGCCGCGACGGGCCCGCGATCGCCGTCGGCAAATTTCCGCCAAGCTAGGATTTCTGACGGGAGCGAAAGCCAACGGTGGGGCGGACGGTAAATTCTGCCAAGCGGGGATCAGCTGTGGCTTGGGCACGCGCCCTCGCCCACGGTGTAGCGCGGCACGGCTCTCAGGGCACTGACCTGGCGTGTGGACGAAGTAGGCCAAGTAGAGGTCGAGCTCCTTGACAGAGACACCGATGTGATGTGGCTGCACGCACAGGCCGTGGTTAGAGCACTGGGGCGACTTGACCAGCCGCTCGCCGTCCGTGCTTTCCAGAGGACTGCCCTTGAAGAGGATCACCATCACCAGGTCCAGCCGCCACACCTTGTCGGCCTGCCGCAGGCAGTCGATGCGCCGGATCTTGCCCTTCTGGTCGGGGTTGGACAGCACGCAGCATGGTGGCTTTTTGCCCGTGATGGTCAGCACGAAATCCTCGCGGAACTCGGGCCGGATGTCCTTGCGTAGCTTGGCGAGGAGTCGCGACGCCCACTTCTGCTTGATCTCCGGCTTTTCGCCCAGCAGCTCGTCCTTGACGGCGCGCTCCTCGTCCTTGGACATGCGCTTCTCGTGCTTCTTGAAGTACTTGCGCTTGCGCGCCTGCAGGTTGAACCAGGTGTAGGAGAAGGCCCGAACATGTGGCAGCAGGGCCTCGATGAAGGGGTGGAACTCATCCTGCGGTGCCAGGAGGGAGAGGGGGAGAGCGCGGTTAGTGGCGTGGCACACCGGGGCGGCGGGGGGCGACCGAGTTCCCGTCGGACGCGGCGTGAGGGGTCGGGAGGAAGCGCCAGGAAAAACGTCGCCTGCGGATGTAACATGCATTTTAAACAAAACCACTTGTGCAGCGAGATGAAGAATAGCCACTGGCAGGAGGCACAGGTGCAGAAGAACAACTGACAAAACGATGACTATTATTTAGCTACGTGTACTTTAAGCCAAAGGATCACAAAATAATGCTGAGTTATGACAATACTTTAGAAGATCAGTTACACGGCCAGCTCAAATGACCAGGGCAACATCAAAAGCGACATTGTCATGCAATATTAAAAAGAAAAACAGAAAAAATGAACAAGGAAAAACAACAACATGCTAGCAAAAAAAAAACAAAAACAGAGACACATGCAGAATGCGTACGAGTAGAGTGGGATGGGGTACGAGAATGCCCTCCATTAGGGATTCAGCTTAAACCAGACAGATCTGCCCAGGTCAGGCTGCAGCTCTGGTGTGCGACACACATAAGACCCCCTCAGCAATCCCACAATACCCGGCTGATGCGTGAACGCACGCCACCACGCTGCGCCAGAGAGCAGCAGTCACCCGCATGTTCAGCTGCCTTTCTATATTGTTACCTGTCTCCTTTATTTCCCCAAACCAAACTCAAACTCAAATACTACCACCGTAACACTCAAAAAGTTACTGAGAGACAACTGGCAGCAAACAAAAATTAAAATGAAACCAAATTAAAATAAAAAATAATAATAATAATAATAATAAACACAGAAAAGGACGGAGGCAGACAGTCTGGTAGTTACCATTTTGCACTCTCATCATAAATTCAGCACGTCGATTGCAAGGGAAAAGAAAAAATTCTCGGTGCTCGGATCCCTGTCTGTATCAGCCACTTAAGATAAACTGCTACAAGAAGAGATGGGGGGAAGAAAAAAGAGAGAAAGGAAAGTGGAAGAAGGCAGGGAAAAAAGCCCCAATTGTCCAGTGGAATTGGTAAAAAAAAAAAAAAAAAGTACGAAAAAAGAGGAAACCGGGGGGAGGGGGGGGGGCACAGGAACAACACCAGCAAAAGAGTCCTGACGGTACAGCAAGAGAGGGAAGAGGCAGATTTTTAAAAGAGAAATAGACTGAGCAGGAGAAATAACAGCAAAAAGGAGAAAAAAGCACAGAGAAGGTGTGTGGCCCCCCAGTATAAAAACGCGTAATAAAAAAGGCAAAGGGGAAAGCCGCTTACACGAACACACTCCTCTTCTGCTTTTAAAAATCTAAAGAGGAAAAAAATGCCTGGCAGGCCAGTGCGTGGTGTCTGCGGAGTTTCTATGGGCCCTGCGTAGGACTCACAAGGACAGCCTGGGACGGGGGGGGGGCACAGCACCACCACCGAATGGGCAAAAAAAAAGGAGAGGACCCAATCGATGCTGGAAGAGCGTGTGCGACCGCTGGCAAACCAAGGCTCTCCTTCCTTTTTCCCCCTTTCTCTCCAACACTCTCTCACTCTCTCTCTCTCTCTACGTTCCTTTCCCTAACCATCGCCTGAGTCTTTGCCAGTGTGCATAGGGCCCACCTATTTGGCAACGAGACGCCTACAGCCCAGCCAATACGCTCGCTTCAAGGGCTGGGGGGGGGGGGGGGGGGTGGCATGGGGGGGGTTGGTGGTGGTGATGGAGAGAGCAAGAAAAAGAGAGAGAGCGAGACAGAGAGCAGTTTAGTCAGACGGCACAAAATTTGCCAAATTGACAAGTTCCTATCTAGTGCGCAGGCAAAGTCCAGAGGATATTAATTTTACATGCACCAATCCTAAACCTTGCCACTGTTACTGCTGCGCCCCCCCACCACACTTTGCCACCATCACACACTGCCGTGACACCCCCACACCAGCACCCCTCTCCTCATTCTCTCTTTCTGCTCACATTACAGCACCTTGGCTCAGGCTGGCATGAGAAAGCACAGCTCCAGTCACAGCTGCTCCCAGATTTACCACACAAACAATGGGCCGGGGGGGGGGGGGGATATTTCCCCCAAAACACATCCTATTGATGCAGTGCAATTTTTAAATGCCCTCATATATCCATTGCATTTTAAACCACACACACACACACACACACACACACACATACAAACGCAAAGAAAAATAAACATTAAAATAACAGTAATGCAATTTTACTTGAAAAAATTACAGGTACTAAAATATAAATAAATGCCGAGCAAAATATTCTTAAAAGGTATTTAAACACCATTATCACCAAACATAATAAATATCTATCCAGCCATTTTATTTTTGATTTTTTTTTAGCTACAGACCCCCCTGTTGTTCCTAACCCTGATGTACTTGCTTCACTTTCTGATATTTTTGCTATTTTACAAAAACAGAGTGAGAATATGCCATACTAAAGGCTCCATGCAGAGACAGCAAAGAGGACCATTCTTTGTTGGTAATCGAGCACACAGATTTTTTCCTTAACGAATTAGGAGTTAGAAATACTCCAACCTATACAGCGCACAAATGAACCGGCCCACGCCGCAATATTAATACAGCACCTAACTGACAGTGACGTGCAAATGCCAGAAAGTGTTTCCAAAAGCCGGCCGGGTCTGTGCGCCTTAGTGCGGCGTGCGGCACAGACCGGCTCCCGCACCGCCACCGACTGACCTTCAGCGACCGCCCCGCTTCCCCAGGCCGATTAAAGACTGGGGGGGGGGCGATCTCTCAGCCCTGGGCTGGTGCGCACTCCGCAAACGGAGATGCCGGGACGCAGGTAGCGTGTTTAAAGAAACGAGGGGGCCAGGAATGAATGAATGCTGCGGCATCTATAACATAAACAGCGACGTTAGAAAATGTCCACGAAAGCAGCAATAAAAGTGGAAACACATGCTACCACAAATGGCATTGTGGACTCGAATTAATATGAACCATTTTCAGACATAAATTTGAGCAGTTATTAACAAACAGAGCGGCAGAAGTTTCTCCAGCAATTTGCCAACAGTTCGAGTATGAAAACGTGGAAACACTGGCAAATCATTAACTGTCTGATTTTAGTTTATACTCCGTAATGTGCAGTTATGCTCTGATCGCCGTTCAAAAACACATTCTCCCCAGCATCCTAGATGACATCAGTTTTTTCCTCTTTAATGCTAGTTAACCTGAAAGCAAGTAAGTCAATTAAAATAAAACATTGAAATAAACAACGAAAAGTGAAAGAGACGCAGAGAGTGTCTGGCTGGCCCGTATCAAAGGCGGATTGCTGCTTGCGATCTCAGTGCTAAGTGGAGATGCCTTTGCCTGACATTTTGTCTGAACTGCTGCTGCTTGTCAGATGCCAAAAAACCCAATTGAAATGAAATTCCCCGCAATGCATTTCCGAAACAAATGTTTGAGCAACTGAACAATCAGCCTGCACAAACTGAGCACTGCTGGACAGACAATATCTCCTTATTACCAGTATAGGCATCATTTTGACAAATGTATGTATATAGTCTACATATATACATACACACACACACACACAGGGATATATAATTTCTATACACAGTGTAATACAACAACAACGTTATATTCTCCCCGCTTATTTTTAAAGGTAGACCAGAAACGACGCCAGTGTTATTTGTAAGCAAACTCTCACAATACAAATAGCGCGGTCCACGTTTGAATATGCGCTGCACGCGTATGTGGAGGCCTTTCCGTAAAACCAGTGATTTGCAGTATCCTTTTCGGCGGCCATTTATTATGATATATTATATTAGGATAATAAGTATTATTATTATAGATATATTTCAATGGCACCGTCCACAGACAGCACCGCGTTTGACCACTGTGCTGCATGAGGTGAACCTTAAGAACGCGCCTATGAAATAAACAAGCGCTGAGGCGGCGGCAGCTGCGCACTCGTACAGATGTTTCAATTTATTTTTGCAGGAAAGCTTTTTTTATGATTTTGGCTCAGCTTTGGGTCTCCTCAACACCCTCGCATTTAGTTTAATTGCGTCAATTCCGAGAAGCTATATATATATATAGTGTTGCACTTTTTAGTGATCTCCACGCTGCTCTGCTGCAGATGGAGGCGATCTGTGTCCTTACGCCGGGTGGGATGTACCGCCGCTCGCCGCACCCGCTCCGCGCGCGAAGCCCCCCTTTCTCGCCGCTGCGCAGACACGAAGCGCCCGGCGCGGTCTGACCGGCAGAGCCGTACCAGAGCTGTCTCCCCTCCACCTTTTAAATGTATATCTAATATGAAACCGCATCTTATCTTTGCGAGCCACACGGTCTCTAAAACGAAGACCTTTGCTCGGTCGGGAGGGAAACTCCTCTTTCGTTCGCCTCGGCTTTTTTTACGAGAAGAGAAAGAGTGGAAAGTGAGCTGAGGGCTATCGCTCCGAAAAGCTGACTTAGCCGACAGCCCGCTCCTATCCACTGTTTATAAAACAACTGCCAAAAAGGAGAGAGGAAAATAGAGGGAGAAAATTCAGGCGACATCTCAACTTAAGCGTTATACTTTACTGTCGTGGCTTTCAAATATTTATTGCTACTTTTTGTTGCATGAGAAATAAACATTCAGCAATATATCCGCCATGACTAATCGCCCAACAGAGAAAAAGATTAAAACTAAGCTCCGTCCGCTTTTGAAGATTTCGTTGATAAGTTTATTTAAAATGAAATTTTAAACACATAAATCTCACATTGTCTCATTTGTAATTGTCTGTCGCTGTATATTTTATCAAATGTTATATAACAAATGCCCGGTAGAAAAGTCATTTGCAGGAAGAAAGGCCCGGTCAGTAATATTTTGACAAGAGGACTGAAATATCTATATCAGTCTTTCGGTTTCTTATTTAAACAATGCACTTGGCACTATCTCTGCGGCTGTATATTTATTCAGGACGGGCGTAAATGCTGACAGTCATTCCACAGGTTTAGTCCTTAGACAAGTACGCCTGCAAAGATCGGACTTTGCACAACCTGACAACGAAGTGCCAAAAACCGTACACAGTACACATACAAATATTTCATTAAAAAACTATGCTTAGTTTAATAAATCTTCATACCTGCACGTTAAATATTGGATAGAACATCTCATTACCACCTTTAATATAAAATGAAAGTGGCGTCAAACATAACTCGTATACATAATGCAGATATCGTTAATTAAATACTATTAGCCTATATTAATTACACGATGAAACGGAACTATCGACAGAGGGAAAATAACTATCCACAAGAGAGGCCGGATAAACAACGATCTCTTCTTAGCAGATGGTCTTTTCGCTACTTGCTTAGAGGAGTTGTGCGCTTGTACATTTTTAACTAGATCTCCTTGAATCACGAAACTACATTCAGCGACCGGCCGAGAAAAGAACAGGCGACAAACGGCACCACGGTGACAAAGTGCGGCACTGTCACTTCATTCACCGTGACCCTCATACACAAGTGCATCTAATGCGCTAAGCGCTGTCCAAAAAGAAAGGCATGCCTACATAGACCCTTCACATAGCAAACAATCGTAGGAAAAACAATCATTTTAACGCGGTATTAGAAATTTACGCGTTAGATCATTCGGCAGTGGACCTTATCACTGCGAACGAAACGGCTGTCATCGGCACAGTGTACGGCACAACTGCTTTTCCACGGCAAGATATCACGGAAAATAAATTATATGAACATCACACATTGTACAGTTCTATTTTGTTTTGGTTCCATAGTAAAATAACGTCAAAACACATTAAAATCAACTGTTTGTTCTGGTTTTCAAGTTATACTAAAAATAATAATTCGGTTTTAGTTTTTTCATATTAATTCAAAAAACCTTTATTTCTGTTTAAAATGGAAAGAAAAAATCTGGAACAATACACATTAAGAGCCCCTTAAAGTATGAAGTCAATAGTTCTGCCAAGATCATTAAAACTACATATTCGCGGCGCGCACACACATTTATTATGAAAGAGAAAAAAAATTAAGGCTGCCGTATAGACTTGGCTTGAAAAAAGGAGAAATTCACGACCTGGAGAGACAGTTTGGCACCCCGTTTAAATCAAGTCAGACAAAAGAGCAGTAGTAGTGTTTTACAGCCGTCAGTGACATTTATTTTAAATCGGTAACAATGGGTCTAGCAGTGTAATCAGAGATAGGCCTAGAGGCCATTATAAACTCAGCCTGATCCAATCAGTTAATTTCAATGTGCGCCGTTTAATCGTTCGTTGCAGTTCATTTTTAAAGCAAGTCCATTAGTTTAAAACGGAGCTCAGTAACCGGTAAAGTGTGGCTGACCCTTTGTCACTTAAGGTCCATGTGATGGCTATACATTTAGATAAAAGTACAGTTACTATATAAAGTTTATATAATGTAAAGGCAGTTAAGTAATATGCATTCACGAAATGCAAACATGCATGACACGCAAACTTTGACTTTCGTCCATTGGCCACTTTTGAACATCGCCGTTGCCTGATTTAATGGTTTGAGTGGGGCTGAGGTAAAACAAATAATGTACCTACTTTTCAAAAGTTGTAAGCCAAAATGACACTTCAGTTCATACAGGCTGGAATACATAGGCCTATAACAACATGAACGTAGTTATTTTTAAAATTGCTCTGCAGTTTTGATTCCGTCATTTTTCCGGTCTCCCAAAGGGCTGAAATGTATGTGAGGCCGTGATGTCAGCCCTCATATTAAATTCGCCATTAACTTTCCGTATGAAAACACATGACTCCCGTTTGCTTCGATTCAGTCACTGTTCACTTGCAAATTAAACAATGCCAGACTCAGTGTTTGCTCGCCGTTGGGAAATAAAGTTTATTGCTCCACACAGACATTTATTCCTGAGCGATCAGCCGACTTTATATCACAGTTCAACTCTTACGCTCTTTTGCAAATAGATCTTTTCTGCACAGTAAAAAGCAAACTATTCAAAGGCCGTGTTCCAAGTTCATTTTTTTTTGTATTAGGATGCCTAATAACTTCTGGGGCAGAACACGCAGTAAAACCCTTAACAACGGCGATGATCCTAATTCGCGGTCGCTTGAATTGTTTCAAACACGAGACAAACTCCTAAAACGACTAGATTAATTATTTAACTATTCAAAATGGCCTTAGCCTACTCGAAACAGAATCTAATTATAATATCCGGAAAAAGGCGGCCTACTGCCCATTAAAACCAGCTTTATTTCCTTAGGCGTCCAAGTTCTTGCGAACATCAGAACTGCTGCAGTGTTTTACTGAAGATATGCCCAACAGCGCAGCCATTTCAGTTTTTGCCAAAATTAATATTTATTATTTTCAGGGCAGCATTCATCGTTTTATTTATACTTAAGTTGATTAAATATCGCTGATTCTTAAGAGAAGCGTAATGACCTACGCTCAGTAATTTATTCTAATATTAATTAATTACCATTAGCATTACAACATTTGTTATAAACACAATTATTATTATTGAATTATTTTTTATTACAGGATAAATGTTTCTATTTTTTTTTTGGACGTCATGTTTCCCCTGAAAACTCAACAATCTCTGTCACATCAAACTTAATGCGCCGAAAATGTAACAGTCTAATTGCAGCATCTTTTATTTGAATCACAGTTCCATTAATAGAAATATTTCCTCATGTATTAAAAACAAACCAAATAATACCTATAGTCATGTTAAAATTAATACTGATATTATTAAAACGAGTTTACAAAACGGTAAGGAACAAGCTTAGAGTCTTTAAGCGTATGTTGGTGTAAATCAGCTTTATTTCGACCTGCCGTTGGACCACAGCGAAACAGCAGCACGTGCCACTGGAACCGATTTACATTTATTATCCCGATAAGAAAGAAAAAAATTTAATACAATTCAATATTTGTGAGATATTTCAGAAAAAAAGTATTTTATTATAACTTTTAATAGTCCTATTGGATTAGAAAAGACATTTCAAATAATTGACACGTAAAAGTCACATGACAGAGAAAATGAATGACTCTCCTCGGCGGGTTTGGCACATTTTAGCTTATTAGTGAGCTCATTTACTTGTAATATTATATATAATAATAATGTGTTACCCATATAAACAATGATTATTTAAGTCCAAATTTGGTGAACACATCTTCCCTTCCCTGGCAATTTTCAGGCTACTACTAGTATTATTATTATTATTGATAATATTGTTGTTTTATTTTTTATAATGGAAAGGGGAAAAAAATGAATTCATTTTTCGAATCCATTTCAGCTGTAACGCTGCCCTCTGATTACTGTGGCCTGCCTCTGGAATGATTCCTCGCTGCCCACAGAGAGGCCGCATTACAATACGTGGCCTGTACATGGCTGTGATACTCGCTGTGGAGCATAAAGTATGAGGAAGGATGTGTTTTTGCAGACGGGGAGCGTCAGGTGGGACACTGCCACCCTCCCGTGTGCCGCGACCTCGGAGTGGCGGTCAGGGAGAACGGCAGTCGGCACGAGACGGGAACGGCGGGATGCTTTCCAGCCGCTCGCTGACCGGTCGCGGGGATAACGGACTCCTCGTCGAGGGAAAATATTTACTCGAGCCACGCGGCCGCCTGGCGGGGGGGGGGACCTGCATGGAGGTTTTCCGTCTCGTGACACGATGTTAGCATCTGCTGGGTTCACCTCGCCGGTCCAACAGCGGCGCTGATGTCAGCGCGCGGGCCGCGGGTAATCCGAGCACCCGTGCAATTTTAAAGAGTCATTTTCTACCAAGGAGGAAACAGAGGATCGGATGTTACGGGTCCCCATTAATCCCCGACGCCGCTCTCGCCATTGTCATCAGCCATCGGCCATCGCCACGTACCCGCCTTCGCTTGAGAGACAGAATTCAAGAAAAATGACGAGTTAAGGGCCCTACTGGGGGTTCCCCCTGGTGTGTGTGTGTGTGTGTGTGTGGGGGGGGGGGGGGGGGTGCCGGGGAGCAGGGCGAAAGCCACTGTTGATATTTTGCGAATTTCATACAATTCTCACATGATCCATAACACCGGATTCTAACATATTTTATGTGGAGGGTTTATCATTATTATTTATTTATTTTTTTCCTTCCAGAGCTGGTAATGCCGGCGTGGCAGGCCAAGCGGGAAGATTAGCCATGGCGTTTAAGTCCTACTGGTTTCGCTGGAACGGGGAAAACAAAAAAAAAAAAAAAAAAAAAAACAAAAACAAGCAGGGATGATATGTGAGCATGGGGAGGGGGGAGGGGGGAGGGGGGGCGGGTGCTGGAAGCGCCTTGGACCGTCTCCCTTTCAGGCGAGGGACCGCGCAGGGGACCGGAGCGCTAAAGCACAAGGTCGGCGTGCCGGAGAGGGAAGCGCCTCGCCACAGGTCCTGTTTCATAACAAGCCACGCTCCGCTCGGAATACCTGCCAACAAGTGTAACTTCGCATGGGGGAGGGGTGGGGGAGGGGGCGGGGCCAGCGGGGCGTGAGGCTGATTGGCGGTCAGCCGTTGCCTAACAGCCCGATGAATGCCAATGAGCTGCGTCCCGAGGCACCCCCCCCTCCCCCCTCCCCCAACCATCACAGCCAGGCTGGCCATTGTATGTGAGGCTGGACAGCCGTGTCTGGCTGCCAGCGAAGCAGGCGGCAGGCAGATGCCGAACATCCCCCCCCCCCACCCCAGACCCCCCACCCGGTGCCGTAGCAACGCCGAGGCGAGATTTCGATCGCAGGTACGCCGCGTAACGCCAGTGGTGTGACCATCAGCGTAGCTGCATTTTTCGGCCCTGTGGCCTACGGTGTGTCCCGGACCCCGGGCGGAATTTTCCGGAAGGTGTGATGTTTGCTTGAAAGTGGGACAAGTGAGGCGGACATCGGCTCGCCGGTTTGTTTCCATCTAGACGCCGCAAGGAAAGCGACAATGACCACGCTAGGGATTAGCATCAGATATTGCTGTTCATTTCAGAGCTGGCGGGCTGGCATTAGTCAAACGGTGACAGTGATGACAGCGTCTTTTCTTAGCAGATTTTGTAACAGATGACAGACGATTAAGTCCCCCCCCCCCCTCCCCAGTTTGCAGTTCCAGGGTAAGCCTGCTGACCCCAGATGTCTGGCCCGGACGTCGTCACGTCTGGGAAGCACTACCATCCTGAGTTGGAGTTATTTCATTAACAAAAGATGCTGCAGCCTGCTTCCATCAGAAAGCCCGGCTCCTGGCTCTGGGTGGGTGGGTATGTGGGGGGGTCCCATTTGGGTCATGGCCCGGAACAGGAGCCCATCATCCACCGAGACAAAGGTCTGTGTGCTGGGGAGCAGCAAGAGAGGGACTGCACACCCAACGGAAGAGCACACCAGACCATCCATCAACACACTTGTCATTCACACACACACACAGGGGGCGGCATTGGGGGGGGTCTGCTCAGGATGGAGGGCTTGTTTTTAATCGGATCCCCGTGAAGGTGAACGGACCTCTCACGGCAGCCCGATCACACCGGTCCTGACACGCTGGCGTGGCTTGTTTCAAACGCCGGTGCCTCGTGGGGAGGGGTGGTGGTGGTGGGGGGGGGTCACTCTCCCACTCTAGCCGTGACTCAGTCTCCGTCACCTCTGAGGCGAGCCCCGTTTTTGCTGAATGTGTTGCTATAGGTGAGGTTAGAGCAAACAAAACAGGAATATTTTTCCAGGTCGCGGCAGGGATGAAGCGGACGGGGCGGCGGATCCGCCCATTTCCGGACATGGGGGGCTCATTTCCCTGCACAAACTTCCCAGTACGGTCAGATCGGCCCGTGCTGGCATTGCGAGCCGCGAGGGAAAGGCAGTCCCAAGACCGCCATAATCAGAACGAGCAGTAATCGCCGCGGTAATAGGGCAATTATCTTAGAATTCACTTTCCATCAGCATAAACGTTTTTTATATTAATCATTAATCCCTGGGAAAACAAAAAATAAATGAGATGAAAAACAACAAAAAAAAGAGAAAAACTCCCGCTATCCTGGAGGGGGCGGGCGGCCTCCACCTTTGAAGCGCCCCCCCCCCCACACACACGATCTGCAATTATCCCACTTTACAGACCGACGCGTTACTATGTGTGAAAATCTGGAAGCCATTTGCGGTCGCCGCCCGGCCCACTGCACCAGCGGCGCCGGGGAACGATGGCGATCCGCTCGCGCCCCGCATTCCACACGCTAAGCCGCCACACCCCCCCCTGCCCCCGCAGTCACTGCCTCATGCCATCGTCACCATTACTACCTCGGGAGAAATACTTTGTTTAATTAGCCATTTTCATAAGGGGGCGGTATGAGGCCCAGTCAGCTCAGCCCCGGTGTGTGTCACCAGAAGGTTGCCAGTTCAAGCCCCCGCCTTGGCAGAATAGTTACATCCCCATTGGCCCCCGAGAAAAGCCCTTAACCTGCAGCACTGCATGCTGGGTCACCCCATGCTGTGACCCCCCCCCAGCCTGCCCTCACCTGTCTGTGTGTCTTATGGAGAGCAAGACGGGACAGGAGAATTTTCCCTATGGAGATTAATAAAGTATCACTATTCTATAAGGAAACATTGCCTGGGGGTAACACAAAGATGTCAGAGAGCAGGGAGGGGGGCCTGGAGCCTATTATTATTATCCTTCCTTCCGTCCATCCATCCATCCATCCATCCATCCACTTTCTGTACCCACTTATCCTTTTCAGGGTCGCAGGGAGTCCTGAGCTGATCCCAGAGGCTACGGGCGGAAGGCAGAGATCAACCCAGGATGGGGCCCTAACCCATCACAGGGTCCTAACCCAGGACGGGGCCCTAACCCATCACAGGGCCCTAACCCAGGACGGGGCCCTAACCCATCACAGGGCCCTAACCCAGGACGGGGCCCTAACCCAGGATGGGGCCCTAACCCATCACAGGGCCCTAACCAAGGACGGGGCCCTAACCCAGGATGGGGCCCTAACCCATCACAGGGCCCTAACCCAGGACGGGGCCCTAAACCATCACAGGGCCCTAACCCAGGACGGGGCCCTAACCCATCACAGGGCCCTAACCCAGGACGGGGCCCTAAACCATCACAGGGCCCTAACCCAGGACGGGGCCCTAACCCATCACAGGGTCCTAACCCAGGATGGGGCCCTAACCCATCACAGGGCCCTAACCCAGGACGGGGCCCTAAACCATCACAGGGCCCTAACCCAGGACGGGGCCCTAAACCATCACAGGGCCCTAACCCAGGACGGGGCCCTAACCCATCACAGGGTCCTAACCCAGGATGGGGCCCTAACCCATCACAGGGCCCTAACCCAGGACGGGGCCCTAAACCATCACAGGGCCCTAACCCAGGACGGGGCCCTAACCCATCACAGGGCCCTAACCCAGGACGGGGCCCTAACCCATCACAGGGCCCTAACCCAGGACGGGGCCCTAACCCAGGACGGGGCCCTAACCCATCACAGGGCCCTAACCCAGGACGGGGCCCTAACCCATCACGGGGTCCTAACCCAGGACGGGGCCCTAACCCATCACAGGGCCCTAACCCAGGACGGGGCCCTAACCCATCACAGGGTCCTAACCCAGGACGGGGCCCTAACCCATCACAGGGCCCTAACCCAGGACGGGGCCCTAACCCATCACAGGGCCCTAACCCAGGACGGGGCCCTAACCCATCACAGGGCCCTAACCCAGGACGGGGCCCTAACCCATCACAGGGTCCTAACCCAGGACGGGGCCCTAACCCATCACAGGGCCCTAACCCAGGACGGGGCCCTAACCCATCACAGGGTCCTTACGATCATTACTACCAGCATTATTATTGCTACTATTGTCGTTGTCTTAATTAAAAGTCACCAAATGTTATCTTCATACAGCAAAGCTGAGAATAGCTGCAGTGTGTATCATTTATTATCATTGTTATTATCATCGTCATTATCATTGTCGTTATCGTCGTTAGTGTTAGAGCGTCTGCTGCTCTCTAAAAGGAGTGATGGACCCTGGAGAAAACGGCAAGCCTGAGACCCAGAGGCACCGGCAGACAGAACTCCCCGGGTTTGAGGATTAGCCCCTGAGCCAAATCATTATGCACTTTAAGCCGCTCTGTTAAGTATTTTTTATAAAAATCTATTATTGTGAATATTAATACAAAGCAAACATTACACAGATTTCCACTACAGCAACAACAATACCAACATTCTACTTCAATATATCAATCAATATACTACTTACATCCGTATTGTGAACACTAGTATGTTGGGAAAATGACCTACTTAAGAAACATCCATACATCCATCCATCCATCTTCTAATCACTTATTCTGGTCACAGTTCCGGTTGTTAGTGAGGCCTGTTTGGTTCCAGCTAGGCAACGCTGTGAGTTCGATGGTCAGTCTGCCCGCTTCCTCTCTGCTGTCCGGCTCGGTGAGCAGGCAGCCGGGCCCCCCCACATCTCTGCTGCCCCCACAGGCTCCGCCATAATGTGAACAGTGACCTTGATGCCACACCACTGGTCTTAGGTTATGCCGTCGTCCCTTATGGTTACTTCTTTACAGCTTCTGAACAGACCGTTACAGAAACGTCAGTTGTTCAGGCCTTTAGTGCTGGGGGGTCGCATTCCTGAGTGTGTGATGTGATTAAATCTCCGTGGCTATCTGGGTCATTGATTTATAAATACTACTGATAGAAAGTTTAGTCTCGTGTGTCGTCCCTGAAATACAGCAACCCGAAGAATGTGATTCTAGATACGAGTCATTTACGCTCCTCATTTTTCCATCAGCCTGTTTCTGGGGGGGGGGTTGAAACAGGAATGCAGCTCCTGTGGCCCCCGCATTCCTCGAGGGCGGAGCGTGCTTGAGGAGTCCCAGCACAAGTCCCCGCCCACCCCACCCCACACAGGTGCAAACGCTGCCTGTCTCTCCACGACCCCCCCCCCCACCACTGGAGAATCCCACATCCAATCTGCTAGGGCCCCATCCACCTCTGCATCCTGGTGGTTGCTTGGAGATCTTGGAGTCTTTTTACCCATGTCATTCTAGATGAGGTGGATGGGTCTGGGGGGGCAGATCCCACACGGGAGGGGGCATATCACGTGACCTTGCCATGTCCCAGAACCTCTCGTTGGGCCATAATGGAGGGATCTCGCCCAGACGCCATCTCTCCCTCCTTCTGCGGCCCTGCAGCTGTGCCTCTCTGCTCTCCGCAGACGCGGGCTATAGGCTTCTGGCCCTCTCTGTCTCACTCCCTCACTCTCCATTCTCCTCGACCATCCCTCTGCCAGTCAGCAAGGCGGGATGCCAGCCTCTTCCACGGCCTGGGCACACTGCCCTGCCCTTTATGCAAATGCGTGCCACCACCCCCAACTCACACGTCCCCTCCCCCAAGCAGGGCCCGCGCTGTCCCCCTCACACACCGTACACACACTCCATACATACACTCTGTACACACACACTCCATACACACACACTCCATACACACACACTCCATACATACACTCTGTACACACACACTCCATACACACACCGTACAAACACACACACACTCACTCTGTACACACACACGTACACTGTACACACACCCTCCATACACACACAATACACACACACATTCCGTACACATACACCGTACACACACTCCGTACACATACACTGTACATTCACACACACCATACACACACACACTCCATATACATACACCGTACGCACACATACACACACTCCGTACACATACACCATGTAGACACACACATACACCGTACACACACTCCGTACACATACACCGTACATACACACACCATACACACACTCCATATACATACACCGTACGCACACATACACACACTCCATACACATACACCATGTAGACACACACATACACCGTACATACACACACCCTCCATACACACACACTGTACACACACTGTACACACACACACTCCATACACATACACCGTACATACACACACACTCCATACACATACACACACTGTACACACACTGTACACACACACCCTCCATACACATACACCGTACACACACTGTACACACACTGTACACACACACACTCCATACACATACACCGTACACACACTGTACACACACACACTCCATACACATACACCGTACATACACACACCCTCCATACACACACACTGTACACACACTACATACACATACACCGTACACACACTGTACACACACACACACTCCATACACATACACCGCACATACACACACCCTCCATACACACACACTGTACACACACACACACTCCATACACACACACTGTACACACACACACACTCCATACACATACACCGTACATACACACACCCTCCATACACACACACTGTACACACACTGTACACACACACACTCCATACACATACACCGTACACACACTGTACACACACTGTACACACACACCCTCCATACACACACACTGTACACACACTGTACACACACACCCTCCATACACATACACCGTACACACACTGTACACACACACACTCCATACACATACACCGTACACACACTGTACACACACACCCTCCATACACACACACTGTACACACACTGTACACACACACCCTCCATACACACACACTGTACACACACTGTACTCACACACACTCCATACACATACACCGTACACACACTGTACACACACACACACTCCATACACATACACCATACATGCACACACCCTCCATACACACACACACTGTACACACACTGTACACACACACACACTCCATACACATACACCGTACACACACTGTACACACACACACACTCCATACACACACACTGTACACACACTGTACACACACACACTCCATACACATACACCGTACACACACTGTACACACACTCCATACACACACACTGTACACACACACACACTCCATACACACACACTGTACACACACTGTACACACACACACTCCATACACATACACCGTACACACACTGTACACACACACACTCCATACACACACACTGTACACACACTGTACACACACACACTCCATACACACACTGTACACACACACACTCCATACACACACTGTACACTTCCTCTGCCATGTGAGGCAGCCTTGAGACCAAAACTTCACTTTCATGTCTAGTTTTGACTTGCATGAAAAAACCTGACAAACAAGATGGCAGCGCTCTCCATGTTTCTGTCCCTCTGTGTCCCTCTCTCTCCTTCTCTTTCGCTCCCTCTGTGCCCTTCTCGCCATCTCTCTGTCCCTCCCTCTTTTTCGCCCTCCTCTCTCTCCATCTTTTTCACCCTCTGTGTCCCTCTCGCTCCCTTTTTCCCTGTCTCTCTCTCTCTGATTCTTTTCTCCCTCTCTCTCTTTCCTTCTTTTTCTCCCTCTGTGCCCCCCCCCTCTGTATTTTCCTCTTTTTCCATCTCTCTCCCTCATTTTCTCCCTCTGTGTCCCCCTCTCCCTTCCTCTTTATCTCCCTCTTTCTCCCTGTCTCTCCCTCTTTTTCTTCCTCTCTCTCTCTCTCCTCTGTCTCCCCTCCCCCCACCTCTTGCTGGACCATTCACACACCAGGCTCTCCCTCAGGGCATGCTAGACACGTGTGTGTCTGCGTGTGCGTGTGCACCTGCCACACGTGTGTCCCCCCCCCATGAGGTTCCCTGCTCACATCCTGGGATAGATGAGGTAAGGGGGGCCTTAAATACCCCCCATTTTGGTTTTTCAGTTACTGTGAGGCCACGGGGTTCCACGACGGCAACACCTCATGCTCACGGCGTCGCGGTGTCGGCGTATCCGGCCCACCGTGCCAAACACTGGCCATCCGTGAACATCCGGGAACGGGGGGCGCTCGGCCGGGCGGGCAGGCGGATGGACACGCAAGAAATGGTGTGTGAAAAGGCACACGGGCATGAGTGCAGGGCAGCGCGGAGCCATCTGCACAGCAGCACATTGGGGCAAAAATCACCGCATGGACACATGCAGGCGCATGGACACGTGCACACACACGCACACACACGCACACGCACACACACGCACACACCCGCTCACACATGCACACATACACACACGCACACACACACGCGCACACACACACAGATCTCCAGCCAAAATGCTTAATTTCCCAGCCAATTAGAGAAGGTGCCAGCATTACTCTAAAACAGCACACAGGGTAGCGTTGGGGGTGTTGCTGCTTTTTCCATCATTTTGGCCGTGGTACTATAGATATATATATATGCTTTTGTTGTTAAAATGTCCGTTTTTCTCACTTTGGTAAAACTTAAACCGTTATTTGCTGGTTTCACTCTGTTTTCGTATCTATTCCGAGACTTTCCCCTTATGTCTGAGCTCAACCACAACCAAAGGACCTAAAGGTATGTGTCCGGTCGCAGAAAAACAGGCTTTCCCCTGCCCTTTAAGAGTAGGGAAAGCAGCCAGTGATCGTTTCCCCTCGCCTTTGGTGACCGGCAGCCCTGGGGGGGTGGGGGTTTGGGAGGGCCGGTGGGCGGGCGGCCAAAGGGTATCCACGACTCCTTTACCCTCACCATGGTCACGTCACGCATGGCTTTGCCCACGAATGGCCACCACCCCCTCCGTCTGGGTGCCTCAGATCACAGACTTATATGACAGGAGTGTGAACACGCACATGTGTGCATCTGTGCATGCGACCGCACACAGGGTAGGGAACACAGCCTGACAGACACTGTGTCAAATACAGACTCGGCCAGAGCTGCTCTTCTTTGTCTCTCTCTGGCGGCAGAGCCCGCACCAGAATGGACACCCAGACTGGTGCCCCACTGGGACGACTGGAAACACTGGGCCGGGGGGGCACCAGGTGATGAGACAACCACAGATGTACTATGTTACCAGTGCTGGGAGGGGACTGGGGGGGCAGAGGACCAGGGACAGATGGGGGGAGACTATCTCTGTAACAAGCACAGTGTATAGAAGTATAGCTGTGCTAACAAAGAGGGGAGAGCTGTACTAAGGTTTCCTGTGCTAATGGGGAGAGCTGTACTGAAGATAACTGTGCTAACAGGGAGAGCTGTGCTGTTGTTTCCTGGGCTAATGGGGTGAGCTGTGCTGAGGTTTATTGTGCTAATGGGGAGAGCTGTGCTGAGGTTTACTGTGCTAACAAGGAAAGCTGTGCTGATGTTTCCCTGGGCTAATGGGGTGAGCTGTGCTAAGGTTTATTGTGCTATCGGGGAGAGCTGTGCTGAGGTTTACTATGCTAATGGGGAGAGCTGTGCTGAGGTTTACTGTGCTAATGGGGAGAGCTGTGCTCAGGTTTACTGTGCTAATCTGGACAGCTGTGCTCAGGTTTACTGTGCTATCGGTGAGAGCTGTGCTCAGGTTTATTGTGCTATCGGGGAGAGCTGTGCTGACGTTTACTGTGCTAACGGGAGAAGCTGTGCTGAGGTTTCCTGAGCTAATGGGGAGAGCTGTGCTGAGGTTTACTGTGCTATCGGGGAGAGCTGTGCTGAGGTTTACTGTGCTATTGGAGAGAGCTGTGCTCAGGTTTACTGTGTTAATGGGGAGAGCTGTGCTCAGGTTTACTGTACTAACAGGGGAAGCTGTGCTGAGGTTTCCTGGGCTAATGGGGAAAGCTGTGCTGAGGTTTACTGTGCTTACGGGGGAAGCTGTGCTGAGGTTTCCTGTGCTAATGGGGGGAGCTGTGCTGAGGTTTACTGTGCTAACGGGGGGAGCTGTGCTGAGGTTTACTATGCTATTGAGGAGGACTGTGCTCAGGTTTACTGTGCTAATCTGACAGCTATGCTGAGGTTTACTGTGCTATCGGGGAGAGCTGTGCTGAAGTTTACTGTGCTATTGGGGAGAGCTGTGCTCAGGTTTACTGTGTTAATGGGCAGAGCTGTGCTCAGGTTTACTGTGCTAATCTGGACAGCTGTGCTGAGGTTTGCTCTAGTAATGTGGAGAGCTGTGCTGAGATTCACTGCAGTAACAGGGAGAGCCGTGGTGTGATTTACTGCGTTAATGGGGAGAGCTGTGCTGAGGCTTACTCACAGATTACAGGCCTACCATCATATTTCATGCACGCTTCTTTGTGAAAGACCTCATACCCTCATGACTGCAGTTCCTGGCAAAAGCTTTGCTTTCAAGGCAGAATAAATTGATAATAAGGCTCATCGCTGCTCTTCGCCATTGCAGGTGAACTGGCCTGAGGGGGGCTCTGGCATGTCAGACATGACTAATAGATCTCAGAGACTGGCAGCCTCCCAGCATCAGGCCATAGGAGGGTAGACAAACCAGTGTGAAGCCTAGAGGAAGAGCCCCTTTTAGCGGCACTTCTATGCTTGGCAGATAGGCAGAGAATCTCGCAGCCAGGGTGAGAGGTCCACAAAGCCCCCTACTAAGGATGCTGGACCTGTGTCCATGTGTGTGTGTGTCTACCTGCCCCCACATACGCAAGCACCTATCACACGCCAAACACCCTAGCCCCATCAGGAGCACCTCCACCTTAGAGCAGACTCATCATACCTCCTCCACCTTACAGCTACTCATCACACCTCCTCCACCTTACAGCTACTCATCACACCTCCTCCATCTTACATCTACTCATCACACCTCCTCCATCTTACATCTACTCATCACACCTCCTCCACCTTACAGCTACTCATCACACCTCCTCCATCTTACACATCTACTCATCATACCTCCTCCACCTTACAGCTACTCATCACACCTCCTCCATCTTTCACATCTACTCATCACACCTCCTCCATCTTACATCTACTCATCACACCTCCTCCATCTTACACATCTACTCATCATACCTCCTCCACCTTACAGCTACTCATCACACCTCCTCCATCTTACATCTACTCATCACACCTCCTCCATCTTACATCTACTCATCACACCTCCTCCACCTTACATCTACTCATCATACCTCCTCCACCTTACAGCTACTCATCATACCTCATCCATCTTACACATCTACTCATCACACCTCCTCCACCTTACATCTACTCATCACACCTCCTCCATCTTACATCTACTCATCACACCTCCTCCATCTTACATCTACTCATCACACCTCCTCCATCTTACATCTACTCATCATACCTCCTCCACCTTACATCTACTCATCACACCTCCTAAATCTTACATCTACTCATCACACCTCCTCCATCTTACATCTACTCATCACACCTCCTCCATCTTACATCTACTCATCATACCTCCTCCACCTTAAACTTCCCCCCCATCTTCAGAGCTTCCATAACAGGCCTGGTGCCCTTAATGGAGCAGCGGTCTGAGAGTCATCCAGCCCAACAAGCTACCCTTCAACTACTGCAGCAACAGTAACGGAAGCCTGTAATTCCTGGTGCTGTAACGGAGAAGCCGCGAAGGACGGCCAGATTCAGATTCGCTCCACGTTCAGTGACTCAAAGGCTAATTTCCGAACCTCTGGTGGGTGGACTTCTCCAACATGGCCGATACTGACCCAAAGTCCACGTCTTACATTTTCATTAGTGGAACATGGGCCTGCAGATGCCAGTCAGTGAAAAACGGACCAGGATACAGCAGAATAGCAGTGGACTGTCAGAAATGTTTTGCTGACTGGGTTTCCCTTGGCGTCATCACAAGGAACATGATACTTATAATCTGAAATTCTGACAATGAGCAGGCAAATATTCTGCAGCTGGTTCAGTGCTGACAAATATATCTGTTAAATAAGTTCTGCTCTTACTTCATTGTTGGCTTAAAAACCTGTCGTTGGAAAGAATGCATCCTCTGGTTTATCCTGATCCTGAATTATGCCCTCTGCTGCCCATGAGAGCACCCCCTACTGGGTTGGGGAGGAACTGTTTGCATTCATAGTCGACGAGCGGCTTGCAAAGATACGTTCAAAAACGCTGCAGCGTTACTATGACGATCTGCGGGTGAGCCGGCAGCATTCGCGGGCGCGACGGGAACACCGTGACCGTAGGCTGTCGCCGTGAAACCAGGGCAGCTCCTGCTGGGGAGTCTTCCGTGCGAGGAGTGCGCCGTGTGCGACCGGGGTCCGTGACTCACACGCGCGATGCTGGTCAGACCCCAGCCCGCCTCCGTCTCATAAGAGCAAAGTGCCACGTTTTGAGACAGAAGGAGAGGGAAGCAGTTATTCTGCATACGAAAGGTGTTTTTTCCCTGGTGCGTTGGCTGCAGAAACACTCACAGGCAAACTTCACCACCCCTGCTGTGGCCTCTACATGTAAAGCTCCTAATGACGACCGCTAAGACGCTGAATTTCTCCACTTCAGCTAAAAAAATAGCAACAAGCAACAAATGTTTATAAGTAGCTCTCCTGAACAAAGATATCAACCCTTCTTAATTGGGCTGTTTTTATTTTACTGCTCCCCCCTTGTATATGTTACTGAACACAGTTTTATTATTGTTATAGGAATGGATTCCAGGCAACGAAAATGCCACAGCGTTCAATCACAGCCAAATGCTCAGAAGGTTTCCGAGGGAGGAGAGAGGGGGCTGTTTCTTGGTGGTGGGGGGGCGGGGGGGGTCCTCATGCATGCACAAGGAGCCACCGTTCCCTCACACCTCCCCAGGGCAGCTTCATACGTGGCTGCCAGCTGCTTCCGTTGATGAAGTTTGAGAGTCAGGTACAGTACGGCAGAGGAGGGGGGGGGGGGGGAAGCACTCAGAGAGTTTGATCCTCACGATGCCGCATTGGTTTGCCTCTTCCCGCCAAAAATCCGTTCAAGTAATTTTCACACTGCAGCTCATGCAGTGGCGTGTATCTATACACTGATACGTGTTGCTTTACTACTGCAGTCATGAAATACATGAAGATACACAAATAAATACACTAGACACACAAACGCTAGAACACAGTGTGTTCATGGCGATGGGTTGGTGCCCTATTCTGGGTTATTTCCTGCCTTGTTCCAGTAGCCTCTGGGATAGGCTATGGATGGATGGATGGATGGATGGATGGAGGGATACAAACACTAAACACACACAGGCAAGCACACCAAACTGAGCTCTTCCAGACATTCCAGGACACACACACTCAGGTTTGTAATTATTTCTTTGTGGGGACTCTCCATTCATTTTTAGGGGAGATCTCTAATCACAACATGACGACCTTAACCCCTACCCAGCCCTAACCTTAACCATAAGTAACTAAACTAAATACAAGACTTTTATAGACATTTATAGTTTTTTTATTGCAGTCACAGGTTTTTAAAAAATTGGGCTTATCCCATCTTTATGAGGATTGGAAAAATGGTCCCCACAACTTCAAAATAACAGGATTTTATCATGTTTTGGAGAAATTTGGTCCCCACAATGTAAGGTATACCTGGAACACACACGCACACACACACACACACACACTGCAGCCAGAAGGAAGCAGCTGTGTGACCAGTGGGAATCCGATACGTGAGCGAACAGGACCGTCAACGGCGAAGCCTTTCTCGCACATCCCCGCAGTCGCAGAGCCATGCAGACGCAGCCGCGCAAATGCAGCCCTGCAGACGTACACAGGCTGCCTTCCCTGTGTCTCTATACAACCCGGATCAGCCTACCTCAGACCAGCTGTGTTTACACTCAAACACTCATCTAAAATATCACCTTTCAGAAATTAAAAAAGAGAAACAGAAAAGTGGGCGAATCTGGAGTTATGCTGTATTTCTGTATAAACACAAAGGAAAGGCATGAAGTAAACTCCCCAGCGGCCCGCGATGGAGACGGCTTTCCAACGCGCGTTTAACGGCTCCTTCTGGAGCATTCCGTCAGTTTTCCTTTATCAGGACCCGCCCTCTTCCCACTAATTCATTGAGAGCCAAAAAAGAAGAGGGTGCACCACAAGAATGCTGAAACCAGCATAATTAGCCCAATGTGCGCTTAACGATACACATTTCTCAGGCTCTGGATCGGCGCCACCGATTCTTCTCAGTCGCAGGCCAAGACCGGAGACTTAGAGTCAATAAACAGGCACCACCCGCCCCCCAAGAAACTCCATCTCACACTGACGACGTCCTCCAGCCCCGAGCCCCCCAGCCCAGCTCCCAGTCTGTCTCCCCACCCTCCTAAGGCCTCCACAAAATCGTAACAAAAATCTGAACAAAAAAACACATATCGCAAAAAAAAAAAAAAACCCTGTAAAGGATTTAGGGCAACTTGGCGAGGTGGGGGGGGGATGGCGGCCTGTTTTAATTCAAGGCTTGAGGCTGAAAGGGTCCCAGGGTGAAGAGAGGCAGGTGAGCAGGGGGCAGGGGGCAGGCGGAGCCTCGCGGTCGGGGGAGAGAGACAGGCTGACTTGGGAGGGACGATTAGAGCGGCGGAGCAGCTTTTGCCGTGGTCAATTATGGTGAAGAGTGCGGAACGTACACACCCTCCTGATACAGGAGGGAACGGTGCTCACAGAGAGCCTTAATCACCTCTGGGTATCCCGGTGTCGAACCCGGGTTCTGTGGCTGGAAGGGACGACGTTAAAGCTGCACAGTGTTACCGCGTAGGTAAAGTCAGCGTGTAGAGAGAGTGGTGGAGACTCTCAGCGTCCAGTATCCAGTCAGAAAGTTCTAGAATCAGGTTCCACGGAGAGCCTCTACGAAAGACAGGCGCTCCTTAGATATACATTATGGAAAATCGTGGGTGTGTACGGAGCAAATCTGCAGAGTGGTACAGTTATTGCGGCCCGTTCTGCTGTGTGGGTTCTAGGTGCTGGGTGACATCAGGGCATCTGGCCGGTGCAGGCAGGCAAAGTGGAACAAGGCCAAGTGACACGGTGGACTGTTCTGTGCCCCCCTGCACACTCCCAGCATACGGCCCAGGCTGTCTAAAAGAAGCAGCAACAGCTAAACAGTAAATGTGCAGTGCGCTGTGCAGTCGTCTTTGCTTTGTGTGCACTGTGGGCAGCAGGCTGCGCTCTCAGTATACTTTGAGCACTGGAACCTGTGCATTTTGAAGGATTATGTCTCTGTTGTCTACTGTGTACTCAGTGTTGTTTACCCTGTACTGTGTGTTCTGTGCTGGACGCTCTGTGCTCTGCCCTTTGTATACTCTGTGCTATATACTCTGTGCTAGGCTGTATGCTCTCTACTCTGTGCTGTATGCTGTGTGCTTTGGATACTCTGTGTTGGGCTGTATACTCACTGCTGTATGCTCTGTGCTGTACATTTTGTATAATCTGTACTGTTTACTCTGTACTATGTGCTGCATATTATGTATATATATCTGTGCTGTGTCCTCTGTATATTCTGTGTGCTGTGCATTATGAGTGATGACATCACTGTTCTGTGCCATTTACTCTGCACTGTGTTGTATACTCTGTGCTGTGCTGATGATCCTATTCCGTGCTCTGTATACTCTGTGCTTTTTGTTCTGTGCTCTGTGTACTGTGCTGTACACTCTGTGCTCTATATGCTTTGTGTTGTGCTGTGTACTGAATACTCCATGCTTTATGTCCTGTGCTGTGTGCTGTACATTCTGTGCTGCGGGCTGTGTTCTGCACCCTGTATTCTCTGTGCCCTATGCGCTTTGAGGCATTACGTCACTGTTCTGTGCTTTGTTGCCGTTCACTGTCAGTCCTGCACCATTGCGGCCAATCACGAGCTACAGCTCTCAAACTTTCACAAGAGTCTCAGTTAACACACACACTCTCTCCTTCTCCCCCTGTGGGAGCGCTGGAACCCCCCCCCCCACGATCCACCGCCTGTGTGTGTGTGTGTATGTGCATGTGTGTGTGTGCGTGTGCGTGTGCTCACAGCTGCGGGGCTTCCTCAGGGTTCACGGCGGGTGAAGATATGGTATATTACGCAACAGCGTATAGATTTTTCCACCACTGGCGAGGGGCCAACATCCTCCTTGGAGGAGCCAGTGCTCCAGAACTTTGTTCCTGGGGGTAACAGCCACATGTCCCCCCCCCCCCCCCCACCCGCGGGGCTAACACTGAACGGGGTGACGAGCGTTCTGACGTTTCCAAGGTGCAGCTGTTGATACCGGTTTTGTATTCACTGCCTCTGCTTTTCATTTTTCAGCCCCCCCCTGACCTGAAAGCGGGTCACGGCCGTCTTTACCGCCATGCCGCTAACTGTGTGCTTACTTGACTCTTTTCCAAAGCGGGAACCACCGTCCAGCCCATTAAATGCCTGAATGTTCCCTATAAAGCAGCGGCAGTGAGACGGGGGGGGGGGGAAAGAGCCCTTCTCACAAAGCTTATCTTTACAGCAGCGCTTAATTACTTTAACCGTTTATGACATCATGTAAGACTTTGCAAACGGCTCTGGAAAGAAAAGAAAAAGCGAAGTAATACTTCACGCCTGCGGCCTGTTCTGGGAGCCCGCGTCCTCGGCACATCCATCCCTAGCGGACAGGGAGAGGGTCGGCCTGGAAAACTCCACCCCCCTATCCCCCCCATCCCCGCCCTGAGGTCTCCGAGGAAACGCGGTTCTTCGCGGAGGTTTGCTAATGTATGTAATTGCTCGCCCAGGTGCGCTGGCATGCGCTAATGCACTGTGCTCTGGCGGTGACGTTTGTGTGTGCGTGTCTAAGTCCTGCCGGGGGGGGGGGGGGGGGGGTTCTGGGTCCCATCAGGGTTAAGAGTCAGATGTGGGGCTGGCACATGTGGAACGCTGGCAGCGCTACAGGCTTCCGCTCACCACCATCAGTCCTTGCCCCCCCCAGACACCCAGCCCTCACACTTGGGTGTAGTGGTGTTTAATGCACATCACGAGATAGAAGCACGCCTGTGACACACGTGCACTAAGTGCCTGCAGGTGTGCACTGTGCACACATGGTGTGCGTTCTTGGGGGGGGGGGGGGGGGGCAACAGTGCTGGAGGCCTCCCCAGGGAGACCTCAAAGTGATGCTGCTGCACAGACGAAGCTCCGTATCTTTCAGATGAAGGTTTGACCTTGTGAAACACTGGCATGTACCACACCACTGTATTAACTGCACAGCACAGTGGAAACGCAGTGAAGACCCACTGCAGAACTGTGGTGCAGATCATTATATCATACACTGTATAGTATTATCTCTGTTAGACTGCTGGACAGACCACTGTATAATATTGCATGCAATGCAGACCACTGTATAATATTACCTCTGTGACACTGCAATGTAGACCACTGCATTATACACTGTATAATATTACCTGTGTAAAACTGCAACATAAACCACTGTATTATACATACTGTATAATATCTCTGTGGGGCTGTAATATAAACCTCTGTGAACTGTATACCCAGTGTAGACTATCATACACTGCAGTGTAGACCATTATATATTATTATATCATTTCTATACAGCTTAAGGATTTCCCAGAGGTCTGGAGAAAACCAGTCATGATACTGTTGATTTCACTTCCATTCACTCTTAATGGAATTCTCCCTGAAATTTTTAAATTGGTACACCATGAGATCTATAAGGGTTACTTCTGTTAATTAAAGATATATGCACTGTTTGTGGGCATGTATGAATATATGTAAATTTCATGCTCAACTGCATAGTCTCGTTCTCTGGAGCCCAAAAAAGCCACAGTGAACTAAAATTAAAGATGGCAGAATAGGCCCAGCTCAACTCCCAGCAGTAAAAGGCAGTTCTTTCTCAGTTCCCTGACTACGGGATCCATGGCATCACATGCCAGGAGAAACGAGGAAGGAGACAATCCCGGGGGAGCAAATGGCCCATCGCGGCCACACACCGGCCTCTGGGCGACCCCGACCGCATCCGAGCCTGCCCTCCTCACCGCCCGCATCCGTGACGGGTCACACAGAGCAGGCAGGGCAGCTCCAAGCCTGCGCGGTTAAAAAATAAAAATAACATGCCACGTCTGTGGTCCGCTCGGTCTTTCAGAGACTGGGTCAAAGGAACCAGCGGTGGCCGTCTCACGAAGACTGTCCGCCGTTCATGAAGACCGACCGGGAAAAGCGTATTTCAATTATTTCACATACAATAAAGCAATCAGAGCACAGCATTCCCAGCCTTTTAGCTGCTAATCTATTCCACTCCTAGCTCTATATCCACCCAGTCCACCCAGTCCCCTCTCCAGAAAAAATACACTGTGACTAGCTTTACAGCAGCGACACTGCAAACATAAAAAGCATATTCTAGCACAGCTTGTGCGCCGTGAGAAGAGCTTTTACTGCTTGTACTTGGACTGAATCAGCAATAGATGCGAAATACTCCCCGGCAGGACAGACACGTGGACGCAGGATGGCGCGGCGGGCGCAGCATTCTCCCCGGCTGCGCCACCTGCACCGGCCCTCACGTCACGAGCACACCTACGACCACACCGGCCAGGCGCATCTGGCACGTCTCTACAGCAGCACCGGCCCCCGTCCGGGTGGAGATCCGGATAATCGGATGGACGCCGTGTCGCCCCTCCCACATTTCCAGGAGGGACACAGTAGTCATTCAGGCCTGGGTCCCAATTAAACCCCCAAACTGGAATAAATATGTAACACATTTTTCTTTCTCTCTTTTTTCCTTCCTTCCTTCCCTCCATCCTTCCTTCTTTCCTTCCATCCTTCCCTCCACCCATCCTTCCTTCCCTCCATCCATCCTTCCTTGCTTCATTCTTTCCTTCCATCCTTCCTATACCCTCCATCCACCCTTCCTTCCATCCTTCATTCCTGTCTTCCTCTCTCCCTCCCAGTGGTAGGATCACGCCTCCTCCAAAACTACTTTCTCAAGGTTTGGACTCCGCCACATTGAATCGATTAGCCTACCCTCCGTTCCCACTCTCTCTCTTTCTCTTTCTCCCCCGCTATGTGTCCGTGTGTTTTTTGTTAATGTGCGTGTGTTTGCCTGTGCGCGCGTGTGTGCGTGTGTGTGTGCGTGTGTGTGTGTGCTCCGTAGCCACAGCAACAGCATAACACACGAGCCACCGTAAGACCGCAATGGGGCTATTGCTGCTGGCCGAGACCCCGCCAAAACATAATCCATGCTGGGGGAGGCTGGGGGGGCGTTGTGGGAGATGGGGGGGGGGGACCACGACAAGGGAGAAATGCAAACAGACAGGGGAAAATAGAAACCTCCGATTCCCCCTTGGTCGGGGACAGCCATCGCGAAGCAGGATGAATCCATTTCCCATGGACAGCAGGATGGTTGTACATATACTGAAACAAAAGCAGATGCTCGTGGATTTTCGTAATGTGCAAATAAAACGCAGAGTCCTCGCGCTTCCCAGCGCTCATCTCCTCTCCTCCGGCAAGCCCCACCGTCCTCAGTCACACCGCCAGCAATTCGCTTCAGTTCGAGGTTCCGGCACCGGGTGGTATCCCTCACACCGGCCGGGTACGGGTAACGAGACACGGCGCCCGGGGGGGGCTCAGACCGAACAAACACTTGCCATCGTACGTTAAGAAGAGACACCCCAGCGTGAATCGAGGAAAACAGCCGACAGGCCGTGGAAACCGCCAGAAACCGGCGGCACACGGAGGGGGGGGGGGGGGGGGGTGCGATCCGCGGATTCGGCCATTAAGGGTCTCAGCCCCGAGTAGAAAGGCCACAAATCGCTAAATGGGTTTAGAAAAATCATTTTTCAGTGGGGTTGAGACAAAAAATCAGGTAGCCCCCCCCTAAAGCGGGTGTGGAATCGCCTATGGCACCGTGAATAAGTAATGGCGCCGAGGTCTACCGCCAACCCGCCATTGCGGTACATGCCTAACTCCATCTCTGGCAACTCCCAAGGCTCGCTGCTGGTATCACCATCGCATGCACGTAAACACGGACACCGCAACACTGCAAGCCTGCCCCCCCCCCCCAGCATCACGGCAGAGAGGGAACATAGACAGTGGATTTACATTTATTGAGAAGGCCAGCACAATTGTCCTGGGGGGAAACGGGCCGTCTGCTTTTTTTGTCTTATATTCGATATATCACACAGAAGACAGTCTTAGAGCACGAATGGCTGGAATCTGAATCTCAGTACTCTGGCAGACTCTTATGGCTCAAAGTCATTCTTGCATTGAAAAAAGGGTGTGTTTAGCCAATGGGTTAGTGTGTTCAGGGAGCTGGTACTGTAATCAACAGGCCTCTGTTTTGAAGGCTGCGAACAACATCTTTCACCTTAATTACCACACAAATACATACAATAACTCAACAACAGCAATAATAATAAAAAATAAGCATTTTCAAATGAATGTCATCCATATATTTGCAGCAGTCACATTCATTTGGGATCACTGCTAAGAATAATACGTATTATCATAACATATCATAACAATTACCATTATTATTATTATTAGAAACAACAACAATAATAATAATAAAAGCACGTACATCATTCAGTCAGTTTTACTTATCTCTCTGACACAGATCATGAAAATGGGTCTCCAGCTACAAGGCGCTAAGATCATGTATGAGACGATGCCCGTCGGTTAGTTAACTCCGCATGTTGACCTTACTACAACAAAGACTACAAGGGTGAGAGTTGAGGCGTGGAACCATTGTTGTTCTGCTTCTCTTTCATTAAATGGAAAAAAAAGTCCTAACAAAGCGCGTCTGTTTATTCGGAACGCGATTATAACATATTTTAATCTCATGCACAGCTGTTACGGCGTTTCCGGGGTCTGACCAGGAGCAGCGGCGCACACAAAGCGTCTCAGGTTGCTCTCCTTGGCGTGCGCGCAAGTAGGTGGTGACACGCCGTCAATAACGGGGTCTTTGTCGCCACAGCCTAAAATTATTAAAGCGATAAAAAGCAGCAAAAAAAAAAAAAAACCCACAAGAACCGCCACCGTGCGCTTTGCCTCAGTAAATTGCATGGATTAACCCGTTTGCACCTGCATCGTGCCTCAGAAGCGTCCTCAGTAAAGTAGTTATATGTCATACGGATGCAATAGCACAGGACAAACGATCGTTAGTGAACATCGAACAACACTGCAAAACGTTGTCTCGATAAACATAACGTGTTGCTTTCATATGACCGGCTAGTAGGCTATGTTCGTTCTGCTGCGTCGCGGTAAATAAAGGGGTTAAAAGCGCCTGTTAAACTCGCAGCGTCCGCAGTGCGATCTGGGGACTTAGGATCTACAGGTACGCCGGGAAACCACAAATGTGAATAGTTTCACCCAGGCTTACTTCAGGGAAGTGACAATGTGTTATTGCATTTTTAATGTTCCAGACTTTTTCCCAAGCAAAGGAGATGGTAAAAATATAAGCAGTGAAATCGCCAAAACACCATTTTGTACTTTCTCTATGGTGGAATCGCAGTTTTCCGAAAGTGCGTGTCCGTACGACACGCTTTATTGCCGGGCTGCCCAATAACTTATAGGCTAACCTACACACTTCTAGCTTTTAATCAGAAATTTAAAAGAAACTTATCCTTGAAAGTTTATCGTAAGAAGCGCTCAAAAAAGTCGACACGATTCTCGCACAGAGCGAGCAAATTCCCGGCTGTGGGTCACGCAGCTGCGGCTAGAATGGGAATATCAGGGCGCTGTATTTAGCAGCTGAAATCCAGACTGCGTATCGCCGAGTTTGGTTTACTGTGCGTCCCCTCACAATAACTATTCAATTAGTAACCATTCGCTAAAATGTACGAAAACCTCGGAAATGTTGGAAAGTTTTTTTTTTTTTTTTGAACAAACAATCGGATGACTTTCCTAAGGGCGTGCACTTGTTCATTTAAATTGAAGCTTAACTTTATTAACAGTGGTCATAATTCCGAACATAACTACCAACTACCTTAACATCGGCAGAGTTTTTAAAGTAACTTAAAAGTTAAACAGTCTTGCTGTCAGAGGGAAATGTTGTTTTGAAACGGAACGTAGAGGCCCCTAAAGCCTTACCTTAGTGGATAATAATCAAGGACAGAGGTTTGCCCTATAGTAACATATGCAAGCCGTTCAACAATGCCTCTTCTCAGACACACCATATTCTTTCATTTAAGGATCAACCTTAATTAAGAATGCATGTAAATTATTTCCGAAAGACGACCTACCCCACCTCAAACGCATTTAGAAATTGTACAAATTTGAATTTTCACACTTAATCTCCATTACTCATCCTAGCAATAAGCTCTCATCTCCATTGTTCATTCCAGCAAAGCTTAAACCGGTATTAATAATTCATAATTGCGGATTGTTTATATTATTTTTATATATAACCATCTCACAGCTCATATTGCTGATTTAATTATTGTCAATTAAATGCATAACAGTGTTAACTCATTTGAAAATGCACAATTACAGACGAATACGTGAACTTCACCTAATGTGATTCCCGCGATTTCAGTCCTAGGGCAGTTCGCTACATGAGTTACGCATCGGCCAAAGTCATACTAGATTAGGCTAAGGAAACATTTTATGTAGGCCTATTACCAACCTAAAATAACATATATTCATTTACTTTATGATACAAAATACTTAACAGTAGGTCGAAAATCATTTGAATGAAGGGCCAGGTTTAGAAATTACTTTAATCACACTGACGCACACTTCAGAAATCAAATTAGGAGGACGAACGTGCGCACAGTAAACTAGGTAAAATTAAGCAGACTATATATAACTGCCCCATATATGCGTAAGATATACATTTCTGCATATGTGCAGCACATATGCGCGCCTTGAACGCTGAACGTCATGTTAGCAATTAATTTTAATTAATGGAAAGATTCGCGGCCTAACATCATCCTCAGTGCACACCGCTCTAAGACTACCACGAGGCCGTTTTGAAAACACTTATTAATTCCAGAAATCCCCATAACTCTCCTCTATTATACTGCACACAGAAAAAGAAAAAAAAATCTCAACGCAATAAATTTCTACATACTGAAAAAAAAGTCGAAAATGCCCACCTTGCACCTTTTTCCAGATCCGTAATAAAATTCTGTAAAGCAGTAAAGCTGCGAGGCTGCTCTGTAATCTGATTTATTTTTTTATCATTTTAAAGTTACATTTCATCAGCTTTCTTATTTCTCTTTTGCACTTTGGTGTTTAAGTCAAGTTATAACACGCCACATGTGTCACTTGTGGAAATGACCGGAGTGTGTAAAGTCGTCCGGCTTGTATCTCCAGACACGCTCGCGGTGCCTGTGAATTATTTAGCTGTTCACCCTGACTCCAAATTCAAAGTACTGACATGTACTATTTGATAAATATCTACAGAAATTTCGAGCGTTGTTTTGGTGTTTAACTTGGGAAAGCTGAGAAATAATTTGATTACTTTGAAATGCATACTTGCATTTAATTAAGTGTATAGAATAAAGTTAAAACAAAGTCACGCAGGCAAGAAAAAAAAATCCAAAGTTGACAAACTGCAATAAAAACCTTCGGCACATTTTATCATAAATATATAACCAGGTAGTCACCAGTTTCCGGAAAAATGATCAGGAAACGTATAGTTCATTAGTTCAGTAATATGCAGAATCACATACAAGGACAAGGCATGTTTTTAGAATTTTTCAAAAGCAGCATATTAACATATAAATCAATTGATCTTATATGCTTCACCTGCCATTTGAATTATATGAAGATCTAAAGTCTTTATGTGACTGAAATTGCTAGATTTAACCCAGAAACTTAATCTAACTTTAAAGAACACGTGCATATACTATTTAAAAGACAGGATGTTTTAAAAATAACTTTAGGTCTATAAATCAAAATAAGCCATAGTATGTTAAATTAAAAAGTCATAACTCGCAAATACATAAAATAAACGGGGAAGCAGAGCGGAGCGTGATTTAATGTAAATGCAGGCCATGGCACCAACTGATCTAAATAAGGTAAAAAAAAGAAAAGAAAAGAAAAGAAACGTCACGTACCGTTAGAAAAAAACATTTCATTTTTGGCATTATAATATGTAACATTTTACCAGACTTCCAAACTATATTCTGTTCATGCTAACAGTGCTGCTTGGTGAGACTAAATAAATAAATAAAAATCAGACGAACAAAGTTCAATACGGCAAAGGAGAAATAAACATTTGAACGTTATGAAAGTAAGAAGTGCGCTACAGTGGAAATTATTATCGGGGATTAAGTCATACATCAAAGCGGATCAAGGCCTTTGACATGAACTTGCATAAAAAATGAACTGATCCACCCAGTACTGCAAATTATATGGAGAACATTCTCGCACCGCAGCTGTTTGCTAACATAAAGTGTAAACAGTACCGCGCTACAAATACAAGGCTAGTCATTGTTTAATGCTGTCGGGACGAACCGGTAACTGTCTTTCTATTGAAGTTGCTCGATTATGCTGCCCGATTTAGCATCTCCGATGAGCCCGTGTCATCCCTCTCACGCCGGTTTGCTCCTCGCTTGGTGCCCGGTGATTTCTCATAAATATATCAGCGGTAATATGTGGGTCGCTCCGATAACAGAAAGGTGATTTTTCTTCCGAAAATGAACGCGGGTAAATAGTGATATATAAATGCCGCAGCCAAAAGCAACGAGTTCAACAATGAACACAATGACATTTTAGGCATATCAATAACACCTAGCCCAATAAAACAGACGCTACCATGCAAAATTAACATATAAAAATATTACAACAATAAATTGCAATTTTGCATGGTTTGTCGAGCGACTTCCATGGTGGTCTTTAAATGTAATTTGCCACTGCTTCGTGGATTTTAAAGTAATATATTTACCCTGATATTGCCTACTAAAAGTTGATTGCGAAATCTAAGTGCGACCTGTAGTCAGAAATAATTTGTCCGGCACTCCATTTCAGGAAGTTTTAATACTGTAATTTCTACACCGGAATGCCATATTTTCTTTGGCTTAAATATGTAGATTATTATGTCCACGATTACTACCAGCAGATCAATTAACAAGAGACATCAATACAGACTTTAAAATGTAACAGAATTGACTTCTGTTTTTCTTTCTAAACTCCTATCATATACTATTCATGTTTCAGAAAACAATTTCTAGTTAAACTAATTATAATGCTAATAAATAAATGCTTATTTTGACACCATGTGCGTATTTAAAAGTCCCGACAGTAATTCACCTCCCTGTATCTGACTTTTAATAAAGTACAAGCACCCGGTTTTTAAAACAGCCCCCGTTTTTGGAGCGGTTCAGTATGACCCGCTTTTTCTCGAGCGGTTTAAATGTGACCGACCGGTAGCGATCAGCCGCAGGGCGGCCGCAGCTCATGGTGACTGACGGCGACAAGGACTGACAAGTCGCCCACCTCCAACTCGGGAAACTGCACACTTGCGCATATCCAGATTTATACGTACAGAACTTTTTTTTTTTTTTAAAAGAAAAAGTTAAACACCCTCGGCCATCATTATCAATTATTTCAAAAACCAATATAAACACTATCGGGAAAAAACGATGACACGCCACTGCAGCAACTGCCCACTGTTTACCGCTCTCGCATATCATCCCCCCTCCGTTTTTATATAAAATAGATTCGGGAGAAGCGCCATTTTCTCTTCAAACCATGTGCAATGAGACGCACAAGAAAGCTTATTGGAAAGATGCCATCAAAGAAAGGGGAGCGGGAAAAGCCTGTGGGAAAAGCACTATCAGAAAAAAAAACGGACAGTAAGAAAGGAGTTTAAAAGCAATTATTGAACAGGAGCACGGGACGAACAGATAAACAAGAAAAGCACACAACGTCCGACATGCAAGACATGGCATAACAATAATCAATCACAATATTTTACCTGTGTCAAGCAGTACGGGGAGTACATGTTAATTTTAGATTTTAAAATTGGAAAGCTTATTTAACTTGGATGGAAGTTCGCCGTAGTGCTGCATTGCAATCGCTCGCGGTCCCCTCTCCCTCACTCCATGCTGCACTGGCAACCCCGCCTCGGAGGCTGAAAGTGAAAGCTTACACAAACTTAGGAAAAAAAGTTTTTCTCTCGCCCTCGTTCTCTCTCACTCTCTCTCTCTCTCCCTCCCTCTCTCTCTCTCTCTCTCTCGCTCTTTGAGACCCGTCATATACAGCGGTCAACTTTCTTACAAGTACAGTAGCTAGCAAAACAAGAAGAGTAACCATCTCAAAGCATCATTAAACTGCCCAACTCTTTCCAAATCCTGTCATGCACGCTTCATTTCTTAAGCCAAATGTTTCACAGGAGACTCTCGTTTTTTTCCCTACGCTTTAATACATTAATTAATAAAGCATGTTATTGTACATTAACTTATTGTTTTTCTTTGTGCCTGTATGTGCCTCTGGACCTGTAAGCCTATATTAGCATCTTAATTGCTAAGTTTTAAATTGTTATTTTCAGCAGATAACCATGTCCATTGTTTTAACGTGGTGACGTGATAATTTCAGTTATTTCATAAATATTCCACATAACATCGCTTCCTCTGTAAATAAATACCCATTATACAATGTGTGTTGGACGCCTTTTATCAGGAGGTGTTAAGGCTTCTACAGTGTTAAAGTCCTTAAAACCTCGGTGTCCTTTAACTCCATCATCTGCGCTCTGTGAAGAACGGCTCCACTAACAGTGCAAGATGGCCCAGCAACTGCTCCTAAATCACGCAGGGCACGTCTGTTTAATGAACCTTCTTCTGGAGCTCTGGCTTCACCACGCTCAGGGGATATAGTCCAACTTCCTTCTCCTCGTGCCTCTCCACGGAGCGCTACAGCGGGCGACTGTGAGCTCTCCCTGTCGTCACAACCCCGATTCTGTGGATCCCAACTTATTTAATTACAGTTTGGAGCCAGCTGGACGACATCGGCGTTCAGATGAGGGATGGGGGCCCGTCTGTGGGGCCCCACGCTCCGAAACGCCAGGGGGGAGGGGGAGTCTCCTGCAAGGTGTTCCCGCCGCGTTCGGTAAGCAGGAGGGAGGAACTGGAGCCAGTGGAGCGACAGAGAGCTACGGAGTCGTGAGGTAAACCTGGCGGACGGTTGGGGTTCGAGGAAGGTCAGGCTCGAGGAAGGTGCTTGCGATTACTCGCCCGCTTAGCCTCACTCCTGTATGGCCCAGGAAGGCACAGGTCCATGGGGGGGGGCAGTGGCGTGTGCCGTGCTTAGGGTCCTTAGGGCATTTTGCACAGAAATGGGGATGGGGAGAGATTAGGGGTGGGAGCGCGTCTCAAAGCATGCTCGGGGCAGGGAGGGGGGCTGAAGTCATCGTGGTGCCGCGGAGCCAAGTTTTTTGGATCTGGCGTTGGAGTCCTGCGGATTTATGAGACCTGAGCCCGTGCTTGTGCGTTTGCAACCCAAGACGCTGCAGGAGAAACATGCAGCTCTCGAAACGGTGTGGCCAATTACTGAGTCTACCCGGGGGATCTGTGCGTACGTGCGTGTGTGTGTGTGTGTGTGTGTGTGCGCGTGCATCACCAAGTAGGTGCGTGCTTTATGGTGTGCATGCAAGTGTGTTTCAGTGCATGTCTGTGTACGTGTGAGAATCTGCTGTATGTCTGTGTGTGTGTAAGACGTTCTGTGTTGGGGGAGGAGGGAAACTGTCATAGCATAACACCAGTCTGGTCACCACACCCTAAAATGTGGCTCCAGTTTGAAAATGGTCAAGGACAAAAACTGGCCCAACAATACATGCGCCCATTTCCTCCAGCAAGAGTGAGTGGTCTCTCTCAATTCTGCACAATCCCACCATCAGGAGCTGGAGACTTTGGGGCGGTTCGTCGGAGTAAATCTCCCTGCGATGGAAGATGGGACAGACATCCCTAATGGTCGCAGCCAGAGTTCTAGGATTTATTTTAATACTCTGCGTGGCGACTGACTTACTACCAAAGGCTGGGATTTTGGCCAGCTTGGGAATAAGCACACTTGATTTAACTTGAAGGGTTTACGGATTTGTGGGCGAAACACATACGCAGCGAAACGGTTAATATTGCTTTGGTTTTGGCCGATCTGCTGGAGATCAAACGGCTGCAGAAAGTTGTTTTCTAGACGTTGCCTGTATAACGAAAAGCGGAATAAGTTACGATCGCCACTCCACCAATGTCCTGATGGCAAAATACTTCACGTCGCCAGACACATTACCGTGGATAAACCTCATAGTCGACGTCCCCCCCCACCTCCCGCACCACTAACGTCAGAGCGCTAGTCCTTCCTACGGCCCTGGGGTCCTCTTTGCGCTGATCGATGAGGCCGTACCTCAACGTTATTTAAGCGCGAAACCTTCCCTGCCTGGCACGAGAAGCGTGGGGTGCAGGGGCGGGGGCAGAACCTGAGCCTGTGCCTCCTCAGAGATTACTCCCCACACCATCTATAAGTTTAAAAACCCTTCCAAGCAGCAGACGATCATTCACATGTGTTATTGGTCATTCATCTACATCAGGTCAGTTGTACAGAGACTCCCGCTAATTATGTTGAATTATAATCCCTGTGCGTAGTTATGATCCACAATGGAAAACTAGATTTTAAAGTTCTGTTCCATTCGTCTCAGACTTAGAGGCTGCAGATAGGACACACTCCTTTGTATCATTGTGCTCCTGGTAAATACCTCTTTCTGTAGAATTCTTCAGGGAAGTTTAAGTTTACGGTTGCAAAAGTAGATAAATTTGCACGTTTTGTAATATTTAAATCTCCTACTCTTCACCTTCTACAGTTTTTTTATGGGAAGCTCAATGTACACTCATAATGGAATGCTAGATGGAAAACAATGTGTGTTTGTATATTGTCAAGGATGTTTAACAGACATGAAGGTGTGCATAGCTTTTGCACGCATTGTGCAGTGTGCGTCGCTGCAATCTCACAAACTACGAACAAACGAGATTAAGACATTCTGTAAAGACGGTAAATATCTGTAAGAATGGACAAATGTATAATCAAGTTAAATGCCACTCATGACGCTGCACAACAACCAGGCTCATTAACAGAAGTGAGCTACTAGGAAACCGCATGCATATGCACATGTGTAATAAAAACAACATTGACTGTAACGATAATAATAAGAGGTTATGCATACCCTGTACGAATCAGACACTACAAAGCATTCTGGGAGCCCAGCACCTCTGGAAGGATCTTCGTTCACCAGAAAAGTTTCGGCTGCCTGAAATGCAACACAACAGTCACTGACAGAAGCAGCTCAAATCCTTCAGTTTAAACACCGGCGGAAGAAAGATCACAGGAGGCTGAGGCGACCCCACCCCCCTCCCCGAGAGGAGCGGCGGTCATTTCTGGGGCAGGACGCCCCGCGCCCAGTGCTACAGACCCAAACGTTGGTGGAACGTAACTGAATATCTCTCTGAGTAAGCGTTTATGTTTGAAATTATTTTTAATTAGAAGCCAGTCAAATCTGAGATATTTAACAAAACAACGTAGTGGCTACACACACACACACACACACACACACACAAACGTCGATAGAAAACCTGGCAAGTGGTTTGTATTTATGAGAAACGAGTATCCTTAAGGCAAATGTTTTAAGCCTATGAATGTACCAGGGCGCACAAAAAGGGTGCTGCTTTCCAATGCTTAAACCGCTAGCTGGCTCAGTAAAATTTTAAATTGTGAATGGACAATAGTAAACAATTTGTGGCGTAAAGCAGCACTGCGAAGAATAAGATGAACCAAGCATCGCTCTGACGTGTTATTCTCTAATGCCATGCAAGCTGTTAAACTGAGCACACATCATATATAAGCGACGCATCCTCCGTCACCCAGGTTGAGCCCCGTTGCCAGTGTAGAAAGGTACTCTTTTGAGTCGCCCCTATTCAAAGTGCTTCATTTGTATGCTACGGAACCGGCCAGTAAGGCCTTGAGCAGTGAATAAGAAATCATTCCAGGTCTGCCGTCGATTGGATCGGACTTAGTGGGGCCGCTGAGCCAAAAGGAAAACGAAATCCTGTGAAATCCTATTTCACAAGTTTTCACACCGGATACGCGTGGGGTATGGAAACCAAGACTCACCCCAAAACATACCTACCTCACCAGATGTAGCCTGGGCTGATTTACACAAATACACATACACACATACTTGTGCAAATACTGTAAAAAAAAAAAAGCGCACCTAAAGCATGTATTTAAAAATCCAATGCATATTAATATACACTTTGAAACATTCACGGGGACATAATGAAATTTAAAGTTGCACGCACCACCGCACACACAGATATTATTATTACACACGTGCACAAAAACACATGCGCACGCACACACTGACATTTTAACGTGCTCGTGCCGACCGCAGGCTCACACACTGACACGCACACTCACATGCGCACAGACGCAGGGCCGTAATAAGTCACAGACGCTGGCAAACCGCACTGCCCAGAGTTGTGGTGAGAACACAAGCTATTCATATCGTTGGCAATGAGGGGTTTGTGCTTTGCCTTTCCTTTTTTTTTAACCAGAGGCTTTTCATTTGGGGTTTTTCTAATGATCTTTATGTGCATATAAATAATGTTTTTGCAGCAGGGCTGAATATCGTCTCTTTATTAAACAATTTAGTTAGGTCAGACAAGAGTCTTGTCTTAACGCAGAACACAGATAAATACACGCCGGAAAACTTGTGAAACGCTATAATAGAGCAGATCAATTTTTCTGACACCCTGAGTCACTAACGTGGTTCTCTGCCACCTGTATCCCCGTTGGATACCAGTGCCTGCTCCGTTTTTTTTCGGGGGGGTTGATCTCGCTGCGGGTGCCTCTGCTCGAGGAGAAGGGAAAAGATGCAAAATGGGGAGATTAAAGACAACCTTCCACTGGACAGGACAGGGAGTGGCCCAGTATATATATATATATATATCACTGTATTCACTAATGCATCACACATTTACAGGTGTTCTTATCGATGCAGTTTAAACAGCCTGGCGCTTACGTAATTTAACGCATCTTACTACTGTAATACAAAAGAGCATCGAAAAATGCGCACACTGATCGCTTTGAGTCGCTCCACATTTTCACATGAGTACCACATGCTGACCGCAACTCATTCTGAAATGACCCCCATTTCCCGTCTTGTGGTGTATATGCTTTTATAGGGCATAGTATTAATTATATATCAGATCATTTTCTATATATATAGAACATATGCCCAATCCATATGGTGAGCCCTTAGCAAACATCTCAAGGCTATGCTTAATTAACATTTTAGAAGGAAGAGAAGCAATTATTTTAAAGCTGGGAATTGAGTTTGTGACCTCTTTAGAGTAAAAAGAATATGTTTTAATATGTGAACCACCGCGGTTTTTCTTTACACAAAAATAAATTACAAGCTGGCTATAAAACTATTTTAAAAGCGAACAAAATATTTCTTTCTCAAATGATTTTAAAAAGGACAAACTTATTCGGCTGAAACGCGATCTAGCCCGAATGTATTCCCATTCTGCTGGCAAAGATTAATCACCGCATATATCTGTTAAAACAATCCAAATCCAGGGAAATGCGGCCACAGCGCTCTCCACAGTTTTTGTGGTTATGAAACATATTTCAGTGGTGCGATCCCCCCGAAATCTGTTTACGCACACTCCAGTCCCCGAAGAACAAATGATTCTCAGATGGTCCGAACCAAGGGAAGATTTTGGTGCATGTTACATGGCACCGAATCATTCAATGTATAAGTACAGGCACACACCCACCTTTACACACACGCACAGGCAGTATGTATACGCAGAAACAGACACACTCACACACTACAGGTTTTCCTTGCATTTACAAAGACCAGCCTTTCTGGCTACAATACAAATAGCATGGTTAATTGTATTTATTTTCGTACCTCTAATAAAAAAAAAGCCTTGCCACTGTTTTTATTTATCATTGCGATCCGGTGACTGAGAATTCACTGCCAGACAGCAGATAAACCAACCTGCCTGCGATGGCAACCACATCAATGGCTGAGGAGAGACTTGTTTGTTGAAATGTGAAAACGTGTATGTATTTGAAAGGGAAACAGCGTGTGAATCCATGCCAGAGCCGCCACGGGGAGGAAAATGGTGGGAAAAAAAACACACAGACACACACCAGCACAGAGGTGAGCGAAAATCAGGAGCAACGAACACAGCAGTTAAAGAGAAAAGATAAATGTGTCCTGTATGTACTGGGAATATTAAGGTGTTGTTTACGACTTTTAAGTGTTATCAGATGCTTGGTGGTACTCCCTTTTCGTCTAAAAGGTGGCATTAAAATAACACAGAGGGCAGCATTTTGGGGCAACCAGGCATCTGATCCTCTGTAGTAAAACGAATACGAGTTGCAGATGAATCATTCTGGTGTTACGGCATTTCTTGCCGTAAAATTCTTTTCAGGGAAATGCAGCCCAGTCCACAGGTACCTGACACGGCTGCGTGAGCATGTGTAAGTGTGCATGTGAGCGCGTGTGCCCTCACGTTTCTCAGACCGAGCAGGAATAGTCACATGCCCACTCAGACGCCCCTGGCCGCTTCTCGGCCGTAGCAAGGCGAGCCAGAAAACGTAAACGGCCTCCCCACCCACCCCCCAACCCGAATGGCACAGAAAAGTGCGTTAAGCAGAGCCGTAGACGGGGAGACGAGGCACCACACAAAGAGACACTACCTGGCACCTTGATGCGGCCGCGCTGCCAAGACACCATATGGGTTTTGTCTAGCTATCGCTGATCCCGAAAACGTTTCGGCGGCAGAATGGTTAAGCGGCGCTGCCGCTCCCGACATTGTCTTTTCTGCTCGCGGCATGCAGCTCGCGAGGTCTCCTCCAAACTCTGTAACCCTGTGTTAAATTTCTCCTTTAAATGCAGGGGAGGCACCCGTTTTGCAAAAAGCCCTGTTCAATGTGGATGCACGCTTGGTGAAAACCTTTAAATATCTCGTGTGGATCATCATACAAAGGCAGGAAATGTGTGCACAAACTCTTTTAAAAGTTGCTGTTCAGATTTAGCAATCCTAAGGTACAAGTACTTGGTATCTAAGACACAAGCATGCTTGTTGAGGACACTTAAAAACTCCTTCCACAGTGAACAAAATGATGGAGGTCATTAAGGGTAATATTATTACCCTGAAAAATGCATTACACCTCCCCAATTAGAGAATGACTGCATTAATGTGGAGGGTTGAGCAGAATAAGGGAAAATCTCTCTGATTATCTTGCTTGATCTTTTTACTATGACTGAACACGGAAACCAAAGCCTCTGGTGGGGCAAATTGTCATATTTCTTGTTTATAACACATTCTGATGGGGGTGAATTCGACCCTCAGGGGTCTCACTGTGACAGAGTGCAGGGCTGAGTACGGCCCAAGTAAACTGGAGTGCTACATCACTATGGCCGCTGTGGCAGCCAAAAAAGGCTCTGCCACAGAAGAGACCAGGCTTGGCGATTTGGACATTCAGCGCCCAGAAGTCCCTCATCTCTGTTTAGGTCATTGGCGTCACGTCTGGGTACATCCGTTTACCATCTTTGCAGTGGTCAAACTGCAGTTGTAGTTCCTGTCAGCAAATGAGTGGGGATTCTTAGGACAAGGGGGCAAGGAGAGGAGAAAAAAATGATAAAATCAGGCCCACGCTGGCATGGTGATCAGAGAATTCCCAAGGAAGGGGGGGGGGCAAGGTAGCCCGATGGACTTTCGCTTTGGGACGCAGAGATCTAAAAGAACAGTCAGGTTTCACAGAGGAAAATCTGAGACCACTGAGACAGTTTGCGGTGCCACTCAGATCCAGCCATTATCAGATTGGCCTACTTAATTCCTAGCACACTTGATTTAATTATGGGGTAGAAAACGACTGTTTAACTCCCAGGCCTCAGTCTGAGAGAGCCTGCAAAGCCTTCTCTGCTATTTTCATTCATATGGCATCACGTCACCTCAGCTAAACGTGACGATGTTCACAGGTAAAAATATAATCTACAAGCCTCAAATAGCCAAGAGAAGACGATATGACAGGAATAATGTGTCTGACAGAAAAAATAATGTAATGAAATAATTTTTCGTTACTAAGTACAAATTACATATGCCTTCATAAACAACAACAAGAAAATCACGCCACTGGTCAGGGGGGCGCCATCGCTGGGCACTTGACATATTGGGAGCTGCTGGCCTGTGATAGATCGACTATGATAGACCAGGATGCTACCATCAGATAGAAATTCGCAGGAACAAAGTTCTTAAAACTGAAAGAGCAATGTTGGAAATTCAGACACCGAATTCATGAAGATGCTCTGGTATTTTTATTTTTTTTTTACACAAGAGATTTAAGATCAGCGGACAATTAACAAGCAGGGGGAAATTAAGGAGAATGATCCCTGTTCTATTTCTTTCATCGTAATAATCACCGACGTGCTTATAGTAGTAATTGTGGCGCAGTGTACACATACTACTTCATGTTCTATTTTAAATGTTACTGTAGAGAATAAAAACACTGCAATACTTTATGAGCGTTCCTCCCCTTAGCCTTCTGGCTATGTTACACCAGTGTCATAGACTACATAATTAAAACAGTCATTGACAATGCAAGTGGCAGCCAAGCTTCGCGGTTATAAAAGAAAAAAGCGGTCGACTCGGTTATTAAAAATAGAGAGCGCAGTCGTCTAATTCACAGTATAAAGGCCCGCCACGTCTCCAAGAAACAAGTGCCACCCGCAGCTCCTATTAAGTTTTTAAAGTCTTCTTATAGCGATAAACACGTCGTGGTCGCACGTAGAAATGTGTGTGATCGCGCTAGAGTGAGGAGGGGGCGCAGTTGCAGGTCTTCCATAAACCTCCGCCACATCTGACAGTTGGACTTTGGAGCGGTGTGTCCGGCTGCAATGCGCACTGCTCCCTAACATTCCCAAATTGCGCTAAGGATTAAAGTAGACAAAGCGTCAGACAAGCCACGTCTCAACCACTGCAGCTCATATGAACAGAGGGTTTTTTCCACGTTTAGCAAAAGAATTTTCAAATTTTAACCGCTTCTTAATATTTCTAAATTATAACATCGTTAACCACTGCTGTTTTTTTTTTTTTTTAATTATACTGCATAATTTAACTGTTAATTGTTTTAAATAATTTTATAAATGCTCATTATTAATACTGATGAGAAATCAGGGATGTTCATGGAGTTTGCGTTTATTGGCTTAAGCATATTTTTTTTAATAGAGTCAAATGAACTCTGTGCTTCAGTGTCGGACGCTGGGTCCTTTAGATTACGGGGTGTAAACATTCAATGGCGCACATGTGAACAAAAATAACAATCAAAGAATGGCGGGTAACGCGCTACTTCGTGCTCCGTTTATAAAGAAGGGGTTTGACACGAGCAACTGGAAACAAGAAAGTACTTTGCCTGTTTAGAAAAGAGCTTTCCCGAGGGGCAGGGATCGACACGGGAGTGAAGGGCGATTTTGACAGTACTGCTGGAAAATGCACCGTCGCCTAAATTAAACGTTTTTACTCACAGCTATACTCGGCTACTAATGCATAATTCAAACAAAGTATAGGATTTGACGTTTTTATGCACAAGACGACAGATACACGCAGGCGCAACTATACACTATATACAAACACACACGCGGGAATAATCAATACATTTCGGTACAAAACATGCATGATGTAAATCTGTATAGCACGTGCTAACGCGACATTGTCGTGGCCGTTTGCGACGGCGCTATATTCCTTCGGAAACGTCAAACTCAGTGCAAAACTTGTAAAGGATCTTGGCATTAAAAGGCACTGCCCCGGCAACGTTTCTCTTTGTGTTTTGCTTTCTTATTAAACAGAAAATGGCTTGTTTACAGCCTTTCAAAAGTATAAAAAGAGCAAATTATTGATTTACACAGCACGTACCATTATGGTGCAGGGAATTTTGCCAAACAGTCTCAAAGACCCATTTTCCTTTAAAAAGTTCAGCTTCCAAAAAAAAAGTCTGAGTGAGAGAGCGAGCGAGAGAGTGCGGCTCGGCTTCTTCTGCGATACCGGAAGCGAAAAAGAAACGCTAAAAGAAGACGGCGTGTGGCCCGGCAAACATTCTTTTAAAAGTAACTCTTCTCATCGGTGCGAGGGAAGCGGACGGATTATCCAAGCCCCCCGATTTCTGCCTCATTCGGGATCTTCCTGGTCACTTCCAGCGTGAAGGATTTTCCAATACAGCGTAGCCTCGGCTTGAGAACTCCGGGAGATCCGCTATTACTGTCCGTCTGCTCTCTCCGTCAGCCGAGTCCGTCGCCGATCAGCGGGTTTCGGGCGAATCCGTGCACGGTGTCCGCGATCCGTCAACAGCAACCGCAGAAAAAAAGTGTCAAATCAGGGAAAGGGTTCAGTGAAATAGACTGACAGTAAGTTGTTCTGTATGTATATATGCCTTCAATTCAGCTGTTGCTCTTTTTTAGAATTTAAGACTACAGCACCCCCTCTCTCTCCCTCCCCCTCTCCCTCTCTCACTTTCTTCTATCCCCCTCCACTCCTCCTGTATCAAAAAAGTGGGATCCCCTTCGATTCCTCTCCACCTCCTCCTCCAGGCTTAGATAAGGCGAAGGAAAAAACGCTCACGACTTTGTCTTATAATGACTAAAACAATCCTGAGCATCAATCAGAGTGTCTGCTACAGACTGAGGCACGCAAGTTGACGACTTAAAAAAACGGTCAAATAATATTAATCTGTAAGCATGTTAGTAGGCTATATGGATGTATATTAAACGTGTAGTTAATATAGATTTTAGTAATGAGTCTTGAATAAACGGGAAGGAGTGCCGTTGGCCCGAAGCGTGCGGAGCTGATAACGGTCGGAGAATCGGAGAGGCTGAATTATTAATACGGAGAGCGGTTCGCAGTCTGTCGTGTTCAGCGAGTGGCCAGGGCGGCAGCTGGGGGTTTAGCAGAATTATACGGGCTCTGGGTAAGTCGTGAGCGGCAGGGATTACCGCTCACAGGCAACAGTGTATCGGCTGCAGGATGGAGGAGAGGCGGGAGGTGGAGAGAGAGAGAGGGAGCCGCATACGTGGGGACATACATTTAAAGCAAAACTTGCCATATGAAAGAGCACCACTGTCCATAAGACATAAAATATTGCTCAAGCGAAGAAACTTGTGTGAGAAATATTTATCTTCATTATATTTTTTAAATTCTTACCAACGCACGCATTCAGTATGAATAGCTGTGCTGTAGAATAGTATTAAACTGTATGAAACGCGCGTTTGCAGTATGCTGTTTGACATTTCAAAAGTTTTAGCCCAAAAAGTTTAACGTAGCTTTGACAAGTAACAGACCGAGCCGGCTATACTGGAATTAATTAAAACAGTGTAATTTTTCAGCAGGGAACTGAGCAAACCTTTTCGCCACTAATTATATTAAAGAACAATGACATTAAGCCTCATTAAAAGATATTAAACACAAATACCCGTCCCACTATTTTCATGGGGGAATTACGCAACAGATCTTAAGTGAGCAAATTCGGTATGACCTGGATATTAAGAGATTATGTAATTTCCTATGTGTACATTCCGCAAATATAAATAATGCAGCAAAGTTCTAGACATGCGACTGAAGCATTTATATATAACGTCTGTTTATGTAACGATGTAAATACTTCTGCGCCATCTACGTTAGTATTTTCGTTCTTGTAGATCGCGCGATGATTTGTACTGGTATGAGAACACGTGTTTTATCAATGATGCACGTACGTGCATTGACCCAATCCTGGTAGGCTTTCTACAATTGGACCATTGTTATGCTATGGTTAAATAATAATTATTGGCAACAATAATTATGATTAATAATATTAATACCAATGGTAGTATCTGCTACATAATGGTGATTTTTAAATTTATTTTAATGTGAATTTAATTTCAAACAATTTTTCTTTAACTCGTTTGCGGAAACTCAATCGTCACATCCTACCTGCAAATCACAGATGTGTCACAATATAAATTGGTGATCGGTTCAAAATGAAAAATCAGAGTTTCGATCTGACTTCTTCCCAACGCTTCTTATATATGTGTATGTGCATGTGTACACACACACACACACACACACACACACACACACACACGCACACATATATATATATAAACTAATATAAATCAACTGCTGATAAGACGATGTAGCCCAAAATGATCGATGAAATTAAACTATTCTCGGTATAATGACAATAATAATAATAATTCCATCATATTTTTACTCTTTATTAATTGAGGTTGTGAACTTGACTACTGTGCTTCTCCCACCTACGTTATAATGTCATGAAAATGCGAATCTTGTTTTCATTCTAATATTTACATAAATAATAAGGCAAAAAGTTTTATAGTTGTTCTTGCACTGAGACATTCTTGTTGCATTATGTTTAAAACCTAAACGTGTTTGTCTGTTTGTTCACTTTCATCAGAACTATAACCCCCCCCCCCACCCCAAAAACAAGGCAGATAGCCCTGCATCTTAGGATGTAATGTCCTGTTGTTACGCTGACATGAATGGATGACGTTTGCATTTTTGTTTTCTATTCCCTATTTTTCTGCCTTATACTGTATCTCTTATTTTCTATAAACAGGTCCATTAAGAGGTCACACAAGAAGTGTTTTATAAGACACGCCGTTTTCCATCCTAATGGAGGTTTTGTGAAAATACTAACAGACCAACAGGTAACTTGGCCAAAACTTCACCCGAATTAAGCGAAACGAAATTGGGAAACAAAAGTTATTTGAAATAACCTGTGAAGCAAGGTCACGAGCGTGGTGCATTTCCGTGAAGTTAGATCAAAGTTAGGAAGCGGTAACAAGCGTGAAGGTGTTAGAGTGAAAAAGGCGCGGATGCTTCTAAATTTTGAACATAGTAACGTGATGAGACTGTCACTGACAGAGTGAAGACATTTAACGAAATTTTATTACTTGTGTTAAAATCTTACTTGTTCATGTGTCAACTTGGACGTGAATTGCACTTTAATACATGTATTTAATCCATAGAACTAAGTAAATAAACGAAAATTGTCACAGTATCTGTAATTAATATGCATGCAATGTTCAATTAATTTGTTTTAAATAATATTTATAGAACTACATTTGTATGTAAATAAATGATTTCCAGAGATTATTTCTGCATCTGTGTTGATGTATATCTTGAGGTCTATTGTAATTACTTATACAATTTAAAATTCTATAATAACCTTTCTCAATACATGCATAAAAGTCCTTAACATTACGTGGTATATTTAATTCGATTAAAATTATTACAAATGTACGTGAACTTTATTTTATCTTTATGTCATCTTCATAAGTAAGACTGGGGTGCACGTGCTGTGGGCTATATAACGGCAAAGAAGCTTCTTTTTATTCAAGTACGGTTTATAGTAATAATACAAGCAAAATTTTAAAATATTAGTTCAAACAAATCAATTATTATTATGAACAATTGATTGTAATTTTAAAATTCAACCTTTTGAATTTCGAAAAACATTTTTAATAGATATCTTTCGCGTGTGAGTGCTGTGATTTTGCTTAAAAATGTTCGTATAATTAATGGAAATGTGTGTTTTGTCTTATACGGAAGCATCATTTATTTCTACGACGGGTTTCATATTTGTTAATATGATTTATTGATGATAACTGATTGTTTTGGCAGTTTTGACTAAGTTTAAATACAGATTATGCAGGCCTCAATATGTTCTCTTTTCTTCGGACAATTTAAACTGGAGTTTTTTTTTTTTTTTTTTTTTTGCTCCAAAATTGGAGCTACATTTAGGGATAAATTCTGATTGAAATGCTTTATTAGTGTTGGGTGTATAAGACAGAGTGTCACTTCATTAAAGTTAAAATAGAAAAAGCATTCAGAAATTATTCTCAGGTTTTGTCAGCTCTGTCATGAGTCAGAAATTTAAATCCATGCGCGCGCGAGTTGCTGCTGGTAAAGTCAAAAGTGTCAACGCCTAGAACAGAAAGTCCGCGACTGTGGGAATTTCAGGGATCTGCGAATTATATTAAACTCCATTTGAACTTCCAACAACCACCGTGATTTAATCGAATTCGATTGTGTGACTAGTACAATTTTTGATGAAAAAGGAAATTAAAACGTGTACGTAAATGGGGTTTGATTAAGATTACCTTATTGATATCTGATCATATTTTCGCTTATTTTATAATAACCGATGTCGCTCAACTGATTGAACCCCTGTTTTAAATAATGTGAAAATATAATATTATTATTATGTGCTCGCCAACTAATTATCGATTTATCAAGTAATAAAAATGATAACTGAATTTGAAACGCAAGGGGCATTTAATAAATATAATCTGAATAATCTATACGGAATTATATGCGTAATACATTTCTGAATACAAGAATTCGTCCACATAGAACAATGCAGCGCGCAGTGAATAGAAGTTTCACATTAAAAAATCTTCATCTTTTCATGAAAAGAAAAGTAGAGACTCCTAGACACTGTGCCATGGTTCAATAACAAGAGTTAGGCTACTGCAAAACTCTATTCAAGGGGCAGAAATGTGTTTAATCCCAGTCTGAAGTTGTCCAACCAGTTTAATTAATAAAACAAAGTTTTTATATTAAATATCTTCAGCCTTTGTCCGTGTTCTGTGCTATCTGATAACGTTTAACTATTCGTCCAGTATTTGCGTTTTATGATGCAAATCGAAATTGTGTCTTACACAAATTAAATTCCTCCGTGTACCAGAGAAGACCGAACTACAAATAATAATAAAAAATACATGTGTACAGATTCTTATTCATGTCTTTTCTATTTTTTAAAATAATCATTAAGTAGAGTTAATCACTGCGCTATACGTAGACATATTTGTAGTATTTATACTATATTTCAAGAAAATACTTTCATCAACGATAACAACATTTAATAAACCCACATATTTCATCTATGGTTCCTGGTTATAGATCTGTCTTTACATTGTTGACAACTTGTGAGTGTAGCTTGTATTTCAATTATTTTAAAACATGGTTACATGCATGCATGATGTCATTACAGGAGATATTTAAATATTTTATTGCTCATAGTGTAATCCAATGCCACTGTGACATTATTACTACCTGTATGCTTTATGGAGTACATTTCAAAGCCTGGATCAATTTATCCTGCACCAAACACACCATCTGTAGTGTTAGGTCACTTTAAAATGCCTCAGTATTTTCTGGGTGATGTCTTCTCATTCATAGGTCCTGTTTTCTGAAAATACAAGCTATATAACTGACATCTGGCCTATTTCCATCATATATATATATATATATGTGTGTGTGTCTGTGTGTCTGTGTTTATAGACATATTTTAATTAATACAAGATTTTGTGAATCTGTAGCATATGGATTTTATAATTTTGGTTTAAGAACTGCCAGGTAAACATTGCTACACGTGTGTTTGACATCTCGTTGTACTTAAAGGATGTTAAGCACAAGTTGTTTTTTGGGCTATTTTCCGGCATCGTTAGTCCAGTGCCAGGGGATAAAATGAAAGAAAATAAAAGAGAAATTAAGATGAGCAAAAGGGGCGGTAAAGGTCCCGGCGTTAGCGAGTCTGTGCGCGTAAGAAGTAAGAAGCTAATCAATTCAGTCAGGATCGTAACAGAACACCTTTCCAATTTGGGTTTCCTTCATGGCTTTTTCCACATTAAAAGGTAAAAATACACAGTTTAAATGTGCAAATGCCGTAAAATAAACAGCTAAGCTCACAGGCCTTTGCTGGAGCCCCCACGGCATTTGTAGAGTATCTTTGACTTGTGAATTCAGAGACGTGCCATTACTGCCATGCTTGTGGGTTAATTTCAGTTCCTCGCAGCACATGATTAATAACAAAAACAACAACAATGATAACGATAATAATAAATAAATAAAAAACTTCTAGGCCAGTATATTTTGTGAAATAATGTTACACAGAACGTTACGCACCCCAGTAACGCACTCCGACAGAAACTGGGCCATATCACGTAGGAAGAAAGTTACAAGCGCGAGTGTGAAAGAGAAGGTGCGTGTGGCTAATGAGCGCTGGGGGCCCTGGGCGCTTCGCTGCTGAGTCCTTTCCACGGCGGCGCTCCGTCCCATTGACACCACGCTGTTTTACGGCCCTGTTTTATATGCTCGTCGAACCCGCGTAAAACGCAGTGGAGGGTGGCGTACTTTACGATCACTCAGCACTGTTGCTGTTAATGCCAAAGACTGTCCCGCTTAAAAAGGCCCCTTCAACGAATTCCTAGCTATTTTATATGGATAATTATACATACATATATAATGCATATTTATATATATATATATATATACACACACACACACACTGTACTATGCAAAACTCTTAAGCAGTCAAAGAAAAAGGCTGTTTATCTGTGTAGTAAGTGTATATTTGCTTAGAATTAAATCGCAGTGTAGCATTAGAACAGATGCAAATTAAGAGCAAAGCAATAAAAACACAAACAAGGATTTCTTCAGTTCTCTAAAAAGTTACTGATATCTAGTTGGGTGGCTAGATGAACACTGCTTCAGTTCCCAAACCTCTCCTCAGGGGCACCTCAGCCGTTCCACGTGTCTGTTAAATTTCACCACAAGCTCACATGATTAATTTAATGAATTTGTTAAATAACTCGATGAGGTGTTGGTTAGCCGTACCAGGTGTGGTAGCGGCCGAACACACAAAGGTATATTGGAAGGTTGCTGTAAATACTGGGGTGACATTAATAGAGGTTTAGAAATGGCTAAGCTGACACACTTTGTCAGACATAATATCATAGTTTTACACCAACATGATGATCATTTGAACATTATTTTCTTCAATTGCCTAAGTCTTTTGCACAGTACTATATATCTATATTAACACACACACAGGTTTGTAATTATATCTTTGTGGGGACTTTCTATGGGGAAAACTCTAATCCCAGCAATGACGACCTTAACCCCTACCCAGCCCTAACCTTAACAGTGATTAACCAAACAAAACACAAGACATTTAGCATTTTTAGGTTTTTGATTGCAGTCACAGATTTTCTTGAGGGGAATGAAAAAATGGTCCCCACAAGGCCAAAATAACATGGACCCCACAATGTAATATATACATAACCCCCCTCCCACATACATTTATATATAATATTTTATATTATTTTGCTTTTGTGCTTCATTCAGTTCGATTTAAAATGCCAGCTGATTTCCTGAATGTTCATATGTGAAATATAGATGTAAAATAAGCAGATGTTAAAAAATATAAATCCATTTTTTCCACAAATGTATTTAAATACATTTTAAATTCTAGGTAATGTTTCTTTAAGAAGAATGAGAGAGGAATAATCATCCAAGTCTGTATTTACATTGTATCTGAAAGTTTAAATGGTGTTGTAGTAAATAATGATATTTGAGTTATATTTTTAATGTAAGAGAGACACAAACCATTGGCACAAAAATGCACTAGAAATGCAGCAAATATGGGGGGGGGGCGTTAATCTCATGTGGGATAGGAAAATATACTTAGCAAGTATGGTAGTTTTTTTCGTATGAAAATATTGATATATAATTACTTTATTTATATATTATCTGGATTAATGTAACGGTTTCTTGCATGCTGAAATACAACAACGTTTTCGTAACAACTCACAATGTCTTGATTTTTCTTAGCAAAAGTTGACAAGCAGACTTGCGTGTATCTGAGTTTACAGAAAGAAGGGTTAGGGGCCCTTTCATCTGCACAGCACAAGTGGGCTGGCACAGGTCTGGTGAGTTTACACAGAATTCAAATCAAATATTTTTAATCCTGATGGTTACTTCACCAGCAACTGAGTAAATCATAGTGGAATTTATGACTTCTGGCACAGTTTGGGTGGATGTTTTGGGGGGCGGGGGTGGGGTGGCAGGTGTTCCGGCTCCATCACCCCTCCCGCACTCACCATCCAGTGAGAACCTCATGGCTACATCACCAGCTTTGCGAATTCACGGCTTTTCCCTTCGCAGATACTTGGCTGGCTGCTTTCCTCTTTGTCCCCCCTCCCAGTGTCCTTTGCGGCTTACGGCATGGGGGCGGGAAAGAGCAAGCAATGGGCGAGATGGACCACCGCTTGGCGACGCCATGGCGAGGATGCTGTGGCCAGGCTGTGTCTGCCCAGGCTGTGCTCTCCCAGGCTGTGCTCTCCCAGGCTGTGTCCTCCCAGGCTGTGCTCTCCCAGGCTGTGCTCTCCCAGGCTGTGTCCTCCCAGGCTGTGTCCTCCCAGGCTGTGCTCTCCCAGGCTGTGCTCTCCCAGGCTGTGTCCTCCCAGGCTGTGTCTGCCCAGGCTGTGCTCTCCCAGGCTGTGTCCTCCCAGGCTGTGCTCTCCCAGGCTGTGCTCTCCCAGGCTGTGTCCTCCCAGGCTGTGTCCTCCCAGGCTGTGCTCTCCCAGGCTGTGCTCTCCCAGGCTGTGCTAACAGCGCTTCACCTGCCTCTGGTCTGCCCGAAACACTGGGCTTAAGGGTCAGGCTCTCATAGGCCGCAACGTGGGCCCAGTGCTGCGTCACCTCTACTGGTGATCCAGTGTGGAGCCAAGTATTAGCAAGAACCAAACAGACACATCATATGGTCCCATTTAGGGCTTAAAGAGAATGACCAGCAGGTGGCATAGTGGTTAAGGGCATGGCATGGAAATCTGAAGAGGAATGAATGTGACTTATGCTAGAAGTGGGAAGACACAACGGATGCTTTCAAATGGCAGCGATACAGACGAATTCAAGAAGACCAGATCTCCCGCAGCATCTGGGCGTGATCAAAAGCAGATGCCTGCAGATTACTGTTAATTATTTAATCGACGCCAAAAGTTCTCTGTGATTCTAGGCGCAGACGGCCAACGGTGTTTACCACGGCTGGCCAGGTGCGTTTAGAGAGAGACGGAGGTGATTCAGAGGCTCAATCAGCTGAACACAAAAGCTTAGCTGGATGATTGAACAAAAAAACACCCCGTCAGCCAAGAGATAAGAGAGGAGAATCATCTTTGCGATGGATGCGTGAGATGGGGGAGTCAGTGAACCAGAATCAGATGATACCCCTGAGCCACAGAGCCACACCAACCAGTACAGCCATTCCCCGCCGCGGGCGGCACCCCTGGAAAGCAGGGCGTACAGCGTGTGTGTGGCTGTGCCGACGTCTCTCCGTGGCAGCGTGCCGTGTGTGTGATGTTGCGTGTGCGCGATTTTGTACGTGCCCCACTGAGCTGTGAGACATGTTAGAGGAGGGAGGTGCCACAGAATAAACTCAGTGAGAGCTTTCTGATGTTGGGGGGGGGGGGGGGGGGGCATCGGTCTAGGGGACATGGACAATTTCTGTGCAAATATTCAGCGATGCTGTTACTCTGGAACAGGTAAATGGTCATGGATTGGAACATGCAAATCACATATTTCCCCTCTGGTACTGGAAGCGTGTTCAGTAACACATAAACACACACACACACACATAAACACACACACACACACACACACACACACACAAGCCTGCATGCATTGCGTATTGCATTAGCCCTGTTTTTGCACACCTTATCTCAAACATGTCTGTGTGGTGGTCTCAGCCACCGTTAGCCCCCACTCTGATATTATCCAGGGATACAAGCAGGTTTTACAGTGAGGGGGGGGGGGGGGGGGGGGTTGTAGGAAGCACAAGCTTGCCCTCCCCCAGGAGAAATGGGGACTCATAATCTGTTTTCCTGGCGCTTCTTAAAAGGGAGTGTAAGACTCACTGGAGGCTTCCTCTGATCTGCTGTCCTCCTCACCCTCTCTGCTCTCCTTTTTCACCCTCATCTGTCCTCCTTCCCTCTTATTCTCCTCTCCCTGCTCCACTCCATCCACCCTTTTACTCAGTTACTGTTGACCCACTTCTTGCCTCCTTTAAAGACCTTTTCCCCAGATATTACGCTCCTCCTTTCTTACAAAACTACCCCCGCCCCACTGCTGTCTGCTCCCCCCCCCCCCCCCACCCTTAATTTCTTCCGTCCACCTCTCGTATTTCCTGGGAGCATCAGCCTTATGAAATACGGTAATGTGATCAAAGCAGCCTTGATCTCAGCCTGCCTTTCACACTAATGTAAGCATTATATATTCAGCAGAATGTGTTTTGTGACCTGGCCTCTTCTCAGGACACATTGTTAGTTATTGTTCTCAAAGTCCTTCTGTTTGCGGCGCCCCAGAGTACAGGCACAATATTGTTGGAAAAAACAACTTCAGATCTGTTACAATGCATACATTCATGTAGGCTTTTCCTGTATACTCTCTTTAAACCTCATTGTACTTAATGAGCAATTTTGTTTCCTGAAAGTACACGATTAAAATAGGATATTTTAAATGAAAACCCCTTATCCTGCTTGCTGTCATTTATTTTTCAAATTTACCCTCTTTTTTCCTGTATTATTTCCATCCATATAGATTGTATTGTCACACATACGGAAGCTGTCCTTAAATATCTCTCAGATTTGCCCATTACTATTCTCTTTGTCTTGCAAACAGTTTTTCATCATTGTTTACATGTGCTGCAGCAGGAATCATCCTGCGAGCCATGAAAAGAGCAGCTGAGAAAGGCAGGGAGAATTACTGTCACCGTTACACCCAATACCCCCCCTTGGCGAGTTACAAAAGTATCCTCTGTTGCGTAGACAGTGCCAACTGTTGACCTTACCGCAAATATCACAAATGACTCGAGCTCCGTTTACCGCCGCGACCACAAAGCATCGGTGACCTTATCACCTGATCACATGGACTGGTATTGGTGACCTCAGCTCACTCTCTCCAGCCTGACACGTCCTTTCCAATTGAACACCATTAATCCCTCGCCCGGCCTTGTCTCGTGCAGGCTGCGCAGACGCCTGCACCAGGCCGGATTTGGACACTCCGTCGCATTTTCATGTCAGACCATCTTTCCGAGTCCAGCGACTGACTGGGCCTCCTGTCCTTCTCCTTGCTATTTATATCTATTAATCAGCTCCGCCATTTGTTTTCATGTACAATTTGCAGGGCTTCCTGCGACCGAGGGCCCAGAGATCTGGCCTTGCCCGCCGCTCCTGTTGCCGCCCTTGCGTCAGCCAAGCGTGGGGGCTATTCCAGATCCATGCTGCCCCCCCCCCCCCCCCCCCGCGCTCCCCGTCCGTGACTTGCCGAGGCTCGGGGTCAGGGCAGACGCTGGGCACAGGAGGGGGGCATGGAGGGCTCTGCTTTGATGTGGCACGGGTCCGCTCAACTCAAGTCGAACGCCGGCCCAGACCCGAGCTCACCACGGATAGGGGTGGGGGGAGGTGGGGGCCCTCTCTGGCCTGTCGCCCCTGAGCCTCTCTCTGGGAGAGGGCGGGGGCCCGCTCTGCTCCCAGATACAAGGGCACACCGGTGGCCCAGGGATGTCCCGCGTCTCTGGCAGCGGCCCTAACGGGGGCTCCGCGTGCCAGCAAGCGCGGGGTCGAGCTTACGTCAGCGTGTAGTTACGCCTGGCGCGAACGGGGAAGGGCATGCTAACACGGATCCGGCTAGCCTAAATTCCGGAGCGCCGAGAGGCGTGGCCCGAGGGACCGTGAAGCACAGGCGAGACGCTTTATGCGCGCCAATTAGAAAGCCTGAGTCACCGGGGTAGGACATTTTCAACGCGTTGATAGAGTTTACCAATTAAGTCGAGTGAGGCCTCTTCTCTCTGAGACAAGTGCAGGCAAAGGAACAGCTATTGCTTCTGGGAACATCCCCTCACCTTATCTGTCAGTCGACTCAGTGCCAACTTGCACCAACATGAAGATGTAGCGCCTGTCTGGCCGCCACACCTTCCCGCTGACGACCCTGGCATGCCTCGGCGCTGGGGTGACTGGCAGTGTTGGAGCAAGTCCCCATTATGTGAACCGTGCCTGGGAAAGTAGACAAGCTCTTCCCGATGCTTATAGGCCGCTTGTTGCCTGGAGACAGTACTGTGCCACCTTAAAGGTCGTAGGAGGACTTGAGAACCCGATGCGGGCCGACATGAGCTTAGAAACAAGGCACCGGCTCGATGTGGCTCGACTTGTTTTTTTGGCTCGTTATCGTAGTCACTCCGTCCCATGATTTCTCCCATGATTCCCCAGGCTGGTTGCGCAGGAAGAATCGAGGAAGAGTAGCTACGTGTCGCGGGGGGAGCTGAAACTACCAATTAAAGGAAACAAATCTGAAAATTGAGACTTTTTAACCAGGAGTGTGTCTGGCACCCGACACCTCTCATCAGTCTCACGGAAAACTCGACAAGATGTGTGCTGGGAAAAGAAATATCCCGCACTCAGTTTTATCAGCACCACAGTTCCCATTTGCCCGCAATGGCCGTTTGAGTGATCGCTATTCGACTGTCAAGTGTCTGACATTTAAGCAAACATGTAGCTTCTATTCTGAATCCTGTCAATTCTGACAGGTTCAGACAGGCTCTGGTGGTCATTAACGCGTCTGAAAGCTGGACATCGTTCTTGCTTTGACGTTGACCAATGAGCCATGTCTCTAGTAGGGCCTCACTTATCTCACCACACTATTTATGGTAAAAAATAGTCCTCTTTGGACTGCATGGTCCCATTCTAGTTATCATTGCTGGATACATGGATGGAAGACGGATGTCATTAGTCCTTAAACCTTCCCAGAGATGCGGTCTAACCTTGTAGGGGACGGTTAGTAATACATGTTTTCACCCCTGGTCCCTTCTAAGGTTCTCTGCAAGCTGCTCACTCGTGGTTCTAAGTCTGTCCCTTCGAATCCATACTACCCATTCAGTTAATGAACATTTTTTTGAACGGACGAAAAATGCATGTAGGAGCTTCACCTGACGGTGCAAAAGCTTCCCTAAGAAAACATCTGTTGTGGCTGCTGGCGTCTTTTGTTTGGTTTCACAAACGTCAGCTAACATGCCAGGAATCCGGTGAAACCTGATAGATGCTATGTCAATGTGCTGGGGCAGGAGACGCGGCTGCAGATTGTGGTTTGGACTGTGCCGCTCCAGACACCTACCTGCCGCAGAAGCATTATTCATGAGTGACTTAATGCTTTCTCAACATCGGTGAGGGAAAGTCACCCTGTGTCTGGCTCCGGGTCAGGAATTTTATTGCATCTGTAGATGCATAGATTGCCAGGATTGGTTGTGACCTCCTAGAGGACTTTACACCTTCCATTTAGAGTAATTGGATTGGACTGGATGCTGATTTCTGCCATGAACAACATTGAGTTCAGTTTCCTCCATTTGTTCGCAATCTCTCTGACCTTTGTAGGTCAAGCCTTGTAAAAAATTTTTTTTTAAGTACTCTTCAGTCTTTAGGGCATCCATAGTTCTCCTTCCGAGGTCTTACAGAATCGATCGGGGCGTGATTCACTTGTTTTGCTATGAGAACCCTGATTATTGATTATATAGAGAAGGGCCCTCAGACTCTTAAGCCTTCTGTTAGTTCTGTATTTCTGGCTGGTCAGTCGTTTTTGCTGCAAGCTCGGAGTTGTGCCCCTTTGTCTGCAGGACGTAGAACGATGCCGCGCGGTGGCTGCGTGTGGTTAGTTTGTATAGCCGCAATGCTTTCACGCGGAGGCCATTGCGGACACATACCTCCAGCGGTAAAGCCCAGCTGGTCCTGGGTAGTCTGACTACCACACATGATAAACAGGGTCAAGCTGTGTGGGTTGTGGGCAGCAGACGGGCCCAGAGACCCCCAGGCCACTAGTGATGTGGAAATTTTTATACACATTGGTTTTACTTCAGTCTTCCATTATGTTGTAAGTGATTAAAATGTTTTAATGCAGTGGGCGCATATTAAAGACTAAATAAGACTTCATAATATATAATAATCATCAGTCAGCATCAAACTAGCATCTCAAATCCTAGGACTGACAAAAAGGAAGGATATTGTTTATAATGTCGATGTTTTTTCCTGATTTCCGGGCAGGAGCCGCCGACATACATGATCAGAAAGCCAGCGTGTGACAGAGTGAGTTGAACCGCATCTGTTCTAGCCAGCTGCTGGCTGTAAATCTGCAATTATGGATATAAAATGACCTCAGATCCTCATTAGAAAAATATCTTTTCTAAAATTTGAACAGTACCATATTTAGAGAGTGCTGCAGTAACCTCTAGCAATAAGATTTAGTTCTGTAGTCTGGAGTTCTGCTTACTGGCGTTTAATCTGCTTCATGGAAATGCACTTAATGCCTCTTCAGTGACGTCTGTCTGGCTAATTCTCTCTGTGGCGAGCTAACTTTATTTCAATCAGTCCTCATTGTTAGGATTTCTCTGTCCAGCCCTTTGGCTCTCCTGTCTATTCAAGAACTGATTCTATAATAGCTTACGCAGGTATATCCCCCCTCGTCCCAGGTGCTGTCAGCATCGAGTGAATGCAAATGTAACATAAAACATTCCAATTTAATTCATTAATGGGAACTGGTTGTGCTTTTGGTGCAGTTACACAAGACACAGATAAGTACACATTCAATGAATGAAGCTCTAGAAATGAGATGTAGGTACGTTTGGATTTTTGAAAGATTGGGAACATAATGGAATTTATCATCTGAATTCATTAAATGATGAGAACGTATTCGGTTTTAGGCCGTCATGTGATATATATTAGATAAGTAAAATGTATTACATATTATATAACGTGCATCATATGTATATATAATAATTGTGACTGTACTCCAACATTAAATGTTCAGCTGAACAAGCCACGTAAATTGTGTGCTATTTATAATATCCCGCTAAGTGTCATTGTAAAGGAAACCTGGGATCCGATTGAATGAAATTATCTGTGATTAAATTGACTCACAGCGGTGTGACAACCTGCTGTGTCTTTGCTGATTGCGACGGCCTATGATTTTGAGTGTGAAGTCAGAGGCTGAAAGGCCGTGTGGCTAAAGTCTGCCTCTGATTTTGAGTGTGAAGTCAGAGGCTGAAAGGCCGTGTGGCTAAAGTCTGCTTTGAGGCTCGCGCTTTTTGACTCATTTCTGTTGGCTGACGTTTCACTCGAAAATTGAAGTGTCATTTGGGTGTACAAATTTCAAAATAGGTACATTTGCACATTATGTAGTTTCAAATATTATGATAATTATTTTAAATAATTTTTTTAAATTTGTATTTTAGTTACTTATAATTATACATTTTTATCAATAGTTTTTATGGAATATTCATAATATTCTTAACATTTAATGATGATTATTCAAACATATTTAAATTTTTAAATGCAGATTTTTTTCAGGAACCCGATTAGTGGAGATACAATGACTAATATGTGCGGTGATCTGGGAAGCGGCTGCAATTTACACAAACCGATGTGTTCCGTTCAATGGAAACGTACTGTGATGCTCCGGATCCCGGACTGGAGAAACAGCACCCACTAACTGCTGAGCGCAGGAGAAAGTTCAGGCAGCATGATGCAGTGCGGCCAGGAAGGTGAGATTGCGGGTGGTGCAGTGCAGTGCGGCCAGGCAGGTGAGAATGCAGGTGGTGCAGTGCCGTGTGGCCAGGCAGGGCGGCTGGCCGAAAGTGCAGGGGGACAAGGTGCATTCAAACGGGCAGGCAGTGCAGTTTAGCATGGCCAGGTGGCCGAGCGTGCAGGTGGTGCAGTGCAGCGTGGCCGGGCGGGTGAGTATGCGGGTGGTGCGGTGCAGTGTGGTTGGCTGGGCAAGCGTGTAGTTCGTGTGGTGCAGTGTGGCCAGGCGGACAAGTGTGTGGGCAGTGTGGTGCAGCATGGCCAGGCAGGTGACCATGAGGGTAGTGAGGTGTGGCCAGGTGGGCAAATGTACAGGTGGTATGGTGCAGCATGGCTGGGAAGGTGAGCATGTGGGTGGTGTGGTGCAGTGCGGTCGGGCGGGTGAATGTGCAGGTCGTACGGTGCAGCCAGGCAGACAAGCGTGTGGCCAGTGCGGTCCAGCATGGCCAGGTGGGTGAGCGTGCGGCTGGTGTTGTGTAGCATGGCCAGGTGGGTGAACATGCAGGTGTTGCAGTGCAGTGTAGCAGGGTAGGTGAGCTTGCAAGTGGTGTGGTGCAGTGTGGCTGGGCGGTCAAGCGTGCAGGTGGTGTGGTGTGGGTGGGGGGGGGTCGAGTGTGCGGGTGGTGCAGTGCAGTGTGGCCGGGCGGCAAGCATGCGGGTGGTGCAGTGCAGTGTGGCCGGGCGGCAAGCATGCGGATGGTGCAGTGCAGTGTGGCCGGGTGGCAAGCTTGAGGATGGTGCAGTGCAGCGTGGTCGGCCTAGCTAATGCGCAGGTGGTGCAGTGTGGCCGGGCAGGCGGGCGAGCGTGCTGTTGGTGCAATGCAACGTGGCCAGGCGGGCGAGTGTGCGGGAGGTGTGATGCGGGCAGGCAGGCGGGCACTTAATTACTTTCAGGCGAACTTCGATCGGAGGCCCTTTGTTGTGCCACTCTGCCTCCCTTGCCTCCCACTCTGTTTTTGTTCACTTCCAAACTGAAGTTCCCTGCTGAGCTTATTTGGGTCCTAAATATTTGTATTGTGTGCAGTGTTCCAGTGTTTCATTCCCAACTGTGAATTAGATTTTTTTTTCTAATTGCCCCCCCCCCCCCGCACCCCCCTCCATTTTTGTTTTCTTCATATTTGTTGCCAGGGTTTAGTTCTGACGGTATTTTCACCGAATGAACAAAGTAGCACCAGCAGGCCCTTGTTCAGAGGCCCGGAGAGAACCGGGTCAGCGAGCAGAGCCGGACTCACTATGGGACCCGGCAACAGTACCATCCTGCATCCCCCCCCACCCAAAAAAAAGAGGAAGATATTTTACTTTCCTGCGGTTTGTGCCAAATGAAGTCCCATTGCCCTGGTGTATCTGGGGCCAGACTCCTGCCTGATTCTCACTCGGTATGTTGCAGTCCTCCTGAGCATCTCTTTGCTGTTCGTTTTGCGGGACGCTTTCGCCAGAAACGCCTGCGGGACACTGGGGATAGACTCTGCCTTGTTTCTAGCGACTGGAAGCGCAGGATTCAGCTTCCCTCCTTTATGTGAGACCCGTCTCCCGCGACGGGCTGAGAGTGTAGGCTCCGTATACAAGCCCCCCCCCCCCGACAGGTGCACTTATTCCTGCTCAATTCCAGTACTTCCCCGATTCTGCTCTATTCTCTGAGTCTTTACACCCAACAGTCTGAATCTGCATGCTACTGTTAGAGTCTGTGTTAGGGGTCATGTGACCTGAGTTTGGGGGATTTGACAGGACAGAGGATATTTGGAGGTGTGCAGCTCTCGCACGCTCCCTGCCCCCCCCCCCCCGCTTCCTGTAGGGGTGGCAGGTTCACTTTCCGAAGCTCATCCTCTGTCCGCCTCGTGAAGGAGGTGATCCCTCGCACGCCCACACTCTGTTTGGCTGAGCGGCTCCACAGAATATGAATATTCATTAGCTGCCCCCCCTCCCCCCTTAAAGCCCGCCATGCTCCCCTTCCCTCTCCGCAGCAACACTTGGTAGCAGCACATGGTGAGACAGCTGTTGCAGGGCAACCCGGGCATCTGTGCTGAGAGAGAAGACCAAGGGTGTGTGTGTGTGTGTGTGTGTGTGTGTGTGTGTGTGTGTGTGTGTGGTGGCAGGGGCATCTATGTGACGGAGAGGAGCATGCAAAAGGAGTTGCACATCAGGGCCAGATATATGTGTCCCTGTTTAAGAGTGTGTGTGTGTGTGTGTGTGTGGAATATGCTTATATTACATTGTGGGGACCAAATGTCCCCCACGAAGTGATAAAAACCTGTTATTTTGACATTGTGGGGACCATTTTTCAGGTCCCCACAAAGATCTGTGAATGCAATCAAAAAAGTAAAAATGCCAAAAGTCTCGTATTTTGTTTGCTTACTCGTGGTTAAGGTTAGGGCTGGGTAGGGGTTACGGTCGTCATGTTGGGATTAGAGTTTTCCTGATGAATGGGGAAACGGGGAGCGCATACAGCAGTCCGCCAGAGGAAAATCTGCCTTATATTTACAACTTCACTGTGATTATACCAAAACACATCAGGCCATCGCAAATAAAAAACAGAGAAAGACCCTCTCCCTCCCTCCCTGTGTGTCTCTCTCTCTCTCTCTCTCTCCCAAAGCTATTCACAGCAAGTTGGCCAACAGAATATTCAGTGGGTAGCAGAATACTATTCCCATGCTAAGGTCCCGATGCCAATGGCAGCCGCCCCCCCCCCCCAAAAAAACCTCCCTGACACCCGCCCCGTACTCTGTGCCACCCCCCCAGCTCGGGCCCCGGTGCCAACAACGGGCAGCCTCGCTCTCCCTGTTTACCCCGTGCCCAGCCTTCTGCTGCCCTAGATAGCTGTGTGTGTGGGGTGGCCCCAGCTCCACGGGGGGCCCCGGGCTTTAGACCGTGCCATGGCTCCAGATGCCGGGAGTGGGCCGGGATTAGTGGGGCGCCGCCGAGTGGACCGCCCAGCACCGCCGGCTCGCCAGGCAGGGGTCCCCCGGGGGCCGGGGCCCAGGGCCCGGGCTGTCTGTGCCCCCCCTCCAGATCCACGTGTAGGGGGACAGGACGTCTTACTGACTTATCCATGCACCATTGTGCCTGTGCTGATAGCGATGGCCGTATTGGTCCCCGACGTAAAGGAGACCGCAACGACTCGCTCAGACTCTGAGAGAAGCCAATTCGTCCCCAAACGCTCGGGTACGACCTCAGACAATCTTGCGAGATGCAGAAACACGTCATACGCATAAAACTGAGCGCGATTCAGCTTTTAAATCAGCAAAATGTTACGTCTGCGCGCTCCCATTCCTCACAATGCAAAGCTCAGCAGAATTCCTGTTATTGTAGAAGAGTACGCTATGTGACAGCGCAAAACACTCAGCTGTGCGGGGAAATTGGAGGTAATTTAAAATAAGAATTTTAATCAGTCTGCCTGCAACAGGAATTTAATTATAATGCACAGTAGAAACTGGCAGGTTTAAAATCACAAAGGTCAAGCGACAAACGAACGATTTAACCCTTCTGCTCCAAAACAGCACTGATGCCGTCCGGGCGTAAAAAAATACCATCCATTCAAAAAAATTTCAGAACGAGCCCAGTGCTTCTTCATGGAAGACGTGGCTAACAAATTTCAGACTTTTTAATTCTGTATTGTTAACAGGCGTTTATGTAGTAATGCCTAATAATTACGATTAATAATAATGAGTCATAATTATTCAAAATTGGCTCCAGCTTCCCCGCAACCCTGATGGATAAAGCGGTATAGATAATGGATGGATGGATGGATAATTATTCAATTATTAAATATTAAATTTAAATAAATACTTAATGTAGTGTATATGCTTTATAAAGGTTTTATGAATGTAGCTAATGCTAAACTGTCTTAAGCTGCTATGCCGAGTAACACAAAAAAAATGTAAGCGCTATCTTGACTGCTTACAGAACAGAAAACCCCTCTTTGGTGTGTCTCGCACACACACACACACACACACACACTGATGTGTCCCGTCAGACAGCAGCCTCTCAGCAGGACGCCCCAGGGTTTCGCTGCATCCCTGCACCTGCCCCTCTCACCGGCGCTACTGCGGCCCACAAAAAACACGCCTTTACAAATGCTGGGGCCCCGAATGCATGAGAGGGAAGCCGGCACAGGTGGTGAGAATTATTTGGGGGGGGGAGGGCGCAGCTGAAGGGGAGAGAATGGAGAGAGATGGTGTAGAGGGCCCTACCGTCCAGCGCAGCCTGGCGGGGAAGTCACAGCTCAGGTGCCACCTGAGCACCGGGTCGCCGTCACCGCCAGCCATCGGCCTCGCGCTCCGCCGCCAAGATCCGCTTCCCCGGGACAGCAAGAAAAAAAAAGTGGGGGGGCGGAGGGACAATGAAAGGAAGCACAAATCAGGAGCGACGTGTGCCTGTCTGAGGGAGCGAGCAGGGGTGCGCGTGTGTGGGGCCGACGTGCGAGCAGCGCCCGGTGGCGGAGTGTCACCAGCTGCGTCTGGGCCCGGCAGCCCAAGCTGCCTGCCATACGCAGACTCCGCAGCAAGGCATCATGGGGCATGGCCCTGCACGCGCGTGTGTGTGTGTGTGTGTGAGAGACGGCATCAGAGCCAAGCTGGGCCCCCAAATTTCAGCTCCCAGAAAAAAATGATAGAGTGAAGAGTAGAATCACATCTGTCACTCTGATGAGAGCTTGGAACTTACCCTGCTGAAGATGGAAAACTCTGCTAGGTGCAGGTACCTACCTTGGCATTGTGGGAAGTTCTTTGGTGGGACCCATAAAAACCTGACTATGAGTACTGTGTCTATGTCTATGCAACGTGCAAGGAGGTCCGAATGTCCTGATGTAGATATTTAATTCTGTAAACTGTCATAGTCCTTCTGATGGTGAAAAATGTCACAGTTATCGTAAGTATGAAAGCAGCAGCTTCTGGCTTCAGCACGTAGAATCAGGAGGATTATTAGCTGAGATTCTATTAAGGTTTGTGGAAGCAAAAAAAAAAAGTTAATCCCATTTTTCTTTTTATTATACATTATTACTTTACAAAGGTCTACAATAACAGAAACCAAAATATTACAACTGCATGTTTGGTGAACAGTGATAAAATGTTCAACTAAAGGTCAAAAAACCTGAAAAGTATAAAAGTAATAGTAGTAAAAACGACAATGGTAAAATCGTTCAGAGTCGGTGACATTGTCGTATCGCCTGACCAGTTAGTTACTCATTCTGGATTTCATGTACTTAATTTCATTCTCCAGATTTGACACTTGATGACTGTGACCCAGGGATGCCATACTGAGGGCATTAAGGAGCTTGCGGAGTTTCCCTCTGAATTAAGTTTTGTCTCTTACGGGAAGAAACACAAGATTTGTGCCAATTTTAAAAACAAATTAATTAAAAGCTGCTCATGTACAAAAGTGCCTTTAGTGATCATTTTTAATTTGTAGCTTGAAAAATCTGCATAAAATATTCTGGCATTAATTAGAAATGGAAATATGGAGAATAAAACTATCCTGTAAGGGCAAGAAAAACATGTCATTTTGTTGCTGGAGGAAAAAAATATATACATATAATATGAAAAAAAATATATATATATATTATTTAATTATTTGTAGAATCTGAATCTAAAAAATATTCTTAACGATTCCTCATTTTATGAAAAACATTTTTTTATGCTTGTTTATTATGACCCAGATTTCAAACTATATTCTGTCAGTGTGTACTGTGCATTTAGCATTTATATTAGGAATAAATATATCTAAAATATATATAAGCTAGTTTGGTTAGAGGGGCTACACTATTATTAAGAAGGGCTCTCTTGGTTTGATTGCGATTGACAGTGCAGCTGCACTGGGGCATTGTGGGAGAACCACAAAATTTCCCACCCTATTATGAACTGACAGCCACAGAAGGCAAGACACATAGCAAATGTAATTGCTTATATCTTATTTTGAAAACACAAAACAGATTAATGCACTTTTGGGAAAGGCGTTTACATGGGCAAAAATGACACTGCGTTCCCGTTTATCTGGCCATAGGCGCTGCAGTTTAGGCTAGGGGGGTGTCTTCTTGTTGCCAGGTAACCAGGCTCCTTACTGCACTGACCCCACAAAGTGTGTGTTTACTCTATCCTGCTGGCACCTAAAATTAGGAGCCATGCAGTGAAGCCTGGGACCTTTACGGGCCCCATTATACCTTAATTTATGTCTTTGCATCATTATTGTTGTTGTTTTCATTGAAAATAGAAATTTTAATATGTGTAATTTAGCGCCGTGCTTAGCAGTATCGTTACAGTGGGTAGGATCCAGTTCACCATGCCAGTAAAGCCATTTGCTTGGAGTTGGAAGGAGGAGGTGAGACTGGGAGGGATATGTACAGATGCCTGAGAGAGAGAGAGAGAGAGAGAGAGAGACCCTCAGTGGCTCCTCACAGTACAGCGATGGGCAGCAGGTGCCCAGAAGGAGGTGCCAGTGTAAGGTGAACAGTGGCCATGTCTGAAGCCACATGACATATATTAGCCTGCTGAGTCACATGACACAAATATGTCTGGGTCACATGACACAAATATTATACTGGGGATGGAGGATTATGGACAGACTTAACGGAAGTTCCTCTGAATCAGGTGAGGTGTGTAAGCGGCTGAGCAGGTTTGTGTTGGGCAGAGTCTGAGATGACAGGACAGCCGGGATAACGAGTCCTTCACGCGGGGAGAAAAACGAGGCTGTCTCTGCCGAGGCACCTCCGGCCGAGGCTCTCAGCGCCTCTGCGACCCTTGACCCCTGACCCAAGGCATCCGCTGTGGAGGACTTGTCACACGTGTTTTCAGTTCATGTGGGAACTCAGGTCACAACCCTGGCGCTGATGTTTGTCACCGGGACTCCCACGCCCTGCCACATGCCCTCACCCCCTTACAGCTCAGCTGAGCCTCGGTGCTCTGCCCTCCCTGGCAGCCTTGTGCCATCAGACAAGATGGCCGCAGGACGACTTCATTTCCCAAGCCTGAGTCCCCGATTTCGGTTCAGCGGCTGAGCTCGGTGACATCGTTAATAAAACATCGCCAAGGCACGACACGTTTCCACAAACCCCACCACTCGCCATTCTTATTCGTTGTTTTTTCCCACTGCCTGCTACAACGCGACGAGTTTGCCGCCTCTTATATGACAAATTCATTTCAGCCAATCAGTTGACGTTTATATTAAGTGCCGAAACCCTACAGCCCTGCACCAGCAGACAACGCAGCCGAAACACAAACACCACAGGAAATCACTTAAGTCGGTTTTAACAGCAAAGAATTTGATATACATAAATAACGAACGGCATAAATAAACCACTCATCTGTTAGTATGTGCGTGTTGTCGGGGGGGGGGGGGGGGGGGGGTGTTTGTTTGGTAGGACTGCAGTTATGCCGCAGTTGCTGTTGCTGGAGCTCTACTTGGCACTGACTCCTAATTTAAGGGAATTAAAAAGCACTAGACGGTACCCTTTTGTGCAGCCCCCCTCCACCTCAGCTCCAGCTTTAATCTCACCATGCCTCAGTGGGCCCTAAGTACGGAAAGAGTGGGCACGCTGCCTAGATGACCCTGGGCAATATGTAAATCGCCACAGAAACTGCAACCCACCCCCTCAGCTCCCCTACACAACCACCAATACTCCCCTTTCCCCTCCTTAACAACCCCCAACACCCCCTAGTCAAAAACACTTAATCGAATAAAGACCTTCCCGCACAATCTCTCTAGTGCCCTCTGTTGGTCTGCTGCAGGTACTGCGACAGCCCCTCCCTGCTTCACAGTGACTGAACCAGGCCGTCCGATATAATTCCAGTTAGGTGGTAGTTGGTCAAGTGGACCCAAGTGATGGGCGAATGTTGTGGTGTACCCCCCCCCCCCATATAAGTGACGAAGGCCCTGCGTTACCCCTATCCTGCTCCCACTGTGCTTTCCTAGCTGTCTGTGTTGCATCCTGGTCCGACCCTGGGGGGCGTTTGTGTCGGGGGGGGGGGGGCACACCCTGAACCGCACACCTGTTTGCGGCGATTGTTGCACGCCGGCCCCGAAGAAGAGTGTGCGAGGGCAGGCCCTCCCCGAGCCGGAAGCGGACTCACAGCATCAGGTTCCTTTGTGTCCTCGACCCCCCACCCTACCTGAAAATATTCCTTTTTCACATGAGAAACACGATATTCTGACATTTCAGGTTACTCCGTTTTTTTTGCCCTTTTCCCATTTGCCGTTTTTTCTCTCTCTCTATCCACTGGTTTCACTTATTAAGTTTCAAAGGTTTCTGGGCAACGTGGGTAAAAAAAAAAAAAGTAACCATGGCATTTTTTTGGCATACCGCTCCCCCCCCCCCCCCCCCCTTGCTGGGGACGTGGGGGTTGCCATGGCATCAGTGGGCACCTTATAAAGCGGGCCATTGTTGCTGTTTTGTGTGTGCCAGGGTGTGTGTGTGTGTGTGTGCGTGCGCGTGTGTGTCTCCATGTCCGTTGCCGCAAATGCGGTGCCAGCTTCTAAATACCCAGACTCACAAGACACACAGATCCCCCTGCATGCAGGCTGTGCCAAGCTAGAGCACGGCTATACCAACAGCCCCTAGCTGGCCATTCACTAACCCCCTCTCTTGCTCTCTCTCTCTCGCACACACACACACACACACACACACACACACACACACACATGGACAATGTATATCTATCTCCTGAAAGGGATGGCCAGCCCACTCTGCTATGCCAGGATATGTGTGAAAAACGTGTAAAGGGATTTAGGGAGATAAGCACACAGGCAAAGTGGGTTTGGGGGTTGGTTAGGGCATAAGCACTTAATGTATAAAGAGTTTTTTTCACTCTGTGCCAATTCACTCCTTCTTTTGCTTTCTCTCCCCCCACGACTAATACTAAGAGTATCCCCGCCCCCTGGGCTGAATCCTTTCTCTCATTTTCACCCAACCTTTCCTTAATCAGACTCGTTGACCCCTGTACTGGGTGAGCAACTTCTACTAACACCCAATCCCCACCCCCACCCCCACCGTCCCTTCGGCTTGTCTGAGAGTGCCCCTCCCCAGCCCCCCTACTCGGTCAGCGGCCCTGTTGTTCGAGCCCGTGAGAGGGTACACTGCCAGCTCCTGTCCAAAGGCCTCGCCCTGTGTCGGGGAACAGCACTCTGCCCGTGAAAGTTAGGGCAGGTGTTAGCAGAACGTTAAGCTTATGCTTGATGTTCAGTTTTCGGTCATCGAATGACTGAATGGTGCTCTCGGTAAAGGCATTGTGGGTAATGGCGCACAATTTTAATTTTGAAGCAGTTTCTTCCTTTGAGAGAGGCACATAAATGCCCACAGTAAAATATTTAGCTGTAAAAAACAGTATAAATAACTTTTGAACAAATGTGTCTGCTAAGGATAATAATAATTATAAATCTCGCCGCCAGCCGTGTGGTCCAAGCAGGATGCTATTCTGCAGCTGACACTGGCTACTCACAGCAGTAAGGCCTGAAAATAAACTGGCTGGTTTTTGGTGGCACAGTGTGTGGTATGTGTGTTATAGCTGCATGGACTGGAAGTCAAATAGCCCTTTCCTTGGGGCAGTACTAATGGGCCAATGCCTTCCTCCAATGCTGGGGGTGTGTGTCCAGTGAGGTTAAAAGCCAATGCCACTGCTGATTGGTTAGTTTTGGTCATGTGGTGTGATATTGACTTGCATTATTAAATGTTTAAAGGGAAGCAGCTTTGCACCCGATTTTCAAAAGCATGGCGCACGAGTGCTTTCGCGGAAAATTACAAATGATGGAAACGAAAATGGCAGTCAATTTAATCTTCATAATAAAATGTATCTATTAATTTCTGTTGCAAGACTAAATGCAGAAGGAGATATGAATGCTCAAAGGGTCTGCTGAATACCGTACGACCATACTGACTGATTTTACTGTGCTTGAAGGTCAATATACTTATGATTCATGGTGATTGGTCCTTGCAAAAGTCTGCCTAATAGGTCTTGGAAGCTCATTGGCTGATAATAAGCATGATTTTTTTAATTATCAATTTGCCCATTCTGGGTATTTTAAAACTTCAACAAAGACACAAAATGCAAATTCAGCCAATCAAACAGCTCAGGGGAGGTTGAAAATGTTCCTTTGTTTATGTCACTAACAAAAGAATGAGGTTGGAAAAACAGTACATGGTTATTTTGGTGAATCTGGAGTGCATCTACATAAAGTTAAATCCGTCTATGCATTTGTAAGCTGTTTTCTCAAGAAGACCACATCCGTCACTGGAAGCAGGTGGTCATATTATTAAAAGCCATATAAAGCTGCTAAAGATCTTGGTCCAAAATATGAGTAGCTTGTAGCGAAAGTGAAAATCTGATAATAGAATTATTGCGATAATAATCAGACCACCCCACAACCCTGACAGAGAGGAGGAGAGGGGAGAGGGGAGAGGACCGGACCGGACCGGACCGGACCGGACTGGACCCGAGCCCCACAAACTGCTGGCATGGCCTGTCCTCCCAGCTCTGACCCAGAACCCGGAGCAGCTGACCGGATTACTGAGTGATGACTCATCTCAACTCAGCAACGGCAGAGTGCAGAGAATGACAATTCCATACCGGCGGACACAGAAACCAACACACACACTCACTGACGGAGGCACCGCTTAATGCATGCATGCACACGCGTCTTTGAAAATCTGAGGACCTTCACGCAACGTATGGATGTTTCAACTAAAGGGGATCAAAACCCTATTTTATTCCGACTGTTGGTTTAAAGTAAATTTTGGAAAAGGGGTGTTTTATTTAGATGTACAAAGTCTGGATCATAGGGGTTTGGAGACATTTCCCCAAAGACACAATGGCATCTTTACCCGACTGCACTGTCATATCGCATGCACACATGCACACACACACACGTACACATACAGACACACTCACACACACACACACACAGGTTTGTAATTATATCTTTGTGGGAACTCTCCACTCATTTCTGTGGGGAAAACTCTAATCCCAACATGACGACCTTAACCCCTACCCAGCCCTAACCTTAACCATGAGTAACCAAACTAAATACAGGACTTTTGGCATTTTTAGTTTTTTGATTGCATTCACAGAGCTTTGTGGGGACCTGAAAAATTGTCCCCAAAACATCAAAATAACAGGATTTTATTGCATTGTGGCGAATATTTGGTCCCCACAATGTAATATAAACATAATCCACACACACACACACACACACACACACACACAATTGCATTCATATATTTATAAAAACTCTCCATTCATTTCTAAGGGCATAACCCTAATCCCAACAATTGCACCTTAACTCTCACTCAGCCCAAATCGAAGCCATAAGTAGCCAAACAAAATACAAGACTTTCGGCATTTTTTAGTCTTTTTCTTGCAATCACAGATTTTTATAAAATTGACTTCCCCCTTTCCCCTTGAGACTGAAAAGGTGCCCCTGACAACATCAAAATAACAGAATTTTAACACATTGTGGGGACATTTGGTCCCTACAATGTAATATATACATAACAAACACACACACACACACACACACAGAGTGATGTAACATACACCCAGCCACACTGAACTAGCCCTTGTTTTAAATTGCTAGGGGAATGTTTCACTTGTGACAAAATGCATTAAATGAGTTTGGATCATAGTACAGAGAAACACAATAGGTGTCTCAAACCTCTTTACAGTCTGACTGCTCGGGCCAAAACCTCTGGCCATGCCAATGAAAATAACAGTAACAGAGTGTAAGGTTTTTCAGAAACATTGGTTTCTGTACTGACATGACATTGCTTTATGAAAGTGAACAATATTTTCCATATACTTAAAACATGTTTCAGATATGAAGCGTAAGGTCTGCCTTTGGTTTTGTTAGTCGACCTTTAAGCATTCAGTGGGGAATATGCGCTAAACCACATTAGTATATTTCCTAGAAAGGGGACGGTCCTAAAATGTAAACCTTCCAGAGATATACAAAGTTCTCGACTGAAGGAAAAGGAGAAAGAGGGGAACGGGCAAGAGAGAAAAGAGAACTGAATTTATTTACTCAGTTCATTGCCTCGCGCGGCTGTTTGTTGCTATTCCGTCATGCCAAAGCAAACCAGACTGGCGGTACCAAGCGGACCGCCTGCAAAGTCCGACCCAGATCCAGGCAGGTCCCAACGGCCTGGACACGCAAAGACTCTGGCGGCCTCTGCTGACGCTTTTTCCGCATTGCAATAGGCGTTGAATCGCTGCCCGCGACACGCCGCTTCGCAAAGTTTACTGCGTGCGGGGAGAGAGCAATGTTCACGAAATCCGTTTAATTTATCATAATCGTAATTTTAAATTGGACGATGTTTAAATACTGCAAAACATTATAGACTACCAGTTTTTATGCATGCGAGTTATTTCAAGATCAATGAAATATTTATTTTACTTTATTAATATATTTTTAAAAAAATCAGATATCATTGCTTTCCTTGTTATTGTACTGTTTGTGGAAACTACAAGTTTATAAACATCACGTGTAAAAGGCTCCGCTTTAACCTCTGTACCAGCCGATTATTATTTTTCTTGATGCCTTACTAATGAACATCGCTTTCCTTGCGCACGGCTGCCTTGTTAACGTCGCAGGTCTCCAGATTAATATGCTTTTGTTATCACATGGTAAATCTTAATAAATATTTTAAGTCATTGACGTTCGTTTATAGGTCTCTAATCGCCTATAAATGATAATTTTAAAAGTAACATGTAAAGCAAAGTTACATTACATTTTCCGTCGAAGCAAAGTGAAGGTCTGAAGCGGCTCCGTCCTTCGAGTCCGGGGCGCTGCGCGCGGGGTCCGAAGCCCCAGCCTTGGCTTCCCGGCCACTTCAGATCAATTGTTTCTTGTGGAAATATGCGAAACTCCAAATTAAAACGGCGGGAAAGGACCTTTAAAATTGTAGGCGAATTTGTAATTCTACTGCCGTTTTAATTATTCAAAATTTAAACTTTCAAGGCTTAAAACTCTACATTACAACTGGTGCAGAGTAAAAAAAAAAAAAATTTTGTGTTTGTTTTTATTACGTTTACCCTTCGATGCTTAAAATTAATGTTTACTTTTTGCGTGAAATAATTTTACAGACCTATGAAAAATTTTGTTTCCGTTTTTATGAGATCAGCATTTTAAAAAATTAATGTGTAACACACAGCACAGGGCTACTGTCTTTCGACCCCTGAAAACAAACAACTAGAGATAAGTACATTTGCTTCTTTAAAAATCTGTCCAAGTTTCCCACTGTCCCAGTATAGAGGACCTTACAGAGGATTATCAAATGTGAACATCTCGCATTTCATTGAGCCCATATACAACTTCTGTACTTGTATTTCATTAATGGAGGCTTGTACTCTTTTTGCTTAGAGGACAATGTCTATCCACTAAATATTACCCTAATCACTAATATTTTAGGTATCCATATCTGCTGTATGTATTCAAAATTTGCAGGCACTGGCGTGTCCACTGAGTAATAATAATACTTTAATACTCAGAAAGATATTGGCACCACAGTGCAAAATTGTAGTCATATTTAATTTGTCTTCAGCAAGAGACCTCTGTACAAAGGAGAAGGGGGAACATTTGAGAAACTCTGGACATAGGGGACAGGGGGACATTAAAAAATCTGAGAGACTTTGGACAGAGTGGGACATAAAATATTTCAGAGAATTTGGACAGAGTGGGACAGTGGGACATGAGGACATTTGGTAAATGTGACCCCATGCCTAACTTAGGACAATGCAGGATGGTTCTGAAGTGCTCGTCTGCCCGTCAGATCGTCACGGCTATTCCGAGGACACTTGGGACACAGAGACCTGAGCCAGAGAAGAGCCCCTTTCATACTGCGCCCACTTTCGCCTGACGCAGGCTCTCGGCCTGACCGCGGTGTGTTCAGGGCAGAGGTCTCTCCACCATCCCCTGTTCTCCTCTCTGCCAGGGTGCACAGTTTGCTTTGCTGGTTGCTGGTTTGCTGGTTGGTTTGCTGGTTTTGCATGATGTAAATCGGTGGCATTAAAGTATTTCCATGTCAGATAACAAAGACCTCAATTTTCAATTAGCAATTATATATACATGTCATACATACAACAAGAAATATATAACACATTAACATATTTTGCATAAATTCAGTGTTAGTAGTGATATAACCAAAATCCATTTTTGTTCTGATGTATAGCAACAAAGGCAGTTATTCCTTAATTCCCATGCTGAAGTCAATGTAAACTTTATTGCTGTATCAGGCATATACATGTATACAGTGAGACGAGACGATATGGCTACGGTTTATACAGTTTACAATAATAAAGGCAAACACAAATCGAGAGTAACATCTACATAACTGTAATAAAGACTGCAAACAAGAATTTAAAAATATGCGACAGAGAATATTTTAACACGTGCATTTTGTCTGCATACAGTAAATAGCATTTTGATATAGTACACAGTGTGTTTGTGTATATATATATATATATAAAATTTGAAAAAACAGATTTTAAAATCCAACATTAGCAAATTTTACCAGATGTGTTTATTTTCGCTTTTGGAATAATTTGAAGTTATTTGAAATGATTACTGGGTGTGCTCAGTTATTTTAATGATGTCATAAAGTATAGGGTAAGTTTTTAACATGGTGTTTATGGGAAGATAATATATATCAATTGAGCTTTTGAGGCAAAAAATAAATCACATGTTGATACATTGTTTCAGTAAAAATTCTAACTATCCAGTAAGAAACACATGATGTAAAGAAGACTTTGGGTTTATTACTATTACTGTACAATTCTGTATGTAAAGTGGTATAATCTGCAAAAGCAGATCACTGAACGAGGAACATTACGTCCTTCTGTTCATTGGGAAATCATTTTCTGACCTGTTTAAGTTTAAAAGAGAGATAAATCGAAGCAAATGAGCTCTGTAAAAGTGAACACATCCCTGGCGAGGAGCGTGTTTCGCTTTATTTCTGCACGTAAACATGCACATGGAAAGTGCAAGTTAATCCGCGCTCAGCGCGTCCTCGCCACTGCGGCAGCCAGATCCATTTGTTCCACTGAATTCTCAGTGCTGATGTCTGACAGGTGTAGTTTAAACGCAGCATATAGAGGAGTGTTGGAGCCTCTCGCCTCGGCATACAATGGGGGCTCTGTCTGCCGTGAATCTATAGAGCATCTCCCTGTGTTTGGAGACCAGATCAGGACAATGGGTGTGTGTGTGTGTGTGTGTGAGAGAGAGAGAGAGAGAGAGAGAGAGAGAGAGAGAGAGAGGGAGAGAGAGCGTGTCTCTTTCCTTTTTTGTTTTCACAAGTGTTCCAAAGTCTCTGATTTCAGAAACACAGATCGGACTGGAAAGTCTGCAGAAGCTCCTGTCCTAAACCCAAACTGCACCCGGCCGCTCCTGGGCCCGCACAGGGGCCCCTGGGGTCCCACTGGGGGGGTTAGCGACGCCCAGCGCCTCTTGGCCGTGTTTGCTGTCAGCCATGTTTTGCACATGGCTTTGAGCGGACTAATTATCTCAAATGAGGCCTTCCTCGGCTCATAATGCTGAATGAGGCCTCTGTGTGCGTACAGGGTTGGGGCGTGAGAGAAGGGGGTCTGAAGATGTGTTTTGTTTTGTGCAACCTCCCCCCCTTTACCCCCGTGCTGAGACATCTAATTATTTTAATTATTTTTCGGGGTGGAATCAGGACCGGCGGTTGGAGTGAGGGTGGGGGTGGCGGTGAGTTACAAAGGGTTAAACCCCAGACTTTGGCACAAAACAGCTTGGGTGTTTTTTTTATACACACGGAAAACAGCTCTGAACAGATTTTGGCGTGAGATGGGTGCCAGCGCCACCATCTGCTTTCGGTTTCTGCTCCATCCCTTCCGCTCCCCCCATTCCAGTCTCTTCCTCCATTTCGCCGTCCCCTTATTCCCAGTCGGAAGGTCCGATCCTTGCCTGCTCCGCCGCGTCACTTTGAAGGAAGAAAGGCGAGTACCTGGTGGGGAAACGTAACGAGTTCATAGACAGCCTCGCAAAACGGAGACGAAGTCGGACTTCGAGAATTTGGTGCTCGTGTTAGCACACAGTCCGCCCCACCCCCGCAGGCCGGAACACACACCTCCCCTGAGATTCACAAACGGGGACTGCACTGTCTGCCGGCCAACATGTCACATGGAAAGACACACAGGTGCCCCGGCAATCCCCCCCCCCTCGAAACATGTGCTGCATTTGAGCGCAGGCAGCTGGGAAACTCGACGGCCACACAAACAAACAATTAGCTCCTCGCAGGTGGGGGGCTGCACACTTTCGCACCAACCATTACCCTCAGGACAGCCTCTGACCCTCTACTGTAAATACCACAAATTAATTTCTGACTTGTCGTTTGCTTCGAAGTCACCAGCTCCTGCGGCAAAGAAGCAGACATCTGTATTTCCCAGTGCCTGATGATAGGTCAGCGGTCGCTAGGGACATCGCCATGGAGACGTCTCAACGTTTACAGGTCCGCCACTTTAACGGGCCTCAGCGTAACGTGTCCTTTTGTGCTGTATCAGCGTTTAAAACATTCATAGGTGCCTTTGTTATGGGGCCCTTAAGAAAACGTGTACATAAATAAAGAATTCAGCTAGCGAAAAAAAACACAACTGAGCAGAATGTATAATGATGCTAATGATAACTGTAATAACAGTGTCCTGAAATGAACTCTGTCAGCTACACTGGGCCGCAAACCATCTATAAATCACTGGCTGCGGCTGACTGGCTGTACGGCTGCCAGGACGCTCATGCGGCGAGGAGAGCGAACAAAGGAAGATAGCGGAGTCGAAAATGCGTATTCCATACCGCCGTGCTGACCCGCGTCCACTGCGAAACGACACGGCCCGCAGCCTTTAAAACTCAGCCGCTCGTAACGCGGAACAGCGGTTAAGGTACCGGCAGGACCCCCGCTTCAGGGGCGGCCCGGGCCCACTGAAGGTTTTTGCGATGTGATTATTTTAGCGGGTCTCTCTTACTGTCCCAACACACTTAATGGACGGAAAGGTGGATCTGTCTCCGGCACCATTGGCTTCTGATTGGCCAACGGTGGCCAGCGACGGCCAATGGGGGCCCACGCTGCCAACCTGAAAAGGACAAAGGTAAACTTCAGCCGGCGAGAGAAAAATCAACAAATCAACAGTGTCAAAGGGGTGGGGGGGGGGGGGGGGCATTTAAAGACTTGCGTCAGCCGAGAGAGGGTCTGTATTCCCCCCGGTTTCCATTCGCCTTTTCTGAGTGTCTGGAGGTGTATTTGCCAGACCTTTTCAGGGGCCTGAGATTTTAAAGCGGGCCCTAGTTGTCGTTTTTGTTGTCTCTAATCCTGCAGGTGCTCACTCTTAAGGCCTGTCCCTCACGCCAAGGCTCCCTCTGGCTGATCTTGAATGTCAAAGCCCCGGGAAAGCGCCCCCCCCCCCCCCCCTTAGAGTGGTTTATTGATTATCTGCAGCTTCTACTCCTTTCCCCGTTCAAAGCCACGGTGTGACAAGAAAGATCTTTTCAGAACGGGCCAAGACGGAGGCAGAGGCGACACGGAACCCCTCCCACGACCCAAATAATGGGGGGGACCTTTCAAATTTGTTAAGAAATGTAAACAGTTGGAACCAAAACTTTTTTCCTTTTTTTTTTTTTTCCTTTTTGAATAAACGCCCAGGACGGCGTTGTTAGTGTTGCCGCGGTTAAGTAGGAGGAGTCCTGGAAGCCCTCGGGGAGGGTGGGTGGGGGGGGGGGTTCACACACACACAGCACTGGCCCATGTGTGGAGCTGGAAGAGCAGTTAACAATGAACAATTAGCTGGGCCTGAATGCGGGGAAACGCCTGTAATTAAGGCTGAGGAGGTATTAGCCGCAGGTTTTGCAGGTCTTATAAACACATTTACAATCTGTTGTTCGTTGTTCTTGATTAATAAGCAGGCGTTGGTGCATAAAAAAATTAAAACTAAAGATCCACCGGGACGCGTGATGGACTGGGCACCCTCTTATGCCGGCCAGTACATGTGTGCACCCCTGTGACTCTGCTTTATGTTCGAGTTTCACGTTTTACGTGGACGTGACGAGGTGCTGCTCTGGCTGGGTTATAAACACGACGGATCTTAACAAGAACTGGATAATCCAGCGGCGGGAAGCGGACTGGATGACACACGCAAAGAATACAGGTCCTGGTGTAAAATGTTCTGGCCCAGCGGATCCAGATAAAGAAGCGGACAGGCCAGGCAACCGGGGGGCAGGGCCACTGGGGCAACTGCGCACATCCAGGAAGGGCCCAGAACACTGGAGCCTGCTTGCACTGCACGAGTGCGCCCTCCAGTGCTCACTTTAGGTAACCACATGTAATGTCATGTGTCAGGCCTGCGTGAGATTTTATCAGCCCTTTCTGGACAAAGGTACAGTCTCTAAACCAGGAATGCTGCTGCTTTTCGAAACCACCTGGAAATACTATCATTTACATTTATTTGTTTATTACATTTACAGTCATTATATAATTTTATGTAGAAACACTAGAATAGTCCAGGCATAATAGTGGCATCGAAATGCTATTTTGCTTGTTAGAAAAGCTGATCTGTCCTCTAATAGTGTATCTTCATCTAGGCATTGATTCAAACTTAGCGAATGATTCATGGCAGCAGCGTGAAAGCCAGCTAAGGGCCAGATCAGTGCCACTGGCCTGTATGCGGCTGTCTCAGCAGCTCCGGAGGGCCGGCTTCTTCCTCTCTGTGACCGGAGCACCGGGCGTGACCCAATCTGAGGTCCGGGGCCGCGAACCCGGTGATACTGCGAGGGCCGCGAGCTCGGACCCTTGGCTGGGAGCCGCCGGCCAGTGAAAGTGCCCGTTAAGTCGCTAAATTAAATAATTAATCGAGTCATCTAGATGGGATGTTATGTAATGCGGTTAAATGCTTACAGAGACCCCCACCCCCCTCCCCCGGCGCTGCATCAGCTGTATGCAGATCAGGCAGGAAGATGACGCAAGCAGAAGGTGGGAACGGCCTGGATGCAGTCTGCAGTCCCCCGCGACGCCGGATCAGCAATACAGTGACGACGGGCGAAGGCGTGAGCGAAGGGGGCATGCAGGGCACAGCAAGGGGGCAGTGTTTCAGAGCATTTTGGGGGGGGGGGGGCACGGACAGCGAGGTCGGCAGCACTGATCCGGGAGCATTAAAGCGGCAGGGAGGCCCAACGTGGAGAGCAGGTGTGTGGACCCCACCTCCATAAAGGCCTCAGACAAGAGCGTAATGCACACACGCCCCCCCCCCAATCATGGCCATCCGCGTTCCTATAGTGACGGATGGCGCACCGCGGGAGCCACACCGGGGGGGCCACACCGGGGGGGCCCGTTCCAGAAGCTTCTGGGAGACGCACAAACGTGCACATTAGGGCAACACAAAGGAATGCTCTGTTTTCAGGATCCAAGATCCGGCAAGAGCGTTTAAAGGGGACCGGGGAAGATAAACAGGTGGGGGACTTAAGCTCCGTCACGCACCTGCTTGGCGGGGGGGAGGATAATGAAGGGGGGGGCGGGATAAAGGTGCAAGATGCAAAGGGGAATAAATAAATAAATAAATAAGAAACACAAGAGATCCCATCTGTTTTTTTTTTTTTTTTAGACTAAGAGTGGAAAAAAAAACTGGAAAAAGGCAGCAGCTTTTAAAAGGAGCAGCAGCAGCAACAACAACAACAGAGAAGGGGTCTGCATTCTGGGGGGGGGGGGGGGGGGGGCTGGGCGCGGGAGAGGAGCAAGAGGAGTCCATGTTGGCAGGGCCTGGTCCGTGCCGAGCTCTCAGGCGCCGTGAATGGAAATTGCTTCGCGTTTATCTTCAGTCCAGCTGAGCCTTCGTTCCTGCTATTATTTTGATGTGCCACCCCCCCCCCGTTCAGCCCCCCACCCCACAACCACCCACCCCCTCCCATCCTGGTTTTGGCTGTGCCAGTGTTCCTCTAATGGACACGCCAAACTCGTTACTCTAACACTGGGTGACAAGGGCACCTTGGTCTGCAGATGTTCGAGCCGATGACAGATGGCGTTGGCACAGCCGGGGGACGGTGGACGAGTCCGTGCCAGCTCTGTGCCACCTGCCCCCCCCCCCCCCCCAACCAGCACCCGCACCAGCACCAAACCCCCACGGCCGGCTCTGAGGACTCGGGGCCCAGGCGCTGTGCCCCTCTACCAGAGGCGCTCCATAGCGAGGATGCCATCCTGCGTTTCTTTTCACGGTCAAGCCGGACAAAGGGAACAAGACAAGATAGGAATTCCCATCCCGGCCGCCCGGACGCTCCTCACGCTGCTCACTCATTCTCGTTCCTGGGTTCCTGGATGTTCTTCACATTTGCCTGGCTGGTGCATTCAGATCGAGAGGCCATGCTTCACATCCCCATGCTTCTATCCTGCTCACTTAAAGCACATTTGGTGACATTGCACAGACACATCCTTCCTTCACCAATATCCCCCGCGAAGAAGATTGTGCTCATTTACATTATCCATCATCATCATTATCATCATCATCATCAATTTTGCATCATTTGTTTCAGCCCATGACATTATTGCACACAAATGTGCACACAGAAGCAACGTGGAAACTCTCAGTAGATATTCAAAGTCACCCGTTGCGTCAGTTTTCCGCTCGGAGCTTCTGCTGGACCAGGTCTTCAGAGCAGGTCGCCACAGCCTATACTGACCCTACAGATCGCTCTACAGCTGCTGCTTTCATTTACACAGATATGTCACAAAGTCCGACACTCACACCAGGGTGAGGCTGCAGGGAAATACATAAGAAAAGTAACTTTCGAGGACAAAACATTCCGGTGTATCAAAAAACATGAAATATTCATGTAATTCATGGCATAACAAAATATTCATGCATCCATCCTTCTTCCAGCCCCTTATCCTCAGGCTGGTCTGGAGACTAGAAGGTATTTTAATGGATTTCAGAACATGAAATGCGACTTTTTGTTCCAGCAGATGCATCATGTGATGCTCAAATGGTTCCTGTTTCAGCGAATAATCTGCGGTAAACAGGTAGCCGGTCGCCCATGGTGATGCCGCCATCGTCCCATTAATTTTCGCGGGAAATAACGATGGGCCATCCGACCGGCCAGCATGAATCGGAAACGCAGCAAGATAATTGCTCTCATCACAGTAGGCGGCCGGGCTGACAGCCCCTCATTCCAAGCTCCGAAAGGAAATGAGGAGGCCTTCCTCTGCGCGCTGCCCACGGCGGGGTGAAATCGCGACGCCTTTCTGGGCGGCGGACCACAGTGATGCAGATGCACCTGTGCTTGGCTGGTCGCAGTGCGAACCTGCGTCGCAGGACACAAACCTGTAAGCACCGGTGATAAATGATCGCAGAGGTTCTGGTGAAACCAGCTCGGTCACAAAGAGACAGGAAACGCATTTCGGAAAAAAAGAAAAAGCATCCCTGCGGAGGAAAGAAGGAGATTATGTCAGTCCAAACGATATTAATCATGCGCTTAAGGTGCTTCCGAGGTCACTCAGCACACAATTTAAACACAGGAATAGTTGTTGGCTGGCCAACGTTTTAACACTCCATCATATGCATATGTAGGAGAAACGTGTTAATTCGGTCTTTTATGGACGTAATAGAATGAATGGAAGGCAGCATTTAGATCCATTTACTAAAGCATAAATTAGATCTGTGTTTTAGATCTTTAGATTTTTAGGTGTTTTACCTGAGTATTTGTGTGAGTCTCCATGACTTTGACAGTCCCGAAAAAAAGGACGAATAAACCATCAGTATTTCATGTCCACTTTGAAAGATTTATGTGCAGCTGGCATACTGTATGTGTTGCATATAGTGGCTGAAGAGGAAAGAATCAGCATCTCAAAAAGCACAAAAGGTTACTCAGATTGAGAGGCAGGGGTGTCGTAAGGGGAGGGGGAGTTAGGATGATTTCAGGGGCCCCTGAGTGACAGGAGCCCTAAAAATTCTAAACATATAGTAATTGTACTGGGGTGCGTTGGGGCCCCATAGAATATGCTTTCATGGAGCTCGAAATCTTTGACGGTGCCCCCTGCCTAGAGGCCTAATCGACAGGAAGTGACATCAGAGGACCTCCTGCATAGCCGACCAGTGTGGGGTCACAGCAGACCACAACTGCAGGGCATTGTGGGAGGGGGCTCTGAGGATTCCAGTGCATGTCGGGGGCTCTGAGCTGGATTCTTAAAGACTCTTTATATCTCTGCCCTCCGGTCTCCACACTTATGCGACGCTAACGGGTCCCACAGAAGGAGGCCGGTGGACAGCGATACAGCGCCTCCCGTGGGCCCGCCGTATACCTGCAGCTGAGTGGCTATTTCCCGTGTGCATTCTCTCATCCAGCGGTTCCCCACTCCCGCTCTTCCTTTGCCAGAGCTTAATTACCTAAATGAAAGCAATTACAATTTCTAAGTGACATCACCTGCATCATCCAGGTTTTAATCAGACCATAAGTGGCGCACACTTATGTGAGAGGAGCAGAAGCCCAGCGCCCCCTGCAGGTCATCGGGGAACGGTGCGGTGGTATGCTACAGGTGGAAGGAGCCACGCAGGGTCCTGGGGTGGGGAAGACAGGCCAAACCCAGAGGTACCTCCACTAGCACAGGTCCCACGCTGTCATCTCAGCTTGTCACCTTGTCACTACATGCTGTGACATTTTACATATGCGACCTGCCTCTGGGCTCAAATGGCTCTGTGTCACTGAGGGAGGTAAGAAAGCAGGTGTTTGCGTTCAGCTCAGACTATAATTACTGAGTGACTAACAGGGAGGCGCCAAGCACACAATAAGATATTTTGCATTTCCAACCAGCAGCGGCCCTAAAACTGCATTCCCTCCACAAAATTGCTTGAGTGATGGTTCACAGATTTAGCCTTTTTTCAGTATCAATATACTGTACATATGATATGACGATATAAGTTAAAAGGATATACCTGTAATTTGAGTTTCAAAATGTAAATTCAGTTTTTAGAATTTGAACAACGTTTAGGTTAAGCTTGTAATTTAAAAAACATAATTAAAAATATATTTGTGTTTTAAGAATGGATTATTTTTTTCCAGCTACATTTTTGAACTGGAAAAATAGAACAACAGAAAACAGACGTAGAACGATACATTATTGTTACTGATGATTTAAATATATCATCACAATGACAGTAAAATGAGTAAAACCATGCTACTCTGGCCTGTATACCACAAAAAGAAAAAAAAAACCTTGCAGTTTTAATGGCAAGTAAATTATTTACCAATAAATCATGTAAGTTATAAAGAAATATTTTGAATTAAGTAGTTTTTACCAGAATGACTGTTCCCTTAGCAGATATCTGAAAATGTTGTGTGATATTAGATGTAGGCTTTCATATTTTATTAAATACACTACACATTATGTTAAAAGTACAGTAACCCATGAATGCTGGCAGATTAAATTATTAAACGACAACACATTCAAACTGAAAGCATTTATTTCCATTCCACTTTTATCTATATCACAGAACATTTATTGATTTAATTGTGCCATTTTTACTAGGCTTTAAATTATGAATTGTTTGTTAACAGGAAACACATGAACTCAGTTTTCTGTTTTAAAATATGATGGAAGTCACCTTAATGTATAACATACTGTCACCGTCCGGATCCCAAATTCAAAATGAGCAGTTTTTTTTTTTTCTGCAAGCAATCTCTTAGTCGTCACGATAAACATTTTAGCACAAAGAGCAGCTGTCTGATTTTTGTTTTTCTTACAATTCTAATTGTTTTCCTTAGTGAGAAAAGATTTTTGTGCTGGATAATAGTCTTTGTTGATTTGTTACTAAGGGGACGGTTTATCTAGCTTGGACGTTGAAAAGCGCCGCAACGTAATCGCCATTTTAGCGCTCAATGAGATTTATAAGTTACCGTTTCTAATCCACATCCCGTTTTAGCATTTTTTTCTGCAGTCTCAGATTGACGTCACTGATGGAGATGGTTGTCTATAGATATAACTGAATGTGCCCTTTCAATTCAGCCTATCCTGTTGAACAAAGATTGGCACAGAGAATTCCGGAAACTGGTGCCAAACTTGGACTGCGGCATTTCGCGCCGTGTTTATTTAGTAGCTAGCCGCTGATTTTGTTTTTTTTTTTTTTTTGCTTCCCAGTCATTTTTGTCATCGTCGTTCATTAATAGTTTTATCAATCGTCTCATTGCTTTGGTCGTGCATTTTAACATCACAGCTACGCGTGTTTGCAGGGCGAGGTGTTAGAATGCCAGAATGCAGGGAAGAGGGGCGCAGATGTGCTGGGGGGGCGGGGAGTACTGGCCATTATGTGATACTAACTTAGTCCCACCAACACACAGAGCTGTGCCTAAACAGGGACACTGTCTCTTTGCTACCTATGGGCCAAAATTCATACCTGCACTGTATTTACTTTACAGAAATGCAAAGATTCTCTTCTGAATTAGCTAACACATAGTTGAAACTGTTAAAATTCATAAATACAAATCCAAAATCAGATCTGTGTCAGGTGCAGACTAATTAAGATGATGCTTTAAAGAGTCACTTAGTAGCTACTTTAGTCCAGGAATCAATACGTCAAAACTACGGAGCACAGAACCACACATGGAACAGCAGTCACAGACTCCCAATAACCTCCTGTGAGTTCACATATCAACTGGGCCACTCTCTTAACCAGCAACCCCAGAAGAATAACCAGTAAAATAGCTGCTGAAGGAGAATTAAAGTATCTTTAAATGCCACTCTTTAAATTACAATTGCAGCGTTGCCACTTTGCCTGCCGAAATGTCACGGGCAGTGCTGAAGCAGACAGAACCCACAGCGACAAAAGATTAAGCGCAGATTTTAAGAAGACTTAGAAAAAAGGAAGGTTTAAATGTTTAATCGCGAGCCATATGGGGCAGCCTCATGATTAGGGGGTATTTTAACGTGTAACGTGTTTGTGCTCCTTGCCTTTCGCCCTCCAAACACCCTCCACCGAGCTACCCCCCCCCCCCCATCCCATGCTGTCCTATACCGGTAAGCAGACGTGGTGGACGCCCGGCTCAATTAGCGCCCCCACCCCCCTGTGGGACTGACCCACATAGAGCAGCAGGAAAGGCGGGCGCTGGGGGAGCGAGGGGGCGGCGTGGCGGATGGGGCGGAGTGCGGGTCGCTAAGGCGCGCGGAGCCGCGGCAGACGCGTGCGACAGACGCACGGCCAGCGCCAAGATCCCCGCTGGCTCCGCGCTTGCGCTAATCACCGCTCATTCAGGGGGACCCGTTACTCCCGGCGCCATTGTCCCCCCCCCAAAGCACAATAATTGCATTGTTGCTGTCATCGCCCGTGATTATTGTAATTACAAGAATTAAAACCAGCGTAATTATCATTACAATCATCGTCATTCACCCTGCACACCCTGGAAGGTAAAACATTACAAATTGTACTAATATGCTGTGTATCCCCCCCCCCACACACACACACACAAATTTCCGTCAAATAAATAAATAAATGAACAGAACGGCTGAGTGAACAGGCGTGCCGGCCTGCGTCTCTGGGCGTGCTCATTAGCGAGCTCGGCGCTACAGCGGTTCCCCCCCCCCCCTACCTATCTCTATTCCCCGACGCTGGCGCGGGGGCTGCCGGTGCCTCGGGCCCTGGCTTCTCCAGGAGGACCGATGCCAACGGTCACCAGCTGGCCCTGTGTGCCGACGCGCCGCCCCTGAAAGGTGCCCTATCGCTACGCCACAGCCCCCCGACCTCACGCTGGCATTTCAGCCTGAGAGCCTGGGGCGGAAGGTCCCTCTCCTACCCCGGCCACCTTCACCACTCCACACACTGTGCCCCCCACCCTCCCCCCACGGGGTCTTCAAATTAAATTATTATTATTGATTATTAATTGAGCAGTAAATGCATCACACCAACAGCTTAGCAAAACGTACTGCTCTGGATAGAATTAACAAGGCGCTCAACTGATTGACTGTTGCGTACGAGAGCTTCAGTGATTTCCCAGCACTGCTTGCAGTAAGGCAGACACATTAAACAGGATCCAGCAGGTCGGTGGCTACAGAAGTGTTTTGATTTTTGATTTGTTCGACTTAAATTGCGCCCATATGTTCTCCATCTTTCCGAAAAGGCGTGAGGCCTGCTTGCTCGCTTCCACTTCCATTTCAGCTGCTAACGAGCCTATTTGCCAGTGAATGACGGTGATTTGATCCCCGAAGTCCGCAGCTTGGCTCTGCGCTGCGTCTCGGCCAAACGGAGCCCCCTGCGCTGCCTCCCCCCAGCCATGGGAAAAGTGTGTCTTTAATGACGCTGGAGAACCCCAACCGGCTCCGCCACACAAAAGGGGTGACATCTGCCTCGCTGAGAGCCATGCTGAAGTCTGCCCTCGTCTGTTTCGTCACTCTCTTGTGCAAAGAAATACAGAATAAAAGAAGAGCTGAGAAAACACGAGCTGGGGGGGGGGGGGTGTTAAAAATGGGAAAGAGAAAAAATAAAGGCCCCTTTTCAGAAATGGGAATTAGGAATCGCGTCCGTCGCTTTAACATTATATTTTTGGGGGGCTTGGTGCCCTTTTAACGGGATTGGGCGTTAGTGTCTATGTCCAGCATCTGTCCTCATGGCTCGGGCTGTTTTTGCATCGCGGCAACGCGTGACACAGCGCGCGCTTATCGCGTGTCCGGACGGCCTCGGCTCGGCACAAAATTAACAATAAACGGTTAATTTCCAAACACTATAGTGTAATGATAACAAATTATAAACGCGTGCGAGCGTTTTATCGGCGGGCTTGTAGACGGCATATGTTTTAAAAAAAAAAAAAACTGGAAAAGCTCCGACTACATCCGGCCTGAGCCAATCATTACCTAATTAAATCAATGAGTTGTCTAATTAGTCAAGTTATAAGTGCCCTCATTGCTCTTGGACGGCCAGGTAAGTAAGGACAAACCCTGAGGGGTTACTGGTATCGCTTTCTGTGAGGCAGGTGTGCCTGATTGTATTTGAATCCGGCCTGCAGATGTGATGGAAATGTTTCTGCTAATTACAGCAGCAAGAGTATAGTCAAAAAGCACGTTTCTCTCCAGACCGGAATTAAAACAAAAAGAACGTAATTGCGTTCATCTGAGATCTGCGATTTGACTTCCAGCATTGGCTTTAATGCATAAACATGGTTGGACTGTGAGTCCTACACGAATTTAGGCGCCATGCTTTTGAATAGGCGCCAAGCCATGTTAAGGACCTTTCCTCATTAAGGGACAGCGACATATGGGACAAGTAATATTCTCTATTTTTAACTGCCAGGAAATTAATAAATCATACGTTCATAAAGCTAAAACACTAATGTGCTGCGGTGGTTTGTGAAGCAGCAGTTCCGCCGGACGGAAAAGGCGTTGTGGGGTCGTGAACAGCAGACAGCTCGAGCTCGGATGTGTACGATAAGGGCAACGATGCGCCGGAGAATTTAAATATTTGATTGTATCTATAGTAACATTTCATAATTCAAGAAACGAGACTCGGTTTTTATTATCCCAGCAAAGTATATATACAGGTGTGATGTAGAAATATTTGGATAACCGTGTAAAACTTTTACACTTACGACATAAAATTACACTTTCATGAAATATTAGTGCATGTTATATATAATCTGTAATTTTTTCCATAAACCCATAACCTCTTATCCAGTACATATACGGGAAATGTGTTCTGCAGCCATCTGTAGTTATTGCGTTTATTACTTTGTTTTATGGTAATCACGATGTATGAAGAGCCGTTAGAGGACATGGTTAATGGTATGTAGGAAATGCCCTGCTTTTTCCAGTGTGCGAGGGCTCCTGTGGTGGATTTTTCCCCCCCCCCCAAGTAATACTCAACGCTAAGGGGAAACATATTTTCAATAAAGCACCTGGACCGTTTATCCTGGAGGTTTTTCTGGAAGGGAGGGATTTATTAAAATGTGCCAAAAAACGTATTTTATTCAGCTTTTGCTGTACAGTGCCAGTAGTTCAATGTACTGTCCAGCAGGAATCTGTTCAGGAAATTCTACCTGTGTCCTTTGTTGATAGCTCAGGCACGTGGCATAGCGGAAAATGCATGCGAATTACCCCTGGCACATAGCCAGACTAACAGGTGGCACTTATTAGGTGTGTACAATACTAGACAAGTGCGAAACTGCTAAACACATTCATTTGTCAGTAGCTAGATGCATTAGCTTCATATTTAGCTTTGACTGCACTGCAGTCATGTCACAACAGATGCCAGGCTTCGGCTGGGTGCAGTGAAGGAGGTCTAGTAATTATATTCAGGTGCTTGGCCTGCGCATATGCAACATGAACTGTAAAATGCGAAGTGTATATTTCGGTAATTGAGTCTTTTGCGCCTCTGCATGAAGGGTTACGGTGGTGTATAGGTTTATACATTGCCGCATACCTTAATCTGCACACGTTTGCGAGAGGTTACATTCTACCTGCGATGACTCATGCGTTTCATAGTTAGCTCGAAAACTGCGGCCCGCACTGGCAGCCAGATGGAGTGGGCGTCGCAGGAAGCGCTGCCAAGCTGGTAGCATTAGCGGCTAGCTAATGGCAACTGTAATCTGCGTCCGCATTAGGGCAGCAATTTATCTAGGAAACATACTCACCTCCAACTTCCACAGCCAGGAGAATCCCGACAAAAAAATGATGATTATGTGGCGTAGCAGAAGCCAGAATCTTGGCAGCTCCCAAATGACTCATATAGTTGGACAGTTATAGTTGTTTTTTTCCCCTGCTGACCTTTATCTTTTTCGTAAGAGAACAGTATTTGTTCTGGCCTGCCAACTGGCTTTCCTGCAGTAATATGGATACTATAGGTCTCAATGACTTTGCATTATCCACCGTGGCTTCTGCAGGCTGTTTTCTGTCTTGTTGAAATGAGAACAGAAGCATTCTCTTGGATAAAGGATATTTTATTGCTCAAATGCACAGCAGCATCTGCCTTTGTCAGAAAAGGGCCAACAGGAAGAGGCCAGTTTTGAATCAGATATATAATTCGCAATTACTTACATTGTCTGACAACAATGACAGCGGTACATCAATATAAGATGGAAAATATTAAATTGAGCAAGAGATAAAGTACTGCAGCTGTTCTGGGCAGTGCTTGCAGGTTGTGGTGTGCCTTTTTGTTAATGACGGAAAGACAGGTTTTAATTATCTCCACATTGGACATTGTACAACATACCATCCAATTTGGATGACACTACATTTACAGTATGGGCCAGGCCACTTGTTATCAGAGTTTAACGAAGAATCTAATGAGCCAAATATTTTGGGTCACGTGTCTGCGAACATTTAAAATGGCAGCGTTTTGCTTCCATGTCTTCTGGCGTTTACATTTCTTACTGATAATGCACGTTTATCAGGTGTCTGCACTGGGAGTGGGTCCAATTTTTTGTAAGCCACCATTATTAAGAGAAATCCCTTTTCATTCAGAAATGTCAGTGTTTCAGGTATGGGATCGCCATCCCCTCTGCGGGACCTTCCTCCAGACCTGTTTCGCACGTGCACTCCTCCACGATCATCACGCGCCTCTGGCGCTCCCGCGTCGTTCCTCGGCAACGCAGCGGCACCGTCACGTAGCGGGAGCGCGAAGGGGAGCACCGGGAGCATGGAGAGGCGCGCTGATTTCCGCCGGGCGCAGCTCCAGCGGACTCCCCGCCAGGCGGAATATACAACGAGCTGCACTGGCCAAAGCACAATTTATTGTGCACTGTCACAGTCTCACAACCTGCCTCTGTCACCCGCTGTGCAGAAGAAAAATGTCACGTTAATTATCCCAACTTAATTAAACCCTTTTTGGTTAATTAAATCGAAAACAGCCGCAAAGCAACAACGGCAACAATATAAATAATAGCAACACCAAATCCATATTTGTAATCTTCCATCTTGTACACTTTATAGCGTTGATTAATAATAATTAACATAATAATACTGAATGTGTCTAGCTTACCTGGAGAAAAGGAACAGCGGCGCAGTTTTGTTTGGAGATGTCCTTCAGGTTAACGGGCAATGCCAGCCCTTCCTTGCCTTGGCTGCTTTTCTCCATCGCTCTTTGCCACATCGCCAGTCCTTGTCTCCTCTTACTCTCCACGTCGATGATGTCCCCATGGCGCTTAGGCAGTGCCGAAAGCAGAGTCCCCTTTCCGGAAGGAACGGGACCGGGGCGCCCCAGAGCCAAAAAGGCCGGTAAAGGACTTCTCGGCTTCGGGCCACGTCTGATGTTGGTTGCCCTGAATAGGCTGGCCGGCCGAAGAAAATGGGGGCTAATTTTGACAACCTTAACTATACCTCGAAAGGGCTCGTCTGCTTCGCTGCCGGACGCTTCCAAGTCTTTTGCTTTATTTATAAACTTCTCGATTGCGTTTTGTGGAAAGCCATGGATAACGGCGCTCAGCGTTATTAAAAAATAAAAATGAACTGAGATCATTTTGCAAATCAGAAAAATATTAACCCCAGTAAGTACTATGCCACCTATTTTAGTATACAGTATTCGTTATACAGCTGACTGTAAGTCTTCCGAGACTAATAGCTTGAATTTCTTATTTTAAAGAATATAATTTAATTACAAAAATATTTTTGCGGTCCAAGGTTCCGTGCGGTGACCTTGCTGTCGGTAGTACGAGAAGCTGTTTTACCTGGAATCCTTTTATACTAGATATCGATAGTAATTGGAAGGTCTCCGTAAGGGAGGGTGCCAGTATTCCCATACCAACAGCCGGACACACCTCGCACCTGGGGAAAAATCAGCATTAAAGGGGCACGTTTATGACAGGTGAATTTTAGAAGGCTGGTGACAAGCCTTAGCGCAGATACGGTACTGTCGACAACACCCTAATGTGTATTGTGCCCAGATCAAAGATGTACGCAATCGGACGCAGCCCGTGCGAAAATAGAACAAAAAATGAAACATGCTGATTAGTGTCGTTATAAAACAACGTGCGACTTTTGTACTGTCCTGTTGGTTTTATCCACTCACCATTTGTAAGCCGCTGTATGACTTCTTCCTTGTGGCTGTTGAGTGCTTTTCTTTAGGCCTTAAAATTTAAAATAATGCGTTTAATTTAATGGTAATTTGGCTTCAGTTTAAAAATATTACATTTAACAAAGAACCTCTCCAGTTAACAAGTCATCATGCTTCTGAGCAGGTAGCAGATAATATACAAAAATAATTACAATAAAGTCCTATTTAAATTACAATAGCAAACATTTGACATGGCCGCATGTGTTTTTCTGTAACCTCCATGGTTCATCAGCTGGTTACGCGATTTCCCATCGTGAGAGTGGTGCTAATTAGCCCTTAACCTCGACATCTTCAGCCGGTCCCTACCTGCGCCTGTGTCACTTTCCCAGGGTCAGGGTATATGTCCCCACACCTGGCCCAAGGCAGCTGTCAGCATCACCTCTGTGCGAGTTTCTCCTGCTGCCTTTCACAGGACACCTGCGAACCGTGGGCTGCTGGTGCTGACGAGGGCACCGCCGTCCCCGGCTCGGTCACACATCCTGCACCGAGATAAGCCACCTCATTCACGCCGCTTCCCAGGGCGTCCCGGGGGCTGCCCGGTCGCGGTTCCCAGCAGGAGTGCCCTCGCTCGCCACCTCCTAAAATGAAATTACAAACTGCAGCTTCTCCCTGTCCAGGAAATACCAAATTTAATGGTGCGTTTTGAAGGACACCTCTAGTTCCCATAATACCAATAATGAACCAGTAACCAGAGCCAGGGATTGATTTGACAGTTCTCCAAGACCTCAGCCTAATTGCCCAAGACTACTTAAAATCCTTCATTAGAAAAACACATATAACACTCGTAACTAAGCAACTAAGAAGAATACTTTAGTTTGATTGCTTAAACCAATCTTGATGTCTTAAGTGTTGAAGACATATACCTCTTCCTTGCATCTCTATTACATCTGATCATGTAATATATAGCTATCAAGTCGTGTTTTTTTGCACTTTTGCTGCTTTTGGGTCTTACTAGTTCTTTATCTCTTTGTCATTTAATTTCAAGGGCACCTGGTCTGAATTTTATGAAATTACTCCTCTGCAAAGTATCACATTCCCAGGTGGATGCATTAAAGTTAAATACATAATTAGATGTGATTAATAACACAGCATGTCAGTCAGAAATGCAATCAAAGTTCTTGCAGCCTGACTGTTCACTTCTGGTTTTTAGTATAACAAACTGTTTTTTTTTTTTTTAAATAAAAAAAAAACAAGAATCACTCAGATATTTTGATAATTTTCTTACAAAAGACAGAACTGAATGAATGTTAAAGAGAGACTGAGAGTTTGTTTGAGGGTGACACTTCGGGTGGCACTGCTGATGCCTGACATCTTTCGGGTGTGTCTTTGAACCTAGACCCCGCGCTGCATGCGCTCCTCTTCATGCTCTTCATGCTCTCCCCTTTGGTGATTATTGTTGCCGCCTGGATACTCTGGTCTCCTTCCAAATCGTGTACTTCAGGCAAATTCACGTGTCTGTGTGAGTGAGTTACAATGAACTGGCACCGTGTCAAGAACTTATGCTTATGCAGGGAGGTGTGCGACTCTGTGGGTTAGAGCTCTGCTCCGCTGCTCGGAAGGTCATTAGTTCAAGTCCTGCGGTCGGCAGTGTGGCGCCACCTTTGGGCCCTTGGGCGGGGCCCCTAACCCCCACTGTTCCAGGGTGCTGGATTCTGGCTGGCTATGTGCTCTGACCTAAAGCTTCTCTCTCACCCAAGCATGTATGTCTTATGGAGAGCAATATGTGAAAACTACCCACTCTCCCTTGATGGATGAATTGAGTATCATTATTTTATTCTGTATGATCCGCTCTCAGTCTAAGTGGTCAATGAAAATGGGCCATAAACACAGACCGTACATATGGCGACTGTTAAGTTACATAATTCACTTTGGACAAAAGCATTTCATAAGCAGCTAACTAGAGAAAAAACAGTGTGGTCTGTTCTTTAAATGAGGTCCATATGAATTCACCGGCAGAAGTAAGGTATCAGCACTGTGAGAACAGAAAATGCACGACACAGTGAAGAGCGGATTAAATCTATACAGGGGCTTTTATACCTTTCATTAGGAAGTGTTAATTGATCTGGTGGGGTTTTAATCAGCTTCATAATTAAACTTCATTTCCTCATGATAAATTTAGCCTGTACTTTAATCACCTTTATTTGAATTAAGTAGAGGCACTTAAATGTTTTTATGTCTCTATCCAGAGCTAGAGATGTTTAAGGTTACATGAAGTCCCCATAAAGTTCTGTTAGACTTCTGCTGGTTTTTCTGGTGGTGTATTTTACAGAGCAGGACACATTTCTGCATTATATTAGTGGCCAGTTTATTGCTTCAGGAAATCATTTGACTACGATGTTTGATCTTTTGAACGTGGTGTGATTGTTGGTGCCAGACGTGAGGGTTGCAGCATCTTGGAAACAGACACCATCCTGGGATTTTCACACACTACGGTGTCTAGAGTTTACAGAGAACGGTGTGATGAACAAGAAAACATCCAGTCACTGACATTTCTATGGCCAAAAGGACGTTGTTAATGAAAATACTAGGCGAGACAGTAGCTTACATCTCCAGGTTGCTGGTTTGAATCCCACCTCCGCTCCTGCCTGTTCTGCTTGTGTCATGTGTCTTTCTTCTCGCTGCCCAAAGACATGCAATTAAACTATCTGGTGTCTCTAAATTACCCACAATGCATGACTGTGTGTATATAAGTTCACGCACAGGACGTAATCAGTGATGTTCTGGCCAGGATTTAAAACAAATGAAACTGTGCTTTATTTTAGATTTACATGTGTTCATTGGAATAATTTAGTTTTCTGCAGGGTCAGCTATTTATCCAGTGCCCCAGAGCATTTTTTTTCTTTGGGGGGGGGGGTTAAGGGCCTTGCTCGAGGGCCCAACAGACATGTAACTATCCTGCTGACAAAGGAATTCAATCCGACGACCTTCTGATTACAAGTACAGAGGGCTAACCCACGGAGCTACACACTGCCCCCTGTGTCCCTCAACCTTGTGCTCTTAACTGCCTGAAATAGGCTCACATCCCCCCCATGACCCTGATGAGTGCTTGGAGGATTTTACACTTTTGATACTTTTACTCAGCAGATACTTTTGTCTAAAGTGATGTGTAAGTGAGAAATGCATGAGGTCAGAGAAGAGAGTCAGTTACAGTCTCTGGAGCAGCCGGGGTTAAGGCCTTGATCAATGGCCCAGTGGCGATATGACTACTCTGCCAGCTACGGGAGTTGAACCCACAACCTTCCAGAATCCTAACTCATTATGATAAATACTGGATTAATTGTTATACAGTCATTTGAAAACTTCTAAAAATGCTACATCTGCTTAAGTGTGTGTATGTCTATAGACTGGGACATAACTAAAATAACATTAAGTCTTTGACAGCATCATGGATTTTTTATACTGTATATATGTTTCATGATTCATTTGAAGAGAACTAGTCAAGGCTTATTTTTCCAATTTTTTTTATTGCTGAAAATAAATGATTTTCAGATGAAACACAATAAATCAACAAACTGCATAATGTCAATAAATCCAGTTAATCATCCAAGCAAAGAGTAACCAGTAATGTTTTTGAGGTTGTATCAAAAACCACAAAACCAAAGGCCAATCTAGCATACAATCATACACATACATCCCCAGGAAAGACCTTGCAGGCCCACATGGTATTTAAATAATTCCCCCATTAGTAACCCCCCTAGCTGCAAAGTTTATGCCTCTTGACATGTAATGTGTAAACTGGTGTAATTGACCACAGTCTCCGTGTACCGTCTGCAGGCAAAACAGCTGGGAGCTTGCTGTTGCTTTTTACGCATCTGTTCCTGTGTGTGTGTGCGTGTGTGTGTGTGTGTGTGTGTGGCACCTGCGTAGGTTCCCTCTTACTCCTGAGAGCTTCCCTGGATAAATCATGTTAGCAGAGGCACAGATGTGAGAGCGACGGACCTGGGCTCATCAGTACTCAAGGTCCACTGGGACGCAGATGAACTATGAGTAATTAAATGTTTGCACTGGCTGACGGCTTTATGCTTGATGGGCTGTGTGCTGTTTATACAAGCTGCTGAGGGAGCGAGGGATTTACATAAACACTCCTGCCGTGCAACACCTTTGAACTTTTAAACAAATTAGTATTTTTATTGAATAGAGTATTTTTATAAGCTAACGAAGCATGTAGTTATTGTTAAATGGCATTAACCCTTTTACTGTTTGTTCCCACCTATAAAACTATATGCAAACATTGCGTTTAAAAATTGCTCCCACTTCCAAAGATGTATAAAGTCAGTGGGTCACATGATCAGTATTACTGTTTCCCATTGGTTATCAGAGCTACCTGGAGACTAACCCTCTCCCCACACACCTTGCTGTTGCTTTTCTCACATGCTGATCAAACACAAAGTTCTTGCCCAATCAAACGCTGCTGTCTGTGACATCACAGGACTATAAAGCACTCAGGGTGGCCAACCATCCCAGTACGAGTATAACCAAGACATGACCGTAAAATCTGCCTGGCAACAGTAACTGACCTTTTCCTTAGTATTGGGACTCACTGTGAGTATCTGGCATCTGAAATATAAAAATCTATAAATCACTGTGTTGTATTTCCATGCAAATATTTAATTTTTTTATTTCAGAAGACATTTAACATCGAACATATTTCTGAAAAAATAAATGGTAACATTTTACATTAACTACACTTTCATAATGCCTTTATAATCCATTTATAAAACATTCATTGCAGCTTCATAATGCATTTATTACATTAATATATATTACAGCTGTTATGGTGTGTTAAACCAAAACAGCGAATACAGCAGCAGATGCAAATATGATTATGATTGAGTTAGTCTTTCTGTTTTTCCTGTCGTCATTTTTATGCCCTGCACAGTATGGAGAAGGCAAAAGTAAGACGTGCTGGGAGGCCTAATGCTGCCCAGACAGACCTCCGCCGGGGAGGCCTAATGCTGCCCGGACAGACCTCCGCCGGGGAGGCCTAACGCTGCTCAGACAGACCTCCGCCGGGGAGGCCTAACGCTGCTCAGACAGACCTCCACCGGGGAGGTCTAACGCTGCCCGGACAGACCTCCGCCAGGGAGGCCTAACGCTGCCCGGACAGACCTCCGCCGGGGAGGCCTAACGCTGCCCGGACAGACCTCAGCAGAGTGAATCCTGAACATGCTGCAGTGCTCATTGGGGGAGACCCTGAAGCAGATCTGGGTCTGGAACCCAATCACTGATGGTGCACCTGGAATTACGCAGGGGCATGATCCCTGCAGCTGCGTCGCGTGGACTGACTGACTTCCTTACTGTTACTTTGAGGATGTGCACCCTTTGGTACATCCTTGAATGAAAGGCGTGGTGAGGCAGCAGGTAACACTGTCACATTACACAGCAAAGGTCAGGGATCCAGGGCTGGACGGCACATTCGCTGTGTATACTTATAGCATATAGCAATTTTATACAATAATATTTTATTATAAAACACTGTTTTTCAACATTAATTGTGTTAAAAGGATGTTCGGGTAATAATGTTATTGTGCAGAAATTGACAGAACCTTTGTCAGAATGTAAAATCTGGAAATAACGGTCCATTAACGTTACAGTAAGAATGTTCTCTGCCAGCTTTGATCAGCCCTTCACATAAAGTTGACGGAAATTCTGGGAACGTTCCCTGTTAGCTGGGCCCGAGTCTGCCCTGTAGAGAAGGTCTGTTAGATTCTAAAGTTATAACGTCATGGTGACATACAGGTCGCTTCGTGCCGAGCTGCACAGACGGCAAACCCGGCTCCAGCAGCACCCAGAACCAGCACCTGGTCCAGTGGTACATCCAGCACAGGTTAGCAGGGCAATCAGCTTCGGAGATGGCAATGTGATAATCACAACGATTACACTGTAGGCCGCGGCTCTCGCGGTGCTGCCGACGTCTACCTCTCAAGCTGTGTGGTGTGACGGATATAGAGGCGGCTCCTGTTTTGTTTATATACGGACCAGGCAGGCGCAGGTGGGGCTGCAATCATGCCGGTCAGTCAGAGTAATTGGGAGTGTAATGGGCTTCGCAGTAAGGCATGCAAATCTCCTAATGCATTCATTTGCGCGAAATAAAGGTGTCGGCGCACACGGGACCTGGAGATTAGCGCGGCTCTGATCATCTTCATAGTGTCATTAGATCCGTTCAGTCTCCCGCTCTAAATGGAGAGAGTTTATGCGTGTGAGATACGCTGTAATTAATGGGAGCCCAGATAAACAGCCAGCCTCTTCGCAGATGCTCCTATTAAGGCTGACCCAAATAGCGGCCGGCGATCGCTCCACTCCTCCATTGAAGCGGCGGCATATTAACCGCGGCCGCCAAGATGATGTATGTATATGCATGCGGCAGCGGGGGCAGCGGGGGCCACGAAGCGCTGCGGTGCCAGCGTCCCTCCCCCCCTACACCTGGACCTCAGAGGTCCCAGGTCCCCGTTCAGTTACACGACCACCTGTCGCCACGGAGTATCGGCTGGGGATTCTGTTCGCTGCCCCCAGCCTCTCATTTTAACTTGGTCCTTATCGTCATTGGTGCCAAGGCTCAGTTCTGCACTCAAGCAGCAAAGTTAACTAGACATTTGATTGATTTGGCAGATGCTTTTATCCAAAGTCACGTACCTTTTTTTGAGAAAGTGGGGTCAGACGGATCCTAGAGCAACCATTTTGGATAAGAATGTCAAAGCAGACATGACAAAGACATCATTAGATCCAGTCACACACACTCACTAAACTGCATGTGATCATGCAAACTCCATGCACATGGCACTGGGAATGGAACCCACAATCCTGGAAGTGCAAGACAACAGTGCAACCCACTAAGCCAGCATACGTTAAGTGTCTATGCAATTTACTGGTACTTAAACATGTCTCTTAAATTTGAGTCTCCATGCTACTGACCCCAGAGTTTTACCGTAAATATCAGTGTATGGTGGCACGTCTCATGACTCACATCGCCGCCTTCAGGCAGCTCAATGTCCGCCGCTAGACAATAGCCACGGCGCTAATGGAAATTAATTTGGGAGCCCACAGGAGCATGACCTTGTAGGACGGCAGCTTTGCACCCCTGCTGCGGGCACACGACCTGCCAGCCGCCGGCATTGTGCGACAGATGAACTGGCCCGCGGATGCGTGGGGGGAGCCGGGGGGGGGGCTCCAGGCATGACTCAAGTCCCACCTTTCTTACAGATCCTTAAAGCGGGCCTCCGTCACCTGACTCTGCCCCGGGTTCCTCTGACACAGCTGGGGCACACAGCTGGAATCCACTGTGTAGCAGGTGGGAGAGGCGGGTAGAAATGGCGGGAGATGGACGGGCAAGAGCAGGAAAACCTGGGAGAGGGGCAACTAACATAGAAAAATACCGAAGAGCTCAACGAAGCAGAAGTAGATTCTGTTTCTAGTAACGCTGCCTTATTAATAGTTATGGCAGTGTATATGTACTTTGCTGTGATATCTGATGCTGTGTTTCCTGACAGAATACTCTAAACGGGTGTTTTGGCACAACGGTAGCAGGACATGGGAGCTGTACTTCTCAGAGTGCCCTGCAGGGGGTGCTCTGCCTCCACTAGAGTCCCCCTCATGACAAAACACATTAAGAAAATGCAAAAAGACAAAAACATTTAGCAAAAGATAAAATACTCGGTTTTGTATTGTTTTAACACAAACCCCACATGCCCTGAGATGGAAGGAGGGATCAAATCCATAGCCCTTGAGGTGTGAGATCTACCTCGCTACCATAAGGATGTACACGTCATTCAGGTTGCCCTCTGGGTAATGACAGAAGTTTCCCAAGCAGGGCGCCTTTAAGAAATAAAAAGTGTGCTCAAATAAAACCAGCAATTACTCTTATATTGTTTTAATAGCCTGTTTCCCCCTTGAACGTCTTCGTGCTGTGAACCTGTAGGCCTGTATGAGTCCAGTGCGCTCAGAGTTGGGTCTGCAGGACGTTTAGGGTGAGCAGGCTGGAGAAGTCACGCTCACAAGCGAGTACTGGGTCCAAACCAGCTTCCGCAGTCTCGCTGCTTCGGCAATGTTCCCTGGCCCAGAAAGAAAATTAGCTATTTTTTCTAGCGCATTGAAGAATGAGACTGAGTAGACTAGGTTAGGTGGCTTAGAAGGTCTGTATTTGCAGCATATCCCTAATTACAGCAGATCACTGAGCGCCATTCAATTGCCCCCCAGTGACCAAAGTTAATATGGTGATTAATGTCAGTCATTCTGTTGCTGTTTGTTTGGTTTTTGTTAGCAGGCTCCTCCTCCTGTCTGTGATGTCACATGTGTGCCAGAGGTTTGACACTGTCAGGTCCAGAAAGTAAAAATCCGGACCAAGATTTTGTTTCAACCAGCCAGTTGAGTGGTCTGTTTATATACACAACTGGTTGGCTGAAACAAAATCCTGGTTTGGATTTTACCATTTTCTCACCTACTAGCCCATCCTGGAAATGCAATGCCCTGAGCAGGAGCTGCTGTGATCCTATGCATTGTGCCATTAATGGTGGGTGTAGTGTATTTACTTTGTCTCTACACTCAACAGCAAATTTCAGTCACAGAATCACCGTCCTAAAAAATAAAACACTACTATTTGCACGTTTTTCAAAAATATTTAAAAAGCAGCTGAACCTGTAATAAGACAGAAGAGTCAAAACAAGATGAGGGGTAAACATGACCCCGCCGGTTTGGGAGAGGTCATGTGACAAGCCTCTTTGCCTCAAGCCAGTATCCAAAAATATAAGTGTCTTCTTTTCACCCCTGGGCCCCCGCCAGACCAGACCACATGCCCAGCCCTTGTGTCCCAACTCCTGTCTTGTTTTTCTTGGCTGTTCCTCCCCCCTCCCCCCTCCCCACCCTTACTATAGCCAAACTGGCTTTTTTGGTTAATCCCGCTCCCCTAGTTTTTCGAAGGCCCTGTTTCCTCCTCCTATTCTGGGAATCCATTCTCTTTGGTGCCCCAAACAAATCATTTATGAGAACTCTCTCCAAGAAGGCGAAAGATCTCCCTCCAAGTGCCGAGCAGTATCCCAGCCAAAATTTCACCTCCAAGTTGGTCTTCAGGTTCACCTGAGGCACCCGACGGGGAAAATGGGCATATGTTGGGACAGGGGGGGTGGGGGGCTTACACCGTGGCTGCCCCATTGTCTGGGCTCGCGGAGAAGCAGTGGTGGACAGTCTCCGCACGCACATCACACACTCCTGCAGGGTCACTGGGCTACGGCCAGACACACATATAAAGACCTGCCACTCCTCAGCTCAAACACGACGTCTGGAGCACAAGCTGAGGGCATGTTAAACTGCAACCTTAACGCACAATATTACAAGACGCAAAGTATAACTGAAAACAGACAACACAATATTTCCAGGCAACAGGAAATTATTTATATAAGGTTAGTATAGATAATATATATATATTTAATATATAAACATACATACAAAAATTCTGATACAAGACACTGCGTGCACCTTAAATACTGTGTTGCTATGTGCAAGTTACTTTCGTTATTACATTTGTCTTGTACAGATAATAATCAGGTCATGTGCTCCCGAACAAATAGTGGAAGAACCATTTGCAAACACAGGTACATACCTTTACACGAAATGCACACATGCAGCCATGTCCGATCCCTTGTCATGATCTTAGTATAAACTGCGGTATTTGTGTTAAGGAAGAAGAGGGTGCTGTAAATGTGGCATGTGACAGGCAAAATGAGGAAAGGTTGCGGCACGGAATTAACACGCTGCAAAAGGTGGATATGGGAGCAGTCACTCAAATTGAACGTTGGTACCTGATACAAAGCCTGCGCAGCCAGCTAGTTAACGCTAATGTGTCGATGCGTCACACTTTAATTGATCATTTACACTAGTAATTATGAACATGCATTCCCCTTTGAATAGACTAACAAACATATCCGAAATCTTAAAGGGATCATTATTATTTATTTAATTGACACTAAATGACTATCGGTAAGAGTTAAATTTCCCTGTAATTCAATTACAGTTCCTTTTTATAAAAAATGTTTGATTATATGGATCAAAGGCTGGGGAATATTTACTTTTAATTAATGGCAGCTGCTGATAAGGTTTTCGGTCCCCCTGCCATTACCTACCGCGACGTCACACGTACCCCTCTCTCGCGCGTTCATTCTCTCTTAATCACTAGCTCGTGCCTGTAAATTAAATTAATATACACTAATACTAATGCTAGTAATTATCTAGATTTATATGGTTTGTGACAGCAAGACAAAAAATCAACTTAAAACGACTGGACCATCTACCCCAACCATCTCCCATCCATTGTCCAAGCGGCTGTATCACAAAGTGAGATTTGTTGGTTAGCTATAGATAAATTGTTGGATTTAAATTACAAGGGTTTATATAGATTATCATCGTTCACTTTTGTTTAGCCCAGACTCCCTGCTAACCCAAAAATCTAGCTTCGTGATCCAGGCGCCGGGACACAGAACATCTATGTTTCAGCAGTCCTGATTTTTAACCCGCAGCTTACAGGGTACGGAAGATGTAGAACTACACAAGATAAACTGAAGAAGCTCATTTTATTACTTTCTATTGGGAGGCGGGTGTTAGACAAGTTGTGCAGATCAGTCACAAGCTACACTCACGTGCGGGAAAACCTAAAAATGGTGTTTAGTAACATATGTCATTACTTAACAACACAAATAAACACGCACTGCCGTACTGACTACTTGTGATCACATTGCACACGGTGGGCGCACACACTCAACTATGCACAACAGCTAACATTAACACTACACATGACGTTACGTACGGTACAGTAATAACGCAATACATAATTACATTGGTATATTTAGACTGCTTACGTTCGGCTCCGATTCAGAATACCGCTGCGCTGTCCCGTAGGTCCTTCCAGGGCTACGATATTATATTATGTTATATTAACCCTCAAAATTACTTAAATCATTAAGAGGCATAATCATACAACACGTATTAAAGACAACATGGCTTTTCACACTGCAGTTTGTCTACAATCGTTCTTAATAGGCCTATTTAGCATTATTCTTGCCGCCTTAGGCCTGCTTCATATACAGGAGCCATGAAACATGTTTCATTTCGCTAGAGGGCGCTGTTGGCGTTCATGTGACGGCACTAGTGCTTCGAGGCATCGTATTATCTGTAGTAGTGTTGGGTGTCATATAAGCGGTTTCATTCACTTACACTGTGTTTTAAAGTGATGAACTCCTGTAGCTACTGGGGAATATATGGCAGGACTATTTGCAGCCGAAAATGGACGCGAGGGCATAGAAAATACGTAATGGTTGCTCTATATATTTGAAGAGGACACGCAATTTGAAAAATAAATTATTTTTCCTGAATCAATTCGACGTAAAAAGAAAAAAATAGTAATAGGATGAATCGCAATATAGATGCCAGTACTACAAATATCATGCCCCACTGTTTGATATTAGAAAATCGTTTTACAATTATCTAGGGGTTTAGATATGGGTATGGACGGTAGGGACAGAGGTAGCACGGAAAAAGAGCATGTAAATATTTAAAAATTAGTAAAAGATCTTTAAAATCAATCCTAAAAGCCACATGAAGCCAGTGCAGGGATTTAAGAGTAGGTATGCGTTATGTGATCCCTGCGACTGTGCGTACGTGTTAACACTGTGGCAGCGGCTTTCTGGACCCGCTGTAGACAGGAGTGCATTACAGTAATGAAGTGAGTAATTTACTCAAAATAAAAGCATCTACCAGGGACATGTCCCTACCATCCATACCCAAATCTACGCCCTTGATTCTTGTCCACAATGGAGCATATATTAAAATGCTGTAAAGCACGTGACCAGACCCGCGAGAAGCACCCGCGGAATACCGAACTTTTTTAATCTTACACTGGATTGCACAGATGCCAGTAGTTGTTGCCCCAATGGCGACGCTTTGCTCCTTAATCTCCTGGATTCGTTTCGTAAAACAGCTCTTGGAAACAGTGCGGGCAAATCGCTAAAATGTTCTTAAAATCTGAAACAGCCTCGGGGTCTAACGCTAAAGACTGTGGAACGTTCTGGTTTTAAGCTAATGTTCTGTGTTCTTGCATGTCTTTTCTTAAAGCATGCTTTTGTCTGTAGGGGATTGCCGTGGGGGTTTCACACTGCGGCATCCCAAACAGAAAATCCCGCACTTTAAAAGAATGAATAAACCTGGGAACCCTGAGGACGGGAAAACAAAAGCATCATAATTTTCGCGAGCTCCAGGGGGCGCTGTCTTTCCCCCTGCCCCAGGCACGCTAACCGCAGTGTGAAAGGGAATATGTGCAGTGACTGAGTTTCAGGCATCAAAGGCGATTCTAAGGATTCTGGGGGACCTAGGCAAAAATAAGTAATAAAAAATTCCAGTGGGCTCTCCAACCCCCTCCCTTGACACTGTACAATTTATTACCGTCATTTTAGCATGAAGTCTAAATTAATAATATCAACAAAGAGAATTTAAATAACACAAGACCTTTATTTTCACTTCTGTGAATAACAGAAATACACAAATAAAGCAGATTTGTCATTGTAGTGTATTATGTAGTCAGCCCCCCTTGGGGCCCCCCTCGGAGCCCCCCTCTCAGCTTGGGGCCCCAGGCCATTGCCTACCCTGCCTGTCATCCCCAGCCTCCATGCGTCTGTTTCATATAGGTCTGAATCTGATGTGCTTCTGCAAACGTCCAGATTTCTAAGTATAAAACTTCAATAACCCATAGCTATTTTGGCAGAATTCTCAGACAAAGATACGAATCGCATTATAGTGAAGCGATAGCCGTAAGACGTGCCCTTACGCTTGGAGTCTGAGTGGAGCTAACTCCGGGTGAATCAGGCTCTCGCTGGCGCTGAGGCTGTCCCAGGCATCATCAGCTGTGTCCACGTAGAACGTCTTGTGGTACTTCAGCCTCGAGTGAGCACTGAATATGGGGTCACAACATTTGTACTGACAGAAAGTAATGGAAAGGGGTGAAACAGAGTGAAGCAAATTATAAACTTATAAATTGGCAACAAAGTGTAGATTTTAAGTGTCGATAAAAGGGTTTGAGTGATAATGCTGCACAATGACATAATGTGACATTCTATATACTAATAATAATTAACATAATGTTTGTGTCATGTCCTGCCCAGCCTGAAACTCCTGTCTCCTCCCTGGTCATGCCTGTCCCTCGATAGCCTTACGTCTCGTTCCTGCTCTCATGTTGATCATACCCAGCTACCTCCTGTTTGCTCCCTTGTTAATCCAGTATTTAAGTGTTTCCCAGTCCTGTGCTGCCCAATTCCGTCATTGACGTCTTGTGATCCTGTTGCTTGTGCCTAACCCTCCCTTTTGACCCCCGGTGTCTGGTTTGTTTTCCTGTTTTGTTCAGTTTGCGAAATAAAGCCCCTTTAGTTTGGTAATCCTGCCTGTGTGCTTCATCCATGGCTAGTTGGTAAATTCATGGATAAAGTGTGCATCCTCAAATATGGTTCCTCAGTCATGAACTTTGACCAGGACAATGTTCCATAAATCAGATCCACTGCTGTTGGGCCCATATAGGCTTTCAACATGGTCTCCTTGGTTGCATTTCAAACTGTCTGTTCAACCTAGAACATCAGGAAATTCACCTACTGAAACCATTCATATCATTGTGTAAACAGATATCCTATCACCATTAAGTCCATAGCCTTACAGTGGTTATAATGTGAACATTTATTCTTGAGGAAACAAGATTACAAACAACCCAGTTTTCCATCACAAACTAGATGCTGAAGAGTGAAAAACTCATCAGCAGAGCTGAACTATAACCTTTAGACAGTAATTAAGCTGTTCATCATCATATCCATAAGCAGTTAATGGTTTTATTTGTAACAGCAGATAGGGAGTGATGCACACACTATTCCAGGACATTATCAATGATTTTCTTTTCTATTGTGTGCGAGATTTCTGAATTTATCCCTGGGCTGAAAATCATGGCCATGATCAGACAAATGATGCCAGTAAAGGGACTGAATCAGCAACTGTCCCTGTGCCAAATGTGTCCCATTTACAGCTAAGTGCACTAAATGTACAAAAGTGTTTGCACACCTGGCCATTACAGCTATAGGGACTTTCATGACATCCCATTCTAAATCCAGGCTTTCCTGTCTGTGGGAATTTTTGCCCATTCCTTCAGAAGAGCATTTCTGAGGTCAGTCACTGATGTTACACATGAAGTTCTGGCTCATAATCCCCATTCTAGTTCATCCCAGAGGTGTTTTAAGGGGTTGAGGTCAAGGGGTCAGTTAAGTTCTTCCACACCGGACTCACCCAACCATGTCTTTATGGGCCTTGCTTTGTGCACTGGAGCACAGTCATGCTGGAACAGAAAAGGGCCTTCCCCAAACTGTTCTCACAGAGTTGGATGCATAGAATTGTTCAAAATGTGTTGGCATGCTGAAGCATTAAGAGTTCCCTTCACTGGAACTAAGAGGCCTTTCTCAGTCCCTGAAAAACAACCCCATACCATTATCCCTCCTCTACCAAACTGTACAGTTGGCACAATGCAGTCGGGCAGGTAACGTTTTCCTGGCATCTGCCAAACCCAGACTCATCCATCAGACTGCCAGACAGAGAAGCCTGATTCATCACTCCACAGAACATGTTTCCACTGCTCCAGACTCCAGTGTCAGGGACTTTACAGCACTCCATCCGACGCTTGGCACTGCGCTAGGTGATGTGAGGCTTGCATGCAGCTGCTCGGCCATGGAAGCCCATTCCGTGAAGCTCCCGGCGCACAGTTTTTGTGCTGGGTGTTAAATTCCAGAACGTAAATAAGGGGGAGGCGTGTTTGGTGTTGTAGAGGCGTGTTTGGTGCTGTAGAGGCGTGTTTGGTGTTGTAGAGGCGTGTTTGGTGCTGTAGAGGCGTGTTTGGTGCTGTAGAGGCGTGTTTGGTGTTGTAGAGGCGTGTTTGGTGCTGTAGTGCTGTCAGGGTTTTCCCTCCAATTATGTGTTCCTTGTTGCGAGGAGGAACCTGGAATTTGGACCAATTCCGTGGGATTATTTTGACGAGGTGGGCGGGGCTTCTAGCATATTGATGACTCAGCCATACGCTCGGAGCCGACTGGCTTTCCCATGCTGTCCTCCTTGCATCCTCTGCTTTCTTTTGTAGCTACATGTTTAACCTAGTAAAATATCGACTGTCATTCCCCAAAAATCATGCTGTGCAGTTTTATTAATGATTTATTAATCCCTAAGGTTGTCCATACATACGACCCATAGGAAGTTTCTGTTAAGCAGACCAGGTTAGAAGGCGAGTGCCAATCCATGTATGTTCTGGAGGGTTAGCTTAGCCTTTGGTGGGCGGGGGGGGGGGGGGTGCATATAGGGAATTAGCACTAGTTTTGTTTTGTTCATTCCTTATTCACTATGCAGCCTCCCTTCCTTAGTGATCGATATCAGTCTTCGCTGGGATAACAGTCCGTCTCATACGGTAAATAAAGCTCTGCATGTGATCTATTTTAGTCTCGGTGTGTGTTTGTTTGGATCGTGACTCAACCGATAGGAGACTAGTTGGGGAAACCGGTCTTGCTTACCTCACTCAAAGATCCTGTTCACCCCTGACCTAGACCAGAGGGTTGTAACCTTAGGGTTAATGCCAGAAGAAGATTGGAAACATGGATAAATAGCACTGCAGCATATCTTGGAAATAGCTGATCCATATGATAAAATTATTTTGACTGATACATGACTGCAGTCTTCGTTAGGTTTCGTCCTTGCGCTCTGAATTGGCTTCGGTAATGCATGGATTCATAATGAAAGATAAGGAATGCGCTGTTGATTCTGTATTTATTTATTAAATGGGAAGGAAGGGGGCGGGGTTCTGCCGATATTGGGGTGGATGTGTTCCCCCTATTTCCGACATCCCTGGAATGCACACACCTCTCTAAATGTGCCAAAGGCAGAAGAGTACAGAGTGCTCATGTGAATGTCTACTTTCATTCTCCTGTGACTGAACTCTCTTACCGAGAAAATGCGACAGCGGTTCTCGTTCAGGGAACACAGTAGCCAATGCATCCGATGAGCGCTACGGCCATTCCCATGTATATAGGGCCCAAACCCAGGACCATAAAGCCATTGCAAAGTCATCTGGAGGAAATGCGGTGGCATACTGTATGTAGTGAAGATGAGGGAGAAGATGGAGGAGATGACTGCCCTGGCCCATGAACATTAAGAAGGCCCATCGCAATCAGAAAGTCTAGTATGACAACAAAGCTATGGCCAGAATCTTCACCCAGGGACAAGAGGTGCGACTGCTGTTACCAGAGCCGATCCACCCAAAAGGCAAGATAGGTGATAAGAACATAAGAACATAAGAACATAAGAACATAAGAACATAAGAACTATACAAACGAGAGGAGGCCCCATTTTATTAGGGGCACAAGAAAGTGAGTGAAAAAATAATCTGAATACCTCTGGTTGCATTCTGTGACATTACAGTTATAATATTTCACTACTTTACTTGCAAAGCGGATGTGAGCTAGTTTGTTAGCAGCCTGATACGCTGTGCTACTGAGATGTTTTTAATATAAATGAATAGACAAAATTTGTTTTCTGTTGCTCTGGGGGGGGGGGGGTGCCTCAGTAGAATCTCGAGTGTCGGTCCACCCAGGGCCGTCCCTGAGTGTCACCCACCCACGACAGAAAACTCTTGGCAAAATGGCACGACCCGTATAAGATCACAAAGCCAATGGGGCCGGTGTCATATGAACTGTAAGAGAAGTAAAAATCACTAGCAGTTCCACGTGAACCTTTTAAGAGAATACAAGCAACGTCCAGAGCTAGTGCAACAGCAACTGGCTCTGGGAGAGCAAGAGGACGTCCCAGAGCAGTTAAACCCCATAAAAGTGAAGTTTCAGCCAGTGGACCTATCCCATCTGTCACAAGCCGAACACGAGAAGTTACGGAAGTCCCTTGACCCAGAGCTCTTCCAGGACAAGAGCTACACTATCCTGCTTAGACACAAGATTCATGTGAAAGAGGATGCTTCTGTGCGGCAGAAAGTTTACAGGATATCAGCACGACTGCTGCCAGTCCTGAAGGAGGAATTAGAGGTGATGGAGGAAATGAAGGTGACTGAGCCCAAACCACCAAGTGGTGCAGTCCAGTTGTGCTAGTACCAAAAAGGATGGCGCCGTTTGATTCTGCATTGACTTTAGGCTGATCAATGCCATCTCCTGTTTGGACCCTTATTCAATGCCTTACGTTAATGATCTCACTGAGAGGATAGGCAAAGCCAAGTACATATCACCCCTGGATCAATGTCACGGTAATTAGCAGGTGTCACTGGGTCCAGAGACAAAGGAGTTGACAGCTTTCGGATTAGATCAGTTTACTGTCATGCCGTTTGGTCTTCAGGGACACCAGCAACATTCCAGAAACTAATGGAGAAGGTGTTTGCAGCAGCATACCTGGACAGTGTGATCAATTTTAGTGAATTCTGGGAGGATCATTTAGCCCAGATCCAACAGATGCTTCAGTGGACCCAGTCTGCTGGCCTCTCCATCAACCTCCAGGTGGGCTTATTTATCCACAGGTGGGGAAGTTGGAAGCAATCCAGTCCTTTCCAGTCCCTAACAGTAAGAGGAACGTGAAATCTTTCCTGAGTTTCGTAGGGTGGAACGAGCAGAGGTCGTAACCGAGCATTTGGGGATCCCAGGGAGGCTCTGTGTGGTTCTCCAGTGCCCTTTCACCCAGCAGACAGTAGCTCAGGAGTGGGTCTGGGAGCTGCCTTACTACAGGGGGAGGAAGGTGAGTAGAAATCGGTAGCCTTGATTAGCAGGAAGTTGTCACCACGGGAGACCAGGTGCCTGGCAGGGAAATGGGCAGTTTCGCTATTATCTTTTAGCGCGACACTCTGTTTTAGGGACGGACCATAAAGCATTACAGTGGTTGTATAACGTGTGTGATTCCAATTTGCATATCACCAGAGGGTACCTGACTCTACAGCCATTTCAATTCTCAGTGAAGTGCAGGACTGGTTCAAATAACACTGTAGCTGATTCGCTCAGCTGGAGATGGGGGAGGCAACGTAAGGGAATCATTTCTCCCTTATGTACGGATTGATACCAGCATAATTAATACACATCGCTGATAGACAGTGCCGTCAAAAGTTTGCCCTGGCATCACAATGGGCACATATGTAATAGTGACATTGTGAAAGGATGCAATCTAAGAAAGATTTTTAAATCATTTTAAAGCAACAAAGATCTCATTATTTAAAATAAGACTAACACGGTTTAGGGTACAGTATCACAACTGAACACAACTAAAAAAATTACTGATCCATATCATAAAATGAGTTTGTCTGATATAGGACTATAATCCTCAGTAGGTATACTGTACGTTTTGTCCTCGTCCTCTGCGTGTGGAGCGAATTGGCCTCAGTCACATGTGGATTCATAATAAAAGATAAGGAACATGCTTTAAAATTTGGCAACTCTCACCACAACAGTCTAGACCAGGGGTGTCACACCCAAGTCCTGGGGGGCCAGAGCCCTGTGTAGCTTAGCTCTTTCCCTGTTCCACCACAAATGATTCAGCTCAAGATCTGTGTGATAATTTGCACAAGGATGTGCAAGGATTTGAATCAGGTGTGTTAAATGAGAGACTCTGGCCCCCCAGGACTGGAGTTTGACTCCCCTGAGATAGATGGATAAATAGCAGTATAGCACATCTAAAAAAATCTTTTTTTTATTTTGGAGTGAACTGCGCCTTAATCTTCTCGCTGTTTATAATTATATTTATATCTACTACATTCCAAGCAGTCTGACGAGCCTGTCCGTGGATTTTTTTCCCCCGGCATATTTTTTTGTTATTAATTTGATTCTCTTTGAATTTCCTGTTGCCTGCTAGTGGTGACTGTGACTTTGCGAAAACAGTGACTTTGATGCCCGTGGATCTAAAATGCCTCATTAGACCAAGCTATTCCGCAAGTTAAATATCCAAATATTATGTATAGATCAATGTCCCAGCGAAGGAAAAGAAAACAGTCGCAACCGATTGTGCTAATGGAACCATACTAGAGCAAATCTCTGTAGTCATTGCATCTTTGTTTGAAGTTTATTTATTAAAACTGTGGAATGTTCTGCAGTTAATATCTACTTGTGATTGTGAGTTTGTGCCCGGTGATAGGTTGGCATCCTGTCCAGGGTGTCCCCTGCCCTGTGATAGGTTGGCATCCTGTCCAGGGTGTCCCCTGCCCTGTGATAGGCTGGCATCCTGTCCAGGGTGTCCCCTGCCCTGTGATAGGCTGGCATCCTGTCCAGGGTGCTTCCCTGCCCTGTGATAGGCTGGCATCCTGTCCAGGGTGTCCCCTGCCCTGTGATAGGCTGGCATCCTGTCCAGGGTGTCTCCTGCCCTGTGATAGGCTGGCATCCTGTCCAGGGTGTCCCCTGCCCTGTGATAGGCTGGCATCCTGTCCAGGGTGTCCCCTGCCCTGTGATAGGCTGGCATCCTGTCCGGGGTGTCCCCTGCCCTGTGATAGGCTGGCATCCTGTCCAGGGTGTCTCCTGCCCTGTGATAGGCTGGCATCCTGTCCAGGGTGCTTCCCTGCCCTGTGATAGGCTGGCATCCTGTCCAGGGTGTCCCCTGCCCTGTGATAGGCTGGCATCCTGTCCAGGGTGCTTCCCTGTGGATGTCGCCTGAGATATTTTCCCATTTTATAATTTCTGTTCTAAATTGCAACTTATATTTGCAGCTTAAACCTAAAACGGCAAAGATAAAATAGCGCATAGCATACAGTATTCTGTACTGTACCACAATAACTAAGAGATGCACAGACAAAATAACAATCCACAATTCTGTAACATACATTTTAATATTTCAATCTAATTTCAATGAATACAAAATACCACATAGTATTTTCCTGTTGACATGAAAACATAATATCTAAATTAAAAACTCTATACATAAAAAAATACATTTGAATTATTAAATAATGTAATATTTGCTCTTAAAATTAGCAAGCATATGTTTTCAGATTAAAACTCAACATAAAATATTGTATATTAAAGTGTAATTCTGAACAATATATTGTGATTCTGTGGGTGGAAAATAGGAAAACTGATTTAATGTATAAAGACACAGACGGGTAGATAGACAAAAACTGTAGACTGATCTGCTCCGTTGTCTCAGTGTTCATGCAAGCTCTTCCGGTACAGTTGCATGGAAACCACCATTGCAGCAATCTGAAAGGGCGGCAGATTGACAGTGTGTGTGTGTGTGTGTGTGTGTGTGGACCAGCCCAGAGACCACCCAAAATCAGCACCGCCCGCGGTCCTGCCCCTGTTCTGTGGCTAAGAGACAGACTAACATGGCCAGAGACCCCCTACTATTATTTGCCATGGTGTAGTCGGCGGCGGGGGTTGGTGGCAATAATAAAAGTTGTCTAAAAAATAATTTAACTCAACAAAGTCAGTTGAGGCCCTTTTTAGCCGACGCCCCCGGCAGGGCTGCCGACCCTCGTGCATCTGGCGTGACTCTCACGCTTTCTGACTCTCACGCTTTCTGACTCTCACGCTCACGCAAGGAATCTTACAGCAAATCTATATTATTCCATTATTAACCTAAAATTAGCTTCATCAAAATCATTGGGGTAGTTTGCAGACACTACAGGCTATTTACAAGGTAATAAAACTGTCACGTACATATAAATGCCGGTGCAGACTTGCCTCGAATTGAAAATCTCACGCCAGCCAGCTGACCAAAGTTGGCAGCCCTGCCCCATATCTTCAGCCCATGCATTAAAGGATCCCTACTGATGTTTTGTCTTCTGTCAATGCTACTGCTAGTCAAATATAACGAATGGCTATGGGGGTATTTCATGGGTGCAGTGGAGCCGGGCAGTGATCCATACCTCCAGTGCAGCAATCCCTAGGGCCACTGCTCCCAGGATAACTGCATTATTCTCTATTAATTTCACCAGCTCAAAATAGCAGCCATTCACTTGCTGTAATGGAAGAACATTGGAGGAACAAGAGGAAGATCGTCAAGGGTTTATCCAGGACTCTCATGGAAAGAAACGTAAAGGGCAGACAATGAAAATAGTCAGGTATGAACAAAACCGCAAGCAGACACACAAAAAATATACAAACGCGCATCTTCGTAGCTACGCAAATGAATTGGGCAATAACCAAATGATACCACAGGAAGGAAAGAAAAATGGGAAAACAAGATAATGGAAGCCGCTGGTTTCACCAGTACCGAAGTGCTGGCGGATTGCAGGTTACAGGGACTCCCCTTGCAGCACGTCTGTGGGTAGGTGTGTCTACTATTATTATAAAAAGGGGAGTCTGTGAAATCTGTGTAGTTATGAAATCCACAGCAGTTCAGCTACAGGAGACACGGAAGAATATATTAGACAATATGCATGTTTAAAAATGCTGGGACAGCTGTTAAAACACATTAAACAGAGAGCAAACGACTACACTAAGCGAATGATCCTTGTCTGAAGCCAAAAGTACTTTATACTTCACTCCATCCAGAAATATCCATTTCCCGTCTCTACCTTTGTTTTCATTCGCTTGGCTCCCTGCTCCTTAACTGATATCTTTAAATGCTAATGACACAGATATACTAACTTTGAATAATGAACAGTAATAAATCACAAATAATCGTTTCAATCTTTTTATCTCAAAACCATCCACTGATATAGATGAATGCAGACATTCTGTTGCGTTTATAATGTTTAGGATGGTTTAATCCACATCTCTTTTGATACTGTACCCCATCCATGGTATCATTCCAAAGTTCAGTAAGGTTTGGATTTTTCCCATAATCCGTTTTGATCTTTTGGACCGCTTCAGTGCCTATTTTTTCGATTAATGTATCAACCTGTAGCACAACAATAGAGAGTTCAGCCATTTTGGACACCAGGCACGTCAGGAAGTCCTGCTGTCTGCGGCGACGCAGCCTGTGACATCACCCACCAGAGGTTTGAAAACCAGGACCACGATCGCCCCGGACACTTCCGCTATGAAGACCAGGAGCACGATGACGAAGAACTAAAGAAGAGAGATACTTTTAGAAAGCAAAGTGTGATGAAAACAGCAGGCGTTTTATGCCAATACAAAATGCCTTGGGAAACTGGAAATCCAACAGAGTAAGCCATACTGGGCTGAATGGGAGACGATGGGCCTTGCTAGTGGAGTGCGAGACTGAGGAGATAGCTCACCGTCAGCAGCATGCAGGGACTCTTCTTGATGGCCCCACAGCAGCCCAGGAACCCCAGGAGCACCAGCACGCTTCCCACCGCGATCAGCAGGTAGCCCACATAAAAGATCTGGTTCAGCTCCACTGGCATATTGTCGACCTGGTCTAGGATCTTCAGCAGGGAACCGCTGTCGACCTTCACCCAGATACCTACGCCCAAGATGGCGGCCCCTGCCAACTGTCAGGCAGGGTAGATCAGTGGGGGTGAGAGAGGGGAGGTCCAGAGCCGGCGCGGGGCGGGGCTTGGGTGTATTTGACCGTACAGCTGTTTACAATAACAAACATGAACATATCCATCTGTTCAAGACAGATCAGTTCAACTAACAGTAACTAAAAGCATTTCCTTGATTGGCTTCTGTCAACACACTTCATAAACAGGGCTTTAATTGGAAAGCACAAGGAACAGGACCCTATAAACTAGAGGTTCTCAAAGTTTTTTGTATCGCGACCAAATATTTTAACATGCCAGCTCAGTCGAGACCCTATATCAAGTATAGTTTTAAATTAATGCTATGATCAAGCAGCACACAGTACACTCTGCAATTTACGTCAATCAATTCCTATCGCATAAATCTGATTGGATGTGCCAGTGGATTGTAAATTAAGCAACTGTGGTTTGGCTTCTTGGATTGGTTGAGTGTTCACTAGTTTTGCTCTAAGCAGTTACAGACTCAAGAACTGTTTATATAGATTAATTGTAGGACTGAGGAAGGGAAATCTGATCGTGGATCAGCATAGGAGCTTTCTGGTTTTAAAATGCTTACATTTCCAACTCTGCCTCACGACCCTTTCAGGACTTGCCCAAATTTGGGTCGCGACCCACAGATTGAGAATTGCTGCTATAAACATTTGAATTTTTAATTTTTTTTGTCTTTTTCAGCCATGTTTTATACCCTTATTAAATATTATTTGTAAGGTCAAGTATTATTTTTGCTGCGGGAGCCTGTTCATGACATAACGATAAAAATTATATATATCGTGGCAACATTGTACTAATTTGTTCCCATGACGTATTAAATCTTGCCTACATTTTATTAATTCAGGCCATGTTTTATTCATTCATTCCCATGATATATTAAAACTGATTACCTCAATCAGTCTACTGCCCTGTGCTACACGGGATCAGCTTAAGGCCCTCTATGACCCTGACCAGGATGAGTGCTTAGAGGATGGATGGTTGGATTATATTTAAGTAAAACTGAAACATCAGAATCTATCCAAAGAAAAGTCACAAGACCCCAAAGGAGTGAAAGCATGACACCTTTGTAAATCGGAGATAATCCTGTGATGTAATGTTTGTCTGAACCATCTTAGTCCAGTTGTAAAGCAGATGAGATGTCACATGCCAGTATGTACTAAACTTACACCCTTCTTTTAGCAAAATATTTCTGCACAATATTTATAAGAAGGGGAGAAAAGAGTTACTAGGGAAGGAAAGGATGTCAACTTACGAAAATGATGCCATTGAAGGCAACCATGACGACTCTAAGGAAATCAGAGCAGCACATTTTTGGTGTCTGTTATTCCTAAAACAGAAGGGGAAAAGGGACACAGAAGCCAGTGAGACAATGATAGGGACGTTTATTACAGGCAGGAAGCAAAGGCGCAATATCAAATTTTATGATGTTTTATCAGCTGAATGTAAACAGGGGTGTTTGACCTACAGACAATGGGTTCTAGGCTAATTGTGGTTATTCATTAGCTCTTGACCACGAAGTCCCACATTTTCATCATATTTATATCTGATATTTTTATAGTTCCACACAGTATTACGTGTAATTATGGCAAGTCTGCCCTAATCTTACCCTATAAATGAAAAGCAGATATTCCAATCACAGGCATAGACTCTTAGCCCACAGAGTCACACAGTGCCACACACTGCTGGGTTGGGAAATGTTATGACGTGCTGCCTTGTTTTACAGACGTCATCAGGGGTGTCAAAGTCAATCACAGAGGGGGGCAAAATTAAAAACGGAGTTAAATTTGAGGGCCGAACTAGGTCAATATTTATTGAAAAAGTCTTAAATTGACTATGTTTAATCAGATGTATTATGGCCAATTATTCATACAGAAATATGTATGATACCCTTAACCTCTCCCAAGACATATTACAATTCAGAATAAGCCAAGTTTATACATTAAACAAACAAATGAGAGATCACATTAAAAACAACAACAACAAAAAACACATCAGTAATGTTTTGCCTTCATCTATAAAAGCCGTTTTTCGCCGAGTCATTTCCAATGAAAATGTTTTATCGCAGGGAATCAAAAAAGCCAAAATAATAACTTCCTCAAAATCTAAAGTCACTGTTTTGCATTGACAGCACGCAAAACGAAAATATTTTTGATGATCTATTTGTTCAACGTGTACAAATATTTCAAGAATACATCTATAGGCTATATTAACAGTCTACCTTGAAATGACATGAGATAAATGCAAAAAGAAAAAACGCATTTAAATTCACTCTGCCAAATTCATCAGCGTTTGGGGGTCACATTGATGTCCATGAGTTAGTTATCTGTATAAATTCAGCGTATCATTATGCTTATTAAATTCGGTTAGCGGAGACACCACATACCACTGTTTTTGGTATATCATGGAAGCGATTTATAAGCACTGAAGTGATGGTGAAGAAAGAGATATCTCAGCATTCACAAGATCTTTTGAAAGGGGGGCTATTGTGGATAAACACGATGTCGGTGTTTGTGCGATACTTTTTGAAGTCCCCATTTCTTTATTAAACACAGGGACATGCCAAATTTATACAGATTACTAATATTATAAGCGCACTACTCTCTGTTTACCAAATTGTAGGCGTCAACGTCCCTACAGTACCGAACACCTGCTGTCCGGACAAATGTTTTGCCGTCACCTAAAGCACTGGTAATTATTTCACATGCGCCATATAATCGCAATGTTATATCGTGCAGCCCTTCCTTGATTGACGTGCCAACACGCTAGCTGTCGCTGTGCAATCTGGGATTTGGAGTTCTGATAAACATAAGACATCGCGCTGGCCACATACAATTGTACCACGGGTCGGATGTGACCCATGGGCCTTAAGTTTGACACCCCTACTCTACATTATAAAATTTCCACATTTAAGTTAAAGTGAGAATTGTCTGTGTGCATTTGTATGAAAACATTTATTTTTGGTCAATTCTTTCAACATAGGCTTTTGATATATCAGTGAATGTGTTTGCGCGTAACCAATAAGCATCTACCCTGTTTGTAAATCTCATTAGATAATCAAAGTTGTCAAACCAATATAATATTGTGTGCTGAAGCAGGACACTTCATCAGAAACTTCATAAAAATGCCTCATCTATCCAAAGGTTAATTTCAGACACTCATTGGAGAAATGGCCAAGGACAGAGAAAATGTTTGCTGCCAGACAGTGGTGACCAACTCCTTGTGAAAGACTCAAACAGGAAGTCACAGCACAAAAAACAAACAACACCTGCAGGTTTATTGTGTACTATCCAGTGTCCTGTTCCCTGAAGGCAGCCTCCCATCTGTGAGTCATCTCATCTATCCCTTTTTATGACTTTTTTCACCTCTCTTTTGAATTTTACTTCAGCTGATGCATTACTTGGCAAACAGAACCATCATCTGCAGCAATAAACAGCAATAAGATTTCATGGACATCTGCAACACACAATAAACCAGAAACTCCCTGAATTGTTCTAGAAATTTCTAATGGACTATAGTGGGAGACACTTTAAATGGTGATTAGCTATAGAGACACACACACACATACACCTATGAACCAATCAATAGAGAAAATTTGGGAGTGTTGAGCATATTTCCCAAATGGCGATATATGAATGTGGTCATCTGTGAAACTCACACAAAACGGCTCCCTGGGGATGATGTGTCTAATTTTCAGGCAGATTCCTCCTCCGTGACACCTGACCTACGACACGAAGCCCAGCAATAAAACACTGACAAGCCCTAAACTGTCTGTACACGAATGCCAACCATTCTCTATGTATAAAATGAACAAATCTTGGTTCATATGTATTTATCTAAGCCATTAAAAATCATGCTATTTTTTTACCACAAAAACTGTGTGATGTTACTTTCATACTGATTCTATAAACTGTATGAACTTTGTTACAGCAGTTTTATGTGTCAAAAAAACAGCTTTAGTGGTAAAATATGGCAAGTTACTCTAACAAAGAATGTAAATATGGAAAGTTCTGTTTGCCAAAGATGGCCCAACAATTTATTTTCCCATTTTGAGCTAGAATTTTACCTGACACATAATAGCCAAAACATCTGTTGGTAGAAAAATATTAAAAGTGGCATAAAAAGTCAAATAAATGATATACGTCTACTTCTTCCTTCAGCATGCACATGTGCTTTTCAAATGTTAATGAACATGAAATGGTACAATTCATATCAAGGCATGTTGTTCGTTTGGTGGTTAGTGATCCCTTACCTGCACCCAGGTGACGTGCTTCAGCCGGCTACTCTGATGCTGATTAAGAGCCACTGCGCTGGCTTGGGTGCAAAATAGGGGGCGATGTGGGCGGGGCTGACCAGGCCAGCTTGGAGTATTCCCTGAGGAGGGCATCACCCAGCAGGAAGTAAACCTCATGTACCGTGTTAATTTACTGTTTCAAGCCGTCTTGCACTGTGTCGTCTGTAAATGTTTCGTATTCTTATTTGCATTCCTTTTTTCCCCACACATAGTGTTCTGTGAATTATTCTCCTGTATGTCTTGAAATACTGTGCACTGCATGATTGGCACTGGACCACAAACACTTCTGGTATGTTAGTACATACTGTCAATAAAATGAGTTGACTCTGATTCTATCTATTAACCATTAACTATTTACTCTACTTTGACCATCACTGAAACTTGTGACTGGGTTTGTATGTTCATGTTCACAGTGGTTTTATTACTGGAATGAATGAGTTAATGTCTGAGGTAACATCCAGGCCTACCGGTTAACCCAGAGAGACAGACAATGTCCTCTATGAAACTGGTAGCCTTTCATTTTACTCTTATTAATCTTATAAATCTAATTTTGGGACTAAATTTGCATAAATTTCCATATTGTGGTAGATATCTTGACAACAAGGTTATCTACACTGTGAGTCCATCCCAGCAACTGCAGGGTACATGGCATGGAAATATGGGGGGGGGGGGGGGGCAGCCCTCATCCTTGAAAAATGTTTGAGGCCACATTCTTACCCAACAATCCACTTTACCAACACATTTCACGTATATATTAAAATTAACATCACCACTATATAAGAAAAGCACCTTTTATTTTTATCCATACATGTTTTAACACTGTAATATTCAAAAACATCTGTGGTACAAAAATATATTGTAAAAAAGCTTCATTCATTTTACAGACAACAGTATTTAAAAGACATACCTAATACAGTCACATCCAAATGCCAATATACTTACAGAATTTTACAAAACTACTTGCTCTGGAAGCACAAAACTGAATGCTGTAGATAATAACACCCATAATATCATCTATAAAGCCAGTATGTCAGTGGAAGAGGAAGATTATTATTGCCAGCTATTTCAAGTCGCTCAGTGGTACAACAGCAGTGCTCTGCCTAGGATGTCTACTTACAATCTCTTAGCCACAAGACTGGCCGCAACGCTGCCCGCGGCCCTCGCCCATGGTTGGCATGTCATACGTGGGTATTGGCCACCAGGGGGACCCCACAGAGAGATCCTGACTACAAACAACCATTCCACACATACTTCAGGATCTGCTTTTCAAAGTTATTACATTTCACGACTCTTAGTACTGCTGACAGACTATTCACTTTTGCAAGAAATATGGAATAAAATATTTAAGCTTTTTTCTGGTTTTGCTAATAATACAAATAACAGGTGGTTTTAACCACGACCTGGAGAGACCTCAGCGTTTGTGTGTTCCGCATGTGCACAGTTCATATAAATGGTGATATAAAAGGTATCATGGGAGAAACCCTGTGAGCGTCTGAGTCTTCAGAGTCATTCCTCCTTGGTTGCCTTTTTCACTCATCAAACTGTACCGTCTCTCAAAAAAGACGCTCTCAAACTTCCGTAAATCTCTGGTATTGGCCAAAGTTATTGTACCAATAATATGCTCTGTTTCCGGCAAAACAATTCCACCTCTTTGGAGCTCAAGAACCTTCAGAACGTCCTGTGGACACCGCGTGAATGTTTCTGACCAGCTATCCTGTACTCAACAACTGGACTGAACGGGCTGTCCAGAGTAAGGACACCTGGACGGGAGGAAATCATACTTGTTGGCAGATATCCGGCCCATATTGGCTGTCATGCTGGTGCCAGTGCCCATTGGGCTGTAGTCCACTGAAATCCCTGAATCGGTCCCCGTCATACAGACATAGCCCCCTCCCTTAACTGGCCAGTGGGGATAGTCCAGGCTTAACTGGGAGGAGACCCTCCCTGAGCTCTGTTTCAGGGACCCGAATTCTGAACATGACACTGGAGTTCCTGAGTCAGTGAAGAGGACCCGCAGAGGACACGACTCATCAGACACGTCGTCCAGTGGGCCGCTCTCCTGACCCTCCGGCTGGGAGTTCTGGTTGAGGGACACGTAGGTGTCGTTCGGCTCCAGTGGGGGATGCCCAGTGTGTAGGGGATGCTGTTTCTGCGCCAACTGGAGCTGCTCAAACGGCCAAAGGTGGTGCGGCCGCCCCATGCATACCTCCATCGACCTGGGGCTCGCCTTCCCTGCCATTTCATCCTCCTCTAAGTCCACCTCCGTCAGGAGGTCCGAGGCCCCAGATGACACAGAGCAGATACCAGCTGGAGGTCTGAACCTGGCCTCGCACAGCACCTCCAGTACGGATGGGTTTTCCCCCATGAACAATGCAGCCGACCTCCACCTGACGTCACTTGTGTTAAAACCCATCCACTCCTGAGGGTAAATCAGAGGGGGGGAATGTTTTAGCTGAAATTTGGTCCACCAGGTCATAATCACAGAGGTGTTAAAAGATAAATCTGAGTGTTTCAGGAACTTCTTAGAAGTGATAACCAAATGAAGCTCCATGAACCATTTGAATTAGAATTAGAATTAGAATTAGAAGCTTTATTTGTCATTGCATAAAATACGTAGTATTAAACACAACGAAATTTAGAGTTGCCACTCTTAGTCAGTGTTTTAAAACCAATATAGTTAAGAATTAACAAATCTGCCCCAAGGCAGCCTACCCACACTCACTCATACACTCCCCCCAAACCTATTCACTCCTCTCACCCAAAACATTAGTCCCCACCTTCCAACCAAAACAAGACACTCCCCTGCACAAAGGTATAACATCATAGTAAACGTAACAGCATCAGACTATCAAATGCCTGTTGTTAAAGTGCGAAGGTGATGAGGATAAAGTGATCAAATACAATTTCCAGAGACATAGTTAATCATTGCAGACGGTGGAGGGAGGGGGGGGGGGATTGGGGTGGTGGGTGACCAATGTCTGCAGAGGGATATTGCTTTTTGTGGTTTTTTTTACCCTGATTAATTTGGCCAACAATATTATCTTAGATATATAACAGGGAGTCTCAAGGTAACTTACATGGAAGCATAACAGAATGCCATAAAGTAATTTACCTGAAAATCACCACCATACACAGTAAAGAGACCTTGGAATTTGTTTGCAGGGCTGGGAATCTCAGGCCACAACTTCTTCAGCAGAAACCTGAAGGGAAATTACTCATCATTAGCTTTTGTCCTACTCTAAAATGTTCATATTAATGCAGCTCTGGAGAAAAGGAAGAGACCATAGCAACATTTTTCATTTCTGCCACCTGGCTCTTCCCTGCTTCTCATTAATGAAGGGCTTCTTCCTTGCTTTATGGGACTTCAGTCCTGCTTCTAGGAGCCTGATACACACCGTCCTCACAGTGCACTTCACCCCACTTAATGTTTCCCATTCCTTTTGAAGGTCACTTGTGTTCATCCTATGATTCATAAGTTCATAAGAAACTGTCGGATTAATTGACGGTCATCTCTGCCATTAGAAAGTTGCTTCTGCCCTCTGCCTGGCTGGTTTCTGGTCGTTCCCAGTGTCTCCTGCTTCACATTGTTCTTGTGTGCTGCTCTTTTAGAAATTTTGAGCCTGGAAGCAACCTACCGCTCAATGTAGCCTCCTGCCAGCAGAACCACGATTAAACCAGGATTTAACAATGCAGATTATAAAAAAATATGCAGTGGTCTCTTAGTTTTTTCCAGAGCTGCAGACACAGCTTTTCTAACTGATTATCTCAAACAGAATAAATCACCAGACTAGCAAATTTTAGGAGTGTGTTTTGTGTTTTTTCCCCACTACACAGGAAGGCATAAAATATAAATATCTAATTATTATTGATAATTCATCGATCCCTGTGGGGAAATTGTCTTTACGCCTCCCCCAACTTGCTCTTTGTAGAGTAAGCTGTTTGCGAAGGGCAGCCACCTGTAGCAGCGCCCGGGGGGTTAAGAGCCTCACTCAAGGACCCGCAAATGTGCTGAGGTTTGAACCGGCGACCTTCTGATTACAGGCACACAAGCTTAGCCCACTGAGCCACACGCTGCCCCCCAAATAACATAATGTGACATCACCAAGACTGCAGGCTTTTACTGACCGGCGATGGGACAGGAGGAGGATGAGAGACAACAGGATGATGACCAAAGAGATGGTGAGACACAGAACCAGGAGAAGCAGATCCAGATCTGCAGTGAGGAGCAGGAAAAGAGCTCTTTTAAAATCAGAGGCTGGGGCAGGGGGACAATTTCAGTCTCATGAGGAGATGAGAGAGATCGGTAGGGGTCACTGCTATCAAGATTCCAGATTCTTTATTTCTCCTCTCACCAGCAGGGGGCGTCTCCATGGAGACCGCAGGCGCCCACACACTCCAGTAGCCACTGTAGGAAAGGCCGCTGGGCTTGACCCGGACACGCACGTCGTAGCTGGTGTCGGGCTGCAGGCCTTGCAGGAGGAGATCCCTGCCAGCTCGCACCGTGTTTATCTGGAAGTGCAGGAGGTGAGCATGCAAAATGGCCTTTAAATAAGGGCACGAGTCAGGGGGCTGGTCACATGGTCCAGGCAGCTGGGTTAGTGTGGGTCTGTGGGTCCCACCCCACGCGCCCCGGGAGGTCGCCCCGCTGTACCTTGCCCACGCGGCTGCCAGAAGCGCTGTGGCTGATCTGGTACGTCATGCTGTTGTCCATGTATGCGAGCCGGACTGGCTGCCAGCTCACCCTCAGCTGCCCCTGCTGCCCCGTCCTCGTCACCGTCATATTGGCAGGGGGATCCAGCAGGACTGCGGGCATAAGATCGCCCAGGCCGTGAGCTCAGGGTCACCTCCGGGGGCAGAGGGAGGGATTCTCTACACCGACCCCAGCTTATACACTTACAGACATGGTCAATTAGCAGGCTCCGGTTGTGGATCAGCCGTCCTTCCCGAAACACTCGGATATCCAGGGGCACAAAGTGCTGGACCTTCGGCGGCCTGCAGATGTACCACGTCTTATTGCCACCTGCTGGTAGCTCTGACACATTGCACTCACTGCTGTTTTCATTCCTACCAGGACACATAAAGGGATCAAATTAAATGAAGTACAAAAGGATACGCAGAGGGAATCAATGCAGCGTGATCCTGGCCAGGGAAAGCCACTGGAAGATCAATCACCACAGATAAGTACTGCTATATCTGGAAACATAATTAAATCTCAGGATACTGGCCACGCAGGCCAGCTGAGAAACTAACTTTGGGAGCTGACTTAACGCGATTTCACTGTGCGTCACGCACAAAAGTTGCATCATTGTACATTCAGTCTGCGAATATTTTGACACATTTTGTCTGGTGGAGCAGGAAAAAAATAACCAAAAGTATTAACTGTGGTGTGTGGCTCAGGTGATTAGCAGCCTGTGCCTGCAGTCAGAAGGTTGTTGGTTCAAACCCCCTGGTTGACCTTGCTTTCCCAACAACGCACATCATTTTAGAGAAAAGTCTGCTAAAGAAATGAAATGTAAAATATGTTGTGAGAGGTTACAGCGCGGAGGAGACCCGTGACACATACGTGTACTGGTATGTGTAGGTGAACCTGTAGTGCTCCTTAGTGCCCCCATTCTCCTCCTCCCAGAAGCAGGTAAGATCTTGCATTCCTTCAGCAAAGCATTTTGGGTTCTCAGGCTCCACAGCAAGCAGCAGGTGTGCTGTGAAAAAGGAACTGACATTTAATAAAGCCAACCAATTACATTATGATGTGAGCGAGCCATACACTCTCAGAAAAAAGGGTAAAAATGTGTACCTTTGCTTGTCATTGGGGCTGTACCCTTTAATTTGTACCTTTTAAGGTACAGAGATAGACTCTGAGGAACATCCCAAAGGTACAAACAGCATTAATATACCATCAATGGTACAGAAATGTTCATCAGAGTCCATTTCTGCCTTAAAAGGTACAATTGCCTACAGCTAAGGGTACAATTGACAGACCTTTGGGGGTACAGCCCCAGTGACAAGCAAAGGTACAAATTTTTACCCTTTTTTCCTGAGAGTGTATATGTAGGGAAAGCTACTTTTTAAACTCTTTTTAACTCCTATACATCCTATAAGGAGAATATTTTTGAAATTATCTGTGGTTTAGGTGGTAGCACTGTAGTCTCACACCTTCATGGTTAATGATTTGCCCCCAAACACATGTAAACTGGTATATGCCTGAAGCTGCCCATTGTGTGTGTGTGGGCCCTGCACTGGATTTACATGGAATAAGCAGTTGAAAGTCGGGTGAAATCATTATCTGTTTTAAAGGGAATATATATTTAAAGGCTGTAAATCCAATCCATCCATCTTTTAACCACTTATCCTGGTTACGGATTTGGGTGGATAAAAGGCAAAAAGAATTCGGAATGTTTTATAACGGTAAATATATATTACAAGAAACAATTAAAATATGTAACGATCTATCAAATCCTCATTCAGTCCGGGGTCGTGGAATTAATAGCATGTTACTGAAGCAAAGCAGTTTAGGAAATCATACCTTTGGAGTGCAGACTGCTAAGACTCGTATGCAGCGAAACCAGAAGACAGCAAACGAACAGCAGTAATCTTCCTCCTTTGGACGGTTTGGCTTTAATCAGAGAATTAAACCGGCTTGAATGCGCGCTCCGGCACATAACTACTAAACTATCCCCTCTGCCCCAAAGTCAAAACGACCTTTCAGCCCTGAACCTGCTCCATTACATCTTGCCTGAGAGATACGGTAGTTCCCACGCAGTCGTTACGCGTGTGCGTTACAGCAGATATAGGAGATCGGAACCGCAAACCAGCGCTCGACTTGTTTACTTTGTGTGGATGGCAGTTTGGGGAGGGAGGTGGGCGTGATACGATGGGAGGGGACATTCTCACGTTCATTGATGTTTTCGAAGTTAAGAGGAAAGCCCAGCTAATTTTTAGGCCATGTGCAATAATAAATGAATAAATAATGAATTATTTTTTTATTTAAATCGATTTCAAATGGGCCACAGAAGTGGTAAACCATATTCTTGATACCCAGGCAAGGAAAACATGATTGTACTTATAAATAAGAAAAGAAATATCAGCGGAACAGGCCGAACTGCTTTGCTGTATTGCTGCTTAACTGTAAAGCAACGGCGACTGGCCGAGGTCACGTGGCGAGGGACGTACGCCACGCCGCGCTCACGCCGCCTATGTGACTGTCCGGCCGGCGGGTGGCGAACGTGCCTTTATCTGCAAGACGCAGCGCGCGCTTTGGCTCCCTTTGCGCATTATCAGCGCCCCGGAGTGCCATGTCCCATCTCAGATAAGAGCCGTTTTCCCGCCTTGTTGACATAAAACTTGGCAAAGCGCCTTCCATCTGCTATTTCCTAGTCAACTTAGTAGGAGAGAGTTTAACGCAACTTAATATAAATGCAAAGGTTTGCTTATTGGGGGGATGCATGAAGCCAAATTACATATTAGGGGGGTATGCGTCCTATAACGCAGGATACATGTACTACCCAAAACCACCCCCACATAAGCCAATCACAATGGCTGACAAGACAATTGATTTTTAAAAAAGCACAACAGATATTTCATGGTGAATGCAACATTTATTCTTAAAGAAATAGGTCTATATATGTCATTTTACATTATTTCCTTTCATACTAGGTGAGGAAACAGGCACGTCTTGCAGTCAAACAAAAAACAATGTCACTGTTGTCATTTTCCCCTGTTTAATTTTTGGCATTCCCAAACAAAAGAAACAGGAAAACATGCTCTGATGCCCCGGGACACACGGGGCCGCCGCTGAACACACATGCCTCCGTACACACATGTCTCCGTACACAGCAGATTTCTTGAGAGCAGTGTTTGGACCTGTGATCAAGAAGGCTGTATCGTTACAGGGCTGAGGAGGTCGGAGGACAGGATTCTGAGAGAAGTCCCCATTTTCTTTTACAGTGACAGCAGCAGCACACACAGGGGCTGGAGGACAGCAGGACATGCAGCGGTTATGGGGATGACCAAACAGGTGCCTGTTCAAAACTCAAGCATGATCTTTCGGTTGCACAACAGAATATAGTATCCAAATGTTTAGAATAGCAAAACCTGTATAACCCACCAATAATAATAATAATAATAACTTCTTACTCGAATCCTACAAGGTCTTCATTTGGGGCAACGCATCTGTCAAGAACTCTTTATTGATGTTATCTTTGGGATATTTCCATTAAAAAAAAAAATGAAAAAATTAAAGCAATAAAATGGACAGATGTGTCAGGAAACTCTAAGTGGTCTTTATCCAAGGAACTACATTTGACATAAATTTCTGGGCTGTATTGATAAGGTCTGCCTTCATATTTGTAACATTTTCATTTGTACCAACATGCAGTACTGCCACCCTACAGCAGTTAATGTATCTATCCTATAGAGGAAATTCCAGTAAAATTCTTGGTCTTTTGGGTAACTTAAATAGTCTATTGGTTTATTGTAGAAAAACTCTGTGTACTACTGGTAATCTACTGTTGATACACTGAGCAATTATGCAGATTCATGCCATTGGACAGTTGATTTCAACTGGAATTTCCGCCAAGGTGTAGCAGGCAGAGCCTGTAACTGTGACATTTACAGGTGTGATGCAAGAAAGGTCACAGCAGAGAGCGCACAGACATATAGACACATAGGACACATTTGGTGTGTTCGGCTTAACAGTGATGCCGGTTCTTCTTTCTCGAGTCTCACTACTGTCAATGCGATTGGTGGCACAGAGTTTCTTAAGTGCCACTGTCATATATAACATCCCATGGGTCTGCTAGGCAACTATGGTGGCACTTGGGGGGCAAAAAAAAACAATGTCCTTCACCTAGAGAAGAGAGGGACCCACCAAAACACTGTCAGGGTCGATAAAGCCAACCGATGCTCCCTGGCAAATGGAATATTTTGGGGAGTTTATCAGCCGGCAGCAGAGTGCCACACTGCGACACGCTACCAGAGCACAGTGAGGGAGGTGAGCTCTCCACAGGGCAGCAGTGCGTGGGAGACGGGCACAGAGAGAGAGGACGATTAGACAGTGAGGCGGATCTTCCTCTTCATCCCTCGCTAAACAAATCAGCAAAATTCTCGGTTCAGTACAGGCTGTAAGAATGTTATTTACGATCGATTCACCTGCCATCCGCGAGATAACCGGAATCCGCAATCTGACAGAGTTGTGTTCCTAGTGAAGACCTTTTATAAACAATATACCTCCATCTATCCATCCATCCAGTCTCCAACTCTTTAACCAGCACGGAGTCCTGGTGTGAAAAATACTTGTAAAATCTATTGCATATAGTATACCCACCATCAACACACCACCCTCGGATATACAACCTTCTAGAATTAAAATTCCATCTAAGGCCACCTCGCCTAAGAATGATTTATCATGAAAATGTTTTGTAGCCATATTTCACTGTTTTACAGCAGCCAGGGACCCACAACTACAGACTGATCTTCCGCTGCCTCCCGACACTGCAGTATCCACACAGGAAACTATCAAGATTCATGCAGCATCTTCCAGCTGCTCACCAGTGCCATGGATGAAAGAGTTTTCAGAGAGACGAGAGATCTTAAGACGGGAAGGCAGTCCTTTAACAGATATATGCTGTAACTCATTCAAATACCAAATGTGTTTTTCCTAACCAACTGAACACTCAGCATTCATTATGTATTATATAAATGGTTGTATAAGGTTGCCTAGTAGAGCTGACTTTGCTTATGTGTTTTCCTGGGTGTGGAGGGGCAGTTTAGGTGGGAACACCATTAAAGTAAAACTGAAAGCTATTTTAAAAGTTTCCTTATATGGGAAAAACTGTGGTGAATAACAGTAGCAGAATAAGTGGGTATTTTTCCACTTAAGAGTCTTTAATGTGAAGTAGCAACATGGAGAAACAGGACATTGAACCAGGATGATGGCACTGAAGGAGAATGGATCCAGGAACGTGATGATTCAGCGCTGGTGATGTCATTCCCCCATGACTGATCAAACATGGTTAGAGACTGGGTGGGAGGGGGCAGGGGTTGATTTCAAGGGGAGCTATTCCAGTTAAGGTAATCTTTAAGAAACTTCAGACAATGATGCTGGAGGTGCAGTGACCATGAAAGCGGCGCACTGAGGATGTCTGGCCACTAGAGGGAGCAGCTGAGCGCTGGCTGAGGTGGAGCAGGGGCAGGCAGGAAAGAGTTGGCTGTCTCAGGAGATTGCACATGGGTGTGGAGGGTCATCTGGGCCAGTGGGAAAGGAAGGGGGGGCAGGGTGGCATTGGGGGCAGGCGGGTTAGCAGGAGCACCCTCCTTGGTTTTCGGGGGGGGCGCTTGGCAGGCCGGGGCCACGGTGATTGGCGATGGGGCTGGGTTCGCCGTCCATGCTCTCGTTCATCTTCTCACAGATGATGTCCACCAGTCGTTCGAACACCTGCTTTACATTGATGTTGTCTTTGGCACTGGCCTCAAAAAACTGGAAACCTGCAGTGGCGCATTCGCAACCCCGGGGCGGGGAGGGGGGGGGGAGACAAGAGATGAGACTATTAAGGAGAGTACGGTATGGTGCAAGCAGGAGTAAAGAAGGACTCAAGCAAGAGAGACCAAAAAGAGGACAAACGGATTCAGTGGGTGTGGTTATATGAAGGTGCCTCAGATCTCCGTAAGCGGGGCACCAGTGCTAAGGGGTTACAGGCCGAGCCGCACGGTGACTGACGGTCAAGGCTACCTGACAGTGTGCACCTGGGTCCAGGGCCCTCTGTGGTTTGCCTGACAGCTAAATTGAAAGGCAGCACTTTAAAATGAGGTTAAATGACAGTGTGTATCACTTTGGAGCTCTCAGGACAGCTGGGGTGGGGGGGGGTCATTAACTAGAATTTAGTGATCAGTGGTCATTGTTCATACACCACAGTGCACAACAACAAAATGTGTCCTCTGCATTTAACCCGTATGTGACGTCATGACATAGCAGGGGGCAGCTAATTCAGTACCCGGGGAGCAGTGCTTGGGGGCGGTACCTTGCTCAGGGAACCTCAGTGGTGACTTGCTGGTCGGGGATTCAAACCTGCAATCTTTCAATTACAAGTGCACTTCCCTAACCATCAAGCCACCACTGCCCATCGTTTCAAGGCGATGCTTTGAAACACACAGTAGATCCTAACAGCAATGAGAAGAGATCTCACAGCTAATACAGCTTGACACTTATGTGACATTAGGGGGACAACACATCCACCAGCCCCTGTGGTGAGAACGTGAGACAGAGTGAGTGAGTGTGAGAGTGAGTGAGAGAGTGAGTGTCTGCGCATGAATGATTGTGTGAGTGTTTCTTTGTACCCTCCCTGCTGAAAATCAGGCTTTAGTCATTTAGTGTCACATTCTCCTGTCCCCGTCCCATTCTCATATGTTCTGTAAATGAGGAACAATGAATTCAAACTGACAGAATCTAAAGGGCAAAATGATGTCACAGGTTTGGTGCATTTCAGCAGTAACTCTGTAGGGGGCGACAGGTGTCCTGCCGGGGGTGGCGGGTGATGGGGGTGCTCACCTAACTCGTCCGCCAGCCGCCGGCCGTCCTCCGTGGGGACCAACCTGTCGTCCTCCAGGTCACACTTGTTTCCCACCAGGATCACCTGGGCGTTGTCCCATGAGTACGTCTTTATCTGGGTTGCCCTGGGAGACAGGGGTGGGGCAGCCGGGCATGGGAAGGGGGGTGACACAGGTGAGTCAGCAAGGGGGGCAGGAGTGGGCGGGGGGGCAGGAGTGGGCGGGGGGTCAAAAAAGGGAGGAAACAAAAGTTATAACAACAGGAAAAGGGGGTAAAGACTAAAGAAAGAGGAGATGATTTTAACCCAGTTTTCGGGTAATATTTATCATCAGAGGGCGTGGCACCATTAGAGGATGCCCTGGATCTGCAGAGTCTCCAAGGGAAAGAGCACTTTTTCTGTTCAGCGTTACAGTAATCAGAGGGAATTGTTATTCATCTGTCTCTTAATGGATGGCAGAAGCATTTCAGCGGGGCACCGTTTCTCTGCGTGGGATTAGGGCGACTCCAAAGGCCCCTGAGTGAGGGTCCTAAGGAATGTGCAACGCAATTAGATCGATCTGGGTTGGGATCCAATACGATGTGCTTTCATGGCCACCAAGACTAGCTGCCATTTCTCGTCTACTTTTCCATCCTGACAGGCTGTGACACGTGGGGGGCCCCCTGGTGGCGGCTGGGCCCTAAGCGGCCGATCGCTTGGCTTATACCTTTGGGGCCGGTCCTGACCATCCCATCCCTTCACTCACCAGTCCTGCACAGCGCTGAAGGAGTCTTGGTTGGTGATGTCATACATGAGCAGGAAGCCCATAGCTCCTCTGTAATAGGCTGTGGTGATGGTCCGGTATCGCTCCTGTCCTGCTGTGTCCTGCCACAAAAGGGGACAAAGAGCTCGGCCTTGAGGGACATGCAGAGGAACATTCCTTGTATGTCTGCCTGCTCCACAACCCACCTCTACATCGAAGCCCAAACTACAAACTCATAACTCAAGCAACCACAGGGAACTGTGACAGTTCTGTGCCAGACTTACAAGTGGCGCTGATGCCAGTAAAATTCTCTCCAAAAAGGCCATAAACAAGATTAAATTCATACTGCAACTAATGGTGAGCGCAGCCCAACTGCATGGCAACCGGCCCATCCTCATTCGTTACCTGGTAACTGCGTATAAGTGCACAATTAGCATAGAAGACTGACATCATTTGGAGGTTGCCCCGGTAACAACGGGTCATTTATGCAGCTGCCTTTTTATAGTTGTGTGTGTGTGCATGTGTGTGTGCGTGTGTGTGTGTGTGTGTGTGTGCGTGTGTGTAAGGGCTAGATTACTTGTAATCTCATGTTCTAGCAGCCTGACCTACTGTGGCACCATTAAATCAGCTCTGTGGCAGTAAACTGGATTTTCCACATTAAAGCAGCCCCTACTTGCACTTCAATACTAATCCAATCAGGGGTCACCCTGTGTAATCACCCAGATTAATAAATATCTTAAGATACATGGGCTACATACATCCGTGGGACAGAAACACAATGAAAAAGGCAAAAAGCCTTGTTTCGATTCTTTCCAATACCAAACAAAACACAGCTGCAACTTGGGCTTGATGAGCTTCTTTCTACTATCATCAATGAAGCAGATTTGCAAGAGTCAGCTGGAAACGGGTTATTTTGAAATTAATGTTCATCAGCTGACACTATCTGAGTAGCGTTTGATTGTTTGGTTGCTGCAGGACTTAAATTCACATAACACTTCGGTAAAACCCCCGTATGCCGTTTGTTCGTTGGTCAGACCTGACGACCATCATTGAACCTTGTGGGCCCAAACCGCTTTCCGGCATAAACAGAGACGTTGGATGTTATCGTGGGGGTGACGGCACCGGGGGCCGGAGCCAAATCTGGCTGCCACATCCCGGTGAGTGCGTCAGTGGTGTCCCTTAGCTACATCGCTGACGCACACAGACGTGACAGGACCCCCGTCTCCATGAGCTGCAAGCCCATCTGACAGAGAAGCACAGCCCCCCCCCCCCACTATGGGGGTTAGAAAGCCACTGAAAAGATGGTACCGGTTGCAGGTGAGCTCAGCAAATAAGTAAAGCAAATAAGTAAAGCAAATGAGAGAGGAACCAAATGCAGCACGCTGCTCACAATGATCCTCCCAACGTTTCGGGAGTCGGTATTCATCAGCTGCCCACCCTGCAAAATGCTTACCGCACAAAGCTTGCAGAATGTACTGCTAATGAGACCCGTTATAGGGACCTCAGGACCATCAAAGGGACGAAACCACTACATCCGGCAAGACCCAAGTTGAATAATCCCTCAGTCAGACTACAGCCAAAAAACAGACTTCATGCTGGAACTTCTGTTCACAGACAAATGTACTTTTACCAAAAAAATATACAATACATCCTTTCATTTTCTATTCCAGTTTGTCCTATGCAGGGTCACGGGGGTCCGGAGAATAACTCAGAAGCTATGGGCACAAGGCAGGGAACAACCCAGGATGGGGGAGAGGCACATTGCTACAGCAATGAACCGAATGTCGAGTGAGAGGGGCCATGTCGATTAGGAGAGGCAATGTCGAGTGGGAGGGGCAATGTCGAATGGGAGGGGCAATGTGGGCAGGGTTCTATAACTGTTACAATCTGATACCCTAACTCCTAACCCGAACCCTTGTTATAAACCCCTCCTACTCAACTCTTGGTTCCCAGCTGCAGCGATGTATATTTGAGACGGGGCACCAAACCCATCTCAGGGTGCACTCACACCTAGGGGCAATTTTGGCTACTCTCATTCATCTTATGTTTTTGGATTGTGGGGGGGAAACCAGTGAACCCAGAAGGAAGCCCATGGTGACATGGGGAGAACATGCAAATTCACATAGAGCCAAGGTGGAGAGGCTGCAGCGCTAACCACTGTGTCACCATGATTATTAATTTACTTTTCCTTCAGTTAGTAGCTCCTCAAGTGGCACAAATATAAACACAAGACAAAACATGATATGTAATAATGTGTATAAAAGAGTCAATAAATATGTGCAAAATACAAATGGATAAATAGTATATGGTGTGTGGGGATTGTGAGAGTCCTTAGTGAGTCATAGCTCAAACAAACCAGCACCGCCTTTCTTCTCCCAGTTGATCATTAACTGCTCAGGTAAGGTCCGGTGGAAAAGCCCTTGAGGAGGGCCTGACTGTCCCACACCCTGTAAGTACACCAACACACTCGTGTGGGAACAGCAGCACAGCATCCAGCCTGTCTAGAATCACCAGCTCCTGCATGACTCATCCATCAGCACTAGGCAGTCCTTAGAGCCGTGTTTCCCAACCGGGTCCTCGGGGACTCCCAGACAGTCCACGTTTTTGCTCCCTCCCAGACAGTCCACGTTTTTGCTCCCTCCCAGGCAGTCCACGTTTTTGCTCCCTCCCAGACAGTCCACGTTTTTGCTCCCTCCCAGCTCCCTGCCAGACAGTCCACGTTTTTGCTCCCTCCCAGACAGTTCACGTTTTTGCTCCCTCCCAGCTCTCTGCCAGACAGTCCACGTTTTTGCTCCCTCCCAGACAGTCCACGTTTTTGTTCCCTCCCAGCTCTCTGCCAGACAGTCCACGTTTTTGCTCCCTCCCAGACAGTCCACGTTTTTGCTACCCCCCAGCTCTCCAGCAAAAACGTGGGGGTCCCCGAGGACTAGCTTGCGAAACACTGCCTTAGAGCTTCTGATCCCTCCCCACCCTCCATGTTCAAATGTGGAGGGACTTCAATTATCACTAAGTGGACAGGCTGAAGATTAAAGCACCATTTGGAGGCCGTGTGATAAACCCCTGGTCATTTGGGGTTACCTCCCACCGCTGTTTCCTTTAAGTACTACCAGAACTTTACTAACAATCAACAAAAAATGCCTCATTTTGAAGAGGCTTACCATCATTAAACTTGTAACACTGCCTTGTGAATCTTTAATTTAACAATATTTGGGTTAATTTTAAGTGTCAGGATGTCATCTGGGGTACACTTAACAGTTTACCTCTTTGCAAGATTGTTTGTTGACTGCTTATTTCTCCATCGTGTTCTTCGTTTTGTGCCTGTTTCTCTTCTAAAGGCCTTTCCAAATGTCTTACAGCAGAGTCAAGCCGTTAAGCCACCAACGTGGCTTCTCTCACACACCCCATGATGTCAGTAGTTTGCTTATAGCTTTCCTGTGTTTCCAGTGTTTAGTTAACACAGCAAAGCTTCTCCAGTAAGCGCACTCACTAGCCCTGCCGTCCCCTGACACACAGGCCCAAAGGGCAGCTTAGCTGAGATGGTACCACCTTCGAAACAGGGCATCACTGCCCCAGTTCCTACCTTCCCTCCAGCTCTCTGAAGATCACTGAGCGCCCGCCAAACTCACCCAGATCTGCAGCTTGACCCGCTTCTCATTGCGGTACACTGTCTTGACCTTGAAGTCGATGCCCACAGTGCTGACGAAGGCCGAGGTGAAGGAGTTGTCGGCATAGCGGAACAGGAAGCTGGTCTTGCCCACGCTGCTGTTCCCGATGATCAGCAGCTTGAACATGTAGTCGAAGTTCTGGTCCGCCGCGTCCTTCCACGACTGCTGCTGGTGCGAGTCGTTCACTGTCGCCATCTAGTGAGGAGAAAGCGCCATTGATCACGGCTTGGTGACCAAACAGTATAGACCAGTGGTTCTTAACCCAGTCCTCGGCGAACCCCAGACGGTCCACGTTTTTGCTCCTTCCCAGCTCCCAGCCAATCAGGATCACCGAATGCCTGCTACAGGTGCGCTGGGAGCTGAGAGGAAGCAAAAACGTGGACCGTCTGGGGTTCGCCGAGGACTGGGTTAAGAACCACTGGTGTAGACAGAAGTTTACCAACCAAAATGCTTTGGACAGACATGAAAAACAAAGGAAACAGTTTTAACGTAGAACACACATATTATTTCTTAAAATATTTTCATCCTAGCTTCGCTGAAGCTCACATAAACCCTCCAGAAGCTTACCACACAATATTTTCTCCCAGGACGTTGAACAAAATGCTTGGAATAAAAGGGACACAGAGAGTGACGGAGTCACACACCCCCCAACCCATCCCAGGCCTCACCCCACACAGCCCCAAGCCACTAAAATGATGAAGACAGTCTCCATGGAAACCAGCCCAACAAAAATGCACATGGATCCATTAGATAGCCACCAATACCCACTCAGCAGAGATCATTGGCAGCAGCAGAACTATGATAAATTTAAGAAGAAAAAAAAACAAAAGACAGCTTGCATTACATAGCAAACAAAGGCTGCATGAATCAATTAGTGTTTTTAGTGAGAACTCCCTTTTCAATGCTTGATAAATATCAGACAAGTGTTTTTCTGATTGCTCATGCTGTCATTTCCGACATTAATCATTTCACTGGCATAGACAGAAGTGTTTTTGGGTGAACGTGTAAATATGACCAGTTAGAGAAGATGTGAGACATAGGTGTGAATTTAATGCCTCACGTCAAAGGCAGCATTCGGGGACAGCGAGTAGCTTTGCCGAACCTGCTCACTGCCCTTTTTCCATGAGTAAAGTGTGTGAGCCATGAATGAAGAGGATGTGTACCATGTTGAATCAGGTTTGGGTTCAGTCAAATTGAAATTAATTCAAAAATTTCAATTCAACCCCATCTAGAATCAAATCAACAGAGAGCAAACAAACTGTTGGCAGATGTCCACTGAAACAGGTACATGACAACTGAAAGCAGGGACCTGCGTGTCGTTAAGGAGTGTGAATCACGAGGTGGGCCGTAGCATTGTACATACTTACTGTATGGCTGTGGTCTTCTCTTCGATAATCCAATCGATAGGTCTATGCTTTGGTGGATTATTCACAAGAGGATTTTGGAACGAAATTATCCCTGTGACACGACGGAGGAGTCTTAAGCAGCTTTACTATGAGACCGGAGATGGGATAAGCTGGGTTGTGTTTCTCACGCAGCAAAATCACATGTGGATACCAGGATTTGCACGACATCTTATTAATTTTGCGGTGCTACTGATAACCAGAATTACCACGGCGCTGGTTTCAGCAGAGCAAAATGGGCTCTTTATTTCACCTCCATGTCATTTACTATCATTAACGTAAAACCGTCCTTTTTATTACGTCTCGACTGCTCTGTCGCATTTGGGTTAAATGCAGAGCGCACATGTCATTATTGCGTGCAATGTGTCAACAATGACACCCGCTCACTTTCACTTCACATTGTCTATACAGGATTATTATAGAAATGCCATCTTATAAGAGAATCAAAATCTAATGGCAAAGACAGCAGTTTAGCTCCACAAGCACTCATACAGAAAACTTTATTTTGCTATTGGCACAATTTATTACAGGTTATCAAAACATTATTAGCAGTACAGATGTGATCTGTACGCTACATCAAAATGAGCCCGGGCCTAAGACCTATTAAAACCTAAACGTAAGCTGCTACTTCTTTTCTATCCGGATAATAAGGGATGGAAATTAAAATGATGTCGATTCTGAATGGCAGGTGATGTCAAGCTAAAACGCTGAGACTGGCACCGTTATGTTCCATTAACTGTTACCTCGGGTGAAATGAATTATAGTGCTATTCTGGGGAACATTGCCCAACTTCTGTCACAAAGGTACAACTTAAAACAATGAATGAAAAAGGTCCGAGAGGGAGGCTGGAGCTGCTTTGTTTATAAAAGGGGCGCCGCAGCCCGTACGGGACACAATTCATTCCTGAGAGCAGGATGTGACACACCTCACTAAACGACACGCTGGAATTAATAGCCGGGTCTGTCTCACCGTGACACATCAGCTGTACATTACGGCTTTTTGCCTGAACAGACACGTACAGTATACCGTGAAAACCGTGACTGGCCCCGATGTCCATTTTACAGTTCATGCACAAAACTGGATATACTGACTCTTGAATTTACCGACATTACCGACACTTGAAAAAGTAGTTAAAAAGTAGCATGGATGGTCTCTTTTACATCTCCATTAGTGGACTCCCTGCCATGTATGCATCCATATACATGGGCTAGATATTATGCACGGCCTAGATGCATCTGTTCCGTCTCTGTGAGACATTAACAATAAAACACACAAGCACAGCAGAAACACTACAGTCAGCAACACTACAATCCTGCGGTAATAGTAAATATTACGAAAAGAAAAGCGGGCATGGAAATGGACGGTTAACTACATTAGTCCATTTGTGAGCATAGACTATATATCTATATGTTATACACAAAACAAAACAATAAAAAACATAAATAACAATTAATCTGTGATACACACTTAATCCACAATATTTAGAGGGGATTGAAAAGGTTTCGTGTAAGAGGAAACCGATGGCGTAGTGCTTTTAAGTTATGAAGCGCAATGAACCATAGGGCACTTGTTTTAGCCATTCGTTGGTGGTTGACAGCAGAAATCAAACCCCAGTTACCCCTTCGTTCAAAAAACAGCAGCTCAACTAAGATCCACAATTATAAAACACACCAACAAACTACAAAAATCGCGCCAAAACACTAAATTTAACTACTCAAAAATACTAACTATAAACTGCTAGTCATATTTATAATAAGCGAACTCCACAAGTAAGAATCCAGATCTACCATATGGACGCTGCCCGTCTCTGCATCCGCGTTCACAGGCGCATATAGGAGAGTAAAGCAAACTAAACGCAAAGTGACACACAACAAGGAAATAAAATGAACAAACCGTTTGTTGCTGGAGCCCTTTTTAATGGTGGATTGCTAGCGGAGCTCCAAGGTTCACAGATCGCCTCTTTACCGCTACCACCCTCGCCCTGCCGGCCTCTTCTCCGCTGATAGCTCCTCTCCCGGATCTCAAGCGGAGCTCCTCCGTCTGCGATGGTCACTTACGGAAGTGTGTTTCTTGGATATAGTGCAGAGACACAGCGTCCCACCGCGAAAAAAATCTAATGGTAAATAAAAGAAATTGCATATTCAAATAAACCTACGGCGCTGATCTTATCATATGGTAAATACTCCTGCACGGTTTATACACATGTTAAACGTTTCAATAAACACCTCAATTTACTGCCTAGTATGTGATTTTGATCAATAGTGCACAATTATATTACAGGTTGCAGGAATTACAGCGTGATATTGGCGTACCATTGAAACAAGCACCGAAAGTGATTTATCGCTCTGATACAAATAGGTTAATATTTTATTTATAACGCACTTACAGTAATCACAGACCTGCCGTTACGTTTTTAAAAAACCCTACTTTGTTGCAAAAACGTATTTATTTTTTTAATGAACAATATTACACAGACTTTGAAACAGACACACACGCACACACAAATAATGTAATTCATAAATTGTGTAGGCCTATATTACAAGAGATCTTTTCCTACGTGGAGTCTAAAGAACTATTTTGATCCACTGATGATGTCAAATAAAAGTAGATATTTTAATACAACGTAACTTGTATAACCATGATTTTTATAGAAATTTAACTTACGTATACAGCTGTATACATGAGACACAGGTCTCCACATGCGCTGTTTCACATTGGACGTGTTCAAGAAAACACGACAAGGATATTAAGGTACATTTCCTCAATGTTAGATTTAACCAGGAGGTCAGATTCCACCTGAGTTCCGGGTGACGGTCGCCTCAGCACCAATAGGCTATGTAATGTTGATGCCCGCAGCACAGACGGGTCAATAAGAGTTCAGCATCAACCAGGTCCTGCCTTCTTCGCTATGCATAACCCCATCCCCCCAATCAGCTTGAAAACAATGCAGCATTTGTTTTTAAAACAATGGCGGAAAGGAAACCGTACGGTTTTTTTTTATATATATATATATAAAGCTAGTTTTTGCTCACCCATAATCACTTTATTCTTCATATATATATATATATATATATATGAGAAATACCCTACATTAAACCATCTTTTCCATTAGTCAAGTCTAAGACCACTGCCCCCCCCCCACACTTTTGAGATTGGCACAGCTATATACGTTACAGAAACGGCCCTTATTTGCAATCTTGGGAAGTGGGGTTCATGATGCTACACATAATTGTATTTTGATGTTTCCAGAAATGGGTTTTGCTATACATACAAAAACAATGATCCACTGAGCAGCCAACAGGCACTCAGTAGTATTAGGGGAGCTGGGTTATCAGACATGGGAGGGAATGAAAGAGACAGACTACACTATTTCTTTAAAAAATAATTATAAAAAAAAAAAACACATGGAAAATGTTGTGCTAAGGGGAGTTTGACCCCACCTCATCAATACAGAACTGATACAGGAGTGCAGAGAAAACTCTGAAGATCAGGAGCAAAACATATCCGAGGTTATCAGCCAAAACCCTCATACCGACCAATCAGAAGTTTAGGAAAGTGACAACGTGAGCACGATTGGATGACACTGTAGCAGGTGGCGACCTCACACCCATCACGCGTCTGAGGGTATTCTTCCGGGCTCTGATTCTGCCTCTGATAACAGCAGGCCATCCTCAGTCCCCAGGGCCGCCTGTCAGGGAGGAACGACAGACTCCAGATCCACAGATGTCGCGTAATCTCCAAGACCTGCTCTCCACCATGTCGACTCCTCCATAAATCATGCTCCGCCTGATGGAAGTTCTGCTCCGGGCACTGAAAGGGAGGCCAGGCAGACTGCAGTAGAAACCAGGATTACTTCGCCTTTACAGCAACCCCCCCCCAAACGCTATGCACCAATCTCTAATGCATCCCCCCGTATCCGCATCGTTCCTCCCTCTCACTGGTTTCCTCCGGTTCTGATTGGGGGGAGGGGGGGGGGGGGGAATCAATACACTCTGCATCCATCTGGCACATGCATTCAAGCAAAAGCCCATTTCTGCTCACCCATAATCACTTTATTCTTCCAAATAAACAATTTTAAAAAGGCACACAGGGAACAAAGGCTTTGAATAGAGAATTTGGAGCTGAAGCAAATGGATGAGAATAATAATAAGTAATAGCAACAAAAATAAAACAACATATTATAGCTTGCATGTTTTATAAACATGACGTGTAATGCGAGGCAGTGAGTAAGTACGTAAACAGGTTTAGCCATGGGGGCAATGCCGGGCGGGGTCATTGGAGTCCCACAGCCGCTGGAACTCCCTGATGAAGGGCTGCACCAGATCAGGCTCCTCCGTTACCAGCATGTTCTCCTTGTTGCACTGGATGGCCGTCGTGGTCCAGTTGAGGGAGCCGGTGATCAGCAGCCGGCCGTCCACCACCGCAAACTTGTGGTGCATGTACACCGCCCCCATGTCGTGCCTCACGTTGACTCCTAGCGGAAGGGAGGCGTAAGAGAGGTGGGTGGGTGGAGCTGAAGGAACTGCGACTGATGATGGGACCGGCAGAGGCAAAAAGTCGCATTTATCAAATGCAGCAGGGAGAACATGAGGAAGTTTACACACAGAAAGTATATATATATATATAAGCAAAAATTTATGCTGTAGGAGCTAAAGCTGCGTGATAGAAAAAAAATCAATGTAAATTTTCGCAATAAACACAGATATTTATAAAGCAAAAACTGAGGTGAAAAGCCAAAATAAACTACAGTTACGCATCGCTTAGTGCCCAGGGTACATTCTGTACAACAGGATGTTAGGAGACTTGCTTGCTCTGTAAACATCACACTATGTATTACACCGATACTGTACCTGTGCTGCCTAAATAGCCAAGACACATTATATAAGAGACAGCACACATTAAAATAATGATCAAACTGCAGTAAATACATACATGTACAACATATTCATTATAACTATAAAGTATTAAGGGTATTAGGTTGGATGTGAACTGTACGATCATACGGCTGTTAGTGCAGTTGCTTTGTTTACACTAGCTAAATGTGGTGGATTATGACCAGTTACGTCTGCTGTGCCCCATTAGCCAATCAGGATTTTAACCTTATGGAATCTGATGTATATGCGGAGAGATGTTACTTGGAAGGACGTTAAGTGACGTATAACTGTATAGGTAAACGGAACTTATCTATCAAAAGAGCGTCAAATAAATTGCTGGTCTTGTTGCCTGTTGTGCCAACACAAAGCCATAAAAACAAATCACTTGCTTTTGCTCAATATCATCTATGGAATTCAAAATATTTCCATATTGTCTTTTAGTGACCATGTCTTGTTCGCCTTTCTTCTCCTCACTCATTTTTGTTACTTTCTTTTCACAAAGGCGTGAAACTGTCTATGAAAGAATCTGACAGCAAGGACGAGAACGATTATGATTGGCTCAGAGAGCGCATGCAAAAGCATAAGAACTTTACACTAATTGTTTTTTAATTTATACTTGGTAATTATGAATTGGAACAATCACTAAAATTGCAAAGCTTGCCAAGTTCAGTTTCCTATGACAGAATAAAGATGTTTTAGCAAAACTCGATCTCTGCTCTGCAAATTTTACTGTCAAGTTTTCAAAATACCACAATAGTGTTGCTGTCCACCGTGGTATGTCTGGATGGTATAACTATGAAAAGTTAGATACCACCCAGGCCTGGTCTGACCCAGCGGACTATCGTGGTCCTGGCTTTGTGACAACTGCATGTGCGGAACATGTGATCTTGATATAAACAGACCACATTGTGCAGGCCTAACAGGGACACCGTTTCAGCTGAATACTTTCAGCAACAAGACATTGTTGTTCATGTTACTGGTACTGAGAACTGATGCATGGTTTAGAAACGGACGTTCAAAACGAACACAGTGCTACTCCACACTTCACAGATATCAAACCACCTCTGAGAAATATAGGCAGTTGATCCTTTTTAAAGGGCCTGTTTCCATGCATATCTGGGGACAAATGAAGGAGTTTGTTGTCTCTCGTCCAACGGCGCTCCAGCCTCCATGCGCCTCCCTTACCCAGCATCCCCTTCTCCGCTGTCGGCTCCCCAGACAGGAGAAACGCCCACTTGGCATGCTCGTGCTCCACCCATTAGTGCCAGGAGCTGAGCTTTGATTAAGCTGGAGCCGCAGACAGGGAGAGCGACTCAGCTTCCGCTCATGCCTGCCCCTTGGGGCACTCCTGCTATTTTTAACATCCCCACTGATCTGAGGGAGCCTGAGCGTCAGCCTTCTTATTTATTTAATCAGGGCTTTTAGACATCATAAAATTAATTTAGCACAGTTAAAAATGCAAGCAGACAAGCTGCTCCTGTCTGTTAAGGTGCCCCCCCCCTCCCCCCCCTCACCCAGTAGGTAGGGGAGGGGCATGGAGGCTGGAGCACCGTTGGACGAGAGACAACTAACTTCTTAATTTGCCCCCAGATATGCATGGAAACAGGCCCTTTAAAAAGAATCAGCTGCCTATATTTCCGAGAGGTGATTCATAATTATATAATCCAGATAAGGATTTTAGGCATAGCAAACCATATTCACAGATGTCTAGGGCTCACTCTGTCCACCAGGTTCCTTCAGAGGGCTGGTGGTTGGGGGAGGGGGGGCTTAGGACAGATAGCTTTGTCCTGCAAAGGTGACCACTGCTTAAAAAGCTCGTCATAGTATGTTTGGTTGCCAGACTCATCCCGTCATCCTCAACAACCAAGGACGCTTATCCACCGCATCAGGAACCGTACCTTTGGTGTGGTGCTTTCAGTACTTCCCTATTCCACTGACTTCCGGTCAAGTACCGGTACCAAAAGGACCAAACCACCTGGGCTACTTTTTTGGTACTTCAGTACTTTGGGGTGGGACTTATGTTCATATATGTTCATTGTCAATTGGTTATGCAAACAGCCTGCCTTTGAAATACAACAAAGTTACAAACTCAGAAAACACAGATAAAGTAAAAACAAAAAGTAGTAATAATGAGTTAGGATGTGTGGACAAATGAGACTCAAAATATAATTGCAATCTGGTCAGAAGAAGCATTGAATGATCTGGACGGCTTGGCAAGAAATAATAAGTATTTGCTATAATATACTACAGATGCACGATAATGGGGGGGAAAAATTAATATCGCAATGTGATTCTGTTGTAATAAATACTGGGATATTTTAAAGCAAAAGAGGGTTCAAAATAATTCTCTAACAAACCCATCTGGCTGCCTTAAACCGCAGGGTTGAACAAGATCAGAAAGCACGTTCACAGCTATTGCCAAAGCAGCGCTGTAAACCTTACACTGATTTTTGTTTTTTTAAACATATTCTAGATCAGTGTTTCTCAGACCAGATCCTGGGAGACCCTGCGGAATGGTTTGAGAAACACTGTACTAGATAATCATTAAAAGTAACAGTAATTAAGTTATGTGCCTATGAGAAGTTAAAATGCATCAGTGAAACTTAAACCCCCTGCACTATAATGTCTGTACAGTATGAAGATAAGCCTGCTCTTAAAAGAGCTTTTTTTTGGTGATGGTCATTGTTGACACACCACAGCACACAACAACAAAATGTGTCCCCTGCATTTAACCCACATGTGACATCGTGACATAGCAGGGGGCAGCTAATTCAGCGCCCGGGGAGCAGTGCTTGGGGGCGGTACCTTGCTGGTCGGGGATTCGAACCTGAAATCTTTCAATTACAAGTGCGCTTCCCTAACCATTAAGCCAACACTGCCCACCCCTATCGTGGTCCTTGCAACATGAGAATTGCATGTGCATAACATGCAATATTGGTATTAATATTAAATACTATAGCTATTTATTATAACCAATACTATATACTACAGCCAACAGTTCAAAATTCCCCGGCTTCTGCTGGGATGCCATTCAGCGGTGGTACCCCACGGGAAAACAAACACCTTCAAGTTCCGTACGTGGTACTTTTCTGAAGTAGCAAAAGTACGGTACCTGATGCAGTGGAAAAGCCCCCCCAAGAGAATGAACAACCACCCCTCGTGCAGAAGAGCCTCATTAGGTCACAGGTCCAATAGCCGTAGGCCCAAGCTTGAGCCATTATGGAAAACACTGCCCCATTAAAGCAGACCGCCGTTCAGAGGTGGCATACCTGCCCTGCGGAGGGTGCTGATCTGGGAGCCGCTGATGGCCATGTAGCTCGTATCGGTGACGACGCGCACCACCACCCCCCTGGCCTGCAGCAGCAGCACGGCGCGACTCAGCGACTGGTTGGAGAAGGCAAAGATGCACAGGTCCAAGGAGGTGCTGGCAGAGAGAAGGTGCCTCAGCAGGCGAGTGAAGGAGGTCTCCTGGCCGTGGGGGAGGGGGCAAGGGCAGGAGCTGTGAGGTGGAGTGTGAGAAAACATCAGTAGTGCACACCTGGGCGGGGGGAGTGGGGGTGGTAATTTATTCTGGCGTGTTCAGTTTCCATGTCATCACAAATACAATTGAGCCCTTTGCATATAAATCCATCCAGCCAGGAGACACCAAATTAATAAATAAATGTGGTACATTAGCGAGTCAGTGAACCTTCCTACTGATTTATAGACAAATCAGAGGTATTAAAAAAGTCTGTTTAACCTCAAAGCATTGGCCATTGAGCAGATTAAATAAGAGGTGTAACGTTTTTCCATCTATCCATCTTGCATCCTAGTCAGGGTCGGCCTGGCGTCCACCCCGGGCTGTACAGGACACAAGGCAGGGTATGCAGACACACACTGAACCATTCAGAGATGCCTAACTGGACATCTGCGGGCTGCTGTGGGTAGGTCACGTGACACACAGACCGCGCAAACTCCGCACATGCAGCGGGAGGGAGATTCTAGCCGGACAACTTTTACTTGTTCTAAGTGTTATACGTGTGTATTGTTCCTTGTTGCAATTTACTTTACTGTAATTACTTTACTAAATTCCAAAACTTCAGCAAATTACTAACTGGCTTTACTATCCAACGCATGTTAAATGATGCAATTTTATGTTTATGTTAAGAACATAAGAACATAAGAACATAAGAACTATACAAACGAGAGGAGGCCATTCGGCCCATCGAGCTCGCTTGGGGAGAACTTAACTAATAGCTCAGAGTTGTTAAAATCTTATCTAGCTCTGATTTAAAGGAACCCAAGGATTCAGCTTGCACTACGTTATCAGGAAGACTATTCCATACTCTGACTACACGCTGTGTAAAGAAGTGCTTCCTTAAATCCAGTTTGAAATGTTCTCCCGCTAATTTCCACCTATGGCCACGAGTTCTTGTATTTGAACTAATGCTGAAGTAACTATTCGGTTGAACAGCATCCAAACCTGTTAGAATCTTATAGACCTGGATCATGTCCCCCCTCAGTCTCCTTTGCTTGAGGCTGAACAGATTTAGCTCAAATAACCTTTCCTCGTATGACATTCCTCTAAGACCAGGAATCATTCTTGTGGCCCTACGCTGCACCTTTTCTAAGGCCGCTATGTCCTTTTTAAGATATGGTGACCAAACCTGTACACAATATTCTAGGTGAGGTCTCACCAAGGAATTGTATAATCTTAGCATTACCTCCCTTGACTTAAACTCCACACACCTGGAGATGTACCCCAACATCCTATTGGCCTTTTTTATTGCTTCCCCACACTGGCGAGAATGAGACATGGAAGCATCAACATACACACCAAGGTCTTTCTCATAATCAGCTACCTTTATTTCAGTAGGTCCCATAAAATACCTGTACTTTATATTTCTGCTCCCTACATGGAGTACCTTACATTTGTCTATGTTAAATTTCATCTGCCAGGTGTCAGCCCAGTCACTAATTAAATTAAGATCCCGCTGTAGCTGCTGAGCCGCTAGTTCAGTATCTGCTACACCACCCACCTTGGTGTCATCTGCAAATTTCACCAGTTTACTGTATATATTGGTGTCTATATCATTTATGTAAATTAGGAACAAAAGTGGTCCTAAAATTGAACCCTGCGGTACCCCACTATGAACGCAGGCCCACTGTGACATCGAGCCTCTTATAACTACTCGCTGCTTCCTATCCGTTAACCAGTTATCAATCCAAGTCGCTACAGTTCCTAAAATACCTGTCGCTTTGAGTTTAAGTGAGAGCCTCTTGTGGGGAACAACATCAAAAGCCTTTTGGAAATCTAAATAGATGACATCATAGGCCTTCTTATCATCAACTTCCTGAGTAGCTTCCTCAAAAAACTCCAACAGATTTGTTAAACAGGATCTACCTCTCCTAAATCCATGCTGGCTATCCCTCAAAATGTTATTTGAGTCCAGGTAATCTACCATTTTCTCTTTGATTATAGCCTCCATAACTTTACCAGTTATACAAGTTAGACTGATTGGCCTATAGTTTGACAAATTACTTCTATCCCCTTTTTTGAAAATGGGCGTTATGTTGGCATGCTTCCAATCAGAAGGTACCACACCTTCAGATAAGGATTTTTGAAACAGTAATGTTAAGGGTCGGCAAATAATATCCCTCATCTCTTTTAACACTATAGGTAAGATGCCATCAGGGCCCTGTGATTTATTTATTTTGAGCTTAGCTAGGCTTTGCAAAACATCAGCTTCAGTTATATATATATTAGTTATAGACGATGTTGAATTAGTAATAAGAACTGGTAAGTTACTAGTGTCCTCGACAGTGAATACCCGTGCAAAACTATCATTGAACTCATTTACTATGTCAATGTCGTTTTCAATTATAAGACCCTTACTATCCTGCAGATTAGTAATTTCAGCTTTTAGAGCTCTTTTAGAGTTAAAATACTGGAAGAAACTTTTAACGTCATCCTTAGCCTCCAATGCGATCTTCCTTTCGACATTCCTTTTAGCTCGTCTAATGTCATTTTTTAATTCAGCCTGTAGATTTAGATACTCTTGCTTTATTATGTCATCATCAGTTATTTTCCATCTCTGGAACAAAGCCCTTTTCCTCCTTACTTTATACTTTATGTCCCTATTAAACCACCTAGGTTGCAATTTCCTAGATTTATTCTTGCTAGAAACAGGTATGAAGTCCTCTTGTACTTGCAATAATGTGCTTTTAAAAAATTCCCATGCCTCTTCAACAGTTTTGTTATTTAACTCCATCCAGTTCACGGTTTCTAGTTTTAATCTCATACAATTGAAGTTAGCCTTCCTAACATTATATATTTTTGATTTGGACTTTGCTCTTCGGGCACTAAACTTAACCTCAAATTTAACCATGTTATGATCGCTACTGTCAAGTGGTTCTAAAACATCTAATTTACCAATCCTGTCCTGGTTATTAGACAAAACAAGATCAAGAATGGCATCTCCCCTGGTAGGGGTGTTAACAAACTGAGTAAAAAAAACAATCCTGTACTAATTCCACCATCTCAAGTTCATTTTCAGAAGAGCCAGCAACAATGTCCCACTGTATCCCCGGTAGATTAAAATCACCCATAACTACCACATCATTTTTATTGCTCATAATCCTAATATCACTGTATAACAATCTGCTTTCCTCAGCAGCTACATTGGGTGCTCTGTAACAAACACCGACAATTAGGCTATTTGAGTTTGTAGCATCTAATTTTACCCAAAGAGCTTCCGTACTTTTACTTATATCAGTAAGCTCCCTTGCCTGCAAGATTTCCTTTACATATACTGCAACACCACCTCCCTTCTTACCTATACGGTCTTTACGGAACAATGTGTAACCATCCATATTATATTCTTGTCCATCCTTATCACTCAACCACGTTTCAGTTATTGCTATAATATCATAAGAGTCCGTATGTTAAATGCATATCCTCTGTTTAAGTATGCAGTCCATAGCAACGAGACGGTTTATCCAGCCACGAACACCATTACCGTGTGAACAAACGGGTAGTTAATGAGAAGCTAGATTGCCGGGGTTCCTCTCTGACTGCGCAGGCTGTCGCTACCGAGCAGCTTGTGTTTTACTAGCTAGAGATAATAACCAACCGAAGAGGCTGGGCAGTGAACAACACCGAACCTCACGACTAACCTATTATCCATTTCACGTGGTTTTCATTTACGAAGGACTCAGACATCATCGACTTAAACAGGAGAAATGCGAGATGGTTACTTGGGGAGCGCCTCGCCCGCTCGCAAGAGGTGCTCCACGCAGGTGATGTCGACGGGGAAAAAGAGGACCTCCTTCAGCGGACCTCGGGGGGCGCCGCGCCTCGCCCGCACCAGCCGGAGCAGCCTGGCCAAGCAGTCCAGGCCGAGGAGCATGGCTAGCGCGCCCAGGCCGAAGAGCCTCACCGCGGACATGCTGATGATGGAAGGGCACTGCGAACGGAGGGGGACTGACCGGAGAAGTGCTCCGGGATCAGCAATTTATAAAAAATAAAAAAAAAATAGTAAATCCACCTTAATGATATGCATTATTATGACCAATCTTTACAACATTCACGCAAACTAATAAAACTCATTTAAAACGGAACACGACAGAAACACTAATCTTAATTATTTAAACGTCCAGCCAAAGTGCAGCTCACAATAAACACGGTCACTAAACCATACATGCTGTAGCGCTCACTAGTCAACCGGCGATATGATGCCCTCAGGTGCGCCCAATGACATATAAGACCTGCTATCACGTGACTGCACGTGGAACAATTTGACCGCTGTAATTGGAAAAGTCGAGCCCAGGGCGATATACTCTGATACAGTTAGCACAGGGCGGTATACTGGTTCATCCAGCATACCAGTTTTAATTTCCCCTACGATATGAATATTTCATATGCTGCCATATCGTAGCATAGCTAGAATGACAGCTGCAACACTTCTATAGGCAGCAAATTATATAATATTGTGCACTATGGAAACACTATTGATTGCTGTGCAGAGTGTATTGAGAGGGGACCCCTGTTAACTGTACGTACCCTTCTCACTAACAGTCAGTGTTGGTCAGACCAAGAATTTTGTTTCTACCAACCAGCTAAGCATAAACAGTCACAGTCACAGAGTATATAGTCAACTGGTTGGTAGAAACAAAATCTAAGTAATCTTCCATACTAAATATACGTCATTGGAGGTGCCAGCCACCAGGTTCACAGTCCTCAATTTCCCTAATCAATTCAATCATTTCATTCCTTGTTCTACCCCCTAGGGAGACCCTCAAGCACAGTGATCATAACAAGAACTATTTACAAAAAACCAGAGTCCTTTCCTGAGACTGGAATGCTACCATGTTAATATGGTAATATAGCATTGGAGGTGTCAGAGAGGCACAGATACCCCAGCAGATTCAGAGAGAGGGGCAGCACTTGGCAATAGGCCTTGAATCCATAAAATACACAAAATTGGGTTTTGGGGCCCAGGATTTCTAAGTATGCTCCTGTATAGCTTACATTACGTAGAGTGAACTTTGCCTCTTGTACTACAGAACAAAAAGCCTCCCTGATATAGAATAAAGTGCTGTTTCAGCAGATCAGCTCACAGCATAATGAACAAACAGTTAAGGTTTGTCTATCATTCCATCCTACCTGTGGAGATACTGCACATGCACACAACAGAAATTCAACTTCACTCTCATTTCCAGCTCTTTTCAAGCTATAAATTCCTACTAATTATGCATGGGTTTTTAGCCCAGCTTTATGATGTTGAGTTCTCATTTAAATAAATTTATACCAAGCCAGCCAAATTAGGAAATGTCACAATTGATGAAATGTGTCCGGATAGGAAAACATAAAATCAGTAGTATTTTTGCTTTACAATTTTGTTATCATTGTTGACACACCACAGTGCACAACAACGAAATGTGTCCTCTGCATTTAACCCATATGTGACCTGGTGACATAGCAGGGGGCAGCTAATTCAGCGCCCAGGGAGCAGGGTTTGGGGGGTGGTACCTTGCTCAGGGTATCTCAATGGTACCTTGCTGGGTGGGGATTCAAATCTGCAATCTTTAAATTACAAGTGTGCTTCCCTAACAATTAAGCCACCACTGGCCATTTTGTGCTAGGATACTTTAAACAGGGAATATGATGTGCTCCACAATGAGAGGGAATTGACCACTGGTGCAATCAAATATGTCCATGTAGATTTATGTTGATAGCATTTTCTTAGTCATTAACAAACTTCGATAGATATAACTATCATTTAATACTGAAAATTCCAACAAGTTAGGGCAACTCGATGGAACATTTTAAACCTGCCGCCTACGTTGAGAACCATCGATGGCAGTTAAAACGAATCAAAGCGTTATGTATATAAAATTCTATTAATCAGTACTTTTCTAACTTTGTATGATTGTGTAAGTAACAAATAATACTAGAAACTTGAATAAACGCACTGATGTTCCTAATGATCATTTATAGCAGGGTGACACGCATCGGGGGTGACACTCACGCAAGAAATCTTACGGCAAATCTGTATTATTCCATTATAAACTTAGGTACATCAATAGCGTTGGGGTAGTTTGCAAACCCTACGTACTATTTACAAGGTAATAAAATTGTTACATACATTTACTGTTACATACATTCCGCCGAGTTCATAGCTGGCCCGAGTTATACAGAGTTAATAGGCACCTACAAGCCAATCAGAAAATAGCATCTGTTGTTTCCGGGAAAATTCCTAAATAAGTTACATGGGATCACGCTGCAAGCGCGTTAATATATGGATGCGCACGAAGATGGAGTGCGGGAAAGGTGGAAGTGGCTGAGGAATATCCAACGAATGCGGTAAGCAGGGCTCTCGGTTCTCATGCAATCACCGTAAGACACACGTTTCGCCCCTAATGTAATCTCACACCAAACTTTTGATGAAACTTGAGAGCCTTGCATTTAAATAAGTGGGACTTCTCTCAAATTGAAAAAGTAACACCAGCCAGCTGACCAAAGTTGACAACCCTGCCATAGGATATCTTGTGCAAGTCATCTTGTTGAGGAAGCCAGGCTTGAAATGTTCTCTATGGGCCAGCATGTTTGTTAATCACCAAGCATAATGTGGACATAAACGTCACAACTTCGCTGATTTTATACTGAAAGATAATAAATGTAATAATAAGTAGGCCATTGCTGTTACACGCCAGCCCAACAGGTGGCGCTTTACGAGTAAAGACCACCTCAACATCCTGAAATTTACAGAGGAGGAAGAACAGGGAGCAATCTTTGCAGGAGGTCAAGCTAGCTAGCTAGCTGGTTGTTTTTGGAGAAGGTAAACAAAAATAAACATGCTTATGTTCTTATTAGAGAATCTTTGGTGGGTTGATTTCGTAGCCGTATTTCGGTAACATACTTCAGTGTTAAACCGGTAGCTGAATGTTGCTCAGTTTAGTTAGCTCAGGTAAATGCATTGTTTGGTCCAACTTGCCATGTGTTGATCACTGTTGTGCGTTAGAGATGCTTCGATTTAAAGAACTGTAAAATAACTACTAAATATTGTAGAAATATTGCAATTTTTTTTTACTTGTCTCAGCTAGCTACCTCGATAGTACTTTGTGTGGTATTTTAATAGGAACATTAACCTGCCATTCATTGTAACTAATCTGCTTGCTCTGACCTCCTTTAGGTCGTTTACATATATATGCAGTTTCCTGTAATCCGGCATCTGGTTACATGTTATTTAAATATCTATTCTGCAGCTAATTCAGAAAATGGGCCGTCGCAAATCAAAGCGGAAGCCCCCTCCGAAGAAGAAAATGACCGGCAACTTGGACACCCAGTTTACCTGTCCGTTTTGTAACCACGAGAAATCTTGCGATGTGAAGATGTAGGTGGAAAATGACGTATACATGGCCATATTACATGTTGATTTGTCAAGGTGTTTCACTGACTTCTCTCCCCAGGGAAAGGAGCCGGAATACGGGCATAATCTCTTGCACGGTTTGCTTGGAGGAGTTCCAGACTCCGATAACATGTATCCTTCTCAATACCGGCGTAAAAGCGGGTTTTAATTATGTGTTTAAAGGCAAAGCTTCAGCGGATGTCCCATTTATTAACGTTTTAGCACGTGATCGCTTAGTAGGCGTTTTTAATCTGATTTGCAATAACCATTTTTTCTTTCACTAAAGTAGTTCAAGTGCCTTGCTTTTATGAAAGTGCAGGGACCCTCCTTGGCTTATACCACCTAGATGACGCTTGCATCCTATGTTGCTTGCCAGACTATATTATGAGTAGGGGAATGACTTATTTGCATTATGTCTTGACTGGGGTAACAAGCAGTCCTATATCAAGTTGGTTAAAACTGCTAAGGATTATGTCTGTGTGAAACCCTTTGCTTTCAGTTTCCTTAACATACCTCTGCAGACCTTTCAGAACCAGTGGATGTCTATAGTGATTGGATAGATGCCTGTGAAGCAGCCAATCAGTAACTGCTTGTGGCATCAGTGGGTATGGGCAGAGGAGCAATGGTCAAGAATGCACAGGTCACAGTCATTCAACCAGTATCACTGAAAGTATGCATACATGTAACAGCATGACTAGGTGGGTAGGACTGACAGGCAGGAAAGATCCCTCGATAGACATCCCAGTTAAAATAAAGTAGCTGTTATAAAGGGATTATCATAGCACGTGCAGTTTTTAATTTCTTTCCTTAAACATATGGTGCGCTCTGCTGTTTCTTTCCAAATCTAGGTCTTGGAGCTACTTAAGGCGGGTGCATGTGTGCTCATATGTCAAAGTCAGGATATTCTTACTAAAATGGAGCCCCTGACTTCTGGGTGTGTCCTTCCTGCTTCCTCATTTGGCGTTTTTGGTTGTGATGAGTCTCAATGTTTACTTAACAGACCTAAATTATCCTGATCCACTTACTGAAGTCTTAAAAGTAACAGTTCAATCGTTTATGATTGTGAAACCAGCCTCTTGTATTAAACTAGTTGTGGGGTGGGGGGTAACTTGTAGGGTGTAATTATTTTTGTTTTATTCCATGAAACTGAACATCAGTAGTTTTTGAAATACTTTTTTTTTTATGTTCCAATAAACCTGATTTTGCTGATTTAAATCCAGACCAGTTTAATGACTTGATGTCACGTGCAGATTATTCTATGATTAAGCACTTTGCCATCTAGTAAATCGTTACTTGTTTTGGTACTCAGTATTACTCAGTATTGCGATGGGAAAATTGGTCATCTTAAATCCTTTAGCCGTCCTTTTGCTTATGAACATGATATGGTAATGTATTTTCTTTATCCAATTTGGGTGCATAGTGTGCTACATTACCTGGTTGTGCAACCTGTCCCCCCCCCCCCCCCCCCCCCCGCAGTGATTCATGTCACACCCCAACCACTGCTCCTTCCCTTGGGTGCCTGTTACTTCAGGTAGTTGTTGGTTTCTCTTGCCACAAGTTTGTCGTTGCTGTACAGTGAGGAAAATGGTCAGACAGTAATTGCTTACATTCGTAAAGAAGCAACGGGAGGGGGGGGACTGCTTCATACTGTGTTTATTAACAAGGTACAATTTGAAGTTCTTATGAAGTATACTGGGTACTGAGGCTATTACAATTTTCTGTATTGTAGCTTTTGGTCTTCCTGCCCAATGTCTTCTATTTCAGTTTTAAACTAACTGCAGCACACGTTACAAAACACTTTCTCTCTCCCTCCACGGTTAAGATGACATGCATCAGAACAGTTCTGAGAGCCCAATCCCCGCTTCAGGCCAGGCAGACTCGCTCCTGACCAGCAGTCCTGCAGGAAGCTCACACATGGACCACTTTTGGCCCTGAGACCGGAGCTGCTCTGACTAGCGATGGAAACCCTCAGTGTATCTTCCTTCCCCAGCACACTTACAATACATAACAACTTGTCCCCATCAATTAACTTCAATATTAAAACCTATAATAATGAAAAGTGCATTAATACTTCTCCTGTAATTTAAAAACAAACATATTCTTTTGTTAGACTCACGTTTGACATTGTGTCCCTATGCATTGATTATACGTTGCACTCCTAAAGAAGGGTGTGATAAGTGCCCCCCCCCCTTCTTGAGATATAAAAACATCTCAAAGGCTTGGTGACCATACCTAAATCCACCTTAAATATAGACTTGAGCTATAAAAATTAATTTGGTAATTGTGTATCTTTTCTGATTAATCAATGCAACACATTTTAAATGACTGTATAAATTAGGTGTCAAACATGCAAGATCCTCAAAGATTTGTACTATCAGTCAGCTTTTTACAGCCACTGTATATTTAAATAACAGCTGAGGCGAGATATCAGTTTTAACATCTGATGGTATATTGTGCGGCAGTCGCAAGGAGTTATTGATTTCCTTTCAGCGCATAAATCGTACTGACAATTGAGTAATGTTGCGAAACACTAGATGGCAGGCTAACACAGTGATTTGAAGATACGCCGTCACACCTCATTCTAAGCATGTCTGGAAAAAAGGAGTTTAAAACAAAGGAAATTATGGTGTGTGTGTGTGTGTGTGCTCTATTAGTGGTTGGTAGTGCTATTAAGTCAGTCTGGTAATACTTCTTGCTAATAAACAGTTTTTGCTTTGAAATGTTGAGCAAAAAGTACATCCTTCTGCAACCGAGAACAAAAAGCTTTTAGATCCAAAAGCATGGGCGCCAGTAATGATAGGCTCCTCTTATGGTTTATGGTCGTTCATCCTCCAAGCAGGTAGACAGTGTCTGGGGTCCTTTTTGCCCCCGAACTCAAGATGTTAGCATTAGCATTTCTTTTGGGGGCACGCGTCTCCTGATCTCAGTGTCTGCGGCTATCCCCTCCGGCTGCTCGTTCCTTTGTGCGCCGCGGCCGAAGGAGGGGACCCGGGGCTGCATTCACAGGCAGGGCCAGATGGGCTATTATTCAGCGCTGGAATCTGGCAGCCGTCTAAGTCTTTCAGGGCTTTTCACGTTCGGTGGGAAGGGAACGGCATCTTTGGCAGCGAAATTCAACAAAAACAGCAATAATAAATAGAAATAAAGCCAAGGCTTTAAATAAAAGGGGTAAAATGGAAAGAAGAGCTGCCCTTGTGGCAGTTGGTTGTAAAACGGTATATTCAGAAAAGCAGGGTGCAGGAGCCAACATAAGATGAGCTAAAGCGGAGGAGTTCAAATGCAATCTCATGAAAACCAAGAAGCTTAAAATAACACCAGTGAAACAAACTGTACGCTACGTGCTGGAGAAAAGGATTTATAAATACCTAAGGATTTAGCATTTAGCCTTAACCGACATGGGCGGGAACGATGATGACGCCGGTTTATGGCTCCTAGTAGTTGTCGTAGCCGTCATGACCATACATCTCCCCGCCTTCTCCATTGTTGATGTAGCTGCCTGGAGTGACGCAGTACTTTGGGTCGTAGACCTGCCGGGGCAGGCCATACACGCTCATGCCTGTTTGGGAGGCCACTTTGTTGGTTCCCATCTGCAGGGAGATGGTGGCGGTGTCACATGACTCGAGATCCATCTTCTTGTCGATGATCTGCCGCTTTGTGCCAGGTGCGGTCATGCCGGCCTGGGGAAGGGGCAGAGTTGGCGTGTTGGCACGGCACAGAGTTTCCAGACATAAATTATTTATGGTTTGTTGGCCTCGCTGCAACCAGACACTGAAATTAAGGTATGCGGCAGGATAGTTGGTGCCATGGTGACAGAGGGAGTACAGCTATTGGCTCGTACTTCAAGGGCAGCGGGTGGAAATCCCAAAATTGCTCTGTGTACGCAATTATCTTTTTCCAAAGATATGCAGTTAGGGTAAATGGTATTAGTATGAGTCCCTGGAATTTAATGTATGGCTGGGATGTCAATCCTGGGGGGCCGGAGCCCCATGTAGCTTAGTTTTTTCCCTGCCCCACCACAAATGATTCAGCTCAACAGCTGTGTGGGAATTAGCACAAGGAGGCGCAAGGAGTTGAAGCAGGTGTGGTAGATGAGGGGAAACCCGAAAGTGTGTAGGGATCTGGCCCCCCAGGACTGGAGTTTGACACCCCTGATCTAGGATGTTCACCTGCCTTGTGGCCTGTGCTACCTGGGAGGCTGCATGCCCTCCCCCCAATGACCCTTTGGCGGATAAACAGTTGAAGGATGGATGGATGGATGGATGGATGGAGAGTGAAAGCATGTTACTGAGAACCAAAGATGTTAAAAATTATTGTAACATCTTGAAAACATAACAGAATTAACTGAACTCTTAATTGCTAACCAGTGCAGGTGAATGAAATCTATCTTATAAGTGAAGTTTTCTAACATTTTTAAAGAGAAAGATAAGGAGCTAACAGATACAGGCACTTTTCCCATGAGCTCCCATCCCCACCTGACTGGCTCCCTTATTGGTGCCCATCTGCAGACTGATGGTGGATTGGTCCACTGGCTTCTCCATGCCGGCCTTGGGGTCATAGAGGTGACGCCTCGTGCCGTATGATGTCATCCCTTTCTGGCTGGCAAACTTGTTGGTCCCCATCTGAAATAAAACATCATGAAATAGACAAGCTTACTTGAGCAGAAACTTTGGAAACTGGCTAAAAACTCCCGACTTTAAGCGTGTTTATATGTTCCAGGTGTTGTACTCCATTGCTGGTTCAAGTATTAAGGTCGATGAAGTTCTTTATGAAACATCTATGAACGTATAGGGGGGGCAAAGTAAACACCAAGCAATATATCAATATTGAGGATATAATAGGCTGTATGGCCACTGTTTGCCTTCAAAATAGCTTCATTCCTTCTTGGAATGCCATCATACAGGTGTGTGTAGTGGGGTATTGGACCATTCTTCAAGAAGAAAGCCTATAATTGGTGGAAATCTGCTTCAGAATTTCACATAAACATTGAAGGATGTTTGGGATTTATGCTTCAGGAAGCCGTGGGAAGTTTAGGGTTCATCCTGGTGTTTGCCTTTGTGTATAGCGTCATTATCATCCTGTAGTATGGGAGGCTCACGAGGGAACAGCGTTTGCAGCGTAAGGTGCACCAGCTCCTGTAAAACGGCCCCACTCTTTGGCTTTGTGTTCCTCCTGAAAGAGAGCTGTACGCACCAACAGCCACTGTGGGCCCAAGGCGTCCTTTGGATATCACCAAACATCAGCCCATGCGGACGGAGAAGAAAGCGTGAATAGTGGTCATGTTACTTTCCCCTTGGCTCTGGGGTTCAGGTTCTATGCTTCTTATACCAGGCATGTGGGGATTGTTACCTGCCCCGGGGTGCTGATTGTCAGTCCTCTTTTACAGCTGATAATTACCTATAATTGACTTTCGACCTAACTGCGATTTAATTACTTTCATATTGTATTTTGTCCATCCCCTATTAGGGGTGGCACAGTTAATTGTAAAATATCCTAAATTTCAGGGTTATCTTTATTATTTTTGGTTTCAAAATATAGCGCTACAAAGGAAAAAAAAGTTAAATAATTTTATCAACTGCACTGTATGCACCCTGTTCGATATTACACGGTCAACTGTAAGTGGAAGTAGTGCAATGTGGAAGGTCCCTTAGTAAATGTCGCCAACGCTCTGTTGACTCAATAATTGCAGAGTTCCAAACTTCCTCAGGCATAAACTCCAGCACAAGAACTGTGCGCCAAGAGTTTCATGAAATGGGCTTTCATGGCCGAGCAGCTGCATGCAAGCCTCCCATCACTAAGCGCAGTGCCAAGTGTCGGATGCAGTAATGTAAAGCACGCCGCCACTGGACTCTGGAGCAGTGGAAACATGTTCTGTGGAGTGACGAATCACACTTCTCTGTGTGGCAGCCTGATGGACGAGTCTGGGTTTGGCGGATGCCAGGAGAAAATTACCTGCCCGACTGCATTGTGTCACCTGTAAAATTTGGTGGAGGAGGGATAATGGTATGGATTTATTTTGCAGGGGTTGGGCTAGGTCTCATTTCCAGTGAAGGAAACTTTGAATGCTCTAGTCTACCAAGATATTTTGCATAACTCTATGCCTCCAACTTTGTAGGAACAGTTTGGGGAAGGCCCTTTTCAGTTCCAGCATGACTGTGCCCCAGTGCACAAAGCAAGGTCCATAAAGACATGGTTGGGTGAGTTTGGTGTGGAAGAACTTGACTGGCTCACACAGAGCCCTGACCTCAACCCCATCAAACACCTTTGGGATGAATTAGAACGGACATCACAAGCCAGTCCTTCACGTCCAACATCAGTGCCTGACCTCACAAATGCTCTTCTGGATGAATGGGCAAAAATTCCCACAGACACACTCCAAAATCTCGTGGAAAGCCTTCCCAGAAGAGTGGCAGCTGTTACAGCTGCAAAGGGGGGCGCCAACTCCCAACTGATACCTATGGATTTAGAATGGGGTGTCATAAAAGTTCCTGTGGGTGTAATGGTCAGGTGTTCTGATACTTCTGTCCAAATAGTGTGTGTTATTGTTTTTTTGAACATCTGTTGGTCCTGTAGAAATTATGCCTATTTGAAACTATGATTGACTTCATGTGTCTTTAAAAAAATCCAATTATTATTTGTAAAAATAAAATCCAGCATCTGGACCTGCTCTTCTAAATTAACACTGATATCATCAAACCATTTACAGTATCTGCAAGTTTTTGTTCAGTATAGTCAATCCAAGTTATGGTGAAGAAACGTTGGCACGTTCACATTTTCTGTGCTCAGTCTTGATCTCTTCCTGGACAGCATATGGCCATAGTCCTGACGTTCTTGCCTGCCTTGCATTGGTCATTCACTGCAACAGTCCAGATAGATCTGTACCCTTAGTCTAGTGCTGGAAGGACTGGTGCTTCTCATTATAAATTCTGGCACTATTTTTGGAGGTCCTTACTGGTACCAGTGGTGCTGCCTTCTGCATGCATGCATTCACTGTCTAATCGTAATTCTCAGTAAAGTTCCCTTTAAAACATGGATCCACTATCTTCCCTCTTCCAGGTCTTGTCTAACCCTTTCCTTCGGTTGTTTGGAGAGCATGCTGCCATTCGCACCAGGACTGAGTACCTAATTGTTGGTGTGTTCAAGCACTGGCTTAACGGAGGACAGTGAGGCCAGGACTTTGAAGTGACAGTGAAATCGTGGTGACTTCCGAGGAGTTTATTTAGGTCTTTAAGGGCTCTAATTCCATTGTCTTTAGGCATGACATGAGATGCCATGCGTTACATTCTGCTGCAAATTCTCAATAGATGGCCTACAGAGCCCATTTCAAATGCCGATCCCCAACTGGTCACCATATCTTGGATCAATGAATGCTAAGGGATCTTCAACTCTGCTTGCTTTTTGTAATTCCCTTCTCTTCCTCCACCACGTGTCGGCATGCGACACAGACATAAGATCCCACACTTTGCGTCCTGAAGATTTTGGAGATTGCTAAGTTTAAATTGTGGCTAATACAAGGAAACCGAACACGAGGGAAATTTTCAAAGGCTTTTCTCATGCTGATGCCATTATCAGGAAAGATGACTGACACCCTGTTTCTCTCTCTTCTTTTCTGTCTATCATCTCAGCAGTACTGTCTGCTGTGTGGTTATTGTGGAAAAACTGTTTTTAAGGCTGTAAGATTTAATTTGCCATTCAGATGATACGTAATAAACAGCGAAGCTTATGAAGGATTCTCCACCACTATTGCTGGTCCACAGATGTGTTGTTACGCCAAAACCATTTGCCCTCCTTCATTTTATCTCCACACCAGCTCTCAGCTCCATTTACATTTTTGGGATTTCATTTCTGGAAAAGTATGTTCTCCCTGGAACCTGGTACTGGGGCACTGCTTTTTTCATCAAATGAAGGAAACCAGGTTTTTCCAAAATCTGAAACGGCATAGTATTTGCTGGTATGAGGAGCAAATATTTCTGATGAGGAGGCATATTGTTGTACAGGTAGCTTTAGGCTTGAGTGTAACAAAAAATATACAATTAGCAGAATTATTATGAAATACTTAAATATAGTAATTTAATAGTTTATGATAAGGCTGTGTCACCTGTAGCCCGATTATGTTGCATCCATCTTTCAGCTTCTGGGGGTTGAAGTGTCTCTGCTGTTTCTCAGCATACTTCACGCCGATGTCCTGCTTGGTGTGGTATCCTTTAGTCTTTGCCTAGAAATGAAAGTGAGGAATTATGGCTGTGGACTCTAGAAGTTCAGGGACAAACTCCTACAGTGAGATAAACACGCTGGAGATGTAACAGTGCGCTCCAGATAAATAGTGGCAATCATTGTTTCATTTTCATAAATGCTGCACTCACCAGTCCAGCCAGGGCGATCAGTGTGCTCTGGACCTGAGTGTGGTTGACGTTCTCAAACAAATCATTGGCTTCAAAGATGTCATGTGGCTTCAGGCCATAGTCTGTGATGGCTCTGACGAAATTGCCAATATTCTCCAGCTCAATGGTAAATATGAAGCATAAAAATGATACAAAGTGATAAATCAGTAAAACATGCAACGCTATGCAAAAGTATTAGGCGACGTGAAGGAAGTTAAATGATGTTGGCGTAAAAGTATGATATCATGTCTGTCAAAGTATGTTAGCTTAGCTATTTTCAAAACCTTCCCTAAAGTTCAACCCTGTATTTGCAGCGACCGTCCAATATACCCATGGATTGTTTGCCTCGGGCATTAGCACGACACGTTTCACTAATCAACACCTCATTGAGTTGTAGCCAAGCAACAAGATATAAGTAACGAAGTAAAGAAGAAGAAATTCTTTATGTTACTTTTAATGTGCCTATTTAATGTTTAATTTAATGTTTAAATTGTTTTTTCCCTAAACAAAAATATACTTACTACCAAGATAAATAGCTTTAAACATTTTCTTTGATTGCCTAAGACTTTTGCACAGTGCATTGGGAAACATACCTATATTAATCATGTAGAACAACTCATAATTCAAATATGTAATATAGTAATCAACATAACTATTTCTACTGTAAAGTGACACAAAACACTCTACTATAGACCTGACCTAGAGACTCCCTGTCCCTCCCAACATTGTGCAAAATATAATTTTATATATAATATTTATAGCAATGCATGTGTGGGAACAGAAACTCCAGATGTCTGCATGTGTATAGTATCTCGAAGACACAGTCTGCTCACTCCTCAACAGGGAGTTCCTGGGAATTAATCCATTCCTTCAGTTTACGTAATTATTTGAGCAATAAAATGGGTGAGGGGGGTGGGCAGGGGGAGTTTTATTTTCCCCCAAATTGCCAAGGACAGCCAGTCATTTTTCAGAGGAAGCCAGTATATACACATATACTGGGATGGACTCAATTTAACAATCTGATTGTGACAGGGAATGTAAATATATGCATCTTCCAAGCCAAGAGTATGACCTCAGCTGCAGGTCCGAGGGAAGCCTTTATGGACCGGCACTAAAACGGCGATGGTGTCGCTTTCCCGCCGCACTTCCACATCCGCACTGGGCAGCTACCTGGTACCAGCTCTGCCAGGAGGTGTTGATTTTTTTCACAGAGCCAGGGTGGAGCTTTTTGATCAGCCTAGCAGACAACAGAACAGCACAAGAAAAATACTTCATAAGGGCCAATTATCATTATTATTATTAGATATCAATAAAATAACACTCTTGGGTACTTGGACGCCAGAGATGTCAAAGATGGAAAGATAAAAGCTTCAGTTTCTGGGGTCAGTGACAAAACTGTCTTTTCTCTGTCATACATTGTAATAAGGAGGTAATATTTTAGAATTTAAGTTTAAACTCGGTGTAAAACACAAACCTATCATGCACAGCAATTAGTATCAAACACTGAAATATATCATAATAATTTAAACATAAACTTCGCCGCTTCATATCCCCCAGCGTGAACGAGCGGGTCCTTGTACAGCGCGGATTGGCTGCAGGACCGGATGGCTGTTTGTCTATGCTGGACGACCTCCACCTCCCCATTCCCCTCCCCTGTTGCAAGTCTCGACTTAGTGTTGTGAGCTGTGGTGACTATGTGCTTATTGCTGAGGTGTTTTTTTTTCTGTTCCTATATTGTACTCCCTACTGGAGTACAGTCTGGGGGCTGTTTTTTTTATTCACCTCCACTCTCCTCACGTAATCTTGTTTCTCTGAGTTTTCCTACAGTCCCCTGTCTTCCTGACCTGTCTGCCCCCCTATAATGTTTGTGTATGTGTGGTCGGGTTGATGGCCTGCTTTTCCCTGGTACTTGTGACTAGTGACATGGTGAATTGCAACAGCAATAAAGGGAATCAATCAATCAATCAATCAATAAAACTAATATGTCAAAAAAACCACATACAACAAAACTGGGTAAATAGAACTTTGTCCAAAGGACAGGCAATTCAACCTTCAGTTTGTTGAGATCGTCACCGATTTCATTTTATCCCATGAAATTCCCACAATAATATGCGGAATTCTCATGGAATTATATGGAGTTCTGGGTGATTCTGCATCCCAAACAAACAGTTCTGATGACCTCATGATGACTCAATCCTGTCCAGCATTCACTCACTCGCACAGGATGACCCCGTCCTTCAGTCCCTCCATGAAATTTTCAGGGATCCTGCGGCCGGTAACTTCCTGGATCCAAATCCGTAACTCTTCCTCCTTCTGCGAGTCATACTTCTGGGCCAGCTGGGATTAGAAGATAACAGGTCACATGTAGGAGTCAAGCAGGCTGGGTACATTAATGTGGTTTTCTACTATACCGATTCATTAACTCTCCTCCAAGTTGGAACTCATCCATGATATCTGGGAAGTCCGACTCTTGGAATCTTTGAATATCCATTTAAAATTTGTCCCACAAAACCACATGCCCATCACCGGTGGAAGTGTGACATAATGTGTCACGTGTGAAGCTCTGCTTCAGTGGTCTGTCTTTCAGGAGGACCAACAGACGTTCAATCTGCACAGGGTCCTGTTGCATGCAAATGCTGATACAGAACATCATAAAAAAATGGCCAAATTAAACTGCCTAATCTATATTTTACTTGAACAACTATTATGTCATTACATATTTCTGTAATCCTGTTCCAGATCACCATGTGGACTGCAGATTTTATGCCTGTATGATTCATCAATCAGTCCAAAGTACCGTTAATAATTATCATGTTTTTTTTAAGAAAAAAACCATCAGCGGTATTTTATCCACAGCCTTGCAGGACCCTGATATGAGTTGTAAATGTACAGTGAGATTCATTACTATTGTATAATTTCAGTGTCAACAACTAATGTTCTTTGCTGAAGTCAGACTGATTAACTGTTCTGTTGTGTTTCCGTGTTTGTAAGAAGGCAGTCGCCATATTTTAAATTCCCTGACAGTGGGATATCTTTCGCTCACCCCCTAGTCCTGTTCAGAATTCCCGTTTTCCCTGACACAGAATGAGGGGAGCCAACACAAACTGGTATTTCATCGCCGTTTGGGCCAACACACCAAACAGGGCAGAAACGACCCTGTCTGCCTTGCTGCTGGTCTCCTTCCCACGTTCCTGGCTACTTTTGGGGTCTGCCCTTTGGCAAGGGCACCACCGTCATGCACTGTACGCTGGCAAACCAAACAGCCCAACGCTGAAGGAAGGCCAACCAGCTGACGGATTCTGCCAAAAAAAATTATTTTTGTTTTGGTCTTGCCACTAAGAATTAGATCAGAATCTCATTTCCATAGCCAGTGAGCCAGAAAGGATTTCTGGACTGGAATAAATTCTGGACTAAATTCAAGATAAAGCAATATAATTAAGGGAAAAAAACCTAGAAAATTCTTAAAGAACTAGCAGCATCATTTCAGCTACATGCAAGCAATGCCAATCATATTTTCTCAACATCACTACATTTAATTGTATAATATCCAACCTACAATAAATTGTTTACTGAAGATATGATTTTGAAAATCCTGGAAAGTCCATAAAAGGAGTCGGTAAAGAAGTTAGAGGAGGCTGAGATACCTGTCTGTCTGTCTGCGAAACATTCCCTCCGCTGAGAGGGTCCCGAGGAACGCACGGCCAAACACGTAAATACAGTACAGAATAAACACTGTCATGGTCACAGCTGAATAAACGGGGAATAAATCTAATGACTTAATCACAGAACATGAATACCAAAAATGTTCCATTCCCAGCTGCGCTGTTCTGGATTTCTGGGCCTGCAAAACTCAACGATGAAGACACTTTAAAGAAAGTTTTTCTTTCTGCTGAATATTTATGTGCTTTGGAAGGGAATGAGGTCCCCTGGCCACAGTCTGCGCTGTCCTACAGAGAAGTATAATATTTACCTGTGTAATTGGTCACCTAGCAAATAAAGCGGCCACCTGTGCTTGATTTCGTCAGGTATATTTATAGCACGTATTTGTACTGCATGTGCTTGAAGGCGTCTTTGTTTTTTGCAGAAAACTCTAGAGTCAAAGTTTGTGCTAATTCAACCGCAATCCCAAGAGTCTGGCAGACAGGTGTGCTGAGACCTTCTGAGTGGCACTTCTGTGATGTCGCTCCTATTTCATTGCTGAAAACTAAAGAGAAGATCACTGTGTCTTATGCTGGATAAAACCTCAAAGTGATTTCCTGACTCGACAGTCAGAGACTCGAGACTGGTCCTTAACAGACTGACAACTTATGCAAGTCACTGTCATTTTTCAGTGGGTAGCGCTGTTGGTCAAGGGTTCGAATCCCACCTATGGGCTTTACAGTTCCTTACCTTGTTGGGCAGCATCCTTTCCAGAGTCTCCCCCAGTCCTATGCCCTGTGCTACATGGGATTGCCCATGTAGCATATACTGTAAATATATAAATTAACATCTCTGCGAGGCTGAGATCAGAGTTGAAAGACCCTGTGTTGACAATCAATGAGCTTGGCAACAAAGCCATGTGTGGTACTGTGCAGACCAGTGTTACCTCAGCTATACATTACCTATAAAATGACAGACAAGGGAAATGAAGAACGAAACGCCACAAGCTCCACACTAAGAGTGGTTATATAAATACACGCACGTGTATGTGCAATTATGCTCACGTAAACCGAGACCGAACAAATACATAAAATGACAGGTAATAGGCGACGTTGTCAGCTATTTATACCGCACCAAAAATACTGAAAAATAATGATAAAAAGTATCATTAAAAGCAGAACACACCGACTTCTACCGCTACGTAAATGCACCTTGCTGATTTAAATGGACTGATATTGCACAAAATAGTACCTTATTCTTGACTTCAGCTGACAGTCCGAAAGTCGGTCCCTTGCTGAAATGGGTCGCCATCGTTTCTTAAGTTCACAGTCGATTTAACGTGTTAATTAAAATATTAAATAATGCCACATAAATATATATCTCCGCTTCGAGATACGTGCAGTTCAGGGGGAAGTCATATGGCCATCGATGGAAAGTACAGTGATGATATTGTTTTTTCTTCCCTCCTCGCCTTTTTTCTTTCTTTTTTGCTCTCCCTGGAGAAAGACTGGACCGGTTCAGCAGAACTTTACTCAATCTTTTTTAAACTCTTCCCATCTGTGCGTGTCCGCAGCGTGTCGCCATTGGCTGGGCCCCCCGTCCAATCAGGACGATGTCTCAGTGTCTCGGTGATGTCACCCACATGGCATTAAGCTCCGGCCGTCTCAGTTTTTCCAGATAGAGATGAATCTGAAGATGCTTAACAACTGTCATAATTATGTTTACACTTTGTGTGCATTTACATAAACACCAAAGCATACAGAAAACGTATTTAACGTATACGTCTTTAGAAAGCTAAATGCGCTTGACATTTTCAATACATTACAGTTCAGTCTCTGGTTGAATGGACTGCCAAAATAATGTAATACGTAAAAGTAAGCACAACATAAGGGATGTTACGTTAAGCATTCTTGTTCAAACCTATATATTGTATTCTAATACACCACTACACAAACAGTAAATCATTTAATGAATACATATTACTCTGTTATAAAAGGGCTATTTAAGAATACATCTCAGTTCGAATATTTTAATATCTAGAAATTCACATTCGACTGAAGGCCCAGGTCGACATACATGTGTTCATACATATTATTCACTGTATAATTGAAATACTGTATAGTTGTTTCACAAATTTAATAATTTTAAAATAATAAAAAAAAATAGACCGGAAACTATATTCAATGTTTTGTTAAATTATATGAACACTGTTTTGCAAAATAAATAAATAAAATTCAGTGCGCGACACTGTAAAATCACAAGTTTACAGATATGCAGTCCAGCATCGTAACAGAGATGGCAATCAGACACTCAGATTCTTTTGTTATGGACAGTACTAGTTTAGGTGAAGTGACGTCATCAAGGAGTCCTGTCAGCGTGTTCTTATGTTTTCTGTCTGTGTGTCGCCGCAAAGACAAGGGAAAGACATGCAAAGTGAGGACGACATACGCTATGTCTCTATTCAGCTTATGAATCACTCTGCAAGTCTCTTCTGAGTCTCATCTGGTAGCAATGTGTTGACACAAATAATCTTCACGGTTTGTTTCTCCCTCCAGTTTTAATGTCCTCCACTGTCTGCCCTCTCTTCTACTTTTATTCTACCCCTGTTTCTGCAATCATCACTTCTGGAACCATTAAATCCGTGACATTAGATCCACTCCTTTCTGACATTGTCTTCCTACAATGTATTTCTAGGTCCTTAATGCTCCGACTGATCACCACCTTTTAAGATGGAACGGGGAAGATATAGGAGGAGATATGGGCCCCCATGGTGCAGGACGTAAGCAGCCAATCTGCCCATTCATCTTCACCCCAGTGCCATCTTCACGCTGTAACATGGCTCTGCTCACCATCTCAAACCCCTTCCACTCTTCTCAGATCTCCCTTAATTGTTTCAGGAATTAATCTCTGTGTCTGTATACTCATGTTTTCACTTGCAATTTTAGACTTACATATTATAACTTCGGTCTCCCATCTGCTGCCAGGAATCCCTCCTCAAGAAGGTTCTGCCCACTCCCAGTTCAGTCTCCCCCAAGACTAGATGAGCAACCAAATACCACCTGAGCAACTGAGATACACATTGTGTTTTAACTCACCACCGAGAGTTCCGACATTGCCCCTTATTACATGAACCAGATCTGTTCTGTGTTCTGTGTTCTGTGTAAGCCACTTTGATGGCACTTAATGACACTGAGCCTAAATGGTTTTAACTAAATGTAAGAGGGTGGTTTTGCAAGCTACTTCAGATTGTTTTTACGCAGAATAGGTCTCTCTTTGTGCTCATGGTCACATATAAAGCTCAGTCCATCATTTAGGTTTAAACAGTACGTCAGCTGCGATTAAAGCAATGTTCCGACTGTGACCAGAAGCCCCTAGTGGTGGAATAAAATAATTTCACTACACCAGTAGTAGATAGAAAGGTTTTTAAAGACTGCACACAGAACCCAGAGTGTCAGGTGCTTGTGAGCTACTGGCTGATGGCTGGTGAGTGGCAACTCACTCCTCCAATCATTATTAATTCTTCCTATATGGTGTCAGTCGATTGGCAGTTGTGACAAGAAGGCGGTGCCAGCGGGGATGTGGATGTGAGGAGCAAGCGGCAGCTGCCGTCAATCGCCTTCCAGACGTGAAGCTGCGGGGATCAGCAGACTGCAGAGACTGAACTGGAGACAAAAGCAGCAGAAGATGAATAAATCGATACATTTTGCATAACTGTCAATAATAATGAATGACTTTGAATGTGCTATTAAGATTCACAATCATCAGCAGGGATTTGAACGAGAAGCTCTAAAGAAATAGATTATGAGCCACTTGCTAAAGGGGGGTGCTTGTGTTTTTTCTTTTGTTCACTTTTACATACCAAATTAAATTATTAACTGACAGCACACCACACACACACAGTCAGTTTCAAATATAGCAGCCATGGGTTGGGTATGGATGGATGGATGGATGGATGGATGGGTTTGGTATTTTTCCTCAAACCCCCAGTCCAGTGAAATAACATTTTATGAATATATGAGCTACAACCACATCCTTTGCCAAGAATTAAAAAGTGTAAGAAGAGTATTCTCCCCCTTTCAGTATGAGCCTAGGATGGACAGAAAGCCTTAAAAATACGAGAATAGCTAAAAAGCACGTGCTAATGCCATCAGAAAAGCATTCATGACATTTATGGGATATTCTACATCATTATAGCTCTTGCACATTGCATATGTGAAACAAATGATGAGTCAAAGAGCTTTACTCATCACACATGTGCGTCAACGGGCACATTCCTAAATACACGCAGCCATAATTCATTCTGTATGTTTAAAACCTGCAGGCAAAAAAATATACTATTAGAGATGCGCCGCCAGTTTTGTGAAAGAGAATCTTCTACGCCAGCGGCATATTCAGTCTTTATTAGGTACAAAAGCCTAAATTATACTATTTTCTAATATGTTGCATAAAACTGTATGACTTTAAGGTTCAGATTTTGCATTTTCAGTCCACTGCTCTTAGTTAAATGCAGCCGCCTGGTCCACTAAATGAAAATGCGGCCTTAATAAGGCAAAATATCAGTAACATATATCCTGGTATAATTCAGGTATAACCAGTAGGGGTTGATTTCATTTCATTACCACCACTCAAACCATGCACTCTCCTGGGGCCAGGGGTGGTCTTACCATAAGGCAAGTGTAGGCAGCTGCCTGGGGCCCCGGAAAACTAGGGGCCCCATGAAGACACAATTTCCAGAAGTTACATTTAAGAATGGAATATAATGTGATCATTTAAATGATAGCAATATCATGTATGTTATTTGCATTTTTAGCTACAGTTTTCAGGATAGACAAAGTTACCCCTGTGCCTATTGTAATGGACTATTCCTGCTTTGAGACCACCCAACTTTCGTGTAACACTGGAGTCTATCGGCCCTTCACTGCCAAGCGAACTGACACAAAGTAACAAGGAGAAAACAGCAGAGAGATACAAGACTAGCATCACATCTCCCTGGTCTTGGATAATGTCCTGCTAGAGTGGTAGACAGATATGGAGAGAACACAATTAAATGAATGTATGTAGAAATTCAAGATTAATCTTAGTAAAAGCGGGAATGATCAACTTCTCAAATTTGACTTATTGACCCCATCAGCAAATTTTACCAACAGCATTCCCGCCCCCACCCTGATCCGTAAGTTTTACCGCTGACATCCCACCCTTTCATTTATATATTAATGATGTTTCGTTGTTTTTAATTCCCTTTTGTTTCACTATTGACCCCCAAAAAACCTCAAAATGGCCCCCTAACCATGTCAGCCTAGGGTCCCCAGAGAAGTTAGTCCTGAAGTTTGGGGGCCCCCTGTTGGCCACAACAGTCATTACACTAGGGGGGCGAAATGTCTTTCTGAGTGGGATCCCAGAAACAACAATCCACATCACATGGGTTTAACCACATCAATTTACTGGTCTAAACTAGTTTAATGTTTTTTCCGTGATGCACACATGTTCTATTAATTGCCAGACAGTTTACCAGGCAAAGTATTAAAGCACTCTCTATGTTTGTGAGCTCGTTCGGTTACCTTTTATGACGTGAACGATTATAGCAATCAGGGTTTGATGTTTGAGAAAGCTGTAATACTTGGTTCTCCTGGTGTCCCGAGTGGGGCTCAGATGTTTATGAGACCTTTGCGTCAAATCGCTTGCCCAGGGAGAGAAAAAAATACACAGGAGGTATGTGAAGACTTTATTTGGGCAAAAAGGAGGTGCGGAGAAGTGCGTTAGGTGCACACACCGGGAGGGGTGCCATCGGAGGGGGAGTTTTTCAGGGAAAAGACTGCGATTCCTCCGCCAGTGGCTTTGGATCATCTGCGGCTCATGAACTGTCATCATGCGAAGACACTGCATTGCAGATATTGACCCGCGATAGCGGCAGCAGAGCGAGGCCATTCCCGCACCTCACATCATCACACGGCAGCGTGTGGCTCAGTGGGCTAAGCCGTGTGCCTGTAATCACAAGGTCGGTTCAAGCCCAGCCTCCTGACCTGTGATATTCTGAGATTTGGAGGTAAGAACAGGTTAGGTACTGTAGGTGGGGGGGGGGTCTTTTGAAGGGGCATTTTTACAATATGAAGGGCTGAAGATCAGGCCTCTTTGCCTGTGAAGAGAAGGTTGCTGGTTCAAATCCCCTTGAGCAAGATCCTTAACCCACAGAAAAATGCGCTAGGGGCTCTGGATGGATGGCTGACCCAAGCCCAGGTCCTTGAACAAGACCCTCAACCCCCAGCTCCCTGGGCGCCGCTACGGGTGGCTGCCCTTCGCGGACAGCTTGCTCTACAAAGAGCAAGTTGAGGGAGGCGTAAAAAGAATTTCCCCACGGGGATTAATAAAAGTGTCAATTATTATCATCTAGTCCAACACATCTGCCTGAAAGGGTTTGCAGGAGACACTCCGCATTGAACAGCACTTAAGTTGGTTAAAACTTCTGATACGGAACCGAATGTATGGCAGCTAGGAACAACCATTTATGATTATTTATATATTATTATATATAATTATGTATATAATTATATCCATAATATATGTATATTGACTTATAATTATGATTATTAATTAATAATCATTAATTTAATTCAATCTCTCAGTAATATTGTTTGTGATGCCGCATTTTCAGTAAAATTATAAACGTGTGTCATGAGCAGATCTTTCGGAGGATGACCTCCGAAGTCGCACACAGAGTCATGCGTACGGTAATGTAATACGAGATCAGTAAAGGCTCTTCCAGAGGTTAAAAGCCAAAAAAGTCGGAAGGACTGGGAAAGTGAGAAGAGAGACTCTCTACCCCCCCCCCCCGTTCCCCACGAATTACTTCTCCAGTCCCACCTTGTTATGCTCAGCGTTACTTGGCTATTTAAAGGAAGCGGAGCCTTAGCTTTGCCAGACTGGCAGAAGCTGCAACATGCTCAGCATGCAGGCAGTCGGGGGAGGGGGGGGGGGGGGTTTGTGCGCCACTCGTTTAATCAGATCACTGTCATTCACACTGCACTCATTCCGCAGCAGTGGAGAGGAGGCACTGGGGCTCACGCTACGCCGCTTAGGTATGAGGCACGATGCCAACGTTAGGACAATGTATTCATTCAAGTTTCAGAAATTGATTCATATATTTATTTATTTATTAGGCTATGGCTGACAGCTGGTCTCAGCTAGGAGCATTTAGTAATTTGGTTTATTCTCCTATTGGGAATAAAATGTTAAATGGCGAAATTGTGAGGACATTAGAACAGTGTTTTGGTTTTGTGGTACTAGAATTCAGACTTTATTAAAATGCTTCGGATTATAAGAGATATATAGCCCTATTTTTAATTACAGACATTTATTCTGCTTACCTATACTTTTGTCTAAAATTAAATACAGGCGTGGAAAACAAGAGATTAGCCAACAAGGACCCAGTGGCAGCATGATCACCTCTATAAGTCACGTGATTCAAACCAATGACATTCTAGACATGCACACACATTGCTAACCTAGTGAGCTACACACATTTTATATATTTTGTTAATTTGATATCACTGAAGAGAATAATACTGTAGGCCACTCAACCAAAAACTGATATATGCAGCCTGAAATCAATAACTCACCCAAAGGGTTCAAGAAGATGACCGTTATGGGAATCGATCAGTAGAAACTCTTCCATAGATCTTGTCTAAAAACGAGCGTATGCTGGGAGAGGAAGGCGTGTGATTGGTGGAGGGGATTTTGTTTGGCCCAGCCTGCCTGACAAATGGCCAGTCCCCCCCCCCCCCCAGCCTGCTCTTCTGAGGTTCCATGTAAATGTCCCTTAGCCCACTAAACAATGTTCAAGTCTTTAGGAATAAAGTCCCAATGAGCGGCATGTTTTCTAAAGCGCAAATCTCACCTTTCATCCTGCTAACAGTGTGTTACTTCTTCATTTGAGTCGTCTTCATCCATCTTCACACAGTAAGCCTGGAACCTATCCCAGGCCGCTCGGGACAGAAGGCGGGACACCCGGAGCGGCGTGCCAGGCCATCAGAGGACACACACACACACACACACACACACAGGCCTGTACACATATCTTTGTGTGGATCGTCCATTCACTTCTATGGGCAGTTCCCTAATCCCAACAATGACAATCTTAGCCATAAGTAGCCAAACAAAATACAAGAGTTTTGACATTTTTAGTTTTTTGATTGCAGTCACATATTCTTATAAAATTGAGTTTCCTCATGTGGGGACTAAAAAAATGGTCCCCACAAAGTAATGTATACCTGGACCTCTCTCTCTCACACACACACACACACACACACACAGGTTTGTAATTATATCTTTGCAGGGACTCTCCATTCATTTCTATGGGGAAAACTCTAATCCCAACATGACGACCTTAACCCCTACCCAGCCCTAACCTTAACCATGAGTAAGCAAACAAAATACGAGAATGGCCCCCACGTGAAAATAACACATATTGTGGGGAACATTTGGTCTCCACAATACAATAAAAACATAATCCACCCACGCGCACACACACACACAGGTGCCAAGTCACCCGTCCACATGCTGTTCAACTTACACGAAAAACACAAAGCCCAGGACTAAGGCCTGTAATACAAGGAGACCCTGCAGGCTCCCTACATGCATGCAGCAAGGGCAAGACTTTAACCCCCACTGCCCACTCAGCCAGCATACCCCCCCCCCCACACCTACCTCGAGGTAAGGATTTAAGGTCCCCACTGTGCAATGAGAGATATGGCACCTGCATCTTGCACCCGGTTCCAATCTTTCCACTCCCCATAGATCAGGAAATACAGCCACAAAAATCAGGAATCATGTTACAAACCTGTTACCGAATGAACCTGTTCTCTAAATGAACCTGTTCTCTAAATGAACCTGTTCTCTGAATGAACCTGTTCCAAAATGAATTCTTCATAGAGCGTTATCCATCAATCTGCTTGTGCGGGTAAACCAGTTACCTAGACAGCCGAGTAAGATGTGGGGGTGGATCTCTTGGGGAGGGGTGACGGCAGTTGATGAGCCCATTTCACATTAAGTCAGGTATAAAACGTTGGTTCTTCCTCAACAGTCCCAAACCTGCGTAATGAGATCAGCCCAGATTTTATCATCTTTGCCAGCCGCAGCCGCTGTCCTGTTTCCTCTTTGCTCTGCTTTAATGAAGCTTTTGTTTGCCAGTCATACAAGCATGAGCACAGGTTCACTGGAATGTGCTTTCTTGCATATCCCTTCTTGCTCTGCTTTTTTTAAAGACATACACACAAATAAAGAGGTGAACGCAAAGCGTGGGGTCTGAGCCCACGGTCAGCCGTCCATCCGGAGCCCCTAGAGCATTTTTCTGTGGGTTAAGGATCTTGCTCAAGGGGATTCGAACCAGCAACCTTCTCTTCACAGGCAAAGAGGCCTGATCTTCAGCCCTTCATATTGTAAAAATGCCCCTTCAAAAGACCCCCTCCCCCCCCCACCCACCTACCTAATCTGTTCTTACCTCCAAATCCCAGAATCACACAGGTCTGTTCTGGGGCTCCTCCTTATAAACAACAACAATATCCAACGCCATATTAAATTCATGCAAAAAAGACAAAATACGCAAGTCAATGATCAAATTTATTGATATAATTCCATTTCAAGTAATTCCCTTCCTTGAGTTCTGTTACAATATTATTAGTTGTTGTCTAATGGTAGCCGTAAAACAAAAGTTTTTTCTTCTTTTTTCTTTTTTTAAACATTGAGCGCCCATACCTGCATTCATTTTAAAGGATTCACGAAGCCTTTTTGATGGAATAATGCAAGGCTTTCTTCTGATGTTTTTTTGTTCAGTCATAAGGCAAAAAAAAAAACATTACAAACTGTAAAAATTGTCCTTTAGAGCTCTCAAACTGGACAACGGTGAAAATTAGGTGTATCTAGGTATCATGCAAGGCCAGACCTGGCTTTTGCCTCTATCGTATAATAGAACTGCACTTCCGAAACACGGAAGGACCTGTAACGCGCACTGCATGTACAGCTGACCACCGCTCTGTCTGTAGCTTGCTTGACGTCACTTGAGGTTCAGTACCCTCTGATCTCCTCGTTTGAACTAGTTACTGGGATTTGCCATAACCACAGCTCAGGTTTCCAGAATTACTACCCATGTGATACCTGCAGTATTATCCAATCGGGAAGGAGCAGTACTTTATGTTTCTAAAATGGCTACTGAGGATATTAGATTTGACTATATGAATAACTGGATATCTGAGGCAAAAGAGTGTCATTTTTTTTAAAAAATCGATTCCGCCTATTTATGTGATCTCAGTGTCTTCAGACATGGTATGAGATGCCATTGGCCTGTACAAGACAGAACATCATGAGGTCATAATCCTTGGTCCTCAGTAGATGTAGCCTTTAAGATACAAGACCGTAATACTACAAATGAGTTAGCGGAATTGTTCACGATTCCCCAAATAAAATAAAATAAGACCGTTGTGATTTTTAGGACCTGGGACAGACGTGGATCGGTACAAGGCTGGGGTGCAGGGCGATCTGTCAAGGTTGCCGCCTAGCCTGTGGGTCCGGGTGTCCTCCAGACCAGCAGCAGAACTGCCAGGATGCTGAGCCCAGTCCTGCGCAGGACGCAGTCTGATTATCAGCTTGGCTCATCTTCCCATATTTTAAAATATACTTTACATCCTCCAAGGAAAAATCTAGCGAGTCAGTATAAGTAGATGCACATCCTGTCCTTTCCGTGTTGCTAATGCTGTCCCTTTACATTCTCTATGTTTAAATTTCACCATATATATTTGTAGTTTGATAATAAATAACAGAAGATGGCAAGGTCTGGTATTCATGGACGATATCTGTGCAACACACCAATACGCCACCCCCACGCTTTAACAACCCCGATGGTGAATGTCAAAACAGCTAGAGGCAAGACACGAACCAGTCACTCACTCCGTCTTTTTAGGACGTAGCTGTACAGCCAGACGTCTCAAACATGCCCCGCACGTTAATCCCGGGGACACCAGACAAGCACGTTCATTAGCGGTAACGGCATGAGGTGTCACCGTGCCACCAAGGAGAGACAGACAGTCCAGAGAATTCGGGGGGAATCCCGCTGCACAATGGCAGCCACTAGGGGGCGTCCACTTCCACATTACAAAATCAGCGTGAAACTGTCAAACCCGCATCTCAGCACCTGCCTCCTTCACTGTGGCTGAGGATACAAAACCTTACTCTGCCGCTTCTAATAAAGAAAATTTCAGGGGGATAAGTGTATCTCGGATAACTGCGTGCTCTTAACGCTGTCGTTTAGCCGCCGTCCAAACTGACAACACTCCTCCACCATGTGGGTTTGGCGCTGAAAATAACGGCCAAACGAAACAGGCAAAATTAACAGTCATCCAGTGCTGGGTGGTAATGAATGGGGGGGAAAAAAAATGTGTGTCGATTAGCCTCATCCCAGCTGCTGCTCTTCTATAAATCTGTAGCACTTGATTTAAGAGGGAAAGAAAAAGTGAGAGAGAGAGAGAGAGAGAGAGAGAAGAAAACTACCGATACATCCCTTCACAGCAGATCCCTTTATAATTCAGGCCAGAAGACCGAAAAGCACCAAAAACGGCTTTGACAAGGCACCTTCCCACCTCACCGCAACTTACATACACCCTACTACGACAGAACTCCCTCTGAAACACTGAATGACTCTCCTACACGCAGCACGGTTCAGCACATCAGCAGGCAGAGCGCGACCTGCCCACCTGTCCCTCGTAGCCTCGAGGTCCAGGAGAATCCTAAACATGCATAAAAAAATACACACGAGCAGTCTGAGAGGTATGAAGAGTAAATGTACCCGCCCCCAATATCTGAGATCGTACAAAAAAAACAAAAGAACTCAGAAGCGTGATGAGAGAGCGGGTTTGTAAGATTTGTCAGCAGTGTGACAGACAGCGGAAGACGTTGTCGGAGATTTTTTCCCCCCACGAGGAAGACGGTAAGCAGCAGAGACTCACGGGTATGACGCGAGCGGATTCAGGGACGCTTTTTGAGACTGACTGCTTTCACGTCGGACTCGGCGACGTGGGCCACGAGGTCGACCCAGTTTCCCTGAATGGCTTCCCGTCCGCCCCTCCTCCCGCAGTCTCCTCGTCCGGGTCGCGGGGGTTCGCAGTCTGGCTGTTTCTAAGGCCCTCCCCGGGTACAGCTGTCCAGGCACTTGGAGTTTCGTTACGGTGGAGCTGAGCTTAAGCCGTCCCAGAAGCCCGCATGCAGGTGGATGGGTTGCTTCTCCGGGAAGGGGGCAAGGCGACGGGGTGAGAGGCATCTTGGCATCTGAGATGACGTGGGCGGCTGGCTGGCTCATCAGTGAGGGGGAGGAGGGGGAGGAGGGGAGGGGGCATGCGTGAATACTGCCTAATAGGATAGGAATCCCAAGGTTAAGGTCATTCATCGTTGAGGGTGGGACCACACCTAGAGAATCGATCTCCCGTGCGCCGGCCTCAGTCTGTGTGATTGTTGAGGTCACTGCTATGGTTTTGCTTGATGTCGGGGCCACCTTTGCCCGCCCTGCCTCGCCCTGTCAGGACCCTGTAGCAGCCCCTGGCGATCCTGTACATCCAGATGGTGTTCAGAATGTCCAAGCAGACGCTGGAGACGATCCAAGCCACCTGGGGTCCCATTCCCAAGCGGACGAAGGCAGGGGTCCCGAAGGTAGCCCCCACTCGGGTGTAGTAGGAGGGGATGACGGCGATGCGGACCAGGAAGAAGACCAGCGTCATCATCATACCGTTGGCCACCACCAGGCGGTTGGTGCGTGGGATGGAGAGGACCTCGAAAAACCATCTGCAGAGAAGCAGACATCAGATCTTTTAGCAGCTGGCAGAGACAAGTAAAGGAGTGAGGAACATAAGAGGGGTTTCCTAAAGAGGTGATGGAGGTGGTGAGTAAGTAGATCGTGGATCATGGCCTCCATCATGGAGATGTGACCTCATGATGACTGGCACCATTGTAGATTTCCATCTGATCTTAGCTATGCAAATAAGGGCAACCGAAGCCCCCCGAGGGAGGGCATTAGCTTTTGCTAACAGGAACTTGTGCAGCGGTATCTTCTTCCCTCGTTCCTCCCGCTCAGGTGTCTCTCGCCTTCGCTGCCTCCTGGAGTCTCCGCACGCAGGATTGACGCCTTGCCTAAGTGGCTTCACGCCCCCTGAGGTGCCCCTCCCGCCCCAGGGGCCGCTTGCGTCGGCGGGATAGCGATGTTTGCAAACGGGAGTACAGAGCAGCCGCGGAGCTCTTACCTCTGGTTGACAAACGGAGTAGACAGCTCCGAAATGAGGCGGAAGTTGGCGAAATACGGCAGCACTCCACGATTCTGCCAGGCACACACAGACACGGGGGCTATTGATGGGGGTTTGGGTGGGGGTGTCCTTTTACAAAATTCAGACAAATAAGCCTTTGGGGCAACCAAACAGGAAACAGAACAGGTCGTGATCAAAGAAACCATTAAAAAGCTCAATTTAGCGCAGTACACTTTAGTGAACACAGGCAAAAAAAACACGCTAAAAATAACTAGCATCATAACCAAGTATTTTCTATTAATCTCATGATCATCTGAGCATCAGAACCAGCGCACACTGTGCTCATGACCGGGCCCTGACTGCGCTGTGCGGTCGTCTGAACATTAACCCGGGCACACGGCCGCTTTGTGCCCGTCGGTAAGGGGTGGCGCACCAAGACGTATCCGTAAGCGTAGAGCGCGGCGAGGTGGTGGCACACGAAGAAGCCATCTCCCATGGTGCTCCAGTTGCAGGCCAGTAGCAGGAGGTCTGTGGGGGAGGGGGGGACAGTGGGGACAGTCGGGTCAATGGGGCGGTGGGGGGGGCATTCAAATAAAGCATGCCTCCTCTAATCCTGTCATTCCCAGTGACCCGGAGCTATTTGTGGCATCTCCGGTCCACGGTTCCCGTTCTGAACATGCTCTGTGTCCATCTCAGTGGGGAAAACCCATGGAATTTAAATAAGCGGGTAAACAATGAATGATCCAGCATGACCCTTAAGGCTAAAATGGGGATCTTACATTTACCCCATTTAGCAAATGCTTTTATTCAGAGCGATGTGCATTTTTGAGAAGGTTGGGTCAGAGGGTCCCAGGAGCGATCGGGAGTTGGGGGCCTGAAGCGCTCAATGGTGAAATGCAGTGGCATAAGAGAAGGTTTGGTATTGGGAGGGAACAACTTAATCATATAAATATAAAGATTTATTTTCTGGGGGTGGGGGAGGGCGAATGAAGCCCAATTTAATGTTGGGGGTACACACCCAACTCGCTGAGTCGGTTCTAGAAGTAGAACTAAACGTAGATAGCGCTAGCCGATTTCCTGTCAGCGCTAGCCGATTTCCTGTCAGTGGTAGCCAATTTCCTGTCAGTGGTAGCCAATTTCCTGTCAGTAGTAGTTGATTTCCTGTCAGCGCTAGTTGAGTTCCTGTCAGCGCTAGCCGAGTTCCTGTCAGTGCTGCCCAATTTCCTGTCAGCGCTAGCCAATTTCCTGTCAGCGGTAGTCAATTTCCTGTCAGCGCTAGCCGATTTCCTGTCAGCGCTAGTCAGGTTCATGTCAGTGCTAGCCGATTTCCTGTCAATTTTAGCCGATTTCCTGTCAGTGCTAGTTGATTTCCTGTCAGTGGTAGCCGATTTCCTGTCAGTGGTAGCCGATTTCCTGTCAGTGGTAGCCGATTTCCTGTCAGTGCTAGTTGATTTCCTGTCAGTGCTAGCCGAGTTCATGTCAGTGCTAGCCGAGTTCATGTCAGTGCTAGCCGAATTCAAGTCAATGCTAGCCGATTTTCTGTCAGTGCTAGTCGATTTCCTGTCAGTGCTAGTCAAGTTCCAGTCAGTGCTAGCTGATTTCCTGTCATTTCTATGGGAAAAATGCTAATGCTAACAATGAGAACCTTAACCCCTACCCAGCCCTAACCATAACCAGAAGTAACGAAACAAAATACAAGAGTTTCTGCATTTTATAGTTGTTTGATTGGAGTCACAGATTTTTAGGAAATTGCGTTCTCCCTTATGGGGACCGGGAAACTGGTCCCCATAAGGTCAAATTAGCAGGTTTTTATCGAATTGTGGGAACCGAGAAAGTGGTCTACACGAGGTAAAAAGCTACTGGCTTTTATTACATTGTGGAGAAATCTGGTCCCCACAATGTGATAATTACAAAAACACACACACACACAGACAGGGAAGGGGCAGACTCACCATACAGAAGGTAGCCGCACGTTATTGCCACATTGAGCTTGACCAGCGTGGGGTCCCCCCTGCAGAACGACAGCACCAAGGCAACACGCTGGTGAGTGAGCAGCCCCCGCCACACAGGAACCAAAGCAAAAGAGCTTCCATGAACGCCGCTCATCAAATCAGGCAAGACATAGGAGAATAGACCACCTCAGCAGAAAAATCTCCTTATAGAAGCGTTTTCAGAAATAAAACTAAAGTAAGCCAAGAACTTGTTTCTTGAACGGCTATTGATTTTTATGGGTAAAAATGTAAATACTGTATAACACTGTGCAGCCACGTTATTACCTAAGGCAGGGAGGAGGTACACTATGCAGCACGAAATGGGGACGTAACGGGGAAAGAAAAAAGCAGAGGAACACCGACCGCGACCAGCTGCTTGTGTTTCAATAGGTACAAATAGTTTTCTGTGCACAGTTGCAACTTCTTATCTTTTATTACCCAGGGCAAGGTGAGTGTGAGCATGCTGACCGGGTCATGAGGCAGGGGTGATAGGGCATCATAGGACAGAGTCACGCGTGCGCGCGCGCACACACACACACACACACACACACACAGTCAGACACACACACACAGGTTTGTAATTATATCTTTGTGACGACCCTCCATTCATTTCTATGGGCAGAACCCTCATCCCAACATGACGACCTTAACCCCTACCCAGCCCTAACCTTAACCATAAGTAACCAAACTAAATATGAGACTTCTGGCATTTTTACTGTGTTTGATTGCATTCACAGACTTTTGTGGGGACCTGAAAAATGATCCCCACAGCATCAAAATAACAGGTTTTTATTGTGGGGAACACTTGGTCCTCATAACGTAATATAAACATAATCAACACGCACACACACATTAAAAATCATGAATCCCATATCTGTGTTCCTGGCAAGTGACATTATCATAATGATAAGCTGTTTGATGATGTACAGGTTGCTTAATGTTGCAGAGGCCCCCATGGGGGGGGGGGGGGGCACCGCAGTAGTAAGGTTACTGGTCCTGAGGGATGCCCAGGCCTCCTCGCCCGCAGTGTAACCTGGCAACACCTGAGCCGCAAACTGGTGACAGCGCAGCAGAAATGCCGCCCCCCCCCCCGAGTAAGCGACACCAGCGTGGTAAGGGACACCGGCACTGCAGCACTGCCTCATGCGACACTGACAGCCAGCTGGACACCTTTGTCTTCAGGGGTCGACGCCATTTGGCATCTGCGGATATTTCAGGGTCCGTCAGGGAATCTATGAAGGGCCTCGAACCCCTTACAGCACGGGGCGACATTCCATTCCTCATGCTCCTCTACAAATCAGCAGGAAAGTCACGATGCCTCATCGCCCCCTAACACCAGAGTTACATCGCCGTCCATCTGCGGCGAAGAGCCAGAAAATAAAAATCAAGAGGACAACAAACAAGAGGCCGATTAAAGGAAAAAAATGTGCCATAAGTGGTCAGACAGACAAAGGGGGGGGGGGGGGATGAGTGGATAATAAGGAGTCCGGCGTCAGAAAGTGGGGGATGGGATGGGGGGGGGGCAGTCTGCCAGGATCCTGGGAACGCCATGGTGGCGGTGAAAGGAGAGAAAGGGGGGATTTTCTCTGCTTTCAGAGAGGCGGAGGAGGGGGCGGACAATGCGAGCTGGGGAGGTGGTATTATTGATCAGATGGGGGACGGGGGGGGGGTCACACGGGGAGGGACGGGGGCTGCTAACTGGGCCGGTGTTGTTTCACCATGAAAAGCAGCCTTGTTTGGTGGGGGCCCTCTCTTCTCACGATGCGGCGAGTGGCGGGGGGGGGGGGATTGGGGCGGGAGAGAGAGGGAGAAGATGGATTGGGGGGAAAGCGGCCCAGTTTCCCTCTTGGTGCAATGTGGTACGTTCTCAGAGGGGCCGCAGGCACATTATAGGGTGGCGGGCACTGGGGGGGGGGGGCAATGTAGGGGGGGATGGAGAGATGGAAACACCCTGTTGTCACAGAAAATCGGCAGAATGGTGGGAGGGCTGCGCTTTTCTCCTCCCCCGCCTGTAACACAGAGATATGATGTGCCCCTCCCCCCCCGCAATGCGACGCCCCACACAGGCCGCACTGGGTGGACCACAGGGTATCTCCCGCATTTCCCTCGCTTACCACACGGGGTCCTCATTGACGGCATCATCGAACCACAGGATGTAGAGGCAGAAGAGGCCTACGATGAGGGCGTGGACAGTGGACACCAGCCTGCGGACGGAGACACGGGGGGAGGGGGGTGGGAGGGTGGAGTGCTGTGATGTCACTACACAGGACAGCAATGCGCGGAAATGACATCATTATACATCGTCTGCTGTCACAAACGTACATCATGCTTTGGCCTTTCACATGTAATGGGGGGATGTGCCTTTGAATGAACTAAAGGACTCGAGTAAAGATGAAATTATTTAACACTAGAAGTTATATAACTGTTAGAAAAAGTTTGCTTTGGCTTTTTATGGTATGGGATGATATACAAAACATAAAAAAACATCTTAGCTAGTCAGACAGTCTAGTGTGTGTGTGTCTGTGTGCCTTAAAGCGCAGACCTTTGGAACTCTTATCACCCTCATGAAAAGCACTTGGGCCATGTCCAGTTATAATCTCCCCAGGAGTGAGCGAAGCCCCTCCACTACGGGCCACACCGGGCCGATGGAAACAGAGGTGGAGAACCGCTCCTGTTCAGGATCAAGCGAGGCCGGTCACCCAGGGAGGAGGCAAATGAGGGGGGGCGGTTATGCGGTGATGCAAGCCTTCTGCTTCTGCCTGAAGGCTACCGCGCTGTTCATTAAATATACATAACCCCTGGCTACCCTGCCAAGGGTAATGATTCTCGAGGGAGGGTGGAGGAGGTGTGAATGTGCGTACGTGTGTGTAGGGGGGGAGGAGAGTGGAACAGTCCTCTGCTTCCCTCCTCCTTGGCTCGTAGCCTAATTAACACCAGCACACGCCCCAACGAGGCCGAACCCAGGGCCTCAGCAGCCAGCAGGCGTGTGCAGCTCGTCATGCAGGCACACGTGAAAGACACGGTCCGGTAAATAAAAAACACCAGAATGGCAGCGAGGCAGGTTGACTGACCTGAAACAGGAGTCAGGCCCGCGGGATCCACGCACCCCCCCCCCCTCACCTCGAGGTTATCTGCAGCTCTCCGATTATCTGCAACTCCGACCCGCAGCAATGGGGCGAGATCTGGTAGACCGGCCTGGTTTATGGCTAACAGAGAGGATCATTAAGAGGCTAATGAGTGAAACCAAACCCCAGAGACTCTACAAAACAACTATTAACACGCCAGAAGCTAGCAGACGCCCACCTGCTCACTCGCCCGGCTGCACCCCAGGGAGAACCTTCCAGATTCCTCCGAAAGTCGCTTATCGCCATTCGCCAGCTCCCTAGAATCTCCAAATGCGTGCTGTGTCATGTGTGTCACAAGCTGTCAGGTGCCATTAAGTGCCGCGACCTTTCACGGTAACCAAAGACACACTGGGTGTATTCCTGTGTCTGTTACTGCTTAGCTATGGGATGTTTCACATCAAGGTCTACTTCGTTTTGTACTGGCACAACGGCTCTCTATCCAAGGCAAAGCCTAGACTACAAAATGACCACAACTCAATAATCCGTGACAAAAGATAAGTAGGCAATCAGTTATCATATTACACGGTAAAAATCAGTTGACCAAAATAACGTCTGTTGAGCCGGCTCTTTTGGGTACGAGACACACTTCCCCGGATGGCTGGTCTTGGTGAAGGTCTCGGTCAGTGTCTGGGTCTACGACAAGTCGGAGGCAGAGCCCTAAAGAGTGTCGGCAGAAAAGTGCGACAAACTACAGGGCGCCGCCCTCCCGGGGCCTCTGCCAGCCACACACCATCGAGCGTGTTTCATGACCTCACCAGCCCGAAATGGGCCCGGTCTCACGCTCTCACAAGGCATGACCAGAAGGAGCGGCGTGCAAACTAAACAAAACGGTGAGTCACAACGCCAGGTTACGCCACACACGGGATCTCCGGTCCTGCGACTCCACAGTCATCTGTCGGGCACCGTTGCCACGCTCACGCCTTTCACGCAGCATCGAGTTTATGGACAGCCAGGGACCCTCGAGGCTGGGGGTCAGTATGCATCGCAAACACGAAGACGACCAATTCAGAGCCTTACATCTCACAGTTAACTCATACCTTACACCCAGGGGCAGATTATAAAAATTGTGGCTACTAGCCAACTGTGCTTGTTCAGTGAAAAAAAATTAGCTTGACATGCAATTTCTTTTTACTAGCTAGCGGGCTAAGGTTCAGGCTTTTGTACCTGCCCTTCGTCTAAATTACTCACCTGCGGTGAGAGAGGGCGGGCTAAATCTTCAGCACTGATTACATTACATACATTACTTAAGGCTTCTCTGGCAGTATGTTTAGTGTTTCTCCTTTAAGAGTAAGTGATCCATAAGTGGGCTCATTCAGCACACAGTACTGAGAATGAAGCCATCACCATGTGCTGAAGCTGCTTCATACGCCACACGGTACTGAGAATGAAGCCGTCACCATGTGCTGAAGCTGCTTCATACTCCACACGGTACTGAGAATGAAGCCGTCACCATGTGCTGAAGCTGCTTCATACTCCACACGGTACTGAGAATGAAGCCGTCACCATGTGCTGAAGCTGCTTCATACTCCACACGGTACTGAGAATGAAGCCGTCACCATGTGCTGAAGCTGCTTCATATTCCACACGGTACTGAGAATGAAGCCGTCACCATGTGCTGAAGCTGCTTCATACTCCACACGGTACTGAGAATGAAGCCGTCACCATGTGCTGAAGCTGCTTCATACTCCACACGGTACTGAGAATGAAGCCGTCACCATGTGCTGAAGCTGCTTCATACTCCACACGGTACTGAGAATGAAGCCGTCACCATGTGCTGAAGCGGCTTCATACTCCACACGGTACTGAGAATGAAGCCGTCACCATGTGCTGAAGCTGCTTCATACTCCACACGGTACTGAGAATGAAGCCGTCACCATGTGCTGAAGCGGTTTCATACTCCACACGGTACTGAGAATGAAGCCGTCACCATGTGCTGAAGCTGCTTCATACTCCACACGGTACTGAGAATGAAGCCGTCACCATGTGCTGAAGCTGCTTCATACTCCACACGGTACTGAGAATGAAGCCGTCACCATGTGCTGAAGCTGCTTCATATTCCACACGGTACTGAGAATGAAGCCGTCACCATGTGCTGAAGCTGCTTCATATTCCACACGGTACTGAGAATGAAGCCGTCACCATGTGCTGAAGCTGCTTCATATTCCACACGGTACTCAATATCAGTTCTTTATCCTGTTCTGCTTTTGCTGCCAAAACCTTGCAAGCAATGAATTCCCACCATTTTGTGAAAAATACTACATGACATGCTGCTTGATGTATCCGCATATGCATTTACTGTGAGCCTAAGCAGATTTGTCACTAGTTTTTGCCGTTTAAATGGTATGATTGTGTATGCACATTTGCACGTGCGGGTGTCTTTCCCTGTGCATGCGCCGGACAGTCTCCCACCTGGAGTTCCACTCGGGACGCTTGGCTGATGGCAGGCGGCTGTAGCCAGTGGCCACGGCCGGTGAGAGCCGGGGACTGGCCACAGAGAAGAGCAGCTGGAAGCCCACGAAGCTGCCAACCACCACGCTCAGCTCTCTCATCTCCATCTCTCAGCTGGGACCACAGAGACGGAAACATGGAGGGAGAGAGAATGATGAGTCTGAGATACGGGCAAGCATACAGAGATAGATAGGGAGCCCTATACCAAAGACAGACAGGTCTAACAAAGAGAGACATACAGTAGAGAGACAGACAGGTACAACATGGAGAAACAGGTACATCAGAGAGACATACAGACAGACAGGGATAACAGAGAGACATAGTACATACTCAGACAGTAGGCCTATAACAAAGACAGACAGGTATGACAGAGAAACATACAGAGACAGGCACATTAAAGACAGGCAGGTACAACACAGAGACAGGTACGACAGAGAGACATACAGTGTACAAACAGACAAATCTATCAGAGAGACCTACAGTACAGAGACAGATAGGCACATAACAAAAAGAGACAGGTCTAACAAAGAGAGACAAGCAATACAGAGACAGACAGATACAACATGGAGAGACATGTACAACAGAGAGACATACAGTTTATAGACATACAGGGTTAACAGAGGTAGATTTAAAGTACAGAGAGTGGCAGGTATAACAGAGACAGACATACACTACAGAGACAGACAGGTAGGCTTATAACAAAGACAGACAGCTACAGTATAACACAGAGAGACAGGTACAACAGAAACAAGCAGGTATAACACAGAGAGACAAACAGGTATAACAGAGACAGACCTGTACAACAGAGAGAAACAGTACAACACAAAAACAGGTATAACAAAGACAGACAATTATAACAGAGATAGATATAAAAAAGATGAACACGTAGTATAAAGACATACAGGTAAAAGAGAGAGACATACAGCACAGACAGACAAGTGTAAAAGAGAGAGACATACAGCACAGACATACAGGTAAAAGAGAGAGACATACAGCACAGACAGACAAGTGTAAAAGAGAGAGACATACAGCACAGACAGACAAGTGTAAAACAGAGAGACATACAGCACAGACATACAGGTAAAACAGAGAGACATACAGCACAGACAGACAAGTGTAAAAGAGAGAGACATACAGCACAGACAGACAAGTGTAAAAGAGAGAGACATACAGCACAGACATACAGGTAAAAGAGAGAGACATACAGCACAGACATACAGGTAAAAGAGAGAGACATACAGCACAGACAGACAAGTGTAAAACAGAGAGACATACAGCACAGACAGACAAGTGTAAAAGAGAGAGACATACAGCACAGACATACAGGTAAAAGAGAGAGACATACAGCACAGACAGACAAGTGTAAAAGAGAGAAACATACAGTACAGACAGACAAGTGTAAAAGAGAGAGACATACAGCACAGACAGACAAGTGTAAAAGAGAGAGACATACAGCACAGACAGACAAGTGTAAAACAGAGAGACATACAGCACAGACAGACAAGTGTAAAAGAGAGAGACATACAGTACAGACAGACAAGTGTAAAAGAGAGAGACATACAGCACAGACAGACAAGTGTAAAAGAGAGAGACATACAGCACAGACAGACAAGTGTAAAAGAGAGAGACATACAGCACAGACAGACAAGTGTAAAAGAGAGAGACATACAGTACAAAGACAGACAGATGGACACAGCCAGGTACTATATAACAGAGGCTGACAGGTATAATAAAGACAGACAGAAGGTACAGAGAGACACAGATGGACACAGAGAGGTATAACAGAGGCTGACAGGTATAACACAGAGAGACATAAGGACTTGGAGGCCTGTATAGCACCGACATACAATAACAGACAACAATCTGTACAGATGTCCAAATAAAAGGGGGAGAGTGGCTGAAGAGTGAAACGATGGGAGCAAAAGAAGGCAGAGAGAGCAGAGGCACTGGGGATGATCAGAGGCTAGACTCCAATTCAGCGCAATTCAATGTATATTTATATAGCGCCTTTCACAACAGAGTCGCCCCGAGGTGCTTTACACAGATGTGTCTTAATATATTCCTACATCATTTAACAGAATAATTCATAAACAGGGAAAAGGGAAGACAAAGAAAGAGAAGACAGCCAGATGACAACGTAGGCGAGGCGGCTAAACGAGAGGGTCTGGCAGGAGGGAATCCAGCGGTGCCTCCCCGCAAACAAGCGGCCAGCCGCCCCCCTGCCGGCGGCTCGGGCCGCCGAGGAGCACAGGGCGACGGGCAAGAGGGGCGGATGTGCCGCAACTTAAAAACGAAGAGACGGCAGAGAAGCTCGCGTGCGGAGAGGACACTGCGAAGGGGACTGCGGAGATGAACGCTTAACGCCTGATCAATATCCCAAGGAAGGGCAATAGTTCAGCACCATTTCCTGGGCTTTATTGCTGCATTGCAAATTTCACAGTGGCCCCCACCCACCGCCACCCGCCATCACACTTTTATGCTACACCAGACCTTATGCCCACACAGCCCATAATGATTACCCACAGAGTGCTACGGAAGATGTAATAATTTTCTTTCAGTTACACCAGCTGGCCACAAGGGGCGCGTGGGGCGCCGTTGAAACGCATGCTGGACTGCGACACATCCGTGTGGCTCTGTGCAGCCCAATGCGTGTTATATGAAGGCGTCAGGCCATCTTAAGGCTCTGCCAATTTAAAATAGGAGGGGATATGATTAAAATGAAGCCTCTTATTAGAACAAACAGATGTTAGATTAATCAGTATTCGAGGTTCGCCACTGAAGTTTAAAGGATCACTGTTCGGTGATGTGGCACAGGAATAATCAGCTGATTAACACTCTGAACCCGCCGTCACCCCCCCCCCAGAAGCAATGCTCTTTTAACTATTGACTCCTGCCTGATTCTCTTTTTCAGCTGCGACCTTTCTCTCTCTCGCATGCAGTACTCTAAAGTTACTCTGTACCTCAGCACTGACAAAAAAAAAAAAACCCATCGTGATATTGCAATCAGCAATATTTCCTAGAAACAGCTTCATTTACCACCCACGGCCCTATTTTTATCCCGCGACACTGAAGCTGGTGTATGCGCTACGCACATTACCAAGAATGAAGCCCTCACCATGAGCTGAAGCTGTTTCATTCACCACACACAATACTGAATATGAGCCCTTTATCCGGTGCTGAAGCTGCATCATTCACCACGCAGCACTGAATGTGAACCCTCTGCCCCAAAGCTCTCCCGTAAGCCGACGCTTCTCTACCAACAGGCCAAACTATGGATCTTCTTAACAGCAACAATCTTTTTCCAGTGTGTTACTTTACGCCTGCAAAGCAGTCCTAATTATACTCAGAATTTCCATAAATGACCAGTTGTGGACGAAAAAAGAAAACCCAAAATACACACCCCTCAGTACCCTGCTGTGACTTTAGAAGAGCCGGCAGGACCCTGACCTAGGAGTCATGGTGGGCAACTGCCAAGAGACACACAGTCTGCCACCGTAACAGACCGCAATGCATCGACGGCATGGTGATTACGGACTATGCACTGCTGTCTGGATTATGGGCCTGCTCCTGGACAATGGACCTTCCCACCTTGTAGAACATGCACGTTGGGTCCCTTCGCTCTTCTCCATGTTACGCCGCTGTGCAGAGGTCCACTGCTCCCTGCATCGCTGCACCCCCACGAGTTTAAGCATGATAAATATGTACCCGCAAGCAGGCCGATCGAGTTCTCCCCAGAACGCTTTCCTCAGTATGGGAACAGCCACCGATTATGCTGGACCTACACGATGAGCACAGTCTCAGTTCAGGTCATTATTATTAAACAAAGCTTTCCAGGGTGCGGACTTGCCTTACGCCCTGTGCTCCCTCGGATAGGCGCAAGGTTTCTCCGCAACCCTGACCAGGATATGCAAAGATAGATGGATGAATGGATGGATGGATGGATGTGGATATTAACAAAGCTCTGTTGCAATGCTTTAAATACAGAGATGGGCAGAGAGCTTCAGTGAAGATGCAATTCATGGAATGGACAAATGCACTGCTATTCCAGATGCAGTCCACCAAGTTCAAGATGATCAAATTGAATTCATAACTGTATTATGGTTCTTCATATCAACTGTATTAAATAAGTCTGTATCAGCGTATTCTGGAGGTTTCCGTGGACCGTTCCCTCATTCTGGAAACCCTGCATCAGCCAAGAAGCATAGAGCATATGATATATGCAGGTTGACTTGGTACTTACCCTATCATGAATTTTAGCATTAAAAACTAATATCTGTTCATGAACAAAAAATATAAAAGCAATAATGTAATATTGTGATACACTTCCCATGTCCACGTAGTGCACAATTGAGATTACTTGTTAATAACGTTAATAATGTCTATTACCTGGCCCAAGATTTCCCCACTAGAAGGGTAATCTTTACTTTAATATGCTCAAATCCCAATACGAAAAGCAATTGAAATGTCTGAAATAGCCGCATCACATTTAAGCCGCCTGCTGCAGGTATTTATCGGACATCGATGATTAAGATTCTCATTAACATTTATTATTAGGATTAATTAAAATATATTTCCCTGGGCAATTATTTCATACTTGCTCTGCACTTTAAATTTAAGCATCTAAAACCAGCGACATCGCTGTCGGTGACTGAATTTCAATCATTGAATCGCATTAATAATTTGCGAACAATCATTAGACAACAAAATACACCGGTCAGACCTTGCACAAGAAAATCTACGATTAGAAACAATACATTTACATGTACAATTTACACATTTCTTTTCTAAAATATTTCAGAAGAATATTTCACCGAGTATTTTATATACCTCGGACACATACGCAGTGGACGTGCTTGTACCTTGATTCCCACACATTTCTACACAAAGATAATGACCAGTCTTATACAAAGCAGTCATTGCTGTAAGCCACGCATCCTTTTCTCTTCCACAAAGGCTGCCCATGCAGCGAGAAAACCGCACCAATTCGGTCCGGCCGGGCGCGATAAACGGAGGAGCAGCAATGCGGTTTTTTATATTGCAATCTGTTTGCCATCTTACTCCGGCTACCTACCATGCGGATTCCTGCTACAGTATATAGGTTAACGTTACTCGATCGGCGTGTGACTAATCGCTTCCCACTAGAAGCAACACAGACGGGGAGACCACTTACGTGTTTAAGTTCATAACGCCAGTTTTAAGCACATATAAATGCAAAACAGTTATCCAACAGACCTCCTCCCTCCTTTCTTCCTCGCAAGTGCATGATTTCCCCAGGAAAACTACTTCGCACTCCGCTCATATAAAACTAGTATCCGTGCAAAACAACATTCACCTACGCCTTTGTTTACCAACTTTCATTATATAAATACGCAAGATGAAAATACCTGGTAGCAGTTTCATTTGTCTTTGTTTAAACGATATTTGCTTCTTCGCTGTTGTCTTCGTACTTTCTTGGCACTTCCTTGGGTCTTCCTAGCTAGCCTCTAACAGCTAAATATCTATTTCGATTTCCAGCAGCCCCAGACCTATGTCACTGGCTCTTACCACCTTGCCACCAAGCGCCGTGTGCCGCTATTCATTATTCAGATTGTAACAATCAGCGTCCGGGAAGCACATAGATTTATAAATTTCATCCCATTAAATTCATCCGACGTAACACCTAACTTCAGAGAGTTTGATTTTATTTTTGATGGTAAGTCCAGTGTTTTTCTTTTTTTTTTTTGCATTGACAGCCAAGACTGACATATGACGCAAACACGCGACTGATCCCCTTCCTCGCGACGACACACCCCTCCCCGTAACCACTCCTTCACTCAAAAATAGTTTATTCATGGATCTTATATTCCGATTGGGCAGCGTAGCCGTTACGTCAACAGTAGCGGCCAATCATAACTCAACGCCCTTAGCACTTAAATAAAAATCACGTCTCATGTTAGCTTAACAGTATTTTAACAAATGCACTGCAAGATATCGACCGTTAAAAAAATGTGCACTTAAACAAAAGGTAAAAGTGAGATTAGATAAAAAATATCTTCAATATACAACTAAAACCTTATGTATACATGAATAATAATAACACAAACCTGCAGATATCTTGCTCTTGTTCCTTCAATATAATTACTTTAATAAAATTCTCATCTCTGAACAGATTAATAAATCCAATAGAATTAAGTATTCTGCTAATAAATAGTTAAATTGATAAAAAAAAACCAATAGGTTTCTTTGGTATGGTAGTGCATAAACATTTAACAAAAATAAAATACAAAACCTTTTGTAAAAAGTTAGCATAGTCATTACTGTTTACCAGTTGACTTCCATAAGCTATACCTCTGTAATAGCGTGACAAAGGCTGCGTTGACGACTTTCCCGCGATAACTAGGCTACCACACTAATGCTTCGTCCGTATATAGATGGTTATAGAGAAAACATTTTCATAGACTGTCATCATCACTCTATCATTTATACTGTTGGGTAACTTTGTTTAGCAGACCATTTTTGAATTTGATATTTATGGCATAATCCTTCCAGGATTCTTACTAGACGGTTTTTCTTGCAGAATATTTTGAGTTCTCCCCCAAACTTTCAAGCGCGGTTTTCTTCAGTTCCATATTGGTAATATCTTCTTTGAGGGTTCTTCACTATGCAGCATCCTACTCTCTCTCTCTCTCTGTCCCCCCCCCCCCCCCACACACACACACACACACACACACACAAACTATGTGGACTTTTGATTGATTGATGCTCCTCAGTCTGCCTCCGCCGATGGGGATTAGCGGGGCATTATTTACGCACTTCCGTACTCAAGCTGCAGCGGAGCCGCTTCGACACTGAGCTGTCATTGATGATGCAGTTGCTCATACTGGACCACTGTAGCCAGCTGAAACCGACCCTGCAGCACATGACGCTGCAGGAACCAATTAAGGCTTAACATTTTCAACCCTGAACTCCCTGCAAATATTATATGCAACCTATCAATACATTTAAACTCAAATTTCAAATTAACTTCAACATACACAAACACTGGTGGGAAAATAGCATATTGACTGAGGAAGCATATTTATGACCACAGAATCATAGGTCTTGGATATTGATGTTTTACTATTGATCAAAGTGCTTATCCTGTGCCCTAGCTGACCAACTCTAAAAACTAGACCGTAAAATTACGTAATTAATAAGAACTGCTTTTTGCATCTCAAAAGCTGCTTATATAGTAAAGGAAGGTAACATGGCATATGCGTGTTGAATTGGTTATTCGAACTGTGTCAAACAAAATAAATATAATACACTGCCATCTAGTGAAGTTTTCGATATACTACACATTCAATGTTCGAGGCATCTGAGATGACAAAGGAATAGACTAGGTTCTGTACAGGCAGAGTTATGTGAGGTCTTTATATAGATACTGTATGAGTCTCTACTCGACTATAAATACTTGATTAATATTTCATATTCACACCTTTATTTATTTGGGGAGATATATACATTTCGTTGTAAGAATGACTTAGTAATTCATTTTAATAGCTCTTTCGGTTGTAATTAATGTCACGTGAGGTTACCAAAATATTTAGACACTCACGAACCTCTTGAAGTTTTTGTGTCTTACTAAGTAGCAGCTAATAAGCTAATTTACGGTTATCCAGCATTTAAATCTTAGTATCCAGCTCCCGTCTATGTCTGTAATTGTACTTGATGTTGCCTGATGGCTGTAACATGGACAATTAAAAAACTAAACTTCACATACTTAGCAACACACAAGCCGCACTCAAGGTTTTATATACATATGCAATCTGTCTTTATATACATATGCAATATATGAACGTCACATGTCATCTATTTCACTGTCCACAAGATGGCGGCATTGTCAAGATGTTTGATGGCGACATTATAATGTTTCTTCAGTAAGTACAGTATACAGTAGAGTGCATACATACTTAAACACGAGTATTTTATGTGCATGATAAAGGTTTTTAGATTGAAGTGTTTTATTTTGAGTGAACCAGGTCAAGTGTGGTGAGAAATTAAAATATTATGTCTGTTTTTCACATGTTTAGTCTCAGCAATCCTACTTGCCTGTTCCAGGCTAATATCGCAGTCTTAAAATACAGCATATGCTTAAATGTATTACTCAACTTTAAAGGGTCACTTTTAATACCTATAATTTTAAATACTGTAAACAATTGTCCTCAAAAGAGTTTTTACTTGTCTGTTTGTTTGCAAAAATAACCATAAAGTCTTTTAAGACTAGTAATTTCAGCTATCCTATCAATAGGAGAGTAGGTATACCAGGTGGAGACTGGCCATTGGGACATTTGGGAATTTTCCCGGTGGGTCAGTCTCGTGAGGGCCGGTCTTTCTTCCCCAAATACAGAGCCTTTATATTAGCGGTACCCAACCCGTTGGTCGATCTTGGCAGGTTTCCTGGTCAGCCGCAGAAGATGGTTAATGGATGATGCTTGATGGCGATCGGAAAATATTGGCAAAATATATCAAGAGGACAATGCCCCCCTCCCGCCCCACATTCCCAGGCTACTGTTTGTTGCCAGTCTGCCCCAGAGTTAGACTATTTTAAACCAAGTGTACATCTCTGTAATTCAAAAGCATTCTCATGTCAAGACATCTAGAGGTTGCACCTTTAATATCTTACCACATCAAAAGTGTGATAGCGACATACCGTAACAGACGGAGCCAGTTACTGTAAGTGTGACTAATCCCCATGGTGAAGATTCCAGAACAGCACATAATTAAAACAGGAAGCAGGAAACAGGGAAGTTAGTCCAGCTTACCCCAACAAGATCGGATTACAGGCACAATTGAATTGAACTATAATTAAGTTAGTTTTTCTTTAATTTTGCCCAAAGTCAGCAATTTTTACAGAGACTCGTTCAATACAGTACACCTGCAGTGGAAGAATACATCTGTTTAGTCATCTGAAAAATAAGCTTGTTGAGCTAGAGTGAATAGATGACTGATCCTACCTAACGGACAATTCAGGCCCTGTCTTGCTGTCAGAAGATGTACTGTATGGTCTGTTGGCCCAGCCGTCTGCCTGCTGGCCCCCTGGCAGCCCGGGGGAATGGGGTCCTCTTCAGGGCAACGGGACGCACAGACATGATCCGGGGGAGTAATGGGGCCAGGTCCTCATCTGAGAATGAGTGAGACGGAGCCAGTGTAGGGAAAACAAGGAGCTGGGGGAGGGGGGACTGAATCGGGAAGGACAAACTGGGATTAGCTTGGATGAAAAAGCACATTTGTTAAAAAAGTAATAGTAATAAAAATGAACTGGGTCAAATGGGACAGAAGGCCTTTCAGTTCTGGCTGTGTGTGTCAACAAGCTTATTCTATCTGCTGGCATCTTCTCTGACAGGAAGCCAACACAGACAAGAGGTGGGCATTGATCTGCCCATTATGTGCTGGGGGGGGGTGGGGGGGGGGGGTGGTTAAGGGCACCGATTGTGTGACCTGAAAGACTGCCCACCCCAGGCCGATGGGAATCCCGCAGCTCGTACCCTCATCTGATTAAATGGGAGAAAAAAAAATTGTCACCCTCGGTAAACGAATCACCTAAGCGTCAAGTAAACATTGCAGACGGTGTCACTGGGAGTACAAACGCCTGCAGAGGCCCAGCATATCTCGGCCCACCTTGAGGAGGTAGAATAAATCTCGCGGTTCAGCTGGTGAAACCGGCCTGCATTTCAGCTCATCCATTTCGGAAGGGTTAGAATCCACGGGGACGGCGGGGCGGTCGGCGGTCCTGTGCTTTAGTGGGAGGTGGGTGTGCTTTGTGTGTGTGTGCGTGTCCTTGCATTTTTGCATGTCTCTGGGGGAGTGTGGAGGAGTCTAAAGAGTGGGGTGGTGTGTGTGTGTGTGTGTGTGTGTGTGTGGGGGGGGGGGTGCTATTGCATTGCTGTTGTTTTTAGCATTTATCCTTCCTTTTCTGTGACATGAAAACCCACCCCTACACACCACGAGAAAAGCCCCCGCAGAATCGCGCCCCGCGATCCTTTCATTCGAACCAAAATCTAAATCTGGATCTTTCGCACCCGTGTGCAGACACTTCACAGCAATTGTGCCTCCATTTCTGCAACACCCTCTCCTACAAACCCCCCCACCCCACCCCCTCCCACTTGACCCTTTGAGTCTGGCATCCCTGCCTTGGGTTTCATCTGTGATCTTTTTTTAAATAATCAGAAACAGTGGGCTTCATATTCACATAGAGGAAGATGCACGTGTCAAAGCTGCAACCGGGACAGAAGAGTGTGTGAGAGAAATATATGCGTTACATACCAGGTGTCAAATACAAGACAAGTGTCATGTCAAATTGTAGAAATGTCTGAATAGAATGCGTGAAAAAATTCTGTATTATGTGATACAGGCTTATATGTACAACAGGAGCAAGTCCAGGCCAAGGGGGCATGACACACAGGTTGTATCTCGAACCAGGGCATGTCCGCAACAGAACAAACACCACAACATCCTGTACACAAATCATCGGTGTTCGGATGATTCTGAGCTGCTTAGCTATTGATACCTAGTGCGAAGGCCACTGGAAATAATTTTATTAATAAATAGAGAAGAGAAGTGGAACGAAGACAAAGGGAGCCTCCCTTATTGGCTGAGAGTCACCTGATCCGGGAGAAGCTCTATGCTGCCCTCTGGCTGACGGTGTGGGAATAACACCCGACCCCTCAGAACAATCCTTGCTTGTACTGTACATGCCTGTGTGTGTGTACGTACATGTGTATGAGCATGTCAGAGGAGCAGAGGGGTGAAAAACAGGAGGTGCTGGTGAGGGAGAAGGAGGAGGTGGCTGAATGCCAAAATGGAAAATGATTATTAATCTGTCTCCCTCACTCCGTCTTCCCCCTCACTCAGCACACCGGGTCAAGTGTCATTCCCTCCTCGTTGTCACGGTTGCCAATCACCTCACATTCCACAGCAACCGTTTCCAAGACAACCGATGGATTCCGTTGCTAGGCACCTGGAGCTATGCTCGTGACTGTTTTTTATTTATTTAAAACACACACGCAGAACACACATGTAGATCCACATGCACCTAATAACAGCTGATTAATAGCACTGCTTCGGAATCAGTTTCTCACCGTCGTCAGAATCTGTCATTGTCAGCAGGCTGCAATGTGCCGCCTAAGCATAACCAAAATGCATATGTGTGACATCCCTTTGAAAGGAAGGAGCATAAAACAGAAGTCAGGATGTGGAATATTTGAGAGTACATGCATTAGTACTGACCATTTACGCAAGCGCACGACCAAGGCCAACGCACTGCATTAAAAACCAAAATAATTACATAATACTAAATTTAATCGGTTCCGGCAATTTTTTTCTTCCATGTCTCAGAAAATTTCGGAGCTTTCTGGACATTAGTTAAACCGAATGAGAGCATATTAATCAAAGTGTTAGTTACAGAGGGTGAGTTCGCTCTACTGCTCCGTCGGTTTGAACAAAAAGGGCGGGTGAAAGGGGAAATTTGCAGCCTGAAGTTTCTTCCATCCCTGGAGTTCCCTGCATCGACCTCTCACACACACTGCATGACTGTTCCAGCACGCTCCACTAGATGTTTTCCTTGTTCCAAACACAAAGCGTAGAGGGACATCTGATGTTCTTTCATGGTGATGAAACAACTGGCACTGAACGATAACAGAATAGAGTCACCCCCCCCCCCCCCCACCCAAGCATCTGATGGCTCCTTTATTAGGAACGATCACAATGACAAAAAAAATCAACAAGATCAACAACAACAAGAACAACTACTACTGTCTGAAACACTCATATGTACCGCTGACTGTCACGACAGACCGTGCAGGTAATCCACACTGACGGGGTCTACGGAGGAGAGGATAAAACAAAGGACTTATCCTTCGGCTTGTGGCACCTCTGCTGAGCAACCCCCCCAAATAAGAAGACTGGGGAATTACAAATTATAAGGGGATAAATAAATCCCAAGTCTGAAGCAGGACTTTGGCTAATTAGGGCTGTTCCTCATTGGCTAAGTCATAAAGATTACTCTCCATGCTGTGTCACAAACGGGCTCGCTGGAGTGCTGCACTCACTCCCTCGTACAGTCTCATTCATGGACACCACTCTACCCCCCCCACCCCCTCGGCCCCAGGAGAAACAATCTACTGCCCGTGAGGACCAGGATTTCTCTGAGTGCTTCAAAAATGGGTCCATCCAGGGGCCTTCTGCCACTTTGACAATGGGGATCGTGGGGGAGGGATTTATATAATCTTGATAATTAGCATCTGCAGCAAATAGTAACAAGAGATAATGGGACTCACAAATGCATGGACTCAAACCCATCAGAGCTTCCCCTCTTCCCCCCTAAACTGCCATGTGCTCGAAGTGACCTCCCCCCCCCCCCCCGTCAAACACTGCTCTCAGTCTCTCATTGTGCCAGCGAAGAGAGAGCATGTGTAATCAGGGCCAATAACTCAGGCACAAAAGAAACATTCTGCGTCTAACCTTCTCGGCGGTGGCGAGCTTCCTGCTACGGGAGGTAATTCACAGCGGCGGCGAGCGGCTGAAACGGCACCGTCCCCTTTTAACATCCGCGCTCCATCAGCGTCTGCCGCCGAAGCAAAAACAAACAACAAATAATCATTTAACTCTTACCCTGATGCCAGCTTGGGTTCTATCAGGGTGACGGCGCGCCTTCAGGCTTGTTTACCCACAAATCACCGGGGAAGACTGGTTTCTCCGGGTGGAGAGGTCAGAGGTCAGGGGTCAGGGGCCGACGATGGCTTCCACTCAGCTACGCGTATTCTCAAGCAATAACATCGACATCCGTATTATCAACCCAAGAATACCCGTGGTCGAGATAGGAGCACATGGACTCTCTCTCTCTCTCTTTTTCCTTTCTTTTTTTACCATCTCATCCTCTGAGAGCTGGAGGCAGAGGAGGGGTGTCTGTGGACAGGTGGACAGCAACCTGGAACAGCAACAAAAGCATATTTACAAAGGCTGTCTTTCTGTGTTATGCAGTGTTATGCAGTGTTATGCAGTGTTAATGCAGTGTTGTGGTTATATGCTCCTGTTATATGGGCCTACGTGTAAAACTACGTGTAAAACTTGGCTGTGTTGAGGAGATGTGTCTGAAACGTGAACCCGGTCACTGTCACGAGGGCAGCGACAGATCGGCTGAGGACACACGGAGGGGTGCATCCAACATGGCCGTGGTCAGACAGGGGCGCCGGAGCGAGCCAGCAGGTCGGTTTCAGGTGTGACATGACACATCAATCAAACGCTACGCGGAGCGATGGGCGTCCGTTCCGCTCTGCGTCTCCCGATGGCAGGCGGAGAGAAGGATGGCGCGTCTTTGCGGAACAAACACGCAGCGGCGCCGGCTAAATCAGTCCGTCTGTTCTAATAAGCGTCGCATGCAGGCCCAATGGGACCCACAGTCGCGTTTTATCCACCGCTCAGTCGGACACATCACTTGACCCTGTACAACCCAATTATGGTTTTATTCCTGTAATATTTGTGTTGTGTGTAAATCCAGTGTGTCAAATACCGATCTAACGAGCTAAGCTGCATTAAACGGGACGCTACTAACATTGCAGTCGTTTCCCTGTGAGTGATTTAAGGCGGGCCGCAAACTTTGCAGAGCAGGATCCGTGGAGATTTCAGAAAAAGAGAAAACGCAGAGCCAGAAGGTCCAGCAGCACAGAAGCTCTTCAATACAGGCACAATGCTGACAGAGAGACAGAGCAGCAGAATATACAGTTAAAAGAGTAGGGACTGGAACATGACTGGGTGGGCGGGGGGGGCTGGAGGGGACTCCCAGGCCGTGGACAGAAACAGCTCCATTTCGCTCCTTCCTGGGCCGACCGGTCTGCCAAGCCGCATCACGGGTGGCGTATATCGGAAAGCCGAGTTCTGGGTCCAAACTGCGGCAGCCCCCTGCGAATGTCAGGCCCCGGGGGGCTGGGCTGCTCCCCGGGGCTCACAGACCCTTCCCGAGATCGATGGCGAGGGCTGAGCGGCAGCGAGATTGATAACAGCGGCGATAACAGCTCTGACAGGAAGAATGGCTCCCGCTGTGGGGGCTCCCGGCTCCTCCGCTTCCTCACCCCACCCCACCCCACCACCCGGGCTTTTGCATGGGGCACTAGGATGACCCCCCCCCCCCTCCCCAAAGGAGCTGGTGTGATCTGGGGAGCCTCACAGGCACAGAACACTGTGCAGCCAGACATGTAAGCAGGGCTTTAAGCCCCGAGGCACACGGGGGGGACACAACAAGGCCCCCCACCCCCCACCCCCTCCCAGTAGACATAACACAGATATTCCCTGAGCCCTGACATGCCCACACACGGCACAAATATTGTCCTTTCTAAAAACACATAACACGTACTGTAGAGTACACACATTATACACACATTATACACTGCAGATTACACACAACATTCACTATCATACACTGCAGCATACACACATTATACACTGCAGATTACTCACAATATACACTGCAGATTTCACACATTATACACTGCAGAATACACACATTATACACTGCAGATTACACACAACATTCACTATCATACACCGCAGCATACACACATTATACACACATTATACACTGCAGATTACACACAACATTCACTATCATACACCGCAGCATACACACATTATACACTGCAGATTACTCACAATATACACTGCAGAATACACACATTATACACTGCAGATTACACACAACATTCACTATCATACACTGCAGCATACACACATTATACACTGCAGATTACTCACAATATACACTGCAGAATACACACATTATACACTGCAGATTACACACAACATTCACTATCATACACTGCAGCATACACACATTATACACTGCAGATTACTCACAATATACACTGCAGATTACACACATTATACTTTACAGATTACGCATGCTATGCACTGCAGATCACACACATTATACCCTGAAGATTGAACGCATTATACACTTGAGATTGCACATATCACATACTGCAAATTAAAACAATATACACTGCAGATGTCACACATTATACTCTGCGTATTACACACATCATTCACTGCAAATTATGCACATTATCTACTGCAGATTACAGGCATTATATTCTGCAGATTACACGCAATTTACACTGCAGATCATACACATTATACACTACACATTACACACAATATGCACTGCAGATTCTGCACATTATACACTGTGTATTACACACAGTATACACTCCAGATTACACCCTATGTATTACACACTTAATATATTGCAGATTACAAACACATAATTTTCCTACAGTTGCATCAGGTGCTGCAGTCTGAAGTGTCCATTTTCCTGGACTATGTGTCTCAATTAGATGCAGACAGAGCAAACATGCAGTATGTACAGCGTACATTCTGTCCCACATTGTTGTACTATAGAACTTATGGATGTATTAACTGCAGACAGAGATAGTGTTGTACGGAGTAAGCCGGCCAAAGGAATTACTGCTGAAAAGTTGAGGTGGAATCCAATCTGCCAGGCTCACAAACAGAAGAGGGGGGGGCGTAATTGGTCTTAACGGGCCGCTCCTGTCATCGCTCACTTCCTCACGCCGGCAAACCACGCGCACCGCGACCACGCCGACGCGCCCCTTTGATTCCCAGTCACATTACATCGCAGTCAGCAAATTAGCATCATGGCAGAGCTGAAGACGAAGCTGGGAAGAGCAATTACCAAATGGATGTCAATGTATATGTGTTACAACACTGAAGGGAGCCCAATTACCAAACAGATGTTTTGCCCCCTCCCCCCCCCTTCCTCCACCACCTTCACTTTCATTCTCAGCATCCCCCTGTCCTCCTGATGTTGCTGCTATTGACAACACGATGGACCTTCAGCCCCCCCCGCAAAAAATTACAAAGGTTGGAGAAGTCAATCTGAAACAGGGAGTGATTGTGGGAGGGGTGAGCATCAGCACCATGAACAGCTCCCAGTGGGCATTTCCATGCTGTTTCTCTCTCTCTCTCTCTCTCTCCCTTCCTATCTCTCTCTGATCCTCTCTATTTGGCTGCTTCTCTCTCTATAGCTTCCTCAACATTTTCAACAATTTGTTTTTTTTTTTGTAATCTGTCATCGCCGCACGTTATCAAGCTGCCACCAAGCCTTACACACCTAATAAGTACACGTACACGTCTGCGTGTGTTTTAACACAGAGCGCTGCGGATATCGTACAGCTTGGTCAAAGTTTTCGTCACATCATTTGTCATTCATTGTAACAGATTTCTTAGATATATTTTGACTATATTATTCACACAACAGGATTGAGAACCGCTGCATAAATATGGGGAAAATAAATACAGCGATTAAAAAGGCAAAATCTATCAGTGGATTAACAGGACTGCTGCTAGAGGATTGAACATCAAATTTTCCTGAAGTCTCCTGGAATCCCCACCCTCTATGCCCCTCCCCACACCCTGCACTCACCGCCATGCCCCACCACACCCTGGGCGCAGGATACTGAAAAAACATGTGAAAACACAACTGCCACCCCCCCCCCCCCCCCCCCCGTCACTGACCTGTAACACAACACACCGGCCTGATCCACATTTAGACAGGATAACAACATTCCGGCAACAATCTAGCCACTTCTAGATATATTTTTTTCAAAATTAATTTATTTCCTCTATTCTTGGATGTTTTTTGGAGCTACATCTTGTGTCAGTGCATTTAGACTGAGTAACACGTAACAAGATATGATGCTGATAATTTTTTAAACGATGTAATTATCTTGTAGTGTTATTGATCTGTGCCAAGCAAATTTTATATAAAAAAGAAAGTACTGAAAAAGATACATATAAAAGGATGGTAATATATTTCAGAAATAATACAATGTTCCATTACATTTACTATTGAACTGGAGTCTATGCATTTTTAATTAGTAATATATGTTAAAAAAACAACAATGTGTTAACAATTCTTTAAAGCTGTGAATCTTTTATTTTTTTGTCAATCAAAAGCTATTTGAATGTTACATTTTTTATTGCAAAAACTGGAATAATTCTGAAGTGATTATGCACTTGCCTGGTGCACCGTCTATTTCACAGCTCCTTACGTGTGAAAATATGACATTAATCTTTGTAAAAATTCAGTTTGTCACGTTTCTTTTCCACATCAGAAACTTCATCCCACAACTCAGTCCTGCAGTAGATCAAACAGTCACACCCTAGATACTCCACAGTGGCTACGGCCATCCGATGAAGGCATTTTACGAAGTGCAAGTTCATTTTGAAGTCTTCCCCAACTGGTCCCCTTTCTCGGCTGGGAGGTAACACAGAAATCATTGCCTGGCCTTGATAAGCCAACAAGGAAACAATGAACTCCCTCAAACTCCGCTTTAGGCTTCTAACAGCATGGAAAACAAATGTAACTGCGATTTAAGTTAAAAGAGCCAAGAAACCGGCTTTATTCTGAATGCTGGATTATGTATAATGTGTTTTTTATACACTGTGGCACAATGCCTGCACTGGAAGATTAGATAAGATACATTTTCCTTTATTGGTCAGGATGCAGTCCCTACTTACACTGCTAAAAATGCTATATAGATTTCAATTCTACCCCTTGAAAGAATCTCTAAGTGTCACATAATCACAATAAAGCAAGTACTGGTTATTTTAAAAAGACAACTTCGATGGCACTGAATCGGTTTGCATCGCATTTCAGAACTCTATTGACTGGCGTACTGAAACCGGTTCAGAATCCTATTGACTGGCGTACTGAAACCGGTTCAGAATCCTATTCACTGGCGCACTGAAACCAGACGGGGGAAGATCTCCAAAAGGGAATGTTCCACTTCATCACTGGGCAAGAGCCAAAAAAAACTAATGCTTTTCTAGCCGTCTACAGTCACTGGAGAGAGGAAAAAGTTCAAGAGGCCAATTTAGCTTTAATGTCTTGGGGCGTGCGCGCGCTCGTGTACATGCGCGTTCAGCGATGTCGCCCTGCTCTTCATAGAAGCAGGTGGAGCCGCTGAAGTGATCATGATGATTGAGTGACCATCAGTCTTACGAAAGCGGATGACGGGCAGCCGCATGACTGAGAATCGGCAGTCAGACAGATTTGCGATGCAAAAGTTTAAGTTTAATATCATAATATTTATTTTAATATTTTAATATTTCAAAGCCGTTTTCATTCATATATCTATACATATAGACGCATAATACATATATATTAAAATGCGTTTTTTTTTTGTTTCAGATAGCTAATTTATTATGTATATATGCTTCAAAATGACAAACTATATATATGCAGAAATCTTAACTTCCTTGTCTGAGCTGTGGTTACTTGCAGCGGAGCAGCAGGAGAATACGACGGCGATGCTATCTGTTGAATTGTGGGCTAATCCAGTAAAAACTGGAGCCACAGTGAACGGCAAAGATCGAGAGTCGCCCCCTCCGTAATATCGCAGAAAACATTTCACTTCTCACTCAGCCTAAAGCTGTCTCCTGTCCGCTGTCACAAAAATGCACTGCAAATATCCCTGCGAAGATTTCCAGTGCTACGTTAAAAAACTAAATTGCTACTAACCTATGGACCAATGTACAATTCTAGCAGTGATCCGCCTTTAAAAACCTTTAAATTGTAAAGATCAAACAAAGCAACGTTATCCAATCTGTCAGTGTTGCCATTTAATTTTGTTTTATGTTAAACGCACCAAACAGCGAATACGTATGGCTTACACAAGTCGTGATGTATATATAAATATATAATGTGTATCTTACGCATCCAAACAATGATTTTTTTAAAACTCACCCGTTGTCTGAATATCTGCCATTGTCTTCTTTCACACACACACAAGTCAGTGACACAATTCTGACCGTGTATTGGAAAAAAATATAATAATATCACAGGGAAACGCCCCCTCCCCTCGCTCCTAATTTCTGTCCCCCCTCCCCTCCCTTCTTCAACCGCTCCTTCTTTTCTGGAGGAAAAAAAGAAGAGAAAACGTCCAAGTGGCATCTTCTGTTTTTGAACCGCACTTACCCCTCGCCGATCCCCGTCTCCCTCCGGTTTCTTGCCTCCATCCCTCCACACACACAGACAGACACGCAGCCGCTCCATCGCGAAGCCTTTCTTACGAGCCGTTCTATTGTGGAGAACAGACCGTCTGCAAGAGGGGCGCGGTGCAGTCGATTTAGCGTCGTTTAGCTACTCAGAGAGGGAGAGAGACATGGGGGAGGGGTGTTTCACAAATGAAAAAGCATTATTATGACTATTAATACAATTATCACGCGTTAATACTACAGTATGCTTTGTACGCAATACTGTTATTGAGTTGCAATATCATGTCTGATTGTACTATCAGGTTGGACCGTGTTAACTGTCCAGTGGTTGAGACAAACTATATATTAATCAATTCAGTGAAAATGTTTATACAAAAATAATAAGAAAGTTTTAAAGTTACAAGTAAATTATTTCCAGTCATGTTGTAAACACTCTGGGGACGCTAATTACAATGCGGTTCGGTTGCTAAGAGACCCTTCCTTTGTGTCAGTTGCCCCAAACACGACCCTAGTCCACATAAATGAACTTTTACTCATTTCCAGGTACTGTTCTGTTCCAACCATATTCCCCCCTTTTCAGTCGAAAAGCAATGAAAATGTTAAACTCCCTTATTTCCCCAGTATTATGTGAAATTACCTAATAAAGGAGAGATGGAGTTTATGAGACAAGTGGGTTTTCCTCCAGAAATGAAGGCGGATGTACATTTGCGCTTTTTTCTTTTTTTGCTAGAAATAATGATGAAAGTAATGAAGTGAAAAGTACTGGAGCTGTTTATCATGTTTTACTTGGCCTACAAAAATAACAAAGATGACGTAATATTAAATTACAATTTTTGTGCTTTGAAAAAAGTATGCGCGTGTGTGTGTGTGTGACTGAATACCATGTTTCACAATTTAAATGGTGACTTAAATTCCGTTTTATTTGAAAATCACTGGTATTATGTGGTATATACCATAAGCACGCGTAAAACTTTATCCTATATGAAAAAGACTTTTGACCCACACACGTGTAAAAAGATGATAAGTAATCACTTGTTGAAAAAGTTTTAATTCAAATCATGCAAATTCATATAGGCCTACTTTTTAATTACCTATGGCAAGTTTTTTGTCACTGTTGCATTAGTATTAAGAATGTTAACAACTTAATGAAAATTCAGAATGGCTGCGTGATGAGACTGTACTTATACATATAACTACATTTCCTCAGTATGGGCGCTTGCTGGCTAATTCTGGGTGGTTTGAATCTTGCCTGAACTGTTTTAGCTCCGAAAAACACGGCAAGCAAGCTCTCGAGATTCCAGAAAGGGGGAAACGTGAGGGAGGCTGCAGGCAGACGGGCTGTGGATGGATATCCGAGCGAGCTGAGCTGTCTGGCTAATCCAATCTCACGGGATATCGCGGCGTAGCCATTTTAAACAGGCGTGCTGAATGGGATGGGGGCTCCCTCAATCCCTAATCCTTTCCTCATCTCTTGTAATACTTCAGCTTGTCATCCTAAGCATTTTAAAGTAGATCCACACAAAGGGACAAACCCAGTCCAATATACTTTGTCTACATTTTGATTAGGCAACAGAATAGCCAAAGAAGAACTAACGAGGGATAACTACTAAATTAAATTATTATAATCATTGTTTATTATCATTGTGGGTGGCTGCAATAGAAAATCCCTTTAATGTCCACTGATACACCACAAAATCCCATTAATTCGTTAATATTGCGTGACAATCATGATGGCAGACATGCTCAGATTATGGCATCTGAGTGATTTAAATCTGATACCTTGACAGAGTGACGTAGCCACCGGCACTTGACTGGTTATGTATGTTCAGTTTCCAAACAGAAAGCAGACTTCAGCTCAGCAAGACGCAGACAGAGAGCATCCGAGAGGATCCAGCCCATCAGTTTCAGAAAACCGACTTGGACATTAAATTACTGGAAGGAGGAGATGGAGATTTCATCGTGCAGTGCTGCTGATGATCCCATACACAGCCAACGTGCGTGCTTAGCTAAAATGCTAAAATGCTGCACTGACTTGGAGTTTGCGGCTCCGCAATATCAATCTAGAAAAGCGCCTTACATCTTATGGATTTAGATTACTTTGTGTGTCTGCTTATTAGTGTGATGGAGAATCTTATATGTTCCTATAGCGAAAGCTGGAACTATTTTACAATGAACACAAAAACATTCATTCATTTATTATCTGATTGCGTGTTATGAATCCACCCTGTGCAAGAAGCCGGCAGTGTGATGTCATGCCGCAGTTTTCGTCATGAAAAATAAACTTAACTGGTTTACTGTAAATACCTTCTTAGCCGTTTCATTTATGCCACCTACCTCCTTAACAAAAAAATTTAAACAAAGCAGACAACATGCAAACATGCAATCAACTTTCACCACAACTTTTCTTTAGATTAAAATTTTTGCACATAAACTAACAATGTGTTTTGCCTAATTATAATAAATATGCCATTACTATTATTTGGCATTGGCTTGCTGATGTAATATGTCTCAACCGTGTCTTTGAATTTCAATAGCTACAATTAAGGTCAGTGTTTAAAATCTTCGAAAAAGCACACACTGAAAAAAACTGTGAAAATGTCTGCAGCCTGTGACACTACACTACCCACAAGCACTATTTTACCCGAATGATTAATAAGACGTTCTTGATTGGGTAGGAGGCCGTTAATGTCATGGCTTCTCTGGATATAGTTATGATTAGCGTAGCCTTTCGCTGTAATGTCGGCTGTTCCTTTGTCCCAGTGTTTCACTGCCTATGGCAGTTTATTATGTGCGTGTACAGTTTGTAAACAGTGTTCTAATGGAGCATTTAAAATTGAGGATCCCACCCATCAGTTTACAGAGTGGTGGTTGGGGGTTGGGGGCTGGAATGCAGTCATAACCACACTAAATACCAAAATCTATAGTTATATAAAAATTGGTTTCAAATTTCCCTTTCAGTTTGCATACTTACATGTGTTATTGCAATTTGGTTGAAAATGTAACAAATTCAGACAGAAATGTATAAAGACAAAAATGATTAAAGGGAGAGCATATGCTTATTAGGGTCTTTTATGACCAGATAGACCAGGAAGATGCCAGTTTGAAGAAAGGTCATTCGAAATCATTAATGTGTTTTTCTCCAGCACCCTGTGTGATCTGTAAAGGGGAAAACAATGTCAGGCCCAGTAATAATGGCAGAGCAGCCTGCCTTCACAGAAACACTATGTAGCACACAGATCAATCAGCTTAATTGGTATAAATGTCTAACATCCTCAGCCATAGCTCATAACATTGTTGTCTGGCTCCTACACTATAAGGCAATAATCTTTGAATAAGTTATAATTATTCTAGTAAATGAACATGCTATGGGGAATTAAATGAACTAAATGGTCCTTCTTTCAGGTGTAATAGACATATAAACTCCATTCGAATTTAAACTAAGCACACTTACACAAAGGGGCATTGCTAGACATTTTGGGCCCTAATAAGGCATATCATATTGAGCCCCCCCAGTCCAGACCAATCCAGATATGTTCCAAATTTTCCAGGCCCCCTGCTACTCAAGGGCCCTTGGAATTGTCCTAAGTTTCCCCCACCTTACCGGGCCCCTACTTACATATACTGTACAGTATGTGTCACAGGATTTAGCTGCTCCTTTGGTCAGGACGTAGAATTCTTAGCCCTTCAAGGCCTTGTCTTAAATGATTCTTAATTATTTTGGAATTATTCTTAAATAGATTTTTTTATCCTTCTCTTACGTTCTTCCTCCGTACTCATTATTTTGCACAGTTACCTAAATATCACACAGTTTGTCTAATTCCATTAATGTTTAAGGAAGTTCTACTTTTCAGAATTCTAGAATCCAAAGTCCCTAGAGCGAGCTCAATTGCAAACAAAAAAATTATAATTTTTTTAATTAGCGGGTGAATAGCATCAATAATGCTAATAGAATAATGGACATGTTTCTGTTGCTCACGTGTGGTGCCCCAACCCCACGTCTTACACACCATTAGACTGCTATCCTTGCAAATCGGGGGGTGTGGGAAACGTCAAGCTCGGCCTTCTTCAAAGGGCACACCGATGAAAACGCAATGGGCCCCAGGGCGTCGTTTACCGGACAAAGTGAGATCACGTTCAGTGAGATTTTACGTGCTGCCCGAGTCGTACAAAGGACTTCCTGACCAACTGGGGATGAAGAGGCTTCTGTTGTAACACAAAACACAAAAATCACGCTGCTCATCCCAGGACACGCTGTGATTTCGTATATTAACGTATATTTGTAAATTGTGCTTACGTGAATTTATTCAAGGCTTCCCGGCCGCCTTTGTTACGGAGAAGAATTTTTTAAATTTAAAAATATTTTTATTTATTCATTATGAATTCATTCTTGAACCACGCTTTGACAGTCAGCCATTTTACACTTAATATTCCACGCCAGCTTTTTTTAAGTGTTTGTTTTTTTTGACTGATGTGCCATTTTTTCCCCCTGCAGGCACGAATGTGCCCTGGACTTCAGCTCTGCCCGAGCTTATTTTGGTACCGACCGGGTATCATTAGACTTTGGTTACGAATGATGCAACTTCGCTTTAAACCAGAGAAATCGGGCAAGTTTGTCGAAGGCACCTCAGGTAGTCACGAGGGCTTGGTACCGAACGGCTGCTTTTCGCTCCTCTGCAAGGCGGAAGACTAAAATTACACATATACACAGTGTTATTTATGACTGAGCCACCGGACACCCCCGACCCCCCCAACCCTTCCCCACAATCGTTAATTGTTGCATTTTAAGTACGCATCAGAACCTTTACAACACGCTGTTAAATTTAATAGCGATGTACCTCGCGGTACCCATACACCAAATGGCCAGATTATTAGGTTCGGTCACATTAGGACGTCTGAGATGGTTGAAGTGATTTTCAACGTGGTGTGACTGGTTGCACAATATGTGGCGGTTCCGGCATCTCAGAGACAGTCATCCCCCCGGGAATTTCGTTCACTACAGTGTCCAGGATTTACAGAGAATGGCGTGATGAACAAAAAACATCCCTGGGGAGGCAGTTTGGCTTCTGAAAACACCAAGATAATTTCAGAGGCCAGAGGAGAATGGCCAGCCTAACAAAGACCACAAGTGCAAAAAAAACACAAGCTCGGTATAACAGTAGTTGAATGGCTACTCAGTCCACACAACTTCAACCCTTGAAACAGTTCTGGAGGCAAACTTGGGACCTACCTGGAACCAGCTAGGTAAAAATGCAATCCATCCATCCATTTAGGTGTAGCTAATAAAGCGGCAACTGAGTCTATGTCAAACAATTACACAGTGGCAGTTCGAACCACTAAAGAATTAACCTTGACACCTTGTCCTACTCGCAGTTCTGAAACAGATTTAACTGGCGGATGGGAAATCGTAGCTGGTGGCTTTACCGCACCAGCTGGCTTGGCAAGACGGTGGGGGGGGGGCACTGTCCAAAATTTTCTTCTGGCAGCACATGAAAATAAAACTGAGAACCTTTGCACAGTGTGGATGATATGACTCATACTCAAAAACCATTGACTTCTGCCGGGAACCGTACAGATAACAAGCTGCATATATGCCTTTCCTTTAAAAACAGTGCATAGATCACCTCGATCATTCAACCCAAATGTCTCTGTGAAATAAATGTATAAACAATAGTTTCAATGCATTTATAGCATTAGTGACATGTGTTTTAAGTCAAGCATATATTCTTAGTCTAAATGATAAACGATTTTCTTTATTGAGGGTCACTCCAAAGGTTATCCCAAGTGCATGCTGCAGAGGTTGGCTGTTCCCAGATCAGTCTCAGGTCATCTGCCAGTCAGTCTCCGGTTTCCTCGCCAGTCCCTTGTAACAGCAGCCCGTTCCTGTTCGGGAACCATGAAAACAGGGAGGCAAATCAGGGGCTTTGGCTGCCCGCCCCGGACTCTGTGTTGATCAATCCTCCCTCCCCCCCCCCCCCCCCCCCCCACCCCAAGCCGTGGGAGGCCTGCTCTTCAATAAGTAAAGATTACAGTCAGAAATTAAGCATGCTGGATCGATGCACTTCATCACAGTAATGCGATCATTCAAGGCCCAGCAGAGTGCAGTGTCCTATGGTTGGTGAATGTAAAGCTGAACGAATGGGTTGGATCCCTTTGCCTTTGGTCGTTCTCTGTTTATCAGGAAATCTCCCGAGTTCGCTCACTTCCAGCCCCCCCCTCACACACCCGCACACTCCTAATGGCTGTGTAACTGTCATTGATTGACTTTTCATGGTAATCAGGGGACTGCAGCGAAAAAACTAATATTTACATATATTATTTATCTAGCACTGCAGACATTCACCCTGCCTTATATTATGTTACAAATGGGGGGTGGGGTGGGCGGGGGGCAGCATGGCAGATTAGGCCGGACATACATGCACGTTGGGTAGGGGGGGGGGGGTTCCACATCCAGCATGCTAACAGTTACCCTCCTTGGTGGCGAAGTGAGTGCAAAGCAGGCGGAGCCTCTTCCCTCCCACGTGAAAGAGGAAGCCGCACAACTTTCTTACCAGCCGGAGACATGGATCGCAGTGCTGACTTTGCACTGCTGAATTTGCACTGCTGAATTTGTACTGCGTGCTGCTCATACCACCCATCTGCTTTAACATCTCAAGGCACGATCGATCGGTCAGTCAATCAATCACTTCATTAACTGATTGCTGGGCGTATCTGTGCCTGACCATCCATCTGACGGATGCAGAGAAGCCTTTGAGAAGACGTGTGGCCTGGCTTCCTGCGCAATACGAACCATATCGGCATGCACGGGTTCAGCCAAAGGCGCTGCATGCTCGGAGAGCGCCACCCATAGGAATCCCTGTGAAGTGCACGGCACCTATTCCAAAGGGCATGAGGGTCGGAGCTGTGATTTTGTTCTGCCTGTTAAATAAGTCTCCTTACTCCAAATAAACAGTTGGGTTCTCCCTGAAGCAGTCTGCCTCATAAGGTCAAGACATTACAGCCTCTCTACCACTCAAGACTGACAAAAGCCAGGAGCTACACATTCGTTCTCTCATTTCATTCTATCCGCTTCCCTCCTTGCATAGTTTAAAAGCCAGAGGTACATGTATCCATCCATCCACCCACCCATCCCTCCATCAGCATCATGGTGAGTCTCAGAAGCACATTAAGGCACATGTTACATCCTATAGCCCCCCGGAATATCTCAGGGCCCCTCCCTGCATTGGGAAAAATGGAATGGCCAGTTAATTCAGCAACACCTGAGTGTCCATGCTGATGTCAGTCTAGGACCCCCAGAGTAGTTAGTCTGCCCTGTCCGGGATGCACAGGGCACAAAGGGGCACAAAGGGGGCACAAAGGGGCACAAAGGGGGCACAAAGTGGCACAAAGGGGGCACAAAGGGGCACAAAGGGGGCACAAAGTGGCACAAAGGGGGCACAAAGGGGGCACAAAGTGGCACAAAGGGGGAACAAAGGGGCACAAAGGGGGCACAAAGTGGCACAAAGGGGGAACAAAGGGGCACAAAGGGGGCACAAAGGGGGCACAAAGTGGCACAAAGGGGGAACAAAGGGGCACAAAGGGGGCACAAAGGGGCACAAAGGGGCACAAAGGGGGCACAAAGGGGCACAAAGGGGGCACAAAGGGGCCCGCTGAGCATAGGGCAAACCAGCGGTTTATTATTTGTGACTTTACTACTTTCATTTTATGTTGGACATTTGATATTCCTTAATGGATTCCTTGCTTTCCGGAGTCTGAGCATTTTATATCTTGGAGACATGGGTCTGTGATAAATAATATATAATTTTAACAGTGTTATCTCATTTTCAATATAGAAACCAGTCTGATCACAGATGAAATCGAACCTTCTGCCAAATCGCTGATGGCACCATTACACAGTTAATCCGGAAATTCAACATAAAGCAGATTTGTCGTGGCAGAAGGCACTACTGAGAAACACGGAGAATTCCCAGCATTCATTGCGACGCATGGCATCGAGTAGCCATGTGACACTGCTTTTTGGGCACGCACTCTGGATTGCTTAATTTTGGTTACATATTACATAAAGACTGGATTTTTCTTGCGCAGGATGAAACGGCACTCTGCTGTTTTACGATGCTAATTTATGGGAAGTGACAGAGATCTACCATAAGTCTATGAGTCAACACAGGCAGTTTGTTTTACTGTTGGGTTTGTTATAATTAGTTAGAGTGGTGAACTGCGTTTCAGCACTGCAAACGTAAATAATGTTTCAACTTAAAGCACCGTCGCCTCATACCTCCAGAGTTACGGCTTCGAATCTTCCCCTCCTTTGTGTGTTTACGCGTTACTCCTGTTCTACGGGCTTTTCCAGTTATCTCGGATTCCTCCTGCTGCCCAGATACATGTGGTTAGGTGAAGTGGTGCCTTTAAATTGCACATGGTGCGTGTGTGTGCGTGTGTGCGCGTGTGTGTGTGTGCGCGTGTGTGTGCGCGTGTGCGTTTTCCCTGCCTTGTGCCCTCTGCTTCGGCCATTATGTCCAGTTCCACTGTGACCCTGTGCTGTACAAGCTGCAATAAAAGATGGATGGAAATTAATAAACATTAAAGACCCCAGATTGGAGTAAATCACTTGACAGCGACCTGTGGCCTTACGCTCAACTAGATTCATGGTCGTCGTTGACACTCTAGATTGTGTCTCTGTACGTCCCTATATCTCATTCTCCATTTACAGTTTTTAAACTGCAGTTATCTAACATACCAAACGCCAAACCATGCCAAGCCTTCGTACTGCCATCTGTCAAAGGCAAGAACCATGAGGGAACGTCCCGAGCCCCTATTACAGGTCCAGCTGACCAACCACATTTGCCTCAGCCCTATGATCTGTACCATGGCAGGCCATCTCCTCAGGCATCATAGAAAATACCGCGCAGAACAACCGCATTGTTCCTCACCTGCCTCCTGCAGCCCATCAGCAGGTAAAACAAGCATGAATCTCAAAAGGCAGCCAATATGGCCATTGTGGAGAGAACCAAAAAAAAAAACAACATAATAAAAAAAAATGAAGAATTCACTGAACAGACCAACAATTCAAATATATTTCAAAGGAGGACAAGCAGTCCCTTGATATACCATGAGAAGCATGTTCCGTTTTTTTCGTTTCGTTTGCCTGGCGCGAGGCTGAGGGGATGTTTTTATCGAGCAGAACTCCCTGTAGTGGCTCTTGGGGCCTCGACAGGTACCCACCCCCCCCCGGAGAGCAGTGAACGCCCCTGACATCCTCCACCTCGCCAAGGTGGAGGAATAGGCAGGTGGAGGGCTGGCACGATACGTGCGTCGCACCAAGCGCCGGGGAGGCGTGAAAGTCATTCAAGAAGCAAACCTCTGTCCAGTAGGTGGTGCAGTGGATATTAAGGAGATGAGTCACCTACCAGCAGGGGGTTCTGTAGCTATTGAAGAAGCAAACTTCCATCCAGGGTGTGGTGCAGTGATTATTAAGGAGATGAGTCACCTACCAGCAGGGGGTGCTGTAGCTATTATAGAAGCAAACCTCCATCCAGTAGGTGGTGCAGTGGTTATTAAGGAGATGAGTCACCTACCAGCAGGGGGTGCTGTAGCTATTATAGAAGCAAACCTCCATCCAGTAGGTGGTGCAGTGGTTATTAAGGAGATGAGTCACCTACCAGCAGGGGGTGCTGTAGCTATTATAGAAGCAAACCTCCATCCAATAGGTGGTGCAGTGGTTATTAAGAAAGAAAACCTTTCACCTGTAACCTTTCACCTGTAAGTGGTGGGGACCCACTGTCATAATTGAGGTAAGCCATTTGAATGATTATGCTTATCAGTCAAGCATAAACAACACCAATAGTAAAAATAGAAAATACTTTTACTATATAGTAGACCATCTTGCTAAAACAGACCACTACTCAGGGATATGGGTACGTTAAAAGGAGTAAATGAAATAAAATTAAAGTGAATCATATTGGCGTGTTGAAGATTTTGCCTGATGAAGTTGTCATCTGGGAAGCTGAGAAGCTGGGGAACTTTCCGGGGAGTCGGCGTCTCTCTGCTGTCTCTCCCAGTGGAGGACGACTGCTCCAGATGGATCGGGCGCCTCACGTTCACACTGCCTGCCTGCAGTGGGCCTGCAGTGGGCCAGAGGGCACCTGTCAGCTGCCTACGCTGCGGCCACCGCTGCCTTGCCCCCACCCCCAACCTCCCTCACACACCTGCTCAATTGCCGGCAGCTGCTATGGAGGCAGAGGGCCACAATGGGGGGGGGGGGGGGGGAGGCAGGGCAGCGAGCCGGAATGTATCGCTAAAGGGGCAGGGGGGCTAAAAAGAGAAGCCAGGTGTGGGGCTGGGGCTGCCCCCAGGAGGACCAGTTACAACCCTGGGGCAGAAGGGCAGCTGGGGTGGGGGGGGGGGGGACCTCAGGGAGGACAAGAGCTATAAGCAGGGAGAGAGAAAAGGAAAGTGAAAGAATGGAGTAGCAAGCCCTGGGATTGGAGACCAGAGAAAGAAGGGACTGATACATTTTACTGCAAAGGAAGAGAGAAGGAAGAAAGGCTGGGAAGAGAAGGCAGAGTTGAGAGGTGGATGAGAGAGAGAGAGAGAGAGCAGAGGGGGAGCTGGACCAGGATAACAGGGCACGAGGGTGACGGTGACCCTCCGCGGAGGAGATGAATGGGGTGGCGAGGGCAGCATGGGGCAAGGCCGGGCAGGGGTGCCCCATCTGAACCAGGCTTGTCGCCTGGGTCTTCATTAGCACCTGGCTTCTACACTGGGGGGGGGGGGGGGGGGATCAAGCAAGCTCCCTCAAGGGCCTCCCCTCGATGTCCCAGTAAAGAGCCTCCCATTGGCGTCTGTTAGCCGTGTGCTAACATCGTGCAGCGCCGGGGGTGTCGGGGCGGGCGAGGAGAAAGGGGTATTTATCATGTGCTGCAACCCAGCCCCAAACTCCTCCTCGCCCACAACTGCACTCCACCTCCCAATGCTGTCTGCAGTAAACACACCTGAGAGCCCCCCCACCCCCCTTATGTATCATGACATCACTTTCCTTTCAGCTCCGTCGTGTTTATTGGCAGGAAACTACACTACACCAGCCACCCCCCCCCCCCACCGCCCCGCGTCACGACTCCCCCAAGACTGAACTGCTCAGTAATTTACGGTTACTGTCCGTCTGGGAGTCGGGGGGACGAGCTGATCACTGCTGGCACGGGCGTCTCCAGATGATGCAACACCATTGATCCAGTGACATCAGCCATGGGTCAGGTGTCAGTCTGGGGGGGGGGGGGGGGCTTCCAAAGACACTTTCATAAATGGGCCAGCTGTCCATGACATAATTCACTTTGGATGAGGCAGGGACCTTGGGACAGGTTGTCTGTAACCTCTGATTTCTGGATTTCTTGCTGGTCACCCACCACAAGGGGGGGGGGCGACAGGGTGTGGAAGCAAGTCACCGGGACACTGGGTCCAGTGGGAGGAAGCTGGCCGCTGCTTCCGGATCGGGGGTGGGACCGGACTCATCCTACTTAGGACTGATTATCCAGGACTCCGCCCGACCTGCTCGCTTCCTGGAGGGAGACTCGGCAATTGGATTTACGCCCCCCCCCCCGCCACCTGCCCCCCAGGCATCTGCCTTGCTTCAATTTCCTGTGGTCATCAGGGTTTCTTCTGGTTCCGATGGGGGGGACGGTACTGGAGGGGAGGGGATCACTGGTGTGAAATTTGAATAATATTCCAAGTCTTCAGAGGACGAAGGGTAGTGGTCGGGGGGTGGGGGGGCGGCTGAGGGGGGGCTAGGGAGGGGGAGGGGCACGCGCATCACTAATGGCTTTTTAAAAAGGTTACAGTGTGTCGGTCCCCTTTTATAATGGGGCCCGGCTGCGATGGAAATGCAATTTCCGGGACAGAAAACGCTGTAGTGAGAGGGGGCTGCAGTCTCTGTGTGTGCACGAGTGTGTGTGTGCGCTGCTCTGTCTTTGCACCACACACACACACACACACACACACACGCACCAGCATGCTACACGGCCGCTGGTCTTGAAAAGGCTCTTGGCTGCAGATTTACACAGAGCTGGCAGTAAAGTAGAGAATGCAGGGTAAAGGGCAAAGCGGCACTCTGCAGTGAGCAAAATAAGAACGTCAAGTACATTGAAATGTTTTTGTAACACTAATTATATTGATATAGCTTTATACATCTATCTATATCCAACCACATCTGCTTCCAGAGGATCAATTTAAAGGATTTTGCGAAATTCATGCCAAAAACATTAATGCTGAATAAAAGTGCAAACCTGTATTTACAGTATTTCTGCAGATCTATAAGCATGTATGCAGGTATCACAGTGCTATACTTTACACCATGTGTATATCTCAGCGGTGTATGCTATGCCGTGTGCGTATCACGCTACTCTATGTTACACTGTGTATCACAGCGCTATACGTTACACCATGTGTATATTTCAGCGGTATATGCTATGCCATGTGCGTATCACGCTACTCTATGTTACACTGTGTATCACAGCGCTATACGTTACACCATGTGTATATTTCAGCGGTATATGCTATGCCATGTGCGTATCACGCTACTCTATGTTACACTGTGTATCACAGCGCTATACTTTACACCATGTGTATATCTCAGCGGTGTATGCTATGCCATGTGCGTATCACACTACTCTATGTTACACTGTGTATCACAGCGCTATACGTTACACCATGTGTATATCTCAGCGGTGTATGCTATGCTGTGTGCGTATCACGCTACTCTATGTTACACTGTGTATCACAGCGCTATACGTTACACCATGTGTATATCTCAGCGGTGTATGCTATGCTGTGTGCGTATCACGCTACTCTATGTTACACTGTGTATCACAGCGCTATACGTTACACCATGTGTATATCTCAGCGGTGTATGCTATGGCATGTGCGTATCACGCTACTCTATGTTACACTGTGTTTCACAGCGCTATACTTTACATCATGTGTATATCTCAGCGGTGTATGCTATGCCGTGTGCGTATCACGCTACTCTATGTTACACTGTGTATCACAGGGCTTTACGTTACACCGTGTGTATATGTCAGCGGTGTATGCTATGCTGTGTGTGTATCACGCTACTCTATGTTACACTGTGTATCACAGTGTTTTACGTTACACGGTGTGTATATGTCAGCGGTGTATGCTATGCTGTGTGTGTATCACGCTACTCTATGTTACACTGTGTATCACAGTGCTTTACGTTACACCGTGTGTATATGTCAGCGGTGTATGCTATGCTGTGTGCGTATCACGCTACTCTATGTTACACTGTGTATCACAGTGCTTTATGTTACACCGTGTGTATATGTCAGCGGTGTATGCTATGCTGTGTGTGTATCACGCTACTCTATGTTACACTGTGTATCACAGTGCTTTACGTTACACCGCGTGTATATCTCAGCGGTGGATGCTATGCCGTGTGCGTATCACGCTACTCTATGTTACACTGTGTATCACAGCGACGTATGTTACACCATGTATGTATCACAGTGCTGTATGTTGCATGGTGTGTGGGTCACAGCACTGTATGTTACATTGTTTGTTCGCACTGATGCAGCATGAGAGTAATTAGGGCCTATTCATTAAGCAGGAAACTGAGGTCTGGGGCCAGATTTAGGGTCTGACTCACTTGTTTTTCTGGGTCAACAAGGATTATCTTTGGAGAGGCAAAGGCACTAATCACCAGATGGAAAAAATACACAAATACCTGTATCGCAGTATTTACGTCGTCGGGTTTTTTTTGGATTTCCAAATCATTGAGCAATCAGCCCATTACCCGTCTAATTACCTGCATTCACATCTGCGTCCATCTCATCCCACAATGCATGTCTCCCATCCACACATCACAGCAATCCGCCCGATCTTCCTGCCAAAAACAGTGTCATTTCCCCCATTTCCTCTTTTTTTTTTAATGCCCATGTACATCACGATAATTGCCGTTCCCCTAATGGCGTGATCAGCCCAGTGCATGATTACATTTCCTTTGTGAAAAGAGGCAGTTACCTTAACAGCAGCAAGAGCGCAGAAGCGGCCAACCGAAAGTGACAGACGGAATGATCTCGGTCGAGAGAGACAGACAGAGCACAACACAGAAATGACTTCCGATTCGATGAGATGGAACATCCAGACCATCACCCATGGAATGGGTGGTTAGTGGAGATCCGTCTCTCACTAAAGTGACATTATAATCCGGGAGTTAATATCACCTGTCCTGGAATGGGTAACAAAAGCGTGTAGAATTTAGCACGTAAAGAGGTTAGTTTTAGGGGTGCGCTATTAAAGTACGATTATTATTTTGGTCAATATTGAGATCACGATTATTTAACAGGATTACTCATTGACTTTGGAAATATAATGCATTTATTGAACTTTTTTTGTAAAAAAAAAAAAAAAAAAAAAAGGCTTTTTAACAGTGGATTTCATTGAATTCTAAATATAATTCAGCGAACATAAGAACATAAGAAATTTACAAACGGGAGGAGGCCATTCGGCCCAACAAACTCTTTTGGGGAGAACTTAACTAATAGCTCACAGTTGTTAAAATCTTATCTAGCTCTGATTTAAAGGAACCCAGGGTTTTAGCTTCCGCTACACTAGCAGGAAGACTATTCCATACTCTAACTACACTCTGTGTAAAGAAGTGCTTTCTCAGATCCATTTTAAAATGTTCTCCCACTAATTTCCACTTATGGCCATGAATTCTAGTATTTAAACTAATATTGGAGTAGCCATATGGCTGAACACCATCCAGACCCGTTAGAATCTTATAGACCTGGATCATGTTCCCCCTTAGTCTCCTTTGCTCGAGGCTAAACAAATTTAGCTCAGCTAATCTCTCCTCATAAGACATTCCTCTAAGACCAGGAATCATTCTTGTAGCCCTACATTACACCCTTTTCAAGGCAGCAATGTCCTTCTTAAGGTATGGTGATCAAACCTGCAAACGATATTCTAGGTGGGGTCTTACCAAGGAATTGTATAATCGTAGCATCACCTTCCTTGACTTAAACTGCACACACCTAGAGATGTAACCCAACATCCTACTGGCCTTTTTAATTGCTTCCCCACACTGGCCAGAGTGGGACATGGAAGCACCAACATACACATCGAGGTCTAAGAAACAAATACAAGACAAAATGGGAGCATCACTTTGAATCAAAATGCGGTTTTATCTCGATTATTATGTTTTAATAATCGTTGGAAGCCAAAATTATAACTGAAATTAAAATTCAAATAATTGCCCAGCCCTAGTTAGTTTCCAAAAGCCTCGCCAAATAAACTTCTGAATTACCACACCCCTAATTCTATGGAGGCTATTTGCCTAATCCACAGCCAGGAGTGCCCCCTATTGGCAAGCAGAAGCATGCGGGAAGGTCTGCAGCACACGGGAAGATCCCAGGGCCGATATGCATAAAACTTCCTAAGAATGGTCTTAAGAATGGTCGTACACTTTGACTTAAGAGTTAAAAAAATCTTAGCAAAAAGTAGGACCTAAGCTGCTAAAAGTAACTATCAGCAAAGTCTAAGGCCAATTCCTAAGTGCTGACGGAGCCAGCATTTAAGTGTCGTGAAATGAGGACTACAAATAAAATCCCGCCCCAAATACTGAGTTCAACCAATAGAGGAGCTGCATGGTTAATATATTTTAGTGACATTAAACCGTTAATGTAGAGCTTTATACAACATACCTTTTTGTGATCATACCTTTAATTGGTTGTACGAAAATCTGCCTAGCACACCACCAATCAATTTCCAGTGATAGATGCACATGTAGTATAAATTATGGGTCAAACGCAAAACTCATAACAAGACACTGGATCCTAAAAGAAAACCAAACTGGACGACAAACAAAACGTCTCTTTTGGCTCAGTTGGTGCTTAAATGTAAGGAGGTAGTGCGACGAAAGTTAATTTGGCCCAGCTGTTACAAGCACGGACAAAAAAGCTTAGGAGGCTCGGACATGGCGTTCAGCATAGAAATGTGAAAAAAAGTAAAGTGGTATACAGTAATGTTCTATCGACCTCGCGAAAGGAAATCACAGTCTATAAAGCAAGCATGCAAGCTACAGGTTTGTGTCATTACTTATATTGCTCTTATGACCCTCGCTATAATAGACCATGATGATGATGATAATAATAATAATAATAATAATTATTATTATTATTATTATATTTTTCCAGTTGCCAAAAACGTAGCATCATTATCACCTTCAGTTCAACTGTAAGTGCATTTTTAGGTGACGTAGGAGATTGTATCCGGTTCCTAATTAGGTTGGTAACAAAAATAATACCTTCACGATCAAGCCTGTATCTTTTAATCAGCTCGTTATCATAGTAAATCCGCGGTACGTCCTTTCTTTCACGGAAAGTGCGCGGTCTCCGTCTTGGTGCGCGTAGTGCAGCTGCCATCATTCAACTCCTATCTGGCTTAGGAGTCCTCTCCAGCTCTCTTAAATAATTTAGGAGCTGAGACCAAGTCTTAACACTTACGAATGTTTATGCATGCCACTTATTCTTAAGTCTGGGAATAGGAGCAAAATCACGTCACCGTTAGAATTGTGACGCATTTAAGAGTGAAATTTTACTCTGAAAAGTTTTATGCATACCGGCCCAGGAAACGAATAAAAAAGCCCAGCCTGTCCAGTTTACCTTAAGACTGGATTAACATGGATGCCGTGTGACCTGCCGTGGCTGCTTCAGGTGGCATCCATCTACAAGGGCAGCTTCCAGAAAGTTCAGGAACACCACCCGTCTGGCACGATGTTCCTTTTTTTTCTTAGTGTCTCTTAGACAACATTTAACTTCAGGCTGAGAGTTTCACATACATTTATTCTTAATACAATACAGTGCAGAAAGTTTAGACAAAAACTGTTTCGATCATATAGTACATATTTGCTCAAAAAATTGTCAGGAAAAAAATGCAGTAGAATATATGCAAACGAACAATTACACAGAAGAAAAAAATCCTCACGTTCCCCCAAAAGTTACTGGTATCTATAGTTGGGTGGCTAGATGAACACCACTTCAGTTCCCAAACCTCTCCTCAGGGGCACCTCAGCCAATCCACGTGTTTGTTAAATTTCACATCCTGCACACTTAATTAACAATTAGTTCAATAACTTTGAGTACTTGGGTAAGTTGGACAGTTGACTTTCAGTAGGGTTTTGAAATGAATAAGCTGACACACTAAAGACAGACGTCAGTTTTACACCAACACTTATAATTTAAACATAATATTCTTTGACTCCCCAAGACTTTTGGAAAGCATTGTACATATCATAATATTTGATAGCCGTTTAAAATTTTCGGAGGTGGAGTGTCCTTTTAATCAGACACACCTGGAGGACATTGGGACACCCGGGTGCATTATTCAGAATATTATCAATTCTGTCTTCTAGAAACCCAGCACCGGTCTTAGCTAATGTGGCGCCCTAGGCGACCATCAGCGCCGGTGCCCCTCGTCCGAGACAAAGTGAAATTGGCTGCCGAGCCGCGGGGCCCTGTCAGAAGCTAGGTGCCCGCCTATAGGAACCACATAAAAACATGTTTTCGGTATATTCCGGTAATTTAACATTCCCATAGATTTTCGGAGTGATACTTGTTTAGTCGGGCTCGTTTCCTCTCGTTTATTCACGCCTCATAACCGGACACACAGCAGCACTGACCCCCCCCCCGAAGCGCCTCATTGGCTGCCTGCCGCTGCCGTAGTAGCCGACAATGCGGACGCGCACGTCTCTCCTCACTGCAGCCAGAGCCGCAGCATGCAGGCGGCGCAGGACCTGCATCACAGCTGCAGCCTCCGTCAGCTCCCGCGTCCGTAGCAGGGAAGGGGGGGGTGCCAATAGCTTGTCCTAAAAGTTGAGTTTTTAAATAAAATCTAGCTCTATAATACTTTCTAACACGTACGGGTAATTACATGTGCTACTGAAAAATATGTGGGTTTTTTTGCGTGTTCACCGGAATGCAACAAAAAACATTGATAATTTAGTCTGTTCATTTTTCAAAAGCAGAATATCGCCACCCCGCGGACTTAAAGCTACATTTCTAGGCCATTAAATTCATTTTAGATAAATTCCAGTGTCTAATTAAGCACAACTATCTGAATGATTCTATTTATATTTTTTACTACACCTGGGTTAAGTATTTTGAAAATCCTATTTTTAAGATGCATTTAATTCATCCAAACCAAACGTTAAAAAGAATGCTGAAGAGAACGCTGAATCTGGACAATTCAGAATGTATAAGCGGCAACCCACTGAATAACATTTATTCTGACGAAATTAAATTAGAAGAATACCAAAAATAACCATTTTTTTGCGCTGTGCTAGGACTGCTATTATGCTGTTTCACATTTGCATTCACATTGACACATCAAAACGTAAATGTATACATCATTATTTAACATGTTACAGATGACATATGACGGGTATGTATAATAAAAAACGCCGTTCATCTTATAAACTACCATATAACACAGATAGGCCTATGTTGCAATGAAGCAGCGGAGTCCCTCTCTCTTTAACAACTGTCGCCAAACAAATAAATAAATAAAATTAATTAAATAAATAAGCAAGCAAGCCAAACAAACTGCAGCACAACATCTGATAAATACCGATATGCATGTTCTTTCTTAAAAGCCCATCATCTTCCGTCTAACTCGCAAATCTATCCCTTCAAAATCTCCACCCACACCTCCAAAATGACGCAATTATCAGGACCTGAAATTAATTGTGAAACTAAACAAACAATTATTTTTAATGGGAAGTTCAGTTCAATTTACATATCCGATTCTACCGAAATGTTCGTTTAAATTAATCGAACGTTCGACTAAAAGACTAGGGGGGGGGGGGGGGCACTACATGGTGTTTTGTTCCGTTACTTTTATTGAAACTGCGTGTCTATTAAAATCTTATTTTTTGTTAAAATTTTGGTCATCTCCCAGGCTTGTGAATGTATATCGATCAGTCATGGTCAAATTAAAATGAAAATCAATCACGTAAACAGCTATTTAAATATAAACGCACAGTCAGCCTACAAAATCCTGATAAAATCTCGAGTACCTTTTTGCGAAGATAATGTCTAAATGCTTTCATTAAAGGATGAAAACAAACACCAAACCCACAATATACAGAATAGGACAAATACTGTTCCCAAAAAGCTGTTGGGATCGGCACATTTAATAACTGAATGGGGGGGGGGGGGGTGTGGGGGACTTGGGGTCGAGGCATAGGGCAACGGAGGGTCCCTCTCAGTAAATTTGATCTTATCTTTGTTTATCGGAAAACCTCAAAAGGGGGTGGGGGTCCGTCAAACAGCCCAAGTGCTTAGTCACTCCCTCTCCTCTGCCAGGGACTCAAACCCTCCTGACTTCTGTCCAGTAGTGAAGTGATTGTCAACACGCCACCACAGCACACAGCAATGAAATGTGTCCTCTGCACTAAACCCACGTGTAACACAGCAGGGGGCAGATATTATTCAGCACCCAGGGAGCAGTGCTTGGGGGAGGCACCGTGCTCAGCGTACCTCAGTGGTACCTTGCTAGGGGATTCGAACCAGCAACCTTCCAATCACTTCCCTAACCATTAGGCCACATACCCCAAGACAAAATCCAATGCCTATGCCTAGTTCAAAACACCACTGACTGCCATAGAGGCTAGTCAATACTAAGAATACATGTTGATGTTGGCTCCAAAGGGAATGTTTTTAGTGCTTCACCACTCAGAAATTCAAGATGAAATAATTTACTTGCTGAAATATGTGATCAAAACATGTTGCCTCGATTTAAATCTAGAATGATAATCATTTATCGACAATATACCTTTGCTGGCCGCCGACCCTTCAGCCCCCTGCTGGTCGCTATGTTTGCCATCAGATAATCACCTCGCTGGACACGGAAAGCCAGTCTGCCACTGCGTCTGGAGAATGCGACCAGCCGCTGACATCATCCTTTATACTGTCACGCGTGTCTCTGGCTCCTCAAGCAGCTATGTCACAAAACAGTGACACACATATTAATTGTCATATTCTATATGTGTGCACAGCAAAATGATAGGGAGATTCATTCGAGTGACAATGCAAGAACATTCATCCATCTTCCATTCGCTTATCCTGGTTCGTCTCACAGGGGGGTTAGAGCATATCCCAGGTGGCACTGGGTGCAGGGCTGGGGCACACCCTGGGTGGGATGGCAGTCCATCGCGAGACACATACACACAAACACCTTTATGCTGCTGGCAACATAGACACACCCACGCAGCGTAACTGCACGAGGAACCCTGTATGACACAGGAAATGTGCAACCGCCACGCATATAGAGCAGTGGTGAGATTTGAACCCCCAATGCTGGTGGTGTGAGGGTAGCGTGCAACCCTGCAATAACGTCTACAGTACATGGCAGCAGGGGTGCCATAAAGGGGGGCAAGTTACAACAATTCCAAGGGCCCCCGGGTGACAAGTAGAGGCAAGGGGGCCATGCACTGATACCACCCCAGGGACGAGAACAGTGGATGATTGGGGGGCCGATATGATATGCTTTCCTGGGGCCCAAAATCTCTAGCAGCTCCTCTGGAAAACAGGGCTGGTACATACAGCAACATAATACATGGTGCAAAATAATATAATATGTACTGCAATACATGGTAGATTAGCAAGATGTTAAGATTCTGGTAAAGGATTAACCAATAAGATGGCACAGTGTAAGCTAACAGTCGGCTGAAGGTAGTTGGGCTGGAATTGAAAGTACTGATAGTAGTGTAGGTGTTTAAAGTGACTTGTGCAGTGAATTTGTAGCCCTGTGACCACCAGATTATTGGGGTGGGGGGGGTGCTCTTGCAGATCAGATCCCTGATGGCCTGGGGATAGAAGCTGTTTTTATGTCTGGCAGCAATGAACCAAATGCTTCAGTGCCGTCTGCCAGACAGCAGGAGAAAGAGAAGTGCACGGCTTGGGTAGGTAGGACCATTCACAGTGCTGCAAGCTGTCTTCTCAAACTGCCTGTCCTAAATGTATGGTGAGGACCCGGCGGGGAACTGGGCTGTTTTCGGCACCCGTTGCAAGGCGATATGTGCCCAGGGTGCGCATTTCCCAAACCAGACAGCAGGGGAGTGTGTGCATAAGTAAATGACTGTCCTGAGGGACCGGCTTCTCCTTTTGGAAATCAATCCTCTTTATCTCTTCTGTGTTTTGACTACAAAACAGGGTTTCTCAACTGGTTGCAACCCAAAAGTGGATTGTAGGACCATTTTCAGTGGGTTGTGGGGCATGTGGTCAACACCCCCCCCCCCCCCCCCCAGGCTAAATGTAGCAGTGAAAATGTGATCTCTGAAATAAAATCTGAGGGAATGATATGAGGAAAAAATAAGCTACAGGCAGCAACAGGTTTGGAGTTGGGGGGGGGGCATGGAATGATAAGCTGTTAGGGGGCAAAGGGGTGTGGTAGGAAGACCATGGGGGGGGGGGGGGGCAGGTGAGGAGCTTCCTGCATATGAATAAGAGCCTGAGAGGGATTTGGGCTGGGGGCGTTTGGGTGCAGGAGGGGTAAGTGGGCCAAGCTCACACAGCGGCTGTTACCACTGCTGATTTATAAACGGACGGAAGGTTCTGGAGTATTCAGTTAATGATTAGCATTTGATGAATATGCTGAGGCCATGCGCATTTACACTGCAGCTCCCTGGGGGGGGGCATGCATGTTTCATGAGGAAGGTGCCTGCAGGGGCAAACGGGAGCCGGTGTGTGTAATCGGGCATTTAGCTGACACCCTTGGCTCCACTCGGCCCCGGGGTTCCGGGCTATAAAAGCTGCAAGACGCGAGGCGTCGGCTGCATGAGAACCGCCAGGAAGGATTAGCACTGGGGAGACTTTCAGACGCAGCCCTTGGCGTGCTTGAAATGCTCCATTTCACTCCGTTCCAGAGCAGTTTCGGCAGCCTTTCGAAGCACGACCGGCAGACAGGCTCACAAAAGCTGATGGTAAAACTCGCTGCTAAGAGATCACTTCCGTTTCAAAATTTTTAGGAGAAATTGCTTTAGTTAATGAGAACATTATTGCTCCTCTGTTGGACCACAATCAGGTGGATTTGCGTCATTATAAGAAATATACATTTAATAAGACCTTCCTTGGCAGTTTACTACCAGACTACGTGACCTGATTTTGTAAAATGTATCATTTTTATATAACACGTGGCAGGTAACACCCAACCCTGCTGTCAGAAACAGGAACTGCTTAGTAGAGAACTTTGTGTCCCGTGTTGCATATCACAAGCTGCCACCAGGAGGCGATCCTGAGCCAAAGTTGCACACAGCTTGCAATACCTGCTGTAAGTTATTATGAATAAAACACCTTTTTACATTATATTCCCATTCTGTCTTCCCTGCTTCTTCAACCTCTGCCAGTCTATGGTGGTGACAAGCCACAGTCTGGTGCCACTCATGTGAACAGTGGATAACCTATTGATTTAAAAGTGTCCCAGATTTAATTTGGATAAAACGACATATTTGACCTCATTTGAATTTTAAAACAGGTCTGGCTTATTTAGTAATGATGAAATTTTCATGTAATTTTATATTACTGAAGAATAATTCTGAGCCCCAGGACGCTCCTCCATGTCGCCCTCTACAGGACCTACGCATTAACAGGATCTCCACTTAACGCTGGTGTTCAGTATATCCTGTAAATGTGGAGGCCTCAGGCATGGGAAGCCATTAGTGAATCTCAGCTTCTTCGCACCATTAAGCCACTAGTGAACTGTACTAACTCGTCCTTAACCCACTTCTCAGCAGATCTATATATAGGTGATCGATAAATAAATATATAGAAAAGTGATTCTCATCTGGCTGTAGAGACACACTGTGGTTATGTGTTTGCTTGGGGGGTATCAGGTCCAGCCCCACCCTGGCTGCTAATCAGCTGCACCTGAAGCTCGTTAGTCTGACCTCTTGTTCCTGCTCTCGTTAACCAGCCACAGCTGCCTCTTGTTTGCTCCTCTGTTAATCATGTATAAAAGTGTCGCCTTGGGCTGGGTTCCCTTTTTGGTCATTGTTCTCTGTCTGTGTGTGCTGTGCTGCCCTGCCCAGTCTCCACAATAAACTCCCCTTCTAGGGACTGGGTACTTTTAGTAAAGGGGGATTAATCATAATTTAGATAAACTAAAAAAATCATCACAAACACACACTGTCAAACAAAACGATGCACGATCGATTCCTTTCTTTTTTTTTACCGGAATGCATATTTATTTTCTTATCAGACAAATCTTTACAAATAGAAGATACATCAAAACAACATGAAAAAAGAAGTTTAACCTCAAGCACCCCGTTATACATGTGGATTCTTTGTGCCATTAAAAAAGTTTGTGTCAAAAAGGAACAACAAAAACATCTGCTTCAATGTGTTTTTAATTACACCTTTACCAAGGATTCCCAAGACACCAACTCAGTCATACGGCAATGATGGTAAACGATAACCTAACGTAAATTAACAGAGGGGCAGCTGGCTTTTCTTTCCTCCGAGTCACAGTTGATGTCACGGAAAGGACGTGGCTTTACTCATATTTAGCATGAAGTGGGCTGACCTCAGTCGGAGCTGTTCCTCAATGCAGAAACATAAAGAATCATACTTCCATGACGTCTCATTAAAAAAAAAAGCATGGTGATGATGGTATCGAAATGGTTTAAATCTGACAATAACACCTTAAAGGTGCACTGTGGTCTACACCAAGGTTTCTCAACCCAGTCCTCGGGGACCACCAGACGGTCCACGTTTTTGCTCTCTCCCAATTGGCAGGGAATTGGGAGAGAGCAAAAACATGGACCGTCTGGTGGTCCCCGAGGACCAGGTTGAGAAACCCTGGTCTACACCACTGCCCCGGTTGGTGCAGACGACGGCAGAGGTGACTGCGCCGTTTGCACTGAGCATTTAAGGAACTGCCGGTAAAGCTGAATCAGCGGAGCTGCGGATCCAGACAAACGAAAGAACAAAATAAGTTTAGCCCAGTTAATCTAACGAGAAAAAGGTAAATATTGGAGTGCAATAATCAGTAATTTGAAAATAAAAAACGGTCAATATTCAAACTCAGTCATTCAAACAGACCCGAGTATCCTAACCGAGTATCCGAGTAACGTACGGTATCGAATACCCCGAAGAAGCCCCCGTCAAACAACGCAAAACGATTGCTGCTGTAAACACTTAAGCACTGGCCATGAATCTGTACATAATTTAGGAATAACATGTTTTACTGTGTTTGTTTGAAAAACGAAGCTCCTGTACATAAGGTGGGAATAAATAAAAACATGTGATGGAATGACTCAGTTGTCAATGCCTGAACAGTCGCCTCACTCCCCGCTCCACAGTTTTGGGGAAGCCGCCCAAGCAAAGTACCTCAGAGGTGACGGAATGGAAATCCGGCGTTGTTGGTAAAATAAGGATGTACTCCGCGCCATCGCCCCTTCATCTTACCTGGTTTCACAACATCCTGCCTGTAACAACACATCCCTCACGCCTGGCTAGGAGTGGAGCTTAGCTGCCTACACTGGAGAGAGACCTACGCAGAGCCAGTCTGTTGCACTGGTGCACTGGATTACAGTCAGTCGCCTGGAGTCTGTGAGCAGCCTTGCTGGGGCCACACTGAGGCGTAAAGATTGGAGAGGAGCCTTCGTTTGTTGCTGGCCTGTAATAACGAGTTAGAAGTCCCCCAAAGTTATACAAGAAACAACGCAATGTCACCAAACATCACACTCCAGCTAAATAGTACAAATACATGTAGTGAACAGGTTTTCATATACAAAAAAAGAACTTTTTTTTACAGAAAAATAGGCTGATTAAAGTAAAAACTTAAAAGCTGTAGTCTGCCCGTAAAAAGTTACAAGGGCCGCAACACTTCACCACCAGGGGGCAGCAGGTACCGTCACGGACTCATAACCTGAAAGGGCACGGCTGTTGTACGCTTGAGCGAGGTACTTTATCTGAACGATTCCAGTAAAAGACTCGGCTGTATAAGTGAGATACAATCGTTAACTAAACGTAAAAACAACAAAAAGTCCCAAAAAGGTACACCAGAAACAGACAGTTCATATGGATTCAGAAACAGCCATGTGGGTAGCCCACTGGATTGAGTTTTAATCACACTGTAACTACATTAGACTGTATTTTCATCTTTGTGTTCTTTCTACGCCTGTATACCGTTACCCTCAGTTACATTAATGTCTATTCAGTTGTCTACCTCCCCAGCTGGTTGAAAGATTGTCTCTGCATGGTTTTTTTTTTACATTAATATGTATAAATACTCTCTTCTGTATTTGTAACAAAAATACGAGATAAAGAGCATCTCTGGCTCCAACCACACAGAATAAATACTTTATAAAAGATTTCTATAGTAATGAAAATGCTTAATTCATAAAATTTCTTGTTCTGTTTCTTTATGTATTCTTTTCCTTCAAAATACCCATTCATAGTTCATTTTTATTTCACTCTTTGCGTATCAAATGCAATCTAATAAATAATGTCAGAACTTGGATTCCGTTTTGTGTTTCTTTATTCCTGAGGAGGTTCAGAAGATCCTTTGAGCTTCACGGACCCATGAACGGTGAGATTTCAAAGAGAGGTGGAGTTGCCCCTCCCCCCTTAATAAACCAGGGAGCCGGTGTTTCTCTGCCCCGGGTTTCTGGGGAGAGAATCAGTGCGAGACGCATCCTGGGTCGTGGCCATTGCTGTTCTGGCCTCCAGCAGGAGGAGGGCGCCAGTGAGCACATCATTTACTCTTAGGCACCATAATAGACCCATACAACCAACTTCATGTCTCAGGGCCTCTGTCCTGCGGGTTTAATGGCTACCTGTCTCACATCTTGTTAGATACATGTTTTAAAATTCTGAAACACCAAGCCCGATTGTTTGAATATTTTCAATCACACTACCACACGCTGTGATTGAACAATATCCCCCACAGCCCGCAGTCCTGGGTACCCTAGAGTCCAATGAGTAAAATGGTTTCACTTAAACTTTCCGGACCCTCTAAGGCTGAGCCCACACTTACCAGATTCATTTACATATAGATATCCCGACAAAACGAACTATGGGAAAACCATCACAATGAAGCACATTAATAAAATAGAGACCTTCAGATTCAGAACTAGCCCAGTGAAATACCAGACAAACATAAAACACCAACAATTTCTATGCATATGAACAATCATAAGCACAACATCATTTTTTCAATGGATATTTTCGTCGACATCCCAGTGACACTGGACGAAATACAGACAAGATCCTGTAAATAAAGACATCTCTATCGCAGTGATGATGTAATAGTCCTCAATTAAAGTGCTTTCTAAGAGAGCTAACGATTAATCAGCATGTAAACATGTAGCGCTCTCTCATTCTGACTCTTCAGTGTCATGCCACAAAATTCTTACCTTTTTCGATCACCATTGCTTTAAAAAAATACCCTAGTAGGGATCTTATCATATGATCTAACCAGCAGCTGTCAGTATTGCAGCTACCATTTGAAATAACTGTTCTATAATAACTGAAACTGTCAATTGAAAAATCAAGTGTTGTGCACTTGCAATTTTATTATATTCTCACCGAGGGTTGCAGTCCACCCCCGTTTTGAGAAAGTCTGCAATATATACCACCTTGTGCATCCTGCGTGCCCATACATCAGCAAAAGAACTTATCTACTAATTCATGTTCCCGACTGGTCACGGCTACATAGCAGGCTGACGGTAAACTACATAACTAGAACGCCATCTCGCTACATCAGCAAAGGCTATTTGGTATTGGCATTGGCCATGGATGGTAGAATGAGAGGATGCGATGAGTCTCGACTGGGAAACGGCTCTTTTTCACATTTCCCTCTCCTATTAAACACGCCTCTCACTTTCCATAGGCGCGATTATCAGGTCGAACACTGGCTTCTATAATTAGGATATAAGGGAAATGTAGACGCAAATGTCTGACAAGCAGTTTAGAAGCTGGGGTTTAGAAGCCCGTGGTGATAGCATGGATATTCCTAAGGCCTTGGTCAATCCATCCCAGTCCTGAGTGCCCATGAAGTTTGCTGGCTCACGGCCTCACAAGCCCTGGTCAAGCCATTACGGAACACCAGTCTAAATGTCACAAATAGTTCGAGGCTGGAAGCAGCCAGTCTGTAATTATCACAAGCACAGAGGTGGCAATATGAAAAAACCGCCCTTCAACTTGACCCATGTGTTAAAGCCAAGCATGAATTGACCTTTCGATTATTTGACCACTTAGAAGTTCAGGGCAGACTTCAGAATACAGAACGGGTCCCCTGGACAGTGATTATGAAACCTGATTTCAGCTACAGACAACCTGTTTGTGGTTTTAGAAAACTGTGATAAGTGACTTTGCGGTTCATTATAGATACCCCAATCGCTGGACGGAATATTAACAGACTATCCCTGAAGTATAAAACCAGACTTATATTGGCAGTACCAACCACAAAATTGGATTTTTTTTGCAGTACTCCACTAGGATGTCTTGCAATTGAAATGATTACGAGGCTTAAAAGAAATATTGATAATATTGGATCATTATTCATATGTAGTGGCAGCCGTGAGTGGCAGTGTGGCTCTGAATTAACAGCAAATGGACAAAGTCTGATCATTGAAATGCTGCTGTGTTGATGAATTACACCCATGTGATTTCTCTTTTTTTTTTGGTTTAATCCAATCAGGTGCCAGATGTCCTTCTTATTTCTGTACCATCACTGAAGGATTTTCCTCAGAAGTGGGTCATCTGAAATCCAGCGATCACAGAGCGAGCACATTTAATGTGATCCAAGCTGGAACTCCGAACAAACGCACTGATTGAAAGTGGAATTAAAATGTCTTTCTTCATATTGAAAGAAGTGAAACTTTGTTTTCCTGAACTGCGCCCCATGTTCTTCTGGGGCGAGGGCATGAGCATGTCCCCGCTGGCCGCAATCCATGAAAGTGTCTGAGGTGGGGGATCGAGGACAGCTGATTTTGGGGCTGACCTTTGGAGATTCACAGGGCTTGCAGGGTTATGCATGCAGTGGCATATACTGGCCACTGGGTGGAGTAACGAGACAGACGCTGCTTGCATGTTGGCTTGCCCAGTCCGTTGTGAATGACACCCTTTGTAGTTCGTTGGAGGAGTTCAGCAGTCCCTTTTGTGTCAAGGTTAAAAGATCTTTCAATGCAGTCTCTCCATAGCCAGAGAATGACCATCTCATACTAGACATTCCTAGTAGTAGTTTGGGCAGGATAGGATTTGCAGTTTGCTTTAAAATGATGATGGCAAGCACTTAGAACGCCACATCTCCTCTTTCCTGCCTTTTTTAAAGGTTTCGAACAGTGAAAAACAAACCCTTAGTGTTTAGTATTTGGATGTAGAAGGTGCTGCAATAGACATAAATTAGAACAAAAAAAGTTCCAGGCCACTGAATAAGGAGTTTAGCGCTTTGACATGAAAATGGAATATAAAAGAATATAAAAACGATCAAAAAAACGTGGAAGCATATTGATTGGCGTCACAGTTACTGAAATGTAAATATCGGCACATGATAGACATAATGGATATTAAAATAATAAGAATGGCTTTGATGCTGCAGGGGGGGGTGGATTTTTAGTCCTGGGAAGGAGGAGATTGCCAGAGGACTCACCGCTGTGTTAGCGGAAGGGCTGGTGCGGGGGGGGGGGGGGGGCGGGGCCAAACTTATACCTGGGTGGAGTGGGAACGGCGGAGGGGCAGGTGCTTGTCAGGGTGGGCAGCACAGAGGCGGGGCTGGTCGGGGGGGCCTAGACTTCGCTGGAGATGGAGCGAGAGGGTATGAGGACATCGGGGGTGGAGGGGAAGGGATAGCGCTGATGGTCATGTGATCTCGGTGAACGGAGCTCTTGAAGTCTGCAGAGGAAAAGACGAGAGAGAGAGGGAGAGAGAGGCAGATGAACCAGGAGAGCAGGAAAGGTAAGGGGAGAATGAGGCAAAGGAAGGAGGGACTAAGGTGAGGATAAAGGGGCAGAGAGCTGGGGATAGCAAGGATGCACACAAGGATGGTAACAGAAATAAGTCACAGGAAGTCGGCTTGGAGGAAGGGGATCTGTGAGGCGCTTTGCCGTTCTCCTTCTCAGTGGAGCGAGATCCTCCTACTGCTCTGGGCCAAGTCATGGCCCAGGTTCTTCAGGTCCCTCCTAAAGTCATAAATCACCAGCATCTGCTGCTCACTAGAAGGTACTATGTCCTCCCCGGGTGCTAGTTACTGCGGCTGGTTAGGGGACAGGGACAAGGACAGGGATGGGGACAGGAATGAGGACAGGGGATGGGGACAGGAATGAGGACAGGGACGAGGAAAGGGACGAGGAAAGGGATGAGGACAGGAATGAGGACAGGGATGAGGACAGGGATGAGGACAGGGATGGGGACAGGGATGAGGACAGGGATGAGGACAGGGATGAGGACAGGGACGAGGGCAGGGACGAGGACAGGGACGAGGAAAGGGATGAGGACAGGAATGAGGAAAGGGACGAGGACAGGGATGAGGACAGGGATGAGGACAGGAATGAGGACAGGGACGAGGACAAGGACGAGGAAAGGGACGAGGACAGTAATACCACCATTGGGCCCCTGGGCAAGGCCCTTAACCCCGAATTGCTCTAGGGAATGTCTGACCCTCTACCTTCTCAATTGTACATCATTTTGAGCCAAAGTGTCTGTTATATAATAAAAATATAAATAAGAAGTGTTTACTAGAATGGATCACTGCTCCAAACTAATAGAATGTTCAGAGCCCAGCTTTCGATTTGCGATGTCACTAGCGAGTGTGGTGACGAGTGTCTCAGGTGCGCATAGAGTAAGTGGCATGAAAACTGCTTCTCCGTCACCCCAGTTTCTCTTCTGCAGTGACGCTTCACTGTGCCGCTGAGGAACAAGCTGGCAGGGTGCGCCAAGGACAACGGGAACGCTGTGTGAGAGGTGGGGGTTGGTACTTTTAAATAACAGATGGGGGGACTAGTTTTCTATTAAGTACACATGTGGGGACTGAGTGGACCCCCCCCCCCAAAGGATTCCTCCTTCCTCCCCTGAACTCCCTCCCCACCCCTTACCTGAGGGCCACTTAACTTTTCGAGTGGACTCTCCACGCAGGGCAGAGCTACCATTGGGATGCCCACCGTGGGCTCCGGGCGTGGCGGGGGCACCGGGGGCGGGTGGGGCCGCGGCTGCTGGAAGTTGTTGATCACGCACGTCACCTGGGCGCAGCGGAGGATGTGGGAGTGAGAGGGGGCGGGGCATGGGGGGGGGGGGAACTAGAGAGGATCCTGGGGGAGATACAACTCAGGAGGCAACAACCACCATATATATCAATTTATACAGCCCCTTTCATTGGTTACATATTTAATCCCCACTAATCTGCATTGGATAAGTGGTTGAAATATGGATACATATTTAACAACCTATTCATAATTTAATAACTTCCCTGTAATCATTTATTTATTACTTATTATTATTAGCAAGCAGCACTATCCAAAGCATCTAAAATAGCTTACTGTGGCTCATCTATCCTACCAGCTGGAAAATACAGAAACAATTCTGTTTTAGGACCAAAATAATTCTGTTTCTGTCACATTCTGCATTCTGGGAATTAGACATTTATACCTGACCTGGACTCATCTTGGTACGTAATGTTTTTGTTCCTGGTTTGAAAACGGCCCAAATGATGCTGTTTTTAGCTTTTTGTGGACAGAGGTGTCAGCCAGATTGATGAGCTGTATTAAACGGATAATATACAGCATGAACGCAGACAGACAGTAACACCACTTTGCATACTGGGACTTCCACGTCACCATGTTCACGCTCATCTCACCGGCGATCCAGCCCCCTCACCAGAAAGGCAGCGATGGCGCCCCCTGTCAGGTATCCTGCCAGCACGTCCGACCAGTGGTTACGGTATTCGGCCACGCGCACCACGCCCACCAGCACGCCCATCGACATCAGCGACAGGCACACGGTGGGCTTGGTCAACCTGGTACCCTTTGTCTGGAACATCAAGGTCACATACATCTGCAGCGGAAAGCAGATACACACAGAAAAGCTGAGAGAGGATGACAGGGGCCCCCTGGGAGACTGAGAGCTACTCGTAATCAAATTCAGTGTCAGCGAAGCCATGAGGCCCTATCGTGGAGGAGAGAGCACTCCTGCCCCTCTGGGAAGACCTACCACGGTGTAGACGGCGGAATAGATGCTCAGAGCCGCATCCTTGGAGGGGAAGGACTTGCGGGCGGACGCCACGATGAAGGGGTTCCCCGTGCAGGCGCGGCGCTCCGTGATGTACTGCGTGGGCGACTGGCAGCCCAGGGCGGTGTAGTTGGGCCGGCAGGCAGACAGGAAGTGAGGCGTGGGGTTTCCTGTCACCACCTGCCCGGCGTTGGCGAAAATGGTGGTGGTGAAGAGGCCGAAGGAGTACACCCCTGAGGGAGGAGAAGTGATGGAGGGCAGAACGGACGGGAGGAGAGGAGAGGAGAGCAGTGCAGGAGAGGAGGGGGAGAAGGAGGCCAGAGAGGGTTGGGAGACAGTTGGCAAAGGGGTAGAAAGAAGAGAAAGTTAGAAAAGAGAGAGGGAAGGCAGAGGGGAAGAAAGGTGAAGAGGGAGAGAGAGAGAGGAGAAGAAATTAAAAAGCTTTGAGGAAAGAAGGGAAAAAAGCAGGAACAACAGCACAAAGTAACAAAGATTTAATCTCCTAATTTCTACACATTTTTACAAGCAGTTTGTGGATTTACTCCATAGGCAGCTGCTACTCCCTGAAAGCACCACAGATTCATTAAAGCTGCACTGCCTGTGAGAGGCCCCTGAGGGCCCAGTTCCGAACACCTCAGTAAGAACGTGGCAGGGGAGAGGGACCCAGACAGCCAGCCTGTACAATCTGCCCTCAGAGATGTATGGATGCAGCGGGGGGGGGGCTGTGCGTCCCATGGTGCCCCCGTAAAAGTCAGGCTGTGTCTCGGGGGCCCCCAGAGCACATCTCTGCTATTTTTAAATCCCTGAGCAGGCGGGGGGGGGGGGGGGAGGCCGGCGAGAGGCCGGCTCACCGAGGAAGCGCACGATGCGGCGCAGCAGGGGGTTAAAGAAGCAGCAGTCGACTGTCACGATGGTCTTCTCCTGAGCAGCCTCTGGCTTCCGGAGAAAGTACGTCAGCTCGCCCAACAGGATCTGGAGAGGAGGATAAGAGGGTCTATGTCATTCCAGAGGTCACATGTTACGTGGCTCACTGGCTCTTTTACGGGGTTACAGCCAATGAAGAGTGTGTCCAAGGGAATGAGGGAGTGAGGTGGAAACACCAGATCTGATCAAACCCTCAAATCTCTCGCTCCATTCCAGGCTGCGTCCCGCCTACTTTCACGTCCTCTGTGCACTTTCAGCTCAGGACATGAATAAAGACTCACGGCCAAGCTGGGCCTTCGCACTCTCAATCTGGTGCCTGTGTGTGTGTGTGTGTGTGTATGTGTATGTGTGTGTGTGTGCGTGTATATGTATGTGTGTGTGTGTGTGTGTGTGAGTTTGTAATTATTCAATCACAATGTGATAAAAACCTGTAACTTTTTACCTTGCGGGGACATTTTTTCACCCCCCAACAAGGATAACTGCAATTTTATGAAAGCCAGTCAAAACACTAAAAATGCCTTGCATTTTGTTTGGTTACTTATGGTTAAGATTAGGGCTGCCTAGTGGTTAAGGGTGTCATTGTTGTATTAGGGTTTTTCCCATAGAAATGAATGGAGAGTCCCCATAAAGATAGGAATACATAGTATTTGTGTGTGTGTGTGTGTGTGTGTGTATGTACACATGCTAACTTCACATAGTGTCTGAAATTGTCTGATTTCTTGCCCCAAATCAAAGTTAATACTTTCATGATATGGTCATGTAATATTTTTAAATAAAACGACTTAAAATATATGTCCAGCGGATGATGCCAGTGGAATGGGTTGGGGGGGGGGGGAATGGGGGGACCTTTGAGTCACACTTGGCGGCTTGTGGTCTCTCCTTCCTCTGTTTCAGTGTAATATGAGGTGAGATCCTAAATGCCCTAATCACATGACCCTGTGAGAATGAAGCCCATTGGACAGGAAGCGTTCTCGTTGTCGGCGTGGGTATCAGTGGGGGGGGGGGGGGTTGTGGGCCAGGGGGGGATGTGGGTCATGCGTACCACAGGAACGCCATGGCTAATGTGGCAACAGATGCTGATGTAGGCTGGCACTTGTTTTTATATATAGATATAAATCTCTCATATACTGTATATATAGAAATGTGAAAAGTATGTTTAATTGTGCTTATTGTGTGAACAGAAGGTCCACAGCGAGAGTCAGAGCCTTGATGCGATGTAGCCATCGAAGGCCATGATAGCCTTGTGGATTAAAGGCCTGTGATACCCATCAATAGATCATGTGAGATACATGCCCAGTTGACTAACATGACTCACTCCATCTTAATGTTATAATAACAACAATTACTCGTGTAGAGGGTGGAGGCAGTAGAGGTGAAGCTGGGGGGTAGAGAGGGGGCACCTCAGGCTCCTCATCAGGGCCTGGACGCCGCCGTTATGCCAGCCAGCACCTGGGCTGCACCTCGTCGTCTTCCTATCCCTCACCGGCATGAAGAATGAGGAGCATGGAGGACACAGCTCAAGTGGGGCTTCTTCAGCGGCAGTGTGTGGCTCAGTGGGCTACGCCTCTGTACTGGTGAGCCAAAGGTCGCTGGTCCCTGTGATCCCTGTGGGGAAATTCTCCTTTTGCCTACTCTACCTTGCACTCCATGACCACATAGGTGAGAAGAAGCTTGGAGGTGAAGGCTGAAGGGCCCACAGACATGTGAGTACTCTGCCAGTGCCAGGCTCAAACCAGCGACCTTTGGCTCACCAGTACAGAGGCGTAGCCCACTGAGCCACACACTGCCGCTGAAGAAGCCCCACTTGAGCTGTGTCCTCCATGCTCCTCATTCTTCATGCCGGTGAGGGATAGGAAGACGACGAGGTGCAGCCCAGGTGCTGGCTGGCATAACGGCGGCGTCCAGGCCCTGATGAGGAGCCTGAGGTGCCCCCTCTCTACCCCCCAGCTTCACCTCTACTGCCTCCACCCTCTACACGAGTAATCGCTCTACATTAGCAGGGATGCTAACTGCTACGTGATAAAGCACCGCATGAAGGAATGGGCTAAGTGGATGGATGCATAGAGGGTTGCATTTGGAAAGGAGCAACCAAAAGTAAAGAAGGAACCCAACAGGGCGGGCCTGTTTGGAACAGCCAGCTCGCAGCTTTCAGTGACACTGAGCAGTCGGTCGTAACATTAGGGCTCTTCGGCCTTTGCTCAGGCAGACTCATCCCATGCCTGCTCCATCACCCAGACAACCCAGCTGGTCACTCCAATCTCCAATCAGACCATAATCTCACTAGTCCTACAAGCAAAAGGGAGCAGCGGGCTGGATGATTCCGAAGAGAAGCGTGTGCCCAGCGTGTTTTCTGTGTGCCCTGCATGTGTGGGTCACGGCCCCTTAAGTTGCTCCCCGCATCCCCCACACTAGGGCCGGTCTGGCAGGTGGCAGTACTCTGCCTTCGCACGTCACAACCAGAAACAAGCCAATACACAAGGATTACCCTTCCATTAACCCCCCAGGATGGTCACCCCTATCTCCATCACATCTAACCGGCCATCTGAACACAACCATACTTAGGTCAGTTTTTAACACAACAACTCCAATGACCTGCAGGGGATTCTGGTGGCAGGGGGTACTGGAAGGGAACTGAACCGCAGCCATCTGGAGTATATCTATAAAGGCAGAGCGTAGAGTCCTGTTCGTTGTACAGCCATATGCTCTGTAATAGTCACACTTGTCCAAGCCAGCTGCAAAAGCTTGAGGAGATCCGGAAACTCCACATAGTGTCCGGGAGCCTGACAGACGCTCTGCGACGCCGCTGAAGTTGAGGTGCTAAATGCTGCCTGACAATAAGCAGTGTATAGTCGAGTACAGTGGAGTATAGCATAGTATAGTAGAGATCTCACTATTCGTGTGTCCAGTAAACGTGCTGTGAGTAGGCAGATGAGGAGGATGAGATGAGAAGCCCAGGAGAAAAGAGAGAAGCAAAATAAAGGCAGAAAATATAAAAATAATTCAGATGGATAAACAAAAGGTATATGGAACTATCTGGAAGAGTAGATGTTATTACTACTGCTCTGACACTGCCAAGGCATATTAATCACATCACCTTCATAACCATTATAATCTCAAGCAGGGGAGGCCAGCCCTGGACCTCAAGGACCACGGGGTGATCAGGTTTCACTCATCTCTTCATTAACCGTGCAAACGAAGTTATTAACTCGATAGCAGGTTGCTACAGGGGGTCTTTGAGGTATCAGTGAAGTGCTAATTAAAATAAATCCCCTTAAACCTCTTTGACTCTGGCCTTCAGCACACCAATGTACTATGGTGTAGGGAAGCATCCATATGAGATTCCCTCTGTGGGACTGGGAGTTTGGATACAGAGGAATGGGAAGGAAGCGGTGAGGAAAGAAAAGAGAAGTAAATAATAGACCGACAAAGTGGCCGGCAGTGGCAGAGAGTCAAATCAGTTTGCAGCGGCAGACATATTACGTAACAATAGGCATTTCAGTTATCATAACTGGCATGAGCATCACATCAAAAAGGCGAAACCGGAGGTGCACAGCGAGGAAGTACAAAAGAACACGCCAGCGGGAAAGTCCAGCCTGAGCCTCTCCTTACAGCAGACAGCGGGAGATAAGTGAGAGACAAGAAAAAGCAGGATGAGACAAATAACTTTGACACTGGATGTCTTAAACAGGGGAATGGAAGAGAGAGAAAGAGACAGAGCACAAAAAATGGAGAGCAAGAGAATGACAAGGAGTTTCGAGAGAACAGACTAAGGAGGAAAACGAACAACAATGAAAGAACTCCTCCTCGCAGTGAACAATACTTATGTCCCTCTGATACGCTGTGCTAAATCGAGCATGACCTTGTGGTTTTACGAAGTGCGAGTGCAAATGACGATGGATGTCAGGAGCTGTGGCCCCTGCCGTCCGCGGAAGGAGCGACTGAGGGGCGTTTCATTTTTTTCGTGTCCCGATTCAGAGCAGCTATTGACAGAGAGCATTGACAGAAGGCCAGTTTGAGTCATCTGAACTTGGGGCCTCGATCTGAAATTCACACAAAGGTAAACATTGCTTGAGCCTAAAACTGTTAGCCACTGAGCAACAGTACCCTCCTTTTTTTAGTTTTTTTTTAGTTTTTTTGTTTGAATTCACAGATCTTTGCGGGGACCTGAAAAATGGTCCCCACAGCGTCTAAATAACAGGTTTTTATTACATCGTGGGGAACATTTGGTCCCCATAATGTAATATAAACCTAATCACACACACACAAAGCGAGTATGAGTACAGGACCACTTTGCACAAAGCAGACATGATTAAATATGATGTAATTTCACCGCAGCCCTGCTGGGAGGAGGTATAAGGCTGATGTCATCTACAGACACTAAGAGACCAAAATGAAACTGACAGGAAGAAAATGGGAAGAAAGTGAAACAGAAGATGAGAACAGGAGATCAAGGGAGGATGAGAATGGGAGGACGGGGACAATGAGGAGCCCCTCCAGAGCATAGGAGCAAGAGCACCCCCACACGCTCCGGTGAACACGGCAGCTTTTTTGCCATTGTTTGCCATTATACCTCAGATGTGGCACGCAATGTGCCCCCCCCCCCCCCACCACATTTAGTCTGCCCCTCTCACACTCAACCCCCCCATCACAGATCCAAACATCAGTTTAGATAAGTAGGTTAACTCCTCTCCTCACTCCTGCTCTTTCTTCTCTTCTGCTGGCCTCCTCTGATTGAATTTCACGCTCTCCCATCCTTCGCCGTCTACCTCTCGCTCTCACACGGAATCTTCCCCAGTCCTTTTTGATCTCATTCACTACTTGTTCTCCTTTTCAGGTGCCCCCCCCCCCTCTCTCATCCACCAATCCCATCTTTACTTTCTTCCTCCTTATTCTCTCTCAGCCCCGCTATTACTCCCCCCCCCGCACCCCCACCCAGCCTCAATACAGAAACAGCAAAGAGCTTATGCAAATCGGGGGAGTGCAAATTTCGAGTAATGGAGGTTAAATGACTATTAAGAGCTCCGGTGGGCTTTGAGGAAGGGAGCGAACTAGATTTGGATGAGCCTTTAGGATGACAGGAGTCACAGTTAAGTGCCGGAAACGTATTGACATGCATGCTTTTGCACATTTAGCTCGCAAGGCTGTTTAAAGCAAACGCATCTACCAGGGGTTCGGGAAACACAGCAGCTAATGAACAGAACACGCAGAATTAAAGCATTAGTCCTAGACAACTATATGTGTTTTGGCTAGTGTTGCTGAGCGTAGTGGAGTATAGTATAGAGTACAGTCAACCCTTTCCCATTGTAGTTTTGATATATGATGGGGTCGGCATACGAAATTAAGCAGCAGATGACGCATAAAAGTCTAGTAACTCATAAATGCATGAGATACTGTATGCGTACAGCGCTAGTCTGGTAAGCATGTTTGTATCGGTTTATATCGGTATTCGGTATCTCGCCGCGATCTCGTGCTGATCTTTATATCTTGTGTTCCTCATATCTCTTTGTTTCGCTTTGCTGCGTTTGCATACTCACCTCACTCGGCAAGCAGGATCAAAACATTTTACAGGTTTTTTCGAGATCACGGAGGGGGGGGGGGAAGCATCAGCTTCCCCTGGACACTGGGGTGGGGCGACAACAGAAGTTATTTAACATGGCTTTTGTTGAAGGTGCACTTCAGAGCAGCAAAACTAGACAACATGTGAGACAGGTAATCCAGAAAGGAAGAGCCAGCTTATCAGTGAACAGCAGCCAAAGGGACGTAAACAAAGGCTGTGATGATGTGATGTGAAGCGTCTCTTTGTACTAACACCATGACTAGAAAAATATCCTGTTCTAATTATACATGTATCAAAATATTACAGCAGCACTTTTTATACATTCATCAACAACACATCCATATTATATATATACCAAACTGCACGAGACCTGTCTTATTGTGTGACAGCTGTGCATGTATCTGCTGTTAGCATGAGTGCCACTGAGAACCGGAGACAAATTCCCTGTATGTGTCAAAGTACTTGGCCAAATAAACCTAATTCTGATTCTCACTGCCTTTCTGTTCAGTGTTTCTTTGCTGCTTTTCAAGCTCATTAGCCAGCATCTCTAGTTACTTGCTTTGCTAAAAATGGCCCTGGAAATGTAGGGAAGACAGAAGGATAGAACAGAACGCTGTGGGGATATTGGCTTTCTGCTAACCCCGTCTTGGTCGCCAGGAGAGACATGTACAGGTGAGAGTAAGATTGGGGGTCACAGGTCAGGGTCAGTGTCCCTGGAGCTGGGGGTTAGGGACCTTGTTTAAAGTGCCCAATGGCGGCATCAATCAGGCGGTCGCAGGACTCAAACCAGCGACCTTCCAATCACAGGTACAGCATCCTAAGCTACTAAGCCACTTACTGCCTTAAGTGCCTCATATCTGGTGCCTCATATGCATTGTAATTATCTGACATGATGTGGCTTCTGGGAAATGCAGGACTTCGGGGCACTGCGACCCCATTAGCAGGAATAGTGTGGCCAGTGACTGGATGGTGCGAGGACACCAGTACTTCCATTCAGAGGCTCACATGCTAGCTGGCACCTCAGCTAGAATGGTACGGTCCAGTCAGAGGCCCACACACTAGCTGGCACCTCAGCTAGAATGGTACGGTCCATTCAGAAGGCCCACACGCTAGCTGGCACCTCAGCTAGAATGGTACGGTCCATTCAGAAGGCCCACACGCTAGCTGGCACCTCAGCTAGAATGGTACGGTCCATTCAGAGGCTCACATGCTAGCTGGCACCTCAGCTAGAATGGTACAGTCCATTCAGAGGCCCACACGCTAGCTGGCACCTCAGCTAGAATGGTACGGTCCATTCAGAAGGCCCACACGCTAGCTGGCACCTCAGCTAGAATGGTACGGTCCATTCAGAGGCCCACACGCTAGCTGGCACCTCAGCTAGAATGGTACGGTCCATTCAGAGACTCACACGCTAGCTGGCACCTCAGCTAGAATGGTACAGTCCATTCAGAGGCCCACACGCTAGCTGGCACCTCAGCTAGAATGGTACAGTCCATTCAGAGGCCCACACGCTAGCTGGCACCTCAGCTAGAATGGTACAGTCCATTCAGAGGCCCACACGCTAGCTGGCACCTCAGCTAGAATGGTACAGTCCATTCAGAGGCCCACACGCTAGCTGGCACCTCAGCTAGAATGGTACGGTCCATTCAGAAGGTCCACACGCTAGCTGGCACCTCAGCTAGAATGGTACGGTCCATTCAAAGCTACAATCACTACAGCCCCACTGGAGCGCAAAATGTGACATGCGATAGAACATGAAAACCCTACCCGTTCCTTACCTGTGGTTCCCCTGCAGCCCTGCTCTTATTTAAAGGGCCGGCTCATCTTTGCAACCCCTATGAGGCTCCCAGTTAAACGGCCCAGGGGCAAATGGGCGATTGGTGGCCTATTCATTAGGAATCGGGTCGAGCCCAGTGTATAAGCTGAGTCTTTGAACCCTTATCTAGCTAATGACTCAGAAAGCAGCAGCGTAATTAAGACCAGGGCTCGAGTGAGAAGTAAAGTGGAGAGACCTCCAGGAAGTGCTTAACGTCATCCCTCCCATAATGGGTATCTTCTCTCTTCTATGTCGTGGAGATGCTGAGGGCTGCAGCTTCAGCAGGAAGAATGCGTGTGAAGGCTCATATTCCAGCACCATTAGCCCTGTGTGTCCTAGGGGGACCGCAATGCCCCCCCCCCCCCCATATGTGGCTGCCTCCCCCTCATTGGCACAGTCTACCTCTGACATTAAAAGCAGGACATGCCCCCGCATTCATCTCACGCATATTTGGCTACTACTCCCAGACCGTGTCAATCCCCACGAATGGGTTAATTAACTAATTAGCCGAGTGCTATATCTGCACTTACAGTGGCGCATTGGCTAAATAAAATAGCAGTTTTTCCTGTTTGTTCACTGGAGTTCACGGTTCTCACACTAAAATACACTTCCAGGAACACTAAACTTTATATAAGGTGCAGAAATAAACGGAGATGGAGGCCCAGTGGGTAGTACCTCACACCCCCACCTTGAGGGCTCCGATCCCCCCCCATGCTGTCTGTGCGTGTGTGTTTGTCCTCCCCATGGTTTGCAGTTTTCCTCTGGGCACCCTGGCGTCCTCGCACAGTGTAAAGCTGTGCAGATAGGCTAATTGGTACAGTGCCTTGCAGAAGTATTCACCCCCCCCCCCCTGGCATTCTCCCTATCTTGTTCCCTTACAACCTGGAATTTAAAAGGGATTCTGGGGGGGTTTGTATCGATTAATTTACACAACACAATTACCACTTTGCAGATGCAATTTTTATTTTTATTGTGAAACAAACAAGAAATAACACAAAAAAGGAAACCTAAGCGTGCATAACTATTCACCCCCTCAAGGAGTCAATACTTCGTACAGCCACCGTTTGCAGCAATTACAGCGACAAGTCTCTTCGGGTTCATCTCCACAAGCTTGCCGCTTTTAGACACTGGTATTTTTGCCCATTCTTCATGGCAAAACTTCTCCAGCTCCTTCAAGTTGGATGGGCGCCGCTTGTATACAGTAATCTGTAAATCATACCAGAGATTCTCAATTGGATTGAGGTCTGGGCCACTCCAGGACATTTACCGGTTTCTCTTTAAACCACTGGAGCATTGCTTTAGCAGTGTATTTAGGGTCATTGTCCTGCTGGAAGGTGAACCTCCATCCCAGTCTCAAATCTCTGGAAGACTCAAACAGGTTTCCCTCAAGAATTCCTCTATATTTTGCGCCATCCGTCTTTCCTTCAATTCTGACCAGTTTCCCAGTCCCTGTCGAGGAACAACATCCCCACAGCATGATGCTGCCCCCACCGTGCTTCATGGTGTTCTCAGCGTGATGCTGCCCCCACCGTGCTTCACTGTGCTTCATGGTGTTCTCAGCGTGATGCTGCCCCCACCGTGCTTCACTGTGCTTCATGGTGTTCTCAGCGTGATGCTGCCCCCACCGTGCTTCACTGTGCTTCATGGTGTTCTCAGCGTGATGCTGCCCCCACCGTGCTTCATGGTGTTCTCAGCGTGATGCTGCCCCCACCGTGCTTCACTGTGCTTCATGGTGTTCTCAGCATGGTGAGAGGTGTTACGTTTGCGCCAGACATGGCGTTGTCCTTGATGGCCAAAAAGTTCAATTTTAGCCTCATGTCACCACAGCACCTTCTTCCACATGTTTCTGCCTTATTGTTTTCGGTAAGCAATGGCTTTTTCTTGGCCACTCTTCCATGAAGCCCAGCTCTGTGCAGTGTGCACTGCGCAGTGCACAGGGATCCTATGGAAAGTTACTCCCATCTCTGCAGTAGAGCCGCCCAGCTCCTTCAGGGTCATCTTTGGCCTCTTGTTTGCTGCTCTGATTAATGCCCTCCTTTCCCGGTCTGTGAGTTTTGGTGGACGACCCTCTCTTGGCAGGTTTGCTGTGGTGCCATAATCTTTCGATGTTCTAATAATGGATTTAATGGCGCTCCTTGGAATATTCAGGGTTTGGGATATTTTTTTTATAACCCAGGCCTGATCTGTACTTCTCTACATCTTTGTGTCTGACCTGTGTGGAGAGTTCCTTGGTCTTCATGCTGTCTCCTGTTTGGTGGTATCCCTCACTTAGTGGTGATGCACTGGTGTTGACTATCAGAACAGGTGTATATACACTGAGATCATTTGACACTTAGATTTCTCACAGCTGGATCTTATTTAACTGATTAAGTGGTTTTTGAAGGTAGCGGTTTGGGCTTCAAAGCAAAGGGGGTGAAAACATGTGCACGCACCACTTTTCAGTTTTATCATTTTCAGAATTATTTAAAACAAGTTTTCCTCCCTTTTAACTTCATTAATCTGTAGTTTATTGTAGGTCCATCACTTAAAATCAAATTGAAAATCCATTTAAATTCCAGGTTGTAAGGGAACAAAATACAGTGAACGCCAAGGGGGGTGAATACTTTTGCACGGCACTCTACCTCTGCAGATTTGGCCTCACACTGGGTGCATGCTCTGTGATAGACCAGCATCCCATCCAGGGTGCACCTACTTTCCTATGCTGTCTGGAATAAACTCCGCCCCCTCATGACCCAGACCAGTATCAGTTGTTGGAAGATGGATGGAATATATAAACAGAAAAAACAAACGAAAGAGCAATCAGCTTCTGCTTCGCCATCTCAGTTCTCCAAACAGTAACCTTAAGACAGTGAAGGAGAATTTCACCAAACCATCACCAACACAGCTATAAACATAAAATTAAATTTGACGAGAAAATACATACATGGGACAGCAGTTAATATTCGTGACAAAATTGTAAGATTATGTAGCTGTTGACATTTTCAGACGTCTTTTGATGAATTTAAATCAGTAAATCTCAGGTCTTCCACTCAAATCAAATCTGATTGTTCCAATAACTTTCCACATTCACAATGTTTAATCACAATGAAATCAAATCAAATCTGATTTATCCATTAATCTTTCACTCTCACGATGCTAAATCACTCTACCAGAGTCTGGTAACGTTTTATTAAATAATACAAAGCTTTGGATGTATTAATTACACATATCTCTGGAGTACAGAGTCCAACCAATTTCAAATGTTATCTTTTGTTAATGAGAATTCACTGAATATTTGAATATTAAAAACTGAGACTCGCATTCAAACCAGGTATAAAACAACCGTTTTGGTGTGAAAATAAACATGGAAATCAATAAAATGGAGGCATTTTTCAGCGTCGCTCTTAACTTCAGAGCAAATGTTAAAATGTTAAAATATAGCGGTCAAGGAGCTGGACGTGTGTTGGAGAAGAGGCTGGATGAATCCCCAGGTGGTGCGTAAGCCAGCCAGTCAAAACCCTGACCACTTGGCTCCAGTTACGGGCACCGCTGCCAAATTCTCATTCCTGTTTTACTCTCCGCATTTCTGCTACAGGCCAACTGGTCCTGCAGAACAGTTCCATCCCTCACCAGGCTGAAATCGCTTCCAGTATTATCCCTCCCACGAGCCGCGTTGACCATCCGGGATGGGAACACAGGCTGTGGTGCAGAGGTTAATAATGTATGGGGGGGGTACCCCAAACCCAGTCATGTATGACATTGTTAGCATACGGTTTCAGCGTAAGGTGTTCAGGACGGATCATTAAACTGAAAGGTAACTGGAAAAAACAAATAACCTAAGGTTTTAATAATAGGATCCATAATGGAGGGCAAATTTAAAGCATAGGAGGTCTGCAGACTGCTGCAGCGTTATGGTGAGGTCAAGGGCCCCGGACTGGCACAACACTAATACTCAAAAGCAAACCGGACCTGGGATTGGCTGGCACAGGTAAAGCCTTCACCCTTCCAGCCCCCCATGGCCTCAGTGGCCCTCAACACGCTGGCGTTCAGAGGAAGGAGGCCCAACAAAGCGAAACAAGACCTGTGCCTTACCCAGCCTTAACCTTAACCATGAGTAACCAAACAAAATACAAGACATTCTAGATTTTTACTTTTTAGATTGCAATCACAGATTTTTATAAAATTAAGTTTCCCCTTGTGGGGAATGAAAAGATTGTCCCCACAAGGTCAAAATAACACACACACACACACACACACACTGTGGTGATGACATCCCACTGATTCTCATTACAGATCTAATTAAACTAATAAAGAAAACATAATTTCAGACCTTTATAAATCATGCTATTAGGCAGGAGACAGCTGCTTTGGAAGACACACACACACACACACACACACACACAAACAAACACACACACACTCACTCACTCACTCACACATGGGCACACATACACTCACAGAAACACACACACACTCACTCACACATGGGCACACAAACACACACACACACACACACACACACAGAGCACCCCTCTCTGTAGGAGCAGTACTGAGTGCTATTATTCATGCATGAAGTACCCACAGTACTTAAACGTATCGCCCGGCCGTCTGCAATTCCCCAGGCCCCCCCAGGCCCCCCCAAGCCCCGTGCCAGCAGTCACGCGGGGTCTGTCGCGTGCCACCAGCAGGGGTGAGCCAGCACCAGGTGCCCCACCTTCCACGTCTGCCGGCTCTGCCAGCCGCCCAGCGGCACGTCGGTCATCGGCTGCACCCCCCCCCCCCACACCACTCTCCCTGGCTTATCCGCTAAGCCTCCAGACTTGATGCCCCTTCTGTGCACATTAGGGACTTGCCTTTCTGTCAATCTGTTCCCCTGATTCCCCCCCCCCCCCCCAGAAGAAGAGTTAATTGAGGAATAGCGGACACCGACTCACTTATCCGCGCACGGAGCAGAGGAGTCCGGACCAAGCGATGAGAAGCTTCATCTCTAACCGTCTTGTGCTCCTCTCTCTCCACACACGCCGAAACACGCCGGTGAAACCGTACAAGCGCACACCATCACAAACATGACGTGCACGTGCTCGCATGCCCGCTCGCCACCCCTCTCTCTCACTCCATCCTCGCACAACGTGCGGGGGAAGTCGGCAGTGGCCGTCTTACCGTGACGGTTGGGATGGCGGTGACCAGGGAGTAGACCAGCACCGGGGGCACCTTGCTGCTGTCCTCGGGCCCTGGGTACGGCTTGGAGAGCGTCCGGTCGTAGCAGAAGAAGCCCTGGACGTGCACGGGGAAGGTGTCTGTGTACTCGAAGTAGTAAGCCAGGAGCACGGTGCCGGCCATGATCACCAGCTGGAAGTAGAACATGGTCCCAGGTTCAGCCGAGGGTCTGAGGCGTGTCCTCGCACGGGGAGCCGGGAAGCATGGGAGAAGCCAGAGCGGAATTCCGGGGACGGAAGGCAAGAGGAAGAAACAAAAGAGGAGACACAGACACCGGCGGGAAGAAGATGGAGGGAAAGCGGGGATCGGAGGGGATGAGGGATCCTCCGGCGTCTGAAGGTGGAGGAATGAAACAAAAACAAAGGCGGCAGGCAACAAAAAAAGCAGCAAAAATGTATGAAGATTCCGCTACACGGCAAGAAAGAAAACAAAGAAATGAGATGGCAGAGAGTGAGGGGGAGATGGAGGGAAAGAGAGGCAGAGAGAAAGAGAGAGAGAGACGGAGAGAGAGAGAGAGAGAGCGAGTGGGGGAGTGAGGCACGGGGATTTTGTACATGTGCGAGTGTGCTGGCGTACGTGTATCAGACCGCTGAAGAGCTTTGGCTGAATAATTGGGAGGAGAGTGTGTGTGAGTGTGTGTGTGAAGCAGTGAGCAGCGTGTGCGCACGTGTGTGTGTGTGCGTGAACGAGAGCGGCATGAGCAAAGGGAGGGTCCCATCATCCCACATTTAACTCTTCTGCATTCCCCCCCCCCCCGCCCTTTGCTGTCTCCATTCATCTGCCATGGCAGGTGGTCCCTGTGGGGGGGTCTCGCACCACTAGCCACTCCATGAGACCTCAGGGCTAGTCCGACGTTAGCATCTTGCCAAGGCCGTCTCCCCCCCCCCCCCCTCCACCGACAACGACATGCCTCTGCTTTTAGGCTCATTGAAGTTAAGATGTCATTTACCCTTAGCTTAGTGCGTCTCCATTTCCTCCACTGGGCTCGATGCCTAGTGCACATATTAGCTGTCTATAGCACACGCTGTTCTACAAATGCACCCCCCCACACCCCCATTCTCTTTGCCCAGCCCTTGAGGAAACAACGTGTTTTGTTAAATGTGGTTGTCATGGCGAGGAGGTGCATTTGGAGACGGGCACCAACACATTTCACGTTATAGTCTTTTTAAAATGTACGTCTTTTTAAATGTCATTTTCATTGACCTTTCTCTGTCATCGTTCCCCAGTTTGTGGCATGAGATTATTACGTTATTTGCTATAAAATATCCCATAACAAACCTGCAAAATTCCATCTCATGAAAAGACATCAAGCTAACAAAGCACAATGACGACACGCCTCACCATTCCGAAAAAGTATTCCTCCCTTTCAGGTGATGTTCTACCACATTCTAAAAATGCTTAGGTTCAATTCGCATTCCGACGTCACCCTGGAGATCTTACTGAAACATTCCTCTAAGTTCTCAGGGTGTCCCTCACTAGCTGAGCAGAGCTATCAAACGCCAAAGATTACTTTTCATTAAAATGAAGCTCGTCAGCTAACTCCCTCAAGAATATAGACACAGACGAGAATCAAGTTTAAGACAGACAAAAATATGCAAAATAAAGACACACATCCTCCAGCAGTAGAAAAACTCTCAGTCGGTGTCTCTCTGGGCTTTTCCCTCTGCTGAGCTGAAAACCACCTCTCAGGTCTAAATGAGCGACCAGTTGTATTCCCCATGCTGAGGTGAGAATCTACCATGCACATATATACACTGCACATATACACTGCACATATATACACTGCACATATACACTGTTCCACATCTTACCACCATCGACCTCTCTGCTAATGTCCACGCTCCCTCAGCACACACCCTCGCTTCTATCCACAGTCCATTTATATGCCCTTTCTGTCTTTGCATGTGACTTAGAGAATCTGGCATCTCTGCCTTGTGTGTGTGTGTGTCCTGTGAAGGACTGACATCCCATCCAGGGTGTCTCCTGCTCCGTGGTCCAGGCCAGTGTTTCCCAACCCAGGCAGTCCACCTGGAGCTGGAAGGAAGCAAAAACGTGGGCTGGAAGGAATCAAAAACGTGGGCTGGAAGGAAGCAAAAACGTGGGCTGGAAGGAAGCAAAAACGTGGGCTGGAAGGAAGCAAAAACGTGGGCTGTCTGGGGGGTCCCGAAGGACCCCTTTGGGAAACACTGCTCTAGGCCTCCTGCGATAAGCTCTGAGCTCAGCACAGTATCACTGGACCAGCTTACACTGGACGGCCCTAAGCACTGGGAAGATGTATCTAGCTGTGGCTCCGGGCATCAAGTCTCCTCAGTCTCTTCAGCTCATCCAGTGCATTTTGACTCGGCTGTCATTCTGTGACACAATCATCTAGGAGACCCAGAAAGAGGATCTTAATTTCAAGCTAATTATTTAAATCAGGACCTCGCTTAGCTGTTCCCAGGCTTGCTTATATAAATGTGGTTTCAAACTGAGGACTATTTTAATCAAACTTAAAAATTAAAAATGAAAAGCTCATAAGAAATAAACAAGATTTTGAAAATATATTTATTATTTATCTTTCCACCACAGAGTCATGGGGAGGGTGGTGGGGGGGGGGAGCTTTTTTCAGTCAACATGGGGCCCCCTTTTTCAGAACAACATTACGGAGGGAGGGGGCACCTCTCGTCCACATCCAGCCCAGCTGAGTGCTGGGGGGACACTGGGCATCACACAGTGGCAGTAAGGGGGGGGGCAGAGAAGCACGAGTCTTTGCTGCTGATCCTGTCATGACTCACCTGAGTCAGTGCTTGCCAAGCGGACCGTGCAAATCCTATCTGATTAGCCAGTGATGGGGGACTCTGGGAAGTGTGGGCCGGGGTGGGGGGTGGGGGGGCAGCAGAGCTGGAGATACGCATGCTGGCCTGGCCGGGAGGGGCTGTCATACTGATAAGGCACCGCCAGCCGTTTTCTACCTCCTCCCTCGTGCGAGGTGGGAGTACCAGGCCTCGCCATCAGTCCAGCTGTGCACGTGAAACCACATCTGCAGACAGAGAGCCGCACAGGTGCCGAGTGTTTCGGGCTGCATTGGGGCTGCGGTGCTGATCCTGCATTTTAAGCAAGGTGACAGCAGTAGCGCATTTGGCCCCTGCAGTAATAAGAGTGCAATGAGATTGGGAGACCATTAAAGTTTAATTAAAGTGCAAATGCTCACAGAGGACCTGGAGTTCAGCCTAATGCTCAATGTAATCTCTTACTATGGACCTGCTACTTTAGTACCTATTACTATAGCCCCTAACTGTAAACCTATTACTTTAATAGAATAGACCTATAATTGTAATTCTCTACCCTAAACCTATTATTGTGATCTCTTACTATAGACCTATTACAATAATTCCTTACGATGGACCCTAACCCTATTAGTGTAATCCATCACTGTGACATGATTACTGCATCACAGACATGTCGCTGTAATCCATCATCCTGCACCTAACAATGCAACCCCTTTCCATTACCACTGCCCTCTACCGTAATGCCTTACCAAAGTTCAACTTTACTGCATGAAACGTTCAGTACAAAGAGATGCTCACTCACAAGACTCCTGCAGACACTACATTGCCAAAACATAACGTTGGGTAACGACATTGGACAATAATGACAACAGGAAGAGTAACGCAGATGATAAATAGCACAAAATAAGAAAATATCACGATATACCTATTACTGTAATTCTTAACCCTTCACTGCTCGTCATACCTGCTATGGTAATGAGTTAGTACTGTAAGCCTTTCCCATGAACTGATTTGTTGTGGTTATGTATTCTCATGTGGCAGCCCTGAGCATATTTACATTTCACAGTTACCCTACACTCCTCTACTAGCTGATCAACACTAGAAAATTAATTAAAAACAGGAAATATCTGGTTCACACGGCACTGCTAGGCTCCTAAAGCATTTTCAGCTGTTTTTTTTTCTAAACGATGTTACCATTTAAGCCCACGACAGTGCAGACCTGGTGGGAGGGGGCAGATTGTGTCCTGTCCAGATTTTGGTGAGGAAGGATGGACCTGTTTTTGCTGGGGCTGGAGAGAAAACTAAGTGCAGATCAAAAGGACTGTTAAAGAAGCACAAATGGTGTAATCTGAAGAAGCGCTGGGGTAATCTGAAGAAGCGCTGGGGTAACCTGAATTTGGGAGACGGTAGAATTCACAGAGAGGGCACAAAGAGCCGGGCATAGATACTGCACAGCACTGCGGCTTTAACAATCTCATACAGTCAGGGAATCATTTCCTCTGACAAGGCCGAGGGAGCGGGTACTGATTGGCGTAATTTACATACATGCCCCTACGTAAATCACATTAGGGAAAACCGGTGCGCATGTTAGAGAGAGACAAATTACTGACCAACAAACAGGATTATATGGGCATAGATTTCAGAGGGCATTTCAACTTGTCTAGTGTGTGTATTCTCTTGGTGAAGGCTGTGTAAGGACATCCAAAAGCCTGGTTTAACATTTAATTCCTCCAAACTAGGACCTCGAGAACCTTCTGGAACTTTGTCAGGGGATAAATGCTACAGGCAGCCAACAGAATATGCAGAACACGACCTAAACGACTCACAAAATTCATAAACCAGTTGCAGAAGAATGTGTGTGATTGCAAGACATGCAAATGTTTTGCATTGTGGAAGACAATGCAGACCACAGTTCAATACAATGTACCTTTGAGATGAATTATAATGCAGAATGAATGCCAAGACTCTCTATTAAAGATTCTAGTAATAGTTTCAATGCTGTGTGCAGCACAATGCAATACACATTCTATAAGAAGTTTCTGCTGAAGGCAGTTGCTTTTTGTGAGATAATGTACACCATCATTAAAAGTGTTGTTGGCCTCTGAAAATGTCTTTCTCTCTGCCACAACCCTGTCACCTGGTCCTTATTATCCTCAGTCTCTTTCACTTTCACTCGTGACCCAGTCGGCTCTGTTTCATTCTCTGACACTTCGGATTTGCAGCAGCTCAGGATTGCAAAAGGTGTTTCCTGCTCAAGCGATCCTTTCGAAACGCTGCTCTTTAAAAATGAGGAGCGACTGAAAGAGCGGGAAATAAAAAAGAGGAGCCAGCACATCATTTAGCACAGACAGCTAACTCTTGCTTCTGCTTGACGGAAGTCACTCCTCCCTTGGTCACGGTTCTACGCTAGCCGGTGGCTGGCCATGTTTCCACATGGACAGTGAACATCCATTTTGCATTAAATAGATTTCAGGTCCTCGTTACAGTCAAACAGGCATCACAAAATTTGACTGGCCCGACTCATTTTCCCAAGGGAGGAGAAAGAGGCAGTGAGAGACTGGTGTTCTGTCGAAAAATACTACCTATCGAGACGTGCTATCGAGCCTTTCTGCGCATGTGCAGTTCCACCGTCTTGGGATTAGGGTTAGGTTTTAGGGGTTAGGGTTAAGGTAAGGGTTTTAGGGGTTTTGGGGGGTTAGGGTAAGAGTTAGGGCTATCTATTAGCACTACGGTAGCATTTTTCGACAAGGCAGCATATATCGACAGAACAACCTGGGCAACACAGCTTCATGTGAGATGATGCCACAGAGGCACCTGGAAGCCAGCAGGCATCATGCTGCCATTGGGACCTATGGAGACAGCAGCGATCCAAGGAAGCCTCAGCCAGCCAAGCTATTTATAACATCTCCCCAGGACTCCACCATCTGGCGGCTCCTGCAGGTGCTTTTCTTACCTTCCATTCAGGGCTGTTGGGACGCCAGGAGGGGGCGAGGCGTGGGTGTGGCACAACAGTAGAGTCTGGCCATGGAGGACCCGTGTTGTCCTAGCCTACTCTGCGCTATGCTATATGTCAGTGGTGCCCTCACTGTAGCGTACTGGTCAGGAGAAAGACAGGCCCCACCAGTAACAGCACCATTCCACTCAACGGAGAGGAAAGAGATCATGGGTCGAAAAATTAGTGCCGTCCTTCCCTGTGCGACTCCAACTTTCATTTCGAAGCAATTTCCCCGCTGTGTTTCCTGGCATTGGATAATGTGAAGACTCACCAGAGCGCAAAATAACAACAACAACTGCAGGGAAGAAATGAAAAGGATGAGCAGGGGGAGGATATCCAAGGGGTGAATGGGAAAACAAATGGGAGATTGAGGCAGGGATAGGGAGGGCCGGGAACGCGATGGCCTGACACCTAGTGGCAGTTGTGAATATTGCGGGGAGTGGCGGAAACTAGAAGCAGGATGAAGAATGGACTGAGGGGGATGGACAGAGGTGGATGAAAAGATAGCAGCAAGAGAGGAATGACGAGTGACATGCATGAAGTGTAACTTTACACTTCACTAAGCATTCTAAAAGAGCATGTGATTTTCTTTGAAGATGAAAAAGGTACAGTTTTAGAGTCGGGGCTGAAAGATGACCCACTGCCCAAAAAAATCTGTCCGTCCATCCATCCATCCATCCATCCATCCATCCATCAAATCACTCATCCTGAGCGGGGGGGAGCCTATCCCAGGTATCACAGGGCCCAAGGTATACTGTAGATCCCTAAAAATCCCTAATATAAAACATTACCTTTCAATATCTCTCCTTACTGGTTACTTTCATTCCTTTAAAGAATTAATAAGCATTATTAGCATTCAAAAATCTTTTTGTCTTTCATAAATACTTCAGCTGCACTCTTGCTTTGTTCTCTCTCTCTCCCTCCCTCCCTCCCTCCCTGAGAGCTGAGTCCTCTGCTCCTGTATCTCAGCACCACGCCTCGGTTGTGTGCAGCCCTCCAGATCTCCATCCACACAAACACCGTGTCGTTCGCTGCTCCCTTGGCGGACATCATATGGCAGCCAAACCTCAGCGAGGGCGACGATGAAGACGTCGCAAATCGCTAACTGGCCATCGTGAAGGCGCGACGTTTAATGCGAGGAGCAAGCATTTCACCTCGGAATCGTTGTCAAATGGGAAAATCTATCCCTGAAAACATGTGCTTTGGTACAGCTGAGCAAGGAAAGAAATGTTCGGTTTTACGACAATTACAAGCATGAATAAGCCTGAAAAATGGACAGGTGCACAGAACAGTGATCGCTTGACAATGTGTGTCCCTTTTGCGAGGGAGATGCCAGCCTTCTGCACAATTGTCAGCCGAGTGGAAATGGGGGGGGGGATTCTGACAGGCGGGTATGAGGGGGACGTGACACAGGCGTGTGAAAGAGCAAATGGGGCTGTTGAGCTTCTGCAGTGAGATCGCTGGGAACAGATGTTCTGAGTATGAAAAGACATAAGGCTTCACACTGTATTGACGTGTGCACAGTTTAGTCATACAGCACTGCACAACGCAGCTAATCCAAGGCCAAAGAATTGACCAGAGTAGGGTCACCTGCATGGTAACCCCTCATTCTCTGTCTCGTCCTAATTACCCGTTCCAGAAGGACCTTGAGAATAGATGTGAACTTCAATGCCCGCTGTGGCACTCATTTAACTAAATGCTGTGAGGCTTCTGCTGAGCGCAGCAGTGCATCAACGTGCTGAACCTGTCACTTCCGTGGCTCTCCTCCAACAGGTGTGATAAAGCAATCAGGCGCCTTCCAAGGCCGCCACGGCTGCAGAAGGAGCTATTCATAGACTCCCGCAGAAGTGGAACAGGAAGCTCACAGTCTACAGGTGTGCGTTCTACATACAGCCTTAGCACATTGCTAAAGCTAAGAGCGCTAAGCACTAAGAGTGCACGTTATTACTATGGAGTTTCTCCGTGAGTGCTTTTTGTGTGTTCTAATTCTGATTTAATATTCCACTCTTTGCGATAACGCATTCTGTATGACATTTTCAGCATTTCAATTCCAGTAGTGCGTTGGACGTGAAACCCTTTACCTCTGAGGGAACAGCGCGCCCTGCTGAAATATGCCGGTACTGCACGTCACCGGCTGATTTCCGACAGGAAACGAGCTGGGTTGCCATCCCAACGGCGGTCTCTTAGGCTTTGGTATCCAGTTCATAACCGTAAAAATCCATTAGCGAGGGCCATGTCCGTCAGGCTAACCTTCAGACGGCTAAAGTGCACATGTGTTGGCGATCTCCCTGTCCTGTCTTATATAACCTCTCCGGCAGAAACCGGGGCGAAAAGCACAGCCCTGGCTACAGCAGGGAAGCGTGAGCACGCTCCTGTAGGAGGAAACTGAAGCCCACACGTTGCTAAATTTAGCCCATGGAGGTTGAATACGCTGAGAACCTCCCACGAGTGCACGAGCGCTAACAAAGCACGGGCTGCCACAAAACAGCCTATTAAAGCTGTCACGGTGATCTGTGTGTCCGGTGACCATGCACGCTTACATGCCCCTTTCCCATGTCACTTCCTAACAACTAAGCTGGGGGGTGGGAGGGGTCGCTCAACTCAACCAGCCCGGCAATGTGGCACTAAAGCACATTGACACCGGGGCATAGTGTCGTTCGTTTAGGACGCCGAGTGCATGCTGCTCCGTGATTGGCTGAGCGGGAAGGAATCCAGAGGCGGTGCTGAGGTAGAGAATGGGCGCTTCAATGAAATGTGGCAGTCTGTGAATTAGCGCAATCGGTCCCTGTCCGAATGCGGCACGCGTATTGTTTAATGCGCTCAGTGAGGGCAGACAGCCGCCACTGAGAACAATAACGTATATCTATCCGTTTATTAAGAACCTCCTCATGACTTGTACTGGATAAGCAACTAGAAGATGGATAGACGGATGGATGACCTTAACATTCCACGTCACTTCACATGTCCTAGAGCAGTGTTTCTGAACCCAGTCTTCGGGGAACCCTGGACAGTCCACGTTTTTGCTCCCTCCCAGCTCCCAGCCAATCAGGAATACCGAATATGTGGTACAGGACAGGTGCACTGGGGGGCTGAGAGAAAGCAAAAAAGTGGACTGTCCGAGGTTCCCCGAGGACTGGGTTGGGAAACACTGTCCTAGAGCATTGTTTTCCATTCCGGTTCTCTGGGACCCACAGACAGTCCACGTTTTTATCGGGAGCTGAGGGGGAGCAAAAACATGGACTGACTGTCAGTCCCCGAGGACCGGACTGGGAAAGTTAAATGGACACGTACATTTAGCAACATACTGTATATGTGATTCTACCTCTGGGTCCCTGAACAAACACTTAAAATAAACTTTAAGACAGCAACTTCTGCGCTTCTGATGGAAATACCGAAACAACTTTCATAAGGCAGCTGCTTGTGCATTTGCTCACCTCCAAGGCATCACACTGAAGATCTTTGTGAAGAATCTCTGTTTATTCTCCAGTTTATTTTTGTTTTACTTTTTCTTATGCTTTCTGCGCTGCTCCCTGAGACATGTCGATGTCACGAGCGATCGGTGTGCTGCAAAATCAGAATTCGAAACGAACACGCAATAATAAAAAAGAATGAAGAGGGAACGATTCGCGTAACTGAAGGCTCGCTAAGATTGACGGCTCCAGCTTAACAGTGCTTTTTCAATAAACTGTTCTACAGAAATTCATAGAAGGAGAAACGTCGGTATTACAAATTGGTGCCTTTTCCCGGCACACACAAAATCCCGAACTGAAACTGCTAGAGCAGTGTGCTGTCCAATTAGAAGAGCAGGAAGCTAATTAGTGTCTAAGAGCACTCCCTGAAGCCGGTACCTGAGAATACCAGGCAGGTTATAATACATCTGGCATCACCACTCAACATGACCACCGATACGCTTTCAAACAGACGGCACTCGAGTAACAACAGCGAACGCTGCGACGCTGTGTGTAATCTGCCAGACAGAAGCAACAGGGACTTTAACTTTGTTTTGTAAGCATTAACGAATTATACCTGTTCCCTAAGCCCGAGAGAACATGAGTTGATCATTAATTAAGGACACACTCATACAGAACAGCTACAAGTGCTTCTGGCCAATCAGTTTCTTGCAAATTCAGAGCATGCTTCCAGTCATCAGGCTCAGGAGGAGACCCCAGCGGCAGCCGATTCTGGACATTTAGTGAGTCAGCAATCATCTTGTGGGTCTTTGTGGTGCTCGCAGGACAGAGCTCATGCCAGGCGTGGCCAGTCTTTAACATAAACTTTAGGTCAGCTGTGAAGACTCTTCAGTCAATCAGTCCTCTAATTAGTTATCTAATTAGGCAGTTGCAGCGAAAACCCGCATACCCAACGGCCCTATCTGGATAAGATTGCCTACCCCTGTCTTACGGGGTTTCAGTCTAAAAACTTCAGCAGATTTTCAGTTTGCTGCCTGGGGGTCTTGGCCTCACAGGAATATGGTCTTTAAATATAGAGTGGGCTTCTATATGCCTGGCTTTATAGAGTAGACTAGTTAAGGACAGTTTCAGAGGATATTCTCAATGTGTGGAGTCGTTATGGGTGACAGAAATGTTAAATGGAGGGGAGGGGGGGGGGCAGGAATCCACATGCAAAGATCAAAGTGCCTGAAGAATTTTCTGATTAACCAAGAATCTCTCTCTGCAAAGTCAGTAATAATCTCCTTTATAAACCAGCCTCTCTGCAATGTGCTGATAGGCTGCAGAGAAGCACGTGTGGGTCGAAGGTACTGTGCCTGGCGGTCTCGCGGCTTGTGGCCCTGGGCCTGCTCACCTCCACGCACAGGAAGCAGGGCACGATGGTCTTGCTGGTCTTCAGCCCTGGCTTCTCCACCGGCATCCTCCTGCTGGACGTCTCCCTTCTCTCTCGCTGCATCTGAAGCTGCAAGCAGAAGCACCAGGCTTCAGTTACTCCGGTCGACCTTCCAGAACGGTGACAGACCTTTTTTTTTTTTTTTTTGTGTCATGACAAGGTTCTAAAATATGTATTCTGCACCTTCAGAGCCCCTGCAAACCCAAAACATGGATAAATATTCAGAGTAACGGTTGAAGAATGATGTTGTGGACAAAAATATGACAGACAGTTGGTCTCAGCTACCCCAGTGTAACATCCAGCGTGGGTTCAAAACAATGAGCTAATCGCATTCACACCATATTGTTTGTGAGAACAACCAGCCTTCTGTTAGCCGCAGTGAGGGTGGCAGGCAATTAAAACACACTCCCTCCGGAGGGGGGGGGGGTCTTTTAGCAAGTTCCTTTCCAGTCTCTGCAGTTTTTTTTTTCTTTCCTTTGTTCTGTTGCAGAGCCTGCACTAGGTTGAAAAACTAGTGGCTCAAGTTAAGTCATTTCAGGATTAATCACTGGATCTGCTTTCCTCTGCCCTTGGTCCACTTTCCTGCTGCAGGATCATAGCCAGTGTGGAGCCCATCCCAGGAAACACAGGGCATGCGGCAGTGTGAATGCTGTCCGTCACGCGGCAGTGTGAATGCTGTCCGTCACGCGGCAGTGTGAATGCTGTCTGTCATGCGGCACATACTCGCATGATCCCATGTGCAGAAATTCAGAGACACAATTCCGACTGAGCTACAGGGACAATGGGATGAAATTGGCGTACCCCAAGGAAATGCAAACTCACCACACACCGAGCCAGGGAGGGAGATCGAACCCACAACCCTTGAATGTAATAGTAACCATTCCAGATCCATGTTGCCTATGGGCTCCGATTCATGCAGGACCCCCTACCAAGACCAGTATGCCTCAACTTCTGCCTTGATCACATTCCAGTCATTAAGGCTAGCCAGCACGTATTGACGTAGGTGGTAGGATAGGGGGCGTCTAAATGGGGCGGATGGGGAACTTCAGTCAGCTGCTTTGTGAAACCTCATTCATGGGATGCCCCCCCCCCCTTCATCAGCCAGAAATCCACCCACTCAGCAGCTGGCAAACACCACCCCTCCCCCGGGCAGACACGTTTGAAAGCACCCCGGTCAATACTACCCATATTTATTTATTTAATTTTACAACAAGAAGGACCAGTAAACAGGAAGCGCGGCCCAGCTCCTGGTGCCAGAGGGAACGGCGTGGAGCTGCATGCACAAAGCAGCCCGGTGACAGCCCTGGCAAGCAGTGCACTGTACCTGTCACACCGCTCAACGAGCCGACCGCAACAAACGGGAGCGCCGCCACTTTAAGGGCACTGCGGACCTTTTCAGGTCTTACATGTGGATCTTTCCCAGTGGACACGCCCCAAAGAATCTGCACGGAGCAGCAAGCATAAACAGTGTAGAAGGTATGGGCCTAGTTTGTGGTGTTTCATCAGCCTCTTTAGGACTGTGAGATCAGGAGGTTGCTGGTTCAAATCCCAGGGTCGCCAGAGTGGTTTCACTATTGGAGGCCCTAATACACAGTTGTTCCAGGGACTGTCTGGCCCTGCTTTCTGAAATGTATGTCACTTTGGATAAAAAAATGTCTGCTAAATTAATAAATGTAATATATGTAAACCTCTTGGGTGGCTGGCTTCACCACAATAGATGTGACATGGAAATGGGATGCGGCTCCTGGGTCGCTGAGAGGCAGGGTGCCAGCCAAGTCTAAGTCACTCCTCTGACCGCAGAGGAGAGGAAAGGAGGCTCTGTGAGGGATGCGGAAGGCACTCCGCAACTGGGGGGGGGGGGGCTAGAAACACAGACCCTCGCAAACATCTTCACAGCCTTGGCTGGCAGTTATGTTTGAATCACTTGAAAGCTACGGATATGAAGCTTTCATTAAATGGAGCTCTAATCCATCAAAAGTAACATACTTAGACATGATTATTATATGCTTTAATCGCTTCACACTAAGGTATTAGCACTAAGCATGCACCTAGACTGTCCACCTTAACACACACAGTCTGTCCACTCTGAGATACAGTGTCCATATCTCCACATCCTTGACCTAGACAATACCTTCTTACATACAGACTGTCCACCTTTTTGCACACCTTGGTCACACTGACTGACCTTCCTTAGACATAGACTGTCCAGTTAGATAATGGCCCCAGCGTGACATATTAAAAATACCAACACAGTTTCCACAATGTCCAAAAAACAAATGTGACTGTAGACAGCAAGACAAAATGTCCACTATTAGATATAATAAGATGTAGAAAATAAACATGGATGTTGAGAGTGTCCATAAACTACATACTAAATACAACAAGGACACAGTAAGCAAGGGGTTTCAACAGCAGACCATTAATAGTGTTGATATTTAAAGATGCAACCCAGATTGTCCACACTATTTATTGTAGATCTTTAATAATGCATACAGCTGAGTATTTTCAGAAAGAAGTCAGGTACAAGGTATTAATTTTAGGTAATTGAAGACACGTTTATCTTTAAATAAAGACAACCTTCCTAGTCAGAAAATCAGTTCTTTGATAGCTCCTTCGTACCCAAAGTCATTTTTGCGTGTATTTGATGTTCTTGTCCGTGGTGAGAATGGCGAGCCGACATCTCGGGAGCAACTGAGATACAGTAATTTGCTCTAGGGCACATGATATATCTACTCAGCCCACCATGGGATTTGAACCCACAACCTTCGGCACAAAATCCATAACCTATTGAGCCACATGGTGCCCCAACTTCCTCTTCTACAAAGCCTGTAACCCTCACATAGGGAATTATGCAGAGGAGTCCTCAGCTGTACTTCAGCATCCATGCAGAGTGTGTTTATGTTTATGTGAGCAAATGCATGTGTGCACACACCAACGCAAACATACACACACACACGCATGCACACTGCATCCCCATCTTCACACATCCCGTCCCCCATACTAACACAGTCCCACATACAACTGCCGACATGGGAAAAGGGTAATAGGATTTGAGGGAAATTGCGTTTGCCATTTGGGGAATACCGCGCTAAAACATGAACACTCTCAGCTGCTCTGATCCAGCAATGTGGGTCACAGACAGAAGTCAGCCGTTTCCCCCATTATGCTACACAGATGCTTTTCACAGCCCGACACCGTCAAAAAAAAACAACTCAAATTACCTCGATTTGCGTCCGTGGAGATGCCGTGCTGAACACACCTGCCAAATCTTCACGTGAGAGGCGAACGGGGGAATCACACTGAGCTGCAGCCCTACCTCACTCGCCTCGTTGCCGTGGGCTAGATTCCTATGCAGACATCGTTGCCGTGGGAGACAAGTGATGCTGAATCAAATGTCGAGGCTTAAGAACCCTGGTCTCCCCGCCACTCGCTTCCCCGGAGCCGAAAACGCCCGCCCTCCGCTCTCTCCGCGTGCTGGATGATCTCCGAAGAGGACCTCCAGATGGAGACGCGCGACACGGACTGCAGCTTCTACCGACGCCCCCTTCCTTGTGGCCCCGGCAAGTGCCAGAGTCTCGCACGGTATCGACCCCCCCCACCCCACGTAATTTGCCAGCTCAAATGGCTGCCTATGGCTAATTAATTAAACAGTCTGAAATTGCTGGCTTCAGTGGTTCTCGGTACAGATGCAGTGAAGGCACAGGCAGAGTGAGAGAGAGGGAGGGAGAGACACGCAGAAAGAGGTGGTGAGAGAGAGAAGGACAGAGAGAAAGAGAGGAATTAGGAGACGGAGCAGAGCAGCAAGCATAGCAGAGAAATAGAGCGAGAGAGAGAGGTGTATCAGGAAAAGAGAACAAGAGCAGCTCATCTGAATTCGGAGCACAGCTTCCCAGCTGGATGAATCAGAGGAGGGATTTACGTGGGCATGCAATGGGGGTATAAGACCTATGCGCAGGTGAATGATCTGTCAAGCGGCACCCACTCTGCCCTTCTGACCAGGAGCTGGGGAAGGGATTGGCCACATGGGGTCCGATGACATGGTTAAGGCACCCCATCCGTGGCTTATTATTGATGGACGCCTCCTTGTATGCAGGTAACCGTGTATGCCCACCCATGCCAGTGTCCACGCTATTGGCTGGACTGAGGGGATGATGGCGACCCTCAGATTGCACCATAGTTTCTCGCACCCCTTCGCTTGATCCTGTATAATTGGGCTGTTTACCATTAAAACTGCAATCCAACGAAGGGGAGACATGCTCGACTGTATGACACATTGACACAATAAGTCAGGGAATGATGGAGAGAATGATGGAGAAACACAACCATGTGACACGGAAGGAATCAAAAACAAAACTCAAGTACAAACAGACAAAACAAAATGGACGTTGGGTAGCAGGCAGGCTACAGCTCAGCGTGGGGCTGGGCTTCAGGGTTTGTGAGCGTTTACTAGGCGAGAGAAAATTAAACAACTGAAAATATGATAAACTGACTTTGTTTATCCAGTATAGAATCAGTCTGGAGACTCTCCCAGGCGCCACAGGGAACAAGATGGAGGAGCACCTGGGGGGGGGGAATTCCAGACCTTCACAGTTCCCTTAATCTGGCTTCCACACCTTTGCAGGATCCCACATGTGTCCGTGTCGAACCCACAGAGAAACTGCTCTAAGTAGAACCGACTGCTTGAGCAGCCTGGGGTCACTGCAGAAATGATTAAAGATGATGCATCCGTTTAGTTACAGAACAGAGCACCCAGAACCCAAGGTTCACTCTTACCTGTACATGTGTGCGCGGGTCTCGAAGGAGAGCAAGATCACTCATATACAAAAACGAAAGAATTCCTATGTACCTCTACTTGTACTTGTAGAAAAAAAGAGGTCTGGTTGCCGATTTTGGCCATCCAGCCGTATGCCCTATTGCCGCATTGATGGATAATGCGGGGCGTCTTACTGTTGAGGTTTGCGTATATCTTATGTAAGTTCAAGACAGCACTCAACACTCAGGAAGCCGCAGTCTGGATATGGGGCTATAAGGGAAACCGTTACAGACCGTTTGGTATGTCGGCAGACACTTGTAGCCAGCAAGGGGAGGGATTTTCTGTATCTGAGGGCAATGAAATCAATACCTGAGTCTGATTTTGTGAGCCAGTTCTCATCACCCTCGCTCATGTTTTCAAATTAAGCTGTTTTTCTCTCAGAGTAAATTACATTAAGGGGATATAGTAGCTCAGGGTCACCAGGATAAAGACGCCCCTGAATTTCTACACCGAGGTCTTTCATCCCTGATGTCTAACTGCATCTGTGGTTCAGTCACATGTGTGGGTGTGTGTCAGAATTAATGGAGACCTGCCATGGCAGGCAGAGGTGAAGGTTTCCTTGGTGGAGGGAGGAGGTACGTTGGAGTCAGAAGATAAGTTGACAAAAATTGGATACCTGTAGCGCTTTGACCCATTTGACTAAAAATATCGACCGGGGACACCAAGCTAAGCTGAGCGTGCATTCCTGTTGCCGTGGAGAATGGCATGATATTGGCCTAATGCCCAAACAGACATGAGATACGGTCCGAGTGGTACTACGGTCCCGTGATGTGGGATCCCGCTATTCCTGCAGACCACTCACCTCAGTTCACCGAGGGAGTCGACCCTGATGACATATGTGTCCTATTTTCACAGTTTTATGCCCACAGTATCCTAACTCCTTTACTATGTTTGTCCAAAATCTCGTTGCTATTTACAGACGTTACAACAAATGCCCAGAAACGGCAGCAGCAGCCTGACCAGGGGTTTATTATCATTTATGCCGTATCGTTTCACGTGGAAACTCGAACCGTGGACCCCTCTGCCACCCACACACAGAAGCCCACAGGGAGAACTCCGGTACTGCCAAACTGCAAAGCGCCGCAAGACGGAAAGGGGAACGCAAACGTTCTATCATTTCATCCTACCCATCGAAATGTCCTTCCAAACCGAAATGTCCTACCATATTTATTGTTCATGGCTACTTGTCCATAAATTCTTGCTACCAGCACATGCTCCTCGAAGACTAAAGTATCTACATAAAAATGCAGTAAGTACGGTACCAAGTATTATTTTATATATATAATTTAATATAGCACAGTAAGTACAACACCAGGTTTTATTTTCTATAAATAATTTAATATAGTGCAGTAAGTACAGCACCAAGTATTATTTTATATATATATATAATTTAATATAGCTGAAAAGTATGTTTTTCCCATAACTGAAGCTCTAAAGTGTAATCGAAACAAGGTTAGGGTATCTAAACAGGTTAAGTACTGATGGTAGTATGTTAATCTGATGGGTGTATTTGGGCTGTCCAAATATGCTGTCTGTGGTTTATTGCCAGTAAAGTGTCCTAGTTAATATTTTAACTGGTTAAATACTGATATCAGTATTCTTCCTATGGTTTAAGAAATACCAAGTATCATTTGCTCATCACACTTGTAGAGTTAAGTACTAGTCGACATTTTGCTAAGCCAAGCTAGAAGGAATTAGGCTACATCCCTGGTACTACTGTTTGATAGTGCAGCAAAAAACGATAGATGTCGCTATAAATAAATTCTGGACTAGGTCATAGGAATCTTCTTGAACCAATTGCTGTATTTTCTGACACCACTAGATGGTGGTCTCTGTACAAAAATGACTTAATGCATGCCCCAAAGCAAACCAAGAGCGCCATCTATTGGGGTAAAATACAGAAAATGGTTCCTGAAGCCCCATTTGCCTATGACTACAATACTGCTGAAGTGATCACACTACCTGCGATCTTACACTGAGATGGGGTCGTCTCCTGTATTAATAACACCAATGCAGTGCCCAAAGGGAGCATGGGCAAACCTCCGACACCCCACGATTACCGAACCGCATCAGTAGCCGTCTGACAGGCATGAGAATCATCACATCATGTTCATGTTTGTCCCTGGCTGGAATAAACATAGCAGCCTCGCCACGTTATCTGAAATTATGATGTTGACAGTCATCTTCACGTCCACTAACCTTAACGTCATTTTCGGCAGCTCGGGCTATCTGCAGAAGGGTCCAGATTTTAATTAAGGCAGAATAATTCGTAGCACCTGCATAATGCGTTATTATTTATTATTATTGATGGACCACTTCAGCTGTCGGTCCATTACAACTAAGGCAGCGTGGATTTCGTTTAGATAGTAGATACTGCGCCAAATAAACTGTCCGTTCAAATCTGCGTCTTTAATCGCCTGTTGACTGCGCATATACATAGGCCTACATTAAAATACCTCAGCAGTAAGTGTATGCTCATATATTTATTAGATTTCATTTTGGATTTGTATAAGTATTTCCTAGTTTAAATTATACACGATTATAATGCTGTGCTTATTTTCTTTTCAACAATTAATTGAAATCAGTGGGACCGGGAACAGTTAAAGTGGCGTGTACGATCCCGTTTCAGTCAACGAAACTCAATCTTAGACTATTAAACATCTAAACTATTCATGCAAGGAATCAAATGTCAGCTTCCATGAATCCATGGTGCCCTATCCATCACTTAAATTTACCCTGTACAGGATGTGCTCCCATGATTGGATCTAGTTGCGCACAGAATACATAAATTATAGTTTATAAGGCTGTAACATTAAAAACATCTGTATGAGGCTCTTCAAACCTCACGGCGCGATTATCTTTTAATGCGCTTTACCTGCCAAGTTTTTTGGGGAAAAAAGGGTTTCAGCAATAGGATATTTTTCATGTTTCTTTTTTTTCTCATTTCTCACCGCCCTCAGCTGGGATGTGAAAACAACAGGAAATGAGAGATGTTTAATCGGCAGCTACCAGTTCTGGCTGTGTGAAAAGTGGGTTGGCCGCGCCGCAGAAACCCGAGTCAGGTAGCGCCGGGCGCCGGGGAGCAGAGCCGCTCGGCCGCGATGCAACTGTCGAAGAGGCTGCAGGGGTGAAGCGCTCTCTGAAGGGCGATCCGGCCATCAATACAAACACGAGGTCTGCTGGCCGCAGAAATCAACGCCAGAACATTTCTCTTAGTTTTCGTTCGGGTTTTTAACTCCTCTGCACGAAAACTCAGGTGTTTTTTTTTTTAAGTGGGACGAATACAGTTAAATTTGAAGCGCACACGTGGATCTGACTGAACGCGTTTAATACCCTCCATTTCCGGATAATTTATTGTTTTTTTTTTGTGGGGGGGCTTCATCTTTACATATACGCTTCCTGAGAAGATCAACCACCCGGAGCCAGGTAAGCCTACCAGTACACTTAAGCGCATTTCTAGCTCGTCCTGCAATGCTGTTTGATGGCTCTGTAATGGGCGAGTTTTATTTGATCATGTTCCTTTTTTAAAACTTCTGTCCCTGAGCCTGGCTTCGTTTTGCGATCGTGCTAGATCGCTCGCTGGATGGGCAGCGGCTTTACTGTCTCTCAGTACAAACTGCACACATGATCGCACATTTAAAGTAATAATTTAACAATCCTGCTGACGCTTAGACTTTATTTTACCGCGGAGTCGTGCAAGCAAAAGTTAACGTCCGCTTATTTTTTTTTATAAAGTGGTTTATGGTTAAACGCATCCGTTATGATAGCAAACTGTGTCTATACAGCGACTTGCAAACATCTGCTCTCGTCCCAGATATATTTTGCTTCGCGGCTTTTCGTGAGAATCAGACTAAACTTAGTGAATTGTTATTTTGTTCATTCCCCCACCCCCCAAAAAAAACTTTCACATTTGCATGGAGGGGTACGAAGATGGGGCAGTTTAGATCGGGCTATCCTGGGACTCGGACTTGCCCTTGGCAGGTTTTTGTCCCAACTTCCATAACTGGCCGCGCTGGGTAGCTTCCTATGCCCAAGCCAAGGGCGTGGAGGTTTAGATTTTAAAAATCAACAACTCCTACCTGCACTGGCAAATATTTACTGGAAGTTAATGACACGGTAAGTAATAGGTTAATCACACGCTTCTATGCTACGCTGACGGTGAAAAGGGGCTTGAATGTTTTTAAAAGTGCAACAAAGCCATTATGGTTTCAGAACCTTATAAAATTCATGCGCTTAAGCGTGTATTTTTTATGTGCTTTTAAATGGCTAGATTTATGTGGCATTAAAGTTTATATAGCTGTGTGCCCATGTTCTTTTATTTGAGGTCCAGGGGTCACCTGGGGTGCACACTCACTTCCGGAAGTTAACTTAATTAGGACAGTGAAAGGTACCCTGTTTGTGACTGTTCAACAGACGTTCAGGAATATTTCTTATAGAGTTACTTGCTATTTAAGGGAGGCAAGGCCATAACTATAACACTCCCCCTGCACAATATTCAGATGTTTTCACAATGTTCCTCCCCAAATCACACCTACATCTCTGGAGTGTGTGTGTGGTGACCGATGAGAGTGTGTGTGTGGTGACCGATGAGAGTGTGTGTGTGGTGACCGGTGAGAGTGTGCATACCTGTCCGCTGATGGCCAGGTTGTCTTGTGCCCCACGCAGCATTTAAGACCGTGACGGATGTACACCCGAAAGCAGGGGAGTGAGTCACTGGGTAGGAGCAGTGTGCCTGAGGCTTGCAGAGCTCGCACGCAGGCAAACACAAGCTAGTGAGACGGAAAGGAAAAGGCGGCGAACGAAGCCTCCTTTCCGCTCAGAGCCACGGACACTGCATGTCCTTGAATGTAGGAAGTCGTAATTAATTTACCGACTTGGTCTCGGGGACCGTTCCAGATCTCGTCCAAGTGGGCAGGCAGCTGCGGAGACGTTGTGAGCACCTCTCGGAACTTCGTTGTCATGGTGCGCTTTCTCTACCCTCTCGACGCCGGCTTTCGACGGAGTGGCCTGCTTCTCATCTTGTTTGGTGAACTTTAATCATCAAACGACAAGATATTTTGAGTATCAGACGGACATGTTGATGAATAAAGGTGACTGCGGAGGTGGAGTGAATTCTCGCTTTGACTTGGTGATGGGCTTGTAATTGAGCAAAGGGTCAAACCATGCTGACATCAGCAGACGTTACGTGGCTCAGAATCCAGCATCATGTCTTAAGCTCTTTAATGAATTTAATGAGCATATTAGGGTATACCTGCCCTTGAACCCCACCTGTGCTCAATCAGACGAGTAGTTTCTCATTATCAAAGTCTCGTAAAGGTCTTAAAAACACATTTTGTCTGATCTAGAAGCTATGAGTTTGGTGTGTTGATATCATGACATGGGTGTGCTCCTCTGTCCCTGGCAATGCATTGTTTAAAAACAGCTGGACTAATTAGTGAAAGAAACACCCTCCCCCCACCCCGTAAGTAGATGCAGACATAGACCCCCATCCATCTTGCATACTTGACGGTCTGGATTGAACTCTGGGAGGCTCTGTTGAGTCCAGGCACTAAACGTACTGCAGAGACATTCCTCACTGCTACCGCGTGCCTCACGTTCAGCCCTGTATCGCATTTCCGCACGCGCTGTCCTGTGTGATTCCGGTTTTCTCCTCTGTGTCACAGAAGGTGCTGCCTTACAGAGCGTTTAGGGGCCGTTTCGCTGGGAAAGGTGACTGCGATGACAGTGGCGCCGATCGCTGACGCCTCTCGTTGTGGGATTTGGGTATTTGTGGTTTCCCTGGGCCCACAGCTGCCCACGCTGCTGCACACGACGCCCTTCGATTGTTCGCCGGTTGCCTGCGTTTCCCCACCGCGTCCTGGCTTTACAGATTCGGAAGCTGTCAGAGCCGCCAGAGTGAAAAAATCAATTTGCACGCTATTATTTATTTTCTGTGCTGTGAAATGGAGGCCCAGTCCCCTGGAGGTGCATCAGACCTGCATGTTGGGCTGATCTGTACCCAACCCTGCTGAGCCTGCAGTTGATGCTGCTTCATTGGTTTGGAATCTATTCAACTAGTTATAGTAAATAATGATCACTATTCACTATAATAGTGTTACAACACACCTGGTTCAGAGTTTACCTCAGCCGTATGACCTGTGCTACCTGAAATAGTTATTGTTTTATTAAAACTACTATTATTAATTAATATAATATTAGCATTGGTCCGATTTATAAGATGACCCTCCACTTTTTTGCAACTATTTGTAGAAAAGTTACCTTTATAAAGAAAAAGAATTTTATTTGACAAGAACATATAATAAGATAACCAGAAATTCAAAAGCAACCATAGGCAGTCGGATTACAATAAGAGTATTACACATAGTACATTTGTTTTTTTGGAATGTTTGCTGTATTACTTTGGGGGGGGGGGGGGGTAGATAATGAATATTATAAACTCCACAGCCCTTTAGGGCTCAGAATGCTTGCGATGCAGCAGACCCTCATGTAGAGGGCAAAAAGATGTATTGCAGACAAAGGTTGAGCCATTTTAATAAATGCCATTATATAGCTCTTTTAAAATGAATGTTACTGTCTTTAGTAACAGTCACTATCGGCTTAACTCTAGCAGCAGCACAGCCAGGGAAGCCAACAATTTACACGACACTCAGGGATACACGCTAAACACACGCATGGGCAGGGCTGCCAGCTCTCACGCGTCTGGCGTGACACTCTCGCTTTCAGACTCTCTGGCTCAAGCAAGAAATGTTACAGCAAATCTCCATTACAGTAAATTAAAACACTGGTTACAAAATATTGTATTTGGCACCATCCATTCCATTTTTTGTCTAGACCCTGAATATAAGAGGACACCACTTTTTCAGATGTATTTTTAGAAAGAACATCACATTTTCAGGCCAACATGGGAATAACAATGGTAGTAATATTATGCATGGTTTGTCCCTACTCAAGTACATTCAGTATGCATGACAGATCTCTTCCAGAAACACCTCAACGTTTGTCAGCAGGACCAACCTCCTCTCCAACACTGACTCTCACTGGCTCACAGTCTATGGTTGACCTCCCGCGTTGAAGTAGCTGACTTGACACTATTGGACGCTCTTTAATGTTGTATGTTGCTCTTTGTCTAGATTCTCCGCTTGGTGACATGCCTTTCTGGAGATTTTAATCAGTGTTCATATAGCTTATTCCCCCCGCCCCCACCATCTCGCACCAGTTTTTGGTAGAGATGCACGAAATATAGCACGGGTGTCAAACCGGAGCCCTATGAATTTTTTGGTTCACCCTCATTTAACACACCTGATTCATCTCCTTGTGCTAATTACCACACAGTTCTTTCCCTGTTCCACCACAAATGATTCAGCTCAAGAGCTAAGCTACACAGGACACCCCTGATATATAGGCTAACATCATTATATGCCAACATTTTGTTAAAAATCAAGATACCTGTATCAGTCTGTATTAGTTTTGGCCGATATTGCCAGCTGGTATTTAAACTTTGCCATTATTCAGTGTTGGCAGCACCAAAGCTTAATACATAATTACTAAAATAATGGAGAGGATTGCATAGTACTATCTTCCATAGTGGAGGATGAGGGATTTCCTCAGCTTATTCAGCACTTATAAGAGATCTCAAAGTACTGACCTGCCACATGTTTATAATTCATTATTAAATCTGGCCGGCAGATCGATCTTTTTCCACAATAAAACGGCCGTGATGTCATTCCGCTAGTCTGCGCTGGCAAGCTTGGTGAGGCTCGACTGGGTCAGAGGTTAGCTGGTTGTCGGCATCAGCGATACTAGTTTCTGGTATTTAAAAGGAAGCGCAGCCTAGCAGCACCTGTACCTGACTAGACAACTTTATGTTTGTGATGCATCACTTGTACATCGCTTGTTTACGTAATAATTCAAAGTTAGTAATAATACTCAGGGATGCTCATGACTTGTGCAAGTATGCATTTGCCGTATGATATGCGCGGCAATTTCTTGTAACGGCACAATGACGAAGTGCTGCGCGTATCGCTTCAAGCGGCAAATGCGTATTTGCGTAACAGTTACGTACATCCATGTTAATATTGCGCAATCACTGTATAGGATAAGGTGTTGTGGAAGATGCATGTACGAAATAACCGTAATGTTAATATACTGATTGGTTAGTGGTAACGCGACGGAGTCATCTCATGTCTAGCGCGTGCCAGACGTAAGTTAACGGACTGTGGTAGCGCGAGCTATCACGGTGTAATTCCTTAAGCAGCCGTTTTTTTCTTTCTGGCCGTTTGATCGTCCGCGGTGCTCGAATGATGCGGGACGAGCGTTTTTTCGCTTCTCTCCTCCCCGGCTGCCTTGCTGCGTAGGCCGCGCCCAGCTTGGACCGCTCTCCTCCTTTCACCTTCAGTTCGGCAGCGGACCTCAGTGGAGGTCTTCCGCCATCTTGTTCTGAACGTATCATTAGAGGCCCGTCACCCTCAGGGCGGGACTCTTTCAGCCAGGTCAGAAAATGACGGCCTGTTCACAAGAAGCTTCTTCTGTATAAAGGAAGCCGGATTGTGTCAGGAACGTGTCAGTTTTACTTCCACCCTACCCCTCCCCAGGAAAAGCACTTAGAAGGTGGGTAGATGTAGGAATGGGTGGATATTTGTGCCGAGATGTTAATTTTACCCTCTTAGCTCCTTTTACAATACAAATTAATGTCTATATTTTTAACCTGGTGTCCTACAATCCGGACCCTCTGCTGCTTGCTGGGTGCTCTCAGTGCCCCCTGGGCTCCTGTACAGAGGTCTGTGCTTGTCCTCCTTCTTGCAGTAGATGGTGGCAGGTTGTACATTCAGTACATCCAGCAGCTCCTGCAGTGGGTCTTTGGCGTCCCCGATTTGTCACGAAAACGAAACTGTGTTTCGCCTGTTCCTTATCTCTCACAGTTGTCTGGCCTCTGACCAGTAACCCAGTCTTCTTGTGGAAAAGAATGTATTTGGTCACAGTTTTTGTTTTGTGTTTTTCACATCTTTCAGCCCAACTGTGTCTTGTCTCTGAAAGATAACCCCAGGGCCTTTTACCTGTTTAAAAAGGTATGCATTACTCATTCCTGAGGCAGCAAATTTACCTCCCACCTCGGAATTTTGTAATAATGGAACCAAACAATGTTAGTCTAGAAGTGACATTAATATCATGAACATCCAGTAGTTCACAACTAACTTTTATGGACCACGAAGACAGAACCAGACATTGCATTTAACAGAAAGGTCAGGACCCTAGACTAGCACTGAATGGTCTTTTCAGTTTTTGGTGAAGAACTTTGGTCCTAAATTGGTGTCATTATTAAATTATCAATTTACTATTCACATTTTTGTAATTTTTTGATAATTTTTATGATCTGTTTTTTTGGCTAGAAGCTTAACCATTAATTACAGTTCTGTAATTTATTGCATATGATTGCACATGTGTGTCTAATATTAAATGAACATAACTGATGCCATTAACCTAAAAATAGAGGCCATTGGCGGTGAGCCTGAGACTCTGTAATCACTGTGGTGTTTCGGTGCTGGATTATATTTCAAAGTGACTGGAATGACGGTGACTGTGTATCAGATGTGTCAGAGTGACAACATGGTGCTCTTCGATGGACTGGCTTCTCAGCTGGTGGGTGGTGATCGATGGAGATGATGATGATGATGATGATGATGATGAACTATGTTCGACATCTGAGTGTGATGTCACTTTGGCAGATGTGTTTTCAGCAGTTGTGAGATATGGAGGCCTTTAGAATCTTATCCAGTAGTGGATTTACGTACTGTGACAGCTTTATGCTGTAAACTGCGACTTCTGCTGGAAAATCTGCCCTTCACAGCCGTGGGCGGGGTGGCGGTCGCTTCTCAAAGTCTCAGCACCTCAGTTACCTCAGACGCGTGGAAATAAAACCCTGACAAGAAAAGCCTCCTAGCGTTGTCTGATTATTAATAAATCCCCCAAACCATAATTTATTAGTCTTCAGATTACGGATAAAAAAACATTCTACAGCATGACTGTAACCATTATCTCCACCACCTATTGATGAGGTTGGTGCGTGCACTTGTACCGATGCTGTGATCTGTGTTGAGTCAGTGCTTTGAAAAATCCCAGGATGAGCAAATTCAGATATACCGAGATTCAAGGGCGTCACCTGTGGGCAGGAATGTTTAACAGAAAATCACACAACATACCAACAATCCCACGTTGATAGCAACTTAATTTGTGAGGTGATTTATAATGAGTATTAATGCACATACACAACACAGTGCCAAGGCAGTGATTGGATTGTGGGGATATAAAAATAATTCCATTATTTTTTTGTCTGCCTGCCACTTTCCTTTAATGTGGCTTGTAGTTTTACTTTGATATACTTTGTAATGGTCATGGTTCGCTGTGCTCCTGTTCAGGTACACCGGCTTGTCCACACTGTCGTTAACTTGACATTTATTGGCACAGTCAGTGGCTGGTTTGCCCCCACCCCCCTATCAGATTCCTCTGCAACCCCCCCCCCAAGGGTGGGAAACAAGCCAAACGAGACGTGTCTGCAAGTGTTGCACAAAGATGAAGCTGTCCGCGTCTGCAGTCGTCCGGCGTGTGAGGTTGTGCCTTGGCTGCTCTGGGAAGCACTGCGTGATCCGTGATGTGCAGCACGTGTGTCCCGCCTGCATGTTGCTCAGGACTCTGTCCCGCTCTGTTTAATCTGTGTACATCCAGAAGGGTAACTCTGCAAGCTTGTTCTTCCGACCGGCTCAGGATCTGTCTTGGCCTGACCTGCCGAGTTCAGAAACCAACAAAAAAAATTCCCCAACAGCCTGAACTGTCGTCACAAACTCATGTCCGCCCACCTCTGATACTCGTGCGAGCGTGTTTACCTCCTGCTGTGTTTGCCTTGTGACACAGTGAGCCGCTGGTTGGCCTGGTGACGTGAGGATGCATATTTTTCAGTGCAGTTATTTGCCTTTGTAACCTTAGTATCCTGCTGAAGGTGTCTCGTAGGGGGGGGGGTTTGCCACAAGTCGTGTCTCGTCAGGATCAGTCGGAGCAGGTGTCCCAGGTGGGCCCATTTTTGGGAGCGTCCGCCTTGGGACGTGTCTCCGTCCCAGAAGTGGCAGTTTAAGGGCATTCCACTCATAACTAATTAGCATTTGGGGGGGGGTCTGGCATTGTCTCACCTTCGGGAGTGGTGCGTACGGCTCCCGGTATCAGCCCTGGTTGTATCGTACGTGTTTGGCAAAGACAAACACGGGTCATGCTTGAGTGTGGTTCCCATGCAGACATACAGGGCGGACAACCTGGGCTGACATGTTTAGGGAGGGTGTGCTGGAAAGGTCGGGGGTCAGAGCTGAGCGAGAGAATGGGCGTAGCGACCCAGATAAGGGGTGAGGTGTCAGGGACACGCGATGAACATTTTGCCTGTTAAAGCTGCTTCTCCTTTTCCTGTCTGAATTGCCAAGTGTGTGCATGTGTCTTTGTATGTGAGCAAGCGAGGAGGGGAGGGAGGGAGGGGGGTTTACACTTTTCTCTCACTCTGCTTCCCCCTGGTCTATAATTTTGGCTCCCTGTAATCTTCGGTGTTTGGATATTTCAGAGGCCATCTCGTACACAGCGGCAGTAATTGCACATACTTCTAAGATGATGTCATTCTGGCAGCACTGGCTCCTAGGCGTACCAGTAATCTGTTACTAACACCACCCCCCCATTACCAGCTTATGGGTACACATTAACCACACTGCCCATTTTTTGTCACATATAGCTCTGGGTGTCTGACGCTGAAGCATTGTTTGTGGGTGTGCGTCATGTATATATTACACTGTGGGGACCAAATGTCCCCTCAGTGTGATAAAAACCTGTTATTTTGACCTTCTGGGGACCATCTTTTCGGTCCCCACAAGGGGAAACTCAATTTTCTAAAACTTTGTGACTGCAATCAAAAAATTAAAAATGCATAAAGTCTCGGATTTTCTTCAGTTACTTATAGTTAAAGTTAGGGCTGGGTTGGGGTTAAGAAATTAATGGATGGTCCCCACAAAGATATGAATACAAACGTGTGTGTGTGTGTGTGTGTGTGCGCGCGTGTGTGCGCATGTGTGTATTTCTGGTGAGACAACACCATAGTGAGCTGCAGGCAAACCACTTTCTCTGTGGCTCACTTTCAGAGTAATACACACCAATTTGTTTGTTTAGTTTTCTTAAACCTAAGCCTGTTGTTATTTTGTAAAGCTTATATGCTGTTTTAATGAATTCCTTTATTTTTACGCTTCAGGGTGACACTCTGTGTGTCCCCAAACAGGTTCCTTTAGATCCCTTTATAAGAGAGACACAGTCAGCGCAGGTCTGTTTGTGTGTGTGACTGCATATCACAGAGCCAAAACCCCTTCCGATCATGTTGGGCAGAGGGTGGCATAAAAGGAAGCCTTCCTTCCCTGTAGCCTTACTGATGCCCCTGGTTGCTGCTGACGGCTTGTCTCGAAGGTTTCGCTTATGCGTACACACCCATGACGGGTCGGCTGGACCCAATATGGGGCACTAGCAGAGAAACGCTCCACAGGGATGAATGAGGCGGCCTTTTCAGTCCGGGATGCAGGAGTCGGAGCTGTCCTGGAAGAGGCCAGCCTAATTATAGGAATGTGGGTTAGGTTTCTCAGGCAGGATGGAGAGGGAGACTGTGACGGTCACGGTGCCGGTCTGGCTGGCCGGCAGACGGTGCACTTTCTCTGTGACATTCCATCTGGTTTCCATCGGTTGTCTTCTCATCGACGACCCAATGCCCGCCATTGTCATATCTTTCCAGGCTCTTTGAGGCTGACGAGTTGCGCGAGATGGGTTCGAAACGGGTGGGAGATGCAACCATAGAAGGCTAATTGCCTGTTTCTGCTGTTGCTGTTTTTCTTGTGAAAAATCCCCTCAAACCCCCATCATAAATCTCTCTGACAATAATCGCCTTGTGGCCCCGCTCATTGGGTAAGTGTATAACTCAGGGTAACAGGATGGTGCACCTGTACTCTGAGGATGCTGGCAGAGGTAATTATGTACAGTTTACACAGTATGAAGGCGGGTCCCGCAGGGAGAGGCGGAGGACTGTGTCAGTTCCAGGTGTAGCTCTATAAGCAGGTGGGACTTCAGGAAAATAGCTATTACCCAAGCTGTGAACGACACCCACCAGAGAATCGGATGTTACAGACGCCGTACAGGATGTCGCACATCGCATGCCAGTGGCCCAGAAACCAAATGATAGGTTTTATCACTCGGGTGTGAAAAGTCAGACGATGGGTGTGGCCAAGCCATTAGAGGAAGCCCCTCCCCCCATGGTTGAGAACATACCCAAAACGAAGCAGGAATTCTTCCTTTCACACCCCTAACCATTGTTTAGGGCCCCCAAAAACTCCCCGTCTTTGAGCACGTGGAAATTCCAAAAGGGTGGATCTTGTTGGATTCTCACGTTCAGATCTTCGTCACGGAAACAGTTGGGGGCGGGCGGCCCTCACACCAGCTGGACTCTTAGCCACTGAAACACCAAAAGGCGTTTGCTTATTGGTCTTTTGTTTCCAGTCATGCTTTAACTTGATGATAAAAAGTACTTAGGAAGAGCCTGTCAACAGTGCAAGCAGAATTTAGATACATCCAGCTCTATAAAGCAAACGTCAAGTCATGAGTTTCCCTTCTGATTACAGTATTGGAAACGAAAAGTTATAATTAAAATATCAAGGCTGAGTGGCAGAAATGGTGAGATGAGAGATGCCCCCACACCTGGCATCCATCAAATAAAGACATGAGGGTAAAGGGGGTGTGTGTGAGTGCTCCCCCTCCCCGACCCTGGGCCACCGCAGGGCAGATATGCCGCCTAAATAGGGCTCCCGTTCCCCTCCCTGCCTGAACAGGAGCGCCATTGTACGTGAGCGCAGTGGCCTGACAGAGGAAGCATTGATCGCAGACCCGCTCGATAGCATCACCACCTGGGGGGGGCCGCCTGCCCCACACACGGGCTCCGTACGCCTCGGTGGGCTCCGACTCGTTTCAGCTCTCTGTCAGCTTCTCTCCATTCCTGCCTATCCTAATCACTCCCTCATCCTGTGTCTGACAGTGTTTAGTAAACAAACCCGATATGGACAGTATATCTACAAATGGGTGGGTGTATCTAGGCCCTGTGTATGGATCTATCGATGTATGTGTTTCTACTCCTCTGTATTTTGAGTCCTTGCCCTGCCCCGTCCCCCAGCTTGTGGTATTTTTATCAATAATCTCTGGCTCCATCTACAACTCCCCCCCCCCCCCCCTTCATTTATTTGTGACACAGCGCTGAAGCATTGTTGCCACTGCAGCCCACGTAGAGCCTCACTGCATGTTGCTGTTGCCACTTGTGCAGTGAGGCTGTCCGCTGGCCAATCGCTGTTGCCATTGCAGCCCGCGGAGATCCTCGTTAGATGTTGCTGTTGCCACTCCAGCCCGCAGACGGTCTGCCTGCACATCATTGTTGCCACTCCAGCCAACAGACAGTCTCACTGCACGTTACTGTTGCTACTCCGGCTTGCGGAGAGCCTCATTGCATGTTGCTGTTGCCGCACCAGCCTGCGGAAAGCCTCACTGCGCATCAAGGTCACACCAGCTGCGCCTCGTGAATTTTTCAAATTCCGCACATATCTTTCTTTCCGAAAAACACATGTGCGTGTGCATGCAGAAAACCTCGCAGAGGCACACAGCGAGCGATCGAGCGGAGAATATCGGTACGTTCTGGATGCCGGACTACGTGATACCAGAAAATTAGAGAGTACCATGTACCATGTACGTTTGAGATTGAGGTGCCCTCGGTCTGCTGGTGGGGAGATGAACCCTGACGTTTAATGACCAGGGGGCCTGTCAGAGCTCCCGCATGGCACCGAAAATCGATTCTCGCCTAAGTCCAGCTGAGCGGAGCAAGGTTTACTTTCAGGTTCAGAATGAGGACAGAGGGTGCTGAAACTGCATTCTTTCACTGTAACCCCAGTCAGCGTGAAACCCCCCCCCCCTCCCCCCCTACATGTACATACAGTTAACATGCCATCAGTTTTTAGAACTCTAAGTGCTTATGATCGCTGTCCTCTTGCTGATTTGGTAGGGGCAATTCTAGCATGTTTTTAAGATGAGGGAGGGGGCATAGTTCATACAGAATGGCCAACCTTATCATTAGCCAGTGATACGTTTTGAATTGGTGAGTGACAGGGGACGAGGCAATCCGGGGGCCAGTCAGCTTTTATTTGCGACCCTACCCCTGTATACACCCTTGCTGATTGGTTTCCGGTCCTCAGGTTAGTGGTGCTCTCATTCTGATGCCCTGGCAGTCTTGAATCATGTTGAGTGTCCGTTTTAATTCCACACAGGTGCCTGATCTCGGGAAATGTCTGTAGCGAGGGTGACTCAGCCAGGCAAGGCGGTAATAAGCCACCTCATCATGCATGGTCACCCCCAGATGTTCCGCTTCCTGTTCAGGATGTCGCCTACATGCAGCACAGTTAGCTGAGTGCAGGTGTGCCCCCCAACCCCCACCCGATGGCTCCTCTGAACGTTCTTTCAAGGGCGCCGTCACGATTCTCAGGTTGCTCATTGCTGGTGTGATCCTTAGTTACCCTTGTCCCATCACCATGACAACGCTCGCAGACCACGCTGGCCGGTGTCCAACGTGGGAAAGTCTCTGTCCCCGTCTCGCTCCGTGACTGTGGCTCTGACATCCGGCTGTCCCCTGCGACCTGATTTTCACCCCCTAAATACAGAACAAAAATCTATTGTGGTTTTCAAATTAAACGGATGAGTAGTGACATCATGCACTGATTAAAAAAGAAAAACACAGGCTTTTCGTCAGTTTGTGCGCCCATTTATGGAAGACATCCTAGCAGACTGGACAGCAGGCTTTGGGCTAGGAAGCGTTAAGTAAAATTCATATATAACTGCACTTCCTTCCTTATTCAGTCAGTGTGGTCTCATTGCAGAGTTGGGCAGCAATGTGAAGTATATGTCTGGGAACTGTAAGCTTTTGTCTCCTGGGAAATTAGGCTTGCTTGAGGACACTCTCCTAACAGTAAGAGGCCAGTACTCAAAGATAAATCACTGTCCAATCTGAAATATTTAACCCATGTCATCATATAGAGAATTGGCAGTCCAGCTAAGTGGAGTTTAAATGTTGCATCAGCTTTGTTGTCAAAAAACGAAACCGGAGCTGTTGGCTGATTGGCTGTAAGGTAGAACAAGGAGGGTGTGTTGTTCAGAGGAAGTGGGCCTGGCAGTGCATTCTGGGTAAGGTGGACGTGATTCTGATCTCACACCAGCAGCAGAACCAGTCAGGTGGGTTCAGCAGTTAACAAGCTGGTGCATTGAGTTGAGGGGCTCCAGTAGCTAGATCACTGGCTCTGTCTCACCCCAGGTAGCACCAGGGAATAGGAGCTTCTCAGCCCAGCCTGGGGCACCAGTCAACACCTTAACCAGGGAACAAGATGTTCTGAGTTTAAACCCACCAATTCAAGCTGGCCAATGCCATCACTGAAAAGGAGTTAGGGTGCAGAATCATCTGGAAAGGTCCAAGCATACCCACAACTTCGAAGGACGTGTTATGTCCAAATCCTTGGTGTGGGGGGTTCTGGGGGGGACAAAGGGGGGTTAGAGATTACTGCTAGAAATTCTGGGGGGGGGACTCAACATACACTGAGGCAAGTCTAGTCGCCCTGGAAAAACAAATCTGTACTAAGGCTGGGCAATATATCGATATGTTGTCAAACAAGGTATAGGATGAGAGAATGTTTATATCAATATACTTTTTGAGAGCAGTGTCATGAACTGAGAGAAGTGTCTGTTGGTGGACATAGTGGAATGAAACACTTATGTTACAGCTGTTTTACTTGACCCATGCAACACAGGTATATACATAATTTATGATATCTTAAGTCTTCTGTTTGGAATTAATACATTTCTATTCTATACTAAATAGGTGTGTGTTTGCAAACAGGGAAGGAAAACCTTTATTTGCTTTTGACCACACTTTCAATATGTTTGTGACATCTCACATGTGACTTTGACACTTCATAGATAATGACGAGGGGTTTATGCCTTAAAAATGGTTTAAAGGAGATAAATATTTTATGAATATACTGTTGGTATATTCTGTTGGTATAATGAAATAGTTGTCACGGGAGAGACCAACTTTAAATTACAGTGGACATTTACAAAATGGAGAGGATGACAACATTTGTTAATCATAAACAAGAGCAATTAGTTTCACACTGGAAATGGGTTACCTATGGCTTAATTTGATCTTTGCAAATTAATGATCACGTTGTAATTTGTTCACTCCCTCTCTGTAAATAGTTTTCTCTTTTCATTCTTCTTTCTATATACTTCTACTTTTGATAAGTATTATGGTAAGACTAATCAATTCAATTTATTTTTATATAGCGCCTTTCACAACAGAGTTGTCCCAGAGCGCTTTACAGGGTTGTGTTGTGATACATGAAACAGAAGTGGAGGGAGATACAGAACGGGGGGAAAAAAGGAAAGAAAGAAATTGAATAAAGAAAGCCAGATGAAAACGGAGGAGAGGAACCAAAAACTCCCAAGTAGGGAGGGAAAAAAACCTCTGGGGGTCCAAGGTCACCTGCCCCCCCCCGGCATAGTAACATTACTGAACACAGAAAGGAGTGGACATGCTTGCTAAAAGGGAGGTATTTGGTGGGATTAAGAATGAAGGCGAAGTCCATCAATGAGTCCGTCATTCATGTTGGCCTCTGGGGGTGGCTGAAGTCTTTTCTCCACGTTGGGCTGTGTCAGGTGGCACTGATCGCTGCACCCACGATGACCCATTTGCGATGTCACCCCCCCATGGAACTGAACCAGGACTCCAGCTCAGATGGTGCCCCCCCCCCCCCAGGCACCACCCGGACATGTGGGAAGGCAGAGAACATGGATGTCAGAACGTGCATTGACACATAAACGGACAAGCATAGTAGATAAATATGAACGAATGATATATATGGCATCTAAATGATATGTCTTGAAAATGCTTGTCCTACGCTGAATACTAATAAAGATAATTCAATTTAAAAAAAAAAAAACTGAGGGAGTATATCGTGTATCACTCTCCTGCCTAAAAATACGAGAGATGATATTTGGTCCATATCGCCTCGTCGTAATCAGTACACTGAAGACAGTCTCTGTCTGGGGGTGTTGGGATCGCATCTAGAGATGCACCGATCCGATATTCGGCGCCGATCCAGACCTATTTTACGGATCGGTTGTCGGCCAAACTCATGTGACCGATCCACCTCCAATACTTACTTATTTAGCTTTCGGCGGCCTCCTATTTCCTGTTTCATCTATTTGTACGACTGCACAACTCTTTCCTATTTTTGATGTGTTTTTTGCAGCATTCAAACTGAACGCTAACGCTGCCGCTCAGTTTTTTGCTACTCAGTGGGTGTGAGTACAGTGACTTCCGCCTGCTGTGATGTCATGCGCACACCCTTTGCAGTACAAGGATCGTAAGATAAGACGTGACGATCTGGGAGTATTTTACGCTTTTAACAGCAAATAGTAACAGCGATATGCAAACTTTGTAAAAGCAAAGTTTAGATGGAAGCAGCGTTTACTGGAAAGTCCCACTAAACACAGCGCACACAATTCTGCTAGACATCATGTGTAATATGAAAAAAGCAATGCATGATTTGGGAGTCGCTACCATGGGCAGCTTTGCACACTCGCTACAAGGGGCTGCTACCCCAACTAAGTGTTGCCAGTGGGAGAAAAACTGTGGGACATTCTAAGCATTTGCCACTTGCTTATCCTCGCTAGGAAGATACTGACATTGAACTGCAAATTCCTCATAAACGCTTAAAACAAGATGTATCAACGAGGTGGAACGGTTCATCATGTATGGTTCTAGTAACCTAATTAAAGCTATTTTTGGTGTACGTTTTTTGCATTTGTATTTACTAGTTAAAAAAATATTAATATATATATCTCAAAGTAATAACCGCTCTTGTATCAGCAGTTGTGTATCAGAATCGGATCGGAACTGAAAAAATATGAATCGGCTCATCCCTGGTCACATGGCCCTCCTCTTCATGCCACTGCCTGTTCTCCCTCAGCTACACCCTGCCGGACAGGAAACTCATAAGCTCATCTGCCACGGGAGCACTTGGACTCATCCGTCTATCCTCCCTAAACGCTTAACCAGGATCATGCTGCTAACCCGGAACATATCCCAGAATGCACAGGGCAGGGGATATCCCGGACGAGATGCCGCCCATTCCAGGACAAACACAAACTATGGGAGATTATAAGATAGCAGTTTCCCTAACCCTATGCCATTGTGGAAAACGGAGTTCCCAGAGGGAATGCGTGCAGAAGGCACAGGCACTGGGCTTCGAACCCCCAGCCCTGGAGTGTGAGGCAGCAGTGGTGCCCACAGCCACCATAAGCCTAGTTGGCTTAATAGACTCCTTTTATTCTACAAGTCTTTAAGTAACCCAGGTTTTTTTTTTAAAATGAATGAACCAACTATTTGTGAAGGGGGAAGCCTTTTATAATGCTGGAAGTCGGGCCTTATGTTTACCACCCTCACCCAGCAGTTTGCCTCTCTGCTGGTTTTTAGCCGCTGTCCCTTCCTGTGGAGAAAACTCACCCCACAAGCAGAGCCAGTAGGAGCAACTCATGCAGCTCGACAGCCGTGCCTGTCGACACTTGTCTGAGGCCCCGGGCAGTTGGGTAACAGACCTCCTTAGCAGGCTACAGTCTCCCCAACCCACCCCGGCGAGGCAGCAAGGAGGGGAACCAGCTTTTCTAGCCCCCTCCCCCCCCCCCCGTCCACACACACACACACAAGTGTGGGAGGGCTGTTTTTCTGTCCTCGGGGATAATCCAGAAAGAGCTCTCATAAGCGTCGCATTTCGAGGCGTGTTTTAGCACCACTCGTGAAAAGCAGCTGGAATTGGAAACACGAATGATTGCGGGAGATTGCCATGGTAACCGGATGAGTTTGCGCGCGCTCTCCCTCCCTCCCTCTCTCACCCCCCAGTGCTGAGAGACACACGCCGCCCTTTTCCATCCAACTTCCATCCTTTTTTTGCTGGGGCCACAGCAATTCACGGCATCAAGCGCTTCTCAGATGCTTTTCCTCCGGCTGTGGTCCTGTTCCCTCCATGAGGAGTATCTCTGTTCTCTTGCTCTCTCTATCTGACGGCCACGGGCAGCCTGCCAGCTGCTGCCAGGGGGGTGACTTGGGTGGCGTGTGGCGCCGCGATGTGAGCGCTAGGTCGCTCGCAAAGCTCCTCCACAGGATGTCACAGGCAGAGATGCGGAAAACACTAAGCCCACTAAGACCTGTACCCCTTAGCGCGTGGGTACAGGTCCGGCTTCGTGCCCTCAGCGCGTGGGTACAGGTCCGGCTCCGTGCCCTCAGCGCGAGGGTACAGGTTGGGCTCCGTGCCCTCAGCGCGAGGGTACAGGTCCGGCTCCGTGCCCTCAGCGCGAGGGTACAGGTCGGGCTCCGTGCCCTCAGCGCGAGGGTACAGGTCGGGCTCCGTGCCCTCAGCGCGAGGGTACAGGTCGGGCTCCGTGCCCTCAGCGCGTGGGTACAGGTCGGGCTCCGTGCCCTCAGCGCGAGGGTACAGGTCGGGCTCCGTGCCTTTAGCTTGAGGTTGCACGCTGGGCTCCGTGCCCTTAGCACGAGGGTACAGGTCGGGCTCCGTGCCTTTAGCTTGAGGTTGCACGCTGGGCTCCGTGCCCTTAGCGCGAGGGTACAGGTCGGGCTCCGTGCCTTTAGCTTGAGGTTGCACGCTGGGCTCCGTGCCCTTAGCGCGTGGGTACAGGTCGGGCTCCGTGCCCTTAGCGCGAGGGTACAGGTCGGGCTCCGTGCCCTTAGCGCGTGGGTACAGGTCGGACTCCGTGCCCTTAGCGCGAGGGTACAGGTCGGGCTCCGTGCCCTTAGCGCGAGGGTACAGGTCGGGCTCCGTGCCCTTAGCGCGAGGGTACAGGTCGGGCTCCGTGCCCTTAGCGCGAAGGTACAGGTCGGGCTCCGTGCCCTTAGCGCGAGGGTACAGGTCGGGCTCCGTGCCCTTAGCGCGAGGGTACAGGTCGGGCTCCGTGCCCTTAGCGCGTGGGTACAGGTCGGGCTCCGTGCCTTTAGCTTGAGGTTGCACGCTGGGCTCCGTGCCCTCTGACGGTATTTTCATAGTTCTGCTGTTCTCCTGATGTTGGCAGTTCCAAGCTTGCTGAGATATTTCTCTGTGCCTCAAAAGCTGCCCATAGCTACAGAAGCAGGAAGATGAATATCTCTATAGATACCATACACTCGTTCCACAATGGGGGAATGATCTGTGAAGTTCACATTAAGTGCGTTGAGTTTTCTGCCAAAATGCTTTCGTGCATGTGATATCAGCACACCGATCCTGTTTGCTGTTACTCTGTGTGTTGCTGGAGCCCATGTACTTGATAGTAGTTCAGTTGTGCTGTCGGAGGTGCTGCTGTCAATGTCTTTGTCCAAAATGCCTGCAGTAACACCTTTCCCTTTTCATGTCGTCTCACAGATCCAACATGGACGAGGCTGAGAAGTACCAGCAGAGGGTGCAGGCTATCGCGGTGAGTCACAGGGAAGAGCAAGGGGAACCGGCATGGGGCCGTGGCAGTCCCAAGAACCTCCCTTCATGGTGATGTAGTCCTGGCAGACGCTGGTCTAGAACGCAGCCTGGCCTCGGTGTTCTAGAACAAAGCTTGTCCTCGCCGGTCAGTCTCTGGCTTGGAACGCAGTCATGCCACATCCATTAGACTAAGGAAAAGCTAAATGATAACAGTTGCTGGATGGTGTTTTTCTCCCTGAGCATCTGTGTGGTGACACATGGCCACACTTACGCTGGTAAGGCGAGCCTCCTTCCACACGCCGTCTGCGTCTTCAATAATTCAGTGAGTGAACCAACACCAGGGGCAGAGGCCGGCCTGCCCAAACCCCCCGCCCCTGCTGCCCAGCGTCCATGAGTAACTGAGTTGCTCTCCAGGGAGTTCCCATGATGCACTGGGCCAGGCAGCGAGAGCGTGTTCACGCAGCATGCCGGACGTCCTGTGTGTCTGAACCGGGGGGAGAAATTTGGGAATTTGACACGTCTAATGGGTGTCGGATCATCTTTGCTGATAGGAAGCCTCCCCGAGTGGCTGGGGTGGGGGGGTGTGTGTTCCTGAGCGCTGCTCTGAGCTGGATTGAAGCCAACGCCCTGGCTGAAGGCCAAGCAGGCCTGATGGACAGCCTGTATCCACCTTGGGTGGGGTCAGCTGGGCTCAGGTGCAGGCTGGGGAAGGTCGTGAGGCTGATCCCTAATTGTGTGTGTGTTCCTCCTGCAGGAGAAGCGGCGCCTCCAGGAAGAGCAGGAGCGCAAGCGGCGGGAGATGGAAGATGAGAAGCTGAGGCTGCAGCAGCTCAAGGTCGGAGCCCCTTGTCTCGCCCCCCCACCCCACCCCACCCCCCCTCCGCGAGAGGACACGGCCGGACACGGTGGTTCGCAGTACCAGCCCGCCCTTGGGCGAAGCTCCCTTAGTCTGTTTACTTGCGGGGCTGAATGAGCTGGTCCCGCTATTGTTCAGCGGTTATGGTGACGTTCCCCCTTCCTACTGTATGCCGCCCCATTGCCCGTTCCAAGAGAATTCCTTAGCTGTGTGTGTGTGTGTGTGTGTCTGTGTGTGTGTGTGTGTGTGTGTGTTTGTGTGTGTTTGTGTGTGTGTGTGTGTGTGTGTGATGGTTCGCCGCAGACGCACTGATCTGCCCCTCAATCTGTTTCCTCCCTCTCTGTGTGACTTTCTCTCACAGCCTTGCCCTTCCTCTGTCCTTTGCCGTCTCACGTTGTTCCCGCCGACCCTCCCCCGTTTGGTCTCGCTGGAATGGGCCCTGGGTGTCAGTGTGGGGGGGGGGAAGCCTTTCCTTCACACGCCCGCACATACACGTCCCACCGCTGCCCCCTTAAGTACAGGGGCTGCACACATTCCTCACCAACTCACATTTATGTTTGATTCATTCAGCGGATGCTTCATCCAAAGCCATGTACGTTTCTGAGAAAGCAGGGTCACTCAGTCCTTGGAGCAATTGGGGGGTTAAGGGCCTTCCTCAGAGGTGCACACATTCTGCTGACCCTGGGCTTTGACGCGACAACCTTCTGGTCACACTCACAAATGCACATACTCTGTCTCACTCTCACACACGCACGGTTGTGTGGTGACACTGCTGCCCTTCCGTCCTCCGTGCCAAGGGCGTTACCGACGAGTGAGCACTGCCGGGCCGTCGGGTCTGTTTGGGGAGTGCTTGCCTGTACGTCTCCAACGCGTAACAAAAAAAGGCTCCCCTTCGTCACTGTGGCCTCCTCCGGGAGTCCGAGACGTGTCCCTGCACCACTTTCACTTCCTGCTTCCAGTGAGGCAGCTTCATCCAGAACCAGGTCACCTCACCTAAGGTCCGTCCAACCCCTTCTGTGACACATTTTTGCCGCCTATGTTGTGTTGGTGCTCACTACAGTATGTCTGAAAACCGTCTGTTTGCTTGCTTGTTTGTTTCACATTGTTTGTTTGATTCATGTTTTTGTTTGTTTGTTTGTTTTGTGTTGCTCATTTGCCACCATTCCTTGTCATTTATGGTGCAGGGTGTTTGCATTCGAAATCTTGGTAAGCGAATAAGACTCTCAAGGATCTCTCAGTTCCAGGAAGGAAGCGTTCAAAGCTGATTTCCTTGTTTGACAACACAATGCCCTTGGCCTCTGCTAGCGATCAGTGTGCAGGAGCCCCCGTACCAAAGGGGCTGTTTGTTTTGGATCACGTTTGCTGGCTCTTAACACGCCCGGGGCCTGTTTTGTTTTGGAATGGCCGTTCCAAAGCAGTGCAAGACCGGGCAAGAGCGGAGCATGCTGGGAGGGCCGTGCCGTCACGCCGTGATCTGACCCCGGTATGCGCAGCCTGGCAGAACCGTGGCAAGGGGCCGGTGGTGGCGGCCCGCGGCTGAAATGCTGCAGAAGGGCTCCCCCTGCTGGTGCTTTGCTTCAGTGCCCGAGGGAGGAAGCACTAGAGCATGTCTGTGAGCTATGAGCTCGGCTGCATGTCAGTCTGACATGTTTTAGACACGGGACATTCCCTGGTGGCACCCGGACCCCCCCGTATAACAGTATTACGTTACTGCCGTAGTCATAGGGAGTGTCACACAGACGACTGCCCTCAGCCAGCATGGCTTACAGTGGCGTGGTCCTCGCTAATGCAGGCCCACTCTCACTGCACTGATTTAGTAACTTGATCTAGGGTACAATATAAAATCCCTCCCCGGTTGCCATATTGTGAGGTTGCCTATCCCTCTCTGTCTGAAAGTTCTCTCTGTTACTTCTTCCTCCTCCTGTGCTCCACAGAGGAAATCCCTGAGAGACCAGTGGCTCATGGAAGGTCCGTCCAGCCCTGATGCCTCTGGGCTGCGCTCTCCTCTCTGGGGGTCCCAAGCTCAGGAGATAGAGGCACGCATTGACCAGTAAGTCAAGCCGCCCCCCCTCCCCCAGTCAAAAGTGTCTAATTCGGAGGTTCCCAAGCCCAAGTCTGTGGGTCAGTTCAGCATCCCTCTGGGAGGTTTGGGGTGGGCTTGGTTAATTTCCAAAAATAAACTACGTATTTTCATGCCACTCATTCATTCATTCATTCATTTATACTGCCACTAATGTCTGCATCTGGAAAACATGGAATCAGCTGAAGTTTTAAAATCAGTCTCCAGATCCACCAGCAATACCTGTAATACACCCCCTCCCTATCCCACCCTCCCCCGTCCATGAAAGTTTTGCATAACGGAAGCTTGGGAACCCAAATTCCCTAACAGCTTTAACCAGAGAGGAATCCAGTGCTGAGGCGTGTCCATACATGGAGAACTTGTGTGTGTGTGTGTGTGTGTGTGTGTGTGTGTGTGGTAGGGGTTAAGGTTGTCATTGTTGGGATTAGGGTTTTGCTCATAGAAATGAATGGAGAGTCCCCAACTTTATGTGCGTGCGTGCGTGCGTGCGTGCGTGCGTGCGTGTGTGTGTGTGTGTGTGTGAGGCCATCAGCATGTCAGATAGCTCAGCACACTTACCAGTGTATGATTCCAACTGTCAATATACAGAACCTACAGCTGCAGCTTATTGTACAATGTGTACAGCCAGTCTCTCTCTCTCTCTCTCTCTCTCTCACTCACTCCATTCCTCCCGTGTTTGTGCACACGTGTGCAGACTGCAGGTGGATAGCCAGCGTCTGGCGGAGCAAGAGAAGAACCTGAAGGATCTGCCCAAGAACGAGGAAAACCAAATGGCCGGGGACGTACAGCGGCGCAGTGAGGTCAGCGGGCCGTGCGGGGAGCAGTGCGGGGAGCAGTGCGGGGAGCAGTGCGGGGAGCCGCCCTTCACACACATCCAGTCAGAACCTGCCTCTGCTGGCGAATGAATCCCGCTTAAAGGCAGCGGGAAAATCCCTGCCACCCGCCCAATCGCAAATCAGTTCCTCTACCCACTCTGTCCCACACCAACTGAGGACAGCTCTGAGCTGTAGACACTGATATCCTTGTGTAACTGGGCGTATTCCCTGCCTATTAAAAATAGCTTACTTAGGTGTGGTTATCTGACAACTGCACTGTCTATTGAATATTTTAATAGACATCAATCAGGTTAACAGTGAAATTAATTGAACTGTAACCTGACCGAGCTGTAACCAGTAAGTCAGAAATGCACAGTGGGCTCCGATGATTGTCTTCTCGGGGCAGAAATACATCTGGTGCATCTAAGATATAACAATGTTTATCTGGGTGTACACTAACCCCAAACAGTCACACATCCGATTCACCGCCTGTGACCTACCGACCAGCAGCAGCCGTGATACCACCACTCAGACCACACATTTGGGTGGGGTTGGCTAAAAACACGTCCAAAAAACTTTGAGAGGCGCCTTAGAAGCAACAAACCCCCCCGCCCCACCACCACCACCCACACACGTCTCGCATCATCAGCAGAGTATTTAGCATTGGCGAGGACATTATGATTGTTGAAGAGTTTTGTTAGATTTTGATTTTAGGTTTTTTTTTTTTGTGGGTAACTGTACATGATTTATAGGAAATTATTGATAACTAGCTTGTCACAAAGAAGCCCAACCTCACTCCAGGACTCCAGTGTACACCTTTTGCAGGAATTTACCACAATGCTGAAATGCTGTTTAGTAATCAGCAAAAGTGAATGTTCAGACTAAGCTAAGCCTCCATAATGATATGGCTCACATGGGCCCTCTTGTGGTCAGAATTAACTATGAGCTATTGCTTTGTAATATGATTAATTTCATTCTGTGGATCCTATTTGCCATTTAAAATGAGAAAATAATGGTCTGTACATCCTAATAAAAATGAATTTATGTAAGGCAAGTTATTTCAATAAAACAGGTGTAATGTCATATGACAGATCTTAATGCAAATTTTCTATCTGAACATGTTTACTTCCCTCTGGCTGTTACCATGGTAAAATACCAATCCGTGCCCGTGTCACTTCCTGCTACTGGAGCTGCGGCAGTTGACCCCACCTGTTTTTCTTTCCCGCAGGCTGAGACAGAAGAAGGAGGAGTAGAAGGTAGGTTTAATCTACAACCCAGAACCCCCCCTCCCGCCCACCCCACACATGCAAGGCCTGCTGGGAGAAGGCCAGCAGAAAGAGCAGGCCCGCCAGCACCCCCTCCCTCAGTCAGCAAGCTTTAAAAGCTGCGCTGGCACTAGGGAGTGCCGGTGCCGGCGGGGGAGTAACTGCTCGCGTTAGACGCTCAGGCCGCCCAGCTCAGGGTCCCGTGGGTCTGGCAGAGCTTCAGAAGCAGCAGTTCTTCCCTGAGCCGCTTGTCTGATCTGTAAAGGTGCCGCGAGCGTCTGTCATGGCTGCCCCGTGTGGGCTGAGCTTGCTGTTCCCGTCCTCCACCTCCGCTCCCTTCTGCTGCCAGCACGATCCACCGTCTCTGTTCTCTCGCTCCTCAGACGGTGCCTCCCGTCAGGCCCCCAGGCCTGCCCCCCGCCTGCAGAGAATGGCTGTGCAGAATGGACAGGAAGAACGAGCAGGTACAGCCCCCACCCCGCTCAGGCTGTCCACCCTGCCCTGCGTACGGCAGCTGACGCTGACCCAACACACGGTGAACCATGTCACCTGCCTGCTCCATACTCCCTCACAAAGACTTTTAATCCCTGCTTTAGTTAGGATGTGTCTTTCCTGGGTTGTTGACCTTCCAAGCTTTTTGTGAACCGTAAGATGTCCGACATGCCGAAGACTTCTAAATCTGAATTTGTCATTTCTGTGTTCGATCATTTCCACCATGGCAATATTAAATTGAAGCAAATCTGAATCATAGAGCAAATTTGAAAAACTCGCTCAATCCACAGCATGAGTTTTTGAGAATTTCTGTGGATGTGTTGAGTTTTGGAAATGTAAAGAAACTTCTTTGTTGGACTACAGGAGAACTGAGTGATTTTTGGTTCCCAATACTTGAACACATGGTGGGGAAGCCTGACTTTAGGTTATTGGTGATGTCATCTCAAAAAAAAAATCAACTCAATCTGAGGTGCAAAAATTTGCTTTTTGAACAAAACTCTTGATGACTCACTAATCAGAAGCTAAAAAGGCAACAGATGGTTTGACATCCAGAACATAGCAAAGTAAAGCCGATTCGGGGTATACATGACCAATTTTTGGGCTGCTCACCTTTCATCCTTTCCTTCTACAGTCCTAGGAGTTGTGGAGGTGCAGGTGGAGAAGGATTTGAAGACGGGGGCCACTATCATCAAATCCGTGGCACCTGTAGACCCCGGGGAAGCAGCATGCTCTGGGGAGAAGGTGTTCGATGACGGAAGCAAGAGTGTGCACACGACAGCGGGGGCCGCGGGGAGCCAGCCCAGCCCCGAGGAGCTCGGGCAGATCCTGAATGCTTTGGGGGGTGTGGGGGCTCCAGTGGAGGCCAAAGTCATCGTCAATGGGAGGAAGGAGGGCGGCGAGGAGGCCTGCAGTCTGCCACTGGAGGAGAACGGATCAGACGTAGCTCATAGTGCCACCAGCCACCCGGCACCTTCAGAGGAGACTGCTAGAGTCAATGGAACCTCCAGGGATGAGCTGCCGGGAGCTGAAGGGGAAGAGGGTGTCATCACCATGACGTTCCTGGGCTATACGGAGACGGAGCCGGGTCAGGGCCTGAATGGGGAGGACATGGGGGAGATAATCCGAGCAGAACGTGTCATCATCATGGATGACGGGGATGAGCAGGCCGACGTGGAGAAGGAACCGGCCCCAGGGAAAACCGCAGAGCCCCCGGGAACACCAGGAAGCTCCACTTCCACAACGCCCCAACTGGAGCCTGCTGACCCTGAGCTTCAGCCTGACCCTGAGCTTCAGCCTGAGTCCGAGACCGAACCTGAAATCAAACTGGAACCGGGTGCTGACGTTCCCTCAGACTCTGAAAAAGCAGCTGAATCTGGGCTGGACGAAGCCAGCAAACCAGATTCAGGAGCTGGAGGGGAACAAGAGGCCATACCTGAAGCCATGGAGAACTCCATCGAGCCTTCCCAGTGCACCATGAACTCGACAGAGCCGCCCTCCCTTAGGCCCACGCCAGATACAAAGGTAGACGGGGCCGAGCCTGGGGACAGAGCGATGGAGGAGCCCGCGGCTCTGGCAGCCAAGACGGAGCAGTTCCAGGAAATCCCTCTAGATGGAGAAGCAAAGCCAGACATGCAGCCCCTGCTGGCCGTCGCTGACAGTGATGCTAACAAGCAGGTGCTCAGGCCGACCACCGAGCAGCAGCCCCTGCTGTCCGCCTCCAAAGCCCCCCCGGAGACGGAGCACGCCGCGCCCAACCGGGCCGAGGGAGCAGACGGCCCAAAACACAAGTCCTGTCAGTGCTGCTCCGTCATGTGAGCTCGTCCACTGCCCCAAACACGCTCTGTCCATCTCTCCACCCCCTCCTTCCCTCTGTCCTTCTCCATTGCCATTCATGCCCTTGGTTTCCATGAACATCTAGAAAATATCACCACTGTCCTACAAATGGAGTTCATCTGAGGCGTTGGACCACACACTTGCGATCCTGGATGGTGTTACTATGGACACTCGTTTGCACAACTGGCCAGAATTTTTTTGCCCCCCCCCCCCCCCCCTGCTGTTGCGAATTCTCACCCCTGACATGCTATGTGAAGACACACCCTGCTCAACCTGGAGCACTAATGAAAACTGAGGAACATGCTGCCTGGTGGGACTGCTTCAGAAGAATCAGTGTAAGATCCCACAATTGTGCCTGTTTCCAAAAGCCGTTGTGCCTTTGCTGTCACCCAAAAACCCATTCTGAATGCAGTAAGGGGATCTGCGCACGTTCTGAATGTAGTATGGGGATCTGCGCACATTCTGAATGTAGTAAGGGGATCTGCGCACGTTCTGAATGCAGTATGGGGATCTGCGCACATCTGATGGGGAAGCTATTAGATGGAATCTTTCATCAGTTTCTTCAAACTTCGAGAGCTGGTGACAGTGTCACAGTCCAACACAACTCCCCTCAACAAAGTGACTGACTGCTCAGTCATGTCAGCGCTGTGTGCAGTGTCTTCTCAGCTGGTTGAGGAGGGAACGCTCAGCTAAACCACTGGATAAGTAACGTGAAGTCCCAGTCATGTGACCAGAAGATCCGTATTCAATATTAACAAAGCGTTGATCCGTGTGCTGTGTGCCGCGACTTCAGATGCGGCTCTCTGACTTGTTCATGAACGCAGTACGTCCAGTGGGATGGTTTGCTACTGACTCCAGTCTATTTCACACATGCTTCTCTGTCGTCCTACGGATTTCCAACCACACCACGCTGCCGCTGTCCAGCATTTTATTCTACGGTGTTTTTAAAAATATACTTTTACACTAGGCGATTTTAATAATACAGATGTTTTGTCATTTAAATTCAGTTCACACAGCACCAAAGCTTTTTGAAACGTATACATTTTTAAAACAGCCAGATACTCCCTTTATGATTCTGCTGTGGACCTTAATGTATATAAACTCGTATTGGGGTTTGTGGGTGCTGTTGTATAGAATGTCTTTTCTGTTGGTAAAGTGAGAGAATGTTAATCGGCAACATGTGTAATGTTTGTCAATCGATGGAGAACTTTATAAACAATGTAAAGGAGAAAATATTACAAAGATTTTTCGCCTTTTATGAGTCTATTGTGTGACACTTTGCAGACAATCGCAAATACTGCACGTCGACTTAAAAGCTCGGAACGTTTACTGAAGCTAGTAAATTTTGAACATTTAGGAATACGGCTGGGTTTCTTCCTTGTTTGTCACTGATATAATACATCTGATATATAAAATGATACACTCATGCCGCGACGGACCGGACACGCCACAGGTGCAATGCAGCCGACACGTTAAATTCTGCGTGCTGGATTTTATAAAGTTGATGGCTGGCATTTCCTGCTAACAGCCTGAGTCTAAAGTCTTATGTACACCTTGGTGCTTTGCTTGCTGGCAGGGAAAGGCGGATTCTTGCTATGGCTTAGTGATGCAATGCCGGTTTCACTCCAAGCTTTTAATGCCAAGAGGGCGATCCGGAGGGGGAGAGTGAGCTTGGCCGTATCTTACCGCCGCCATGCCGGGTAACTGCAGCGGCTACACCGTCTTGCGGAGGAAGTTCTCTGTATCGCATGGACGTACCAGCAATATCAAGAAAGACGCCTATTGAGAAAACTTATTTTTAAAGTGTTTGTTTTTCTTTTTGCATTATGTAATTTCTGGAGACTGGATTCGTGCAAGGTAGGCTAAGTGATGCACGCTCTGCCGACACTTGGTTTTGAGGTGGGTGTAATATTTAATCCAGGTGGGTTAATTTTTTAATGCTGTTCCGGAAATTCTAAATCGAAAGTCATGAACAAAGCATTTCATGTTTAAAGATGCATGTAAAACGTTTTCATAATTGTTTCATTGCTTTTGATGGACCGCTTTCTGTGATTTCGTTCCGTATTAATAGCTGTAACAACGCAAATTAACCGCAATTAATTCAATGTTATATAAACTATTTAAGACGGAAGGACAAGGAAATGTATTTTTATTCTAAAATTTGGCTGGGCGGGGCATCGACCCCCGCTGCCCCCCAGGGGCCACACATCTGCGCACGGCCTAAAAATGCTTTACTTGGAGAAGCCGCCATATTCGTTCTTCCTGCTTGGTTAAATCTAGCCGGCGGGAAGGATATGCAAGTTGTCTGATAATGAATTCAGTCAACCTTCCGACACTTTTTAAGTGGAGGTCTAATTGACAAGCGCAGTACTTGTCACTCTGTCCTCAGCTCGTCCTTACATGGTATCCCCGGTCTGACCCTCCCCTTTTTATTATCTGCAGTCTTATAACCTGCCGCAGAAACACAAACCCGGCACGTCTCATTTAAAACTCTGTCCCCTTCCCTGCAATGAAATACAAATTTCACCAGCGAAGATGCGGCCGCTGAACTTCTTGCATGTTTCCGCCGCACCGAAACGGTGGCGCATGATCACCGCCTTAATGTCTCCCTTGTACGTGCTCAGACGTGTTCTTGCGGATGGGTTAAAATTGACGCAATGTGCACAATGCGGGTAGCTGCTCTTGTTATAATGAAAAACAACATCCTCGTGGATTAGGTCACCCATCATTATCTAAATGCCTGAACCGCGCCTCACAGTGCTGATGAAAATCCTGTTCGGAAATCTAGTGAGGTTCTCCCCCAGCGGACCAGAAACCCTGTTCCCGATTATGGTACTAATAGATCTCTTCGGGATATTGAAGGTGACTACAGTGACTGCTGATGAAGGAATCATAATCCGATTAAGGAGTTTTGCTAAGCAGACAGTACGTGGAAAATCCTATTTTGCTGGACTTATCGCTGTGATAAAACCCGGGAAGTCCATGGGTTGTGGATGACTGATGTTTCAGAAATCGTCAGTCAGAACTAAAATATTTCTGATTTCTTATCTGTGTTTTGCGGTTTAATGAATAACCTACATTTATGCATACACATATACACATTACTGTGGAAAAGTCTTAGGCAGCCAAAGAAAGTGATGTTTAAATGATCTTTATATTGGTGTAAAACTATGTTATTACGCCTGTCAAAGTGTGTTAGCTTAGCCATCGAAACCTGAAATTACCCCATTTACAGCAACCTTTCATTACACCCACGTATGACGCACCCCTCCTGTATAGCTAATCAATATCTCATTGACTTTTTAACTAATTAAGTTAATTCATTAAGTGAGCTGGTGCCCCTGAGGAGAGGTTTGGGAACTGAAGCAGTGTTCATCTAGCCACCCAACTAGATATCAGTAACCTTTTGCAGTTTTTTTTTACTAGTCTTTATTGTGCTATACTCTTAATTTTCAAATGGTATAATTTTAAATTGTTTTTTTTTTTTTGTTCTGAGCAAATGTGCACTTACTACCCAGATGAATAGCTTTAAACATTTCTTTTGACTGCCCAAGACTTTAGCGCAGTACTGCATATATAAACAGATTTTCCTTTCAAATGGTAATATCTTTGTTTTATTGTCTGCAGTCTTGCGTCAGACTTTTGCTATGAGGTCATGAAACAGCTGTTAGGTTTCAAAGCGAATGTTTATTCAGAAGCTCTTAATCTGAGTTAACTGGGATTTAGCTGAAGTCCGCAGCCATCACACTGATGCGACAATGACTCGTACGATGCTGAAGGTATGTTGAGCAGTTGGTTTGTCATACTTTCACAAAGGAATTTTCCCAACAGACTCTACTATGGTAAAGAAGGGGACACTCCACAGGTGAGAATGAAGTTGGGGGCCAGAGCACTGGGTCAGGCCATTTATAAGGCACTCCTAGAGCAGGTGGGGTTGTGCTAAGGGGTCTTGCTGAAAGGCTTGATGGAAATGTCATCGTTCTGCCGAAGACAGGATTCAAACCAGCAAACTTCCAGTCACAGACGCCGAGGTCTATCCTGCCCAGCCAGTCACCACCTCTCAAGATCCCTTTTGCATGCACTTGATGTATCTTTGTTGGTCATTTTCTTATGAATGTCTGTGATGAAGATGTTGGTCAGGATACGGGTTCCGCATGCTGCTCAGGTGAGTGACCCCATGTGGGCAGAGGAGTCGTGACATCAGGCTACAGCCACACTGAAAGCAGAGAGAAGTTTGCTTGATATTAAAAAAGCCCATTTTGTTTTCCGGGAAACGGCATGTGAAAACTAAACGGCTTTCAGCAATTTGCCTTCGTTTGGAATTGATTAAAAACAACTTTAATCCTGTGTAGCGGCTGAATTTTAGTGAGGGCAGAAGGCAATAGACAGTAAAGTGTTTTGTGTGGCCACCGCAGTATGTGGACACGTGTATAAGGTTATGGGGCGAGGAGGTGCGGCGCTGCTCGGCCCAGACAGAAATGAGTGAAGGATCATGGGAAAGCCGAAGTGGAGCGGCGTGACGCAGCTGAGAGCTCAGCCCTCGGTCTGTCAGCTGTGAGATTGGCCACATTCCACCGAGCGTCTCAGAGGGCTAAGCCGATTTGACATTATCCCCGATTCAGCAGGAAACTTTGCACTGAACGCCAGTGAGTCTTTTGTGTCTCACTGACGCATGACTGTGAGTCAGCTTCCGTGTGCCTTTACAGTCCTGAGATCCACTCCAACGGTTACACCACCACAAGTATTTGACAAAACTTATGAATCTATGATGCGCTCCATTTTTTTCTTTTGAAATGGATCATTAGAAAATAAGTAAAACAGGTATCTGAGCTATGTTTTCTAGAGCTTAGAAAGTTATTTCCATTCACCAGCTACTTATCTGTAGAGTGAATTAGGAGCTTATCCAAGGCTGCGTAGGGCAGTGTTTCGCAACCCGGTCCTCAGGAACCCCAGACAGTGCACGTTTTTGCTCCCTCCCAGCTCCCTGCCAGACAGTCCCCACCAGGACCTGAGAGGGAGCAAAAATGTGGACTGTCTGGGGTCCCTGAGGACCCATTTACGAAACACTGGCATAGGTCACAAGGCAGGGGACCCTGCAGGGGTTGCCAGTCTGTTGCAGGGCACAGCAGGATATTTACAGATTCCAACTCACCCAACTGCGTGACTGCATGGCTCAGTTGGTATCACACCTTTGGGGTGTGAATGCTGCCCCTCCTGTGTGTGTGTGTGTGTGTGTGTGTGTGTGTGTGTGTGTGTTTGGATTAGGTTTATATTACATTTTTACCAAATGTCCCCCACAATGTGATAAAAACTTATTTTGACATTTTGGGGACCATTTTTCAGGTCCCCACAAAGATCTGTGAATGCAATCAAAAAACTGAAAATGCCAAAAGTCTCGTATTTAGTTTGGTTACTTATAGTTAAGGTTAAGGCTGGGTAGGAGTTAAGGCCGTCATGTTGGGAGTAGAGTTTTCCCCATAGAAATGAATGGGGAGTCCCCACAAAGATATAATTACAAACCTGTGTGTGTGTGGAGTTTGTAAAGGCATGCACTTAAACTGAATAGATGGACACCTTTCCAAGAGGTCATGCATCCTGCTTCTGAACACACTTTCAAGTCATATTGCACTCTATCCATACACTGTTCCTGCAGCATCGCCAGGCATCACCTGATGTGTTTTATGGTGGATGTGAGACACTGCATGTCTTCAGTGCACTCAAAAATCATGTAGAAACATAAACAGTACACTGTCTCTTTAAGTACCTTTCACAACGCATATTTTTGGTGAGGCAGCTTGTTGCAATTTATTAAGAAACCACAACAGTTTATGAGAAAACTGTTAACAGATGTATTTTTGTAGCAGTTGTAAAAGGCGGCATGGTTATTTTGGGAGCTGTGTTTCAGCGTCTGTTCTTATTTCAGATCTGTTCTGAGTTGAAGAACACTGAATTTCATGAGGTGTCCCATGGCATGAGTGTTCACCTGCAGTCTTTGCTAACGGAAGCGAGTTTCAGGCCTCCCATTAGAACTGAATCTTGGAAAACCAACCCAGGAGAACAGCACCTGGGGCCTGTGGATGGATGATGCCGTGGACAGAGAGGGAGAGGGGGTAAGCACCTCACCCCGCCAAGGAGAATCTTCTGGAGCAGAAGTAAACAACACTTGGGCTGACTTACCTGAACCCAAAAGGTCAATCACTGAGTCTCACCATCAAGTAATTGATGAGAAAATTGATAGTTGTCACTTGTTCATAACCTGTTTGGACTCAATCCAGCCAGCAGTGGGCTGTAGTGAGGACGGTAGGAGGCTGGATCTTAAGGAAGAGGTCAGTGAAGCAGATGCCTTAAACATCTCTTTGGCCACAGAAGGTCAGTTGACTTGTGGCAGTCAAGAGGTTGGATCTCCACAGTTAAGAACAGACCTGAACACTGAATCGAGGACCATCGTCTGCTGGCTAAATGGGATCAGGGAAGCAGGTGAAGCGTGCAGTCTGGGCGGTGCAGACTCATGCAAAAATTCAAATGAAGTGATACCTTTAAGCAAATCTGGAGAAGCTCAGTACCTCAGTTGTGCAGATGTGCAGAATAACATCGAGTCACCAGGAGAATCAAATGTCTCTTTCCTTACAGCGGAAGTGGGAGGAGGTGGAACAGACCACAGTTTGGACAGAAAGTCCCGTGACTTTAACACAGCACCAGAGAAGAGTGTTATCATGGACAATGTTAACAGTAAAACGCCAAAGCCCACCATCTCGGATTCCTCCAGGGGCCTGGTCATAAACCCCAATCAACAGCCTGAGCACAAAGAAGCCCTGATCCTCAACACTGTAATAATACAAAATTTCCAGCAGGGGGAGCTACATCACCTGTCTCTACCAAAAGAGAGGCAGGAAGCACAACAGGTGTTCAAAGGGTCTCCACCCTTAGTTACTGTTGCCCAGGAGTCTGCCAATCAGGAGCCCGGCTGCCATGTATCTGCTTCTGTTGTAGTGAGGGAGCTGTTGAGAGGGACGGGGTGGTGGAGGGAGAGAGAGAGGGAGGAGGAGGAAGGTGGACAAACAGGTAGAGGAAAGGAAGAGAAAGAGGCCAGGTTTCACGTGGGCGAGGCAGGAATAGAGAAGCTGGGGAATAAAGGCAAGGGAGAAACTAAAGAGACACACAAGTTGGGCCAGCGAGCAAAATCTGCCTACAGCAGTGACAGAGCAGTCTGGATGGAGGGGGACAATGGGGACGATAACCAGAGTGACAGCGGGGTGTCTGTGGATTTCTCACCTGGAAGCACCATGCAGCTTCATCCAGTCCCTGATGATGTCGGCGGGGTTCCTGCTTTTCTAGGCGAAACGCCTATCGAGAGGGAGATTCGCCAGGCAGCAGAGCGGGAGCAGAGTCTGCGCCGTGCCCGGGGCCTTTCCAAGACCGAGGAATTTGTGCATATTCCCTTGAGGCGGTCTATTCTGTCCCAGCCGCTGCCCGCCAAGTTGGGCAGGGTTCAGGGGAAAGACCGGCTGCTTGCCGGCAAGAAGATGCAGTGGGAGATCAAGATGGAGTCAGAGAGGGAGCAGGCTCTGGTCCAGTTGGGCAAGGTGCCAGGCTTCTACGACAAGGGCAGCGTGGGCCAACTGCGAGAGAGGAAGCTGCTGTTCGAGGCTCTGCAGGAGAGCCAGCTGGCAAAGCCGCCCCTGTCAAAGAGGCCTTCGGCCCAAAGAGACAGCGCTTCTACTGCAGGATCTGACCCTGGGCATCTGCACAGCACATTGCACCTCTCAAAGGAGCTGAGTCAGCCTCGTGTATCATGTGGCCCTACACTCTCTGAGGGGCCTCAAGGACAGGTCATCCTTCAGGAGAGTGTTTCCGTGCCTCAGAGCTTCACAGCCGGTCTAGAGAGCCCCCCACGGCCCTCCCACAGCACGGACTGCGTAACTATAATCCCCACCGCGACCAACGAGGGAGAAGAGGAAAATGACCAGGGGGAACCCAACCTGCCCAAGGAGAACCCCTTCTTTAAGCTGCGCTCCTCCATCTCCCTGAGACCCAAGGTGGAACAAGACATCCGGGAAACGAGGGAAAGGGAGAGGGAGCTACGGAGGCAGAGGAACAGCTTGTACAGGGGGGAGACTAGCGGGACTGCAAGCGGGCGGCGGGCAAACACAGAGACACGCATCAGCCCAAAGCCACGTTACAGCCTCCCCTCTACAGACCAGGTCTCCAGGTCCCCCTCACCCACACCGCCAGGTCAGTGACACTCACACTCCCCTGTATTCGTATATGTATATCGCATCTCCTTTAGCCATCTGCTGTGCTTGTCACCTTGAATCCAAAATCTTTGTAGAGTCAAAAATTTCCCTAGACTTTCAGGCTCAACTGCAGGGGCCTTTTAGCAGAACATCCTGTGCGGTTTCGCCACTAAACTATCTGACACCAGCTACCGTAACTTCTGGTTCCAGCCTGAGCACGTCCGCAATCCCCCCAGCTATGTCGCTGAAAGTCACCCTCTGCAGGCAGAATTTTCACCGTGAAATTTGTGCAGCTCTTCAATAAGTTAAACATTTCACTTTGCAGCCAAAATGGGCGGGCTGGCTATGACTGCTTGGGTTGCAAATTAAACGTGGCAGCTGAAGGCCGATGTCGGCAGATCGCACGACGGCCGGCGTGTTTTGACGCCACCTTTTTTTTTTCCACCTGCTGTTAACGACCCGTGTCACTGTGACACCTAGGTGTGTCTGACCCTGTTACTGGCCCGTAAAAATAGCATGGACAGTAATGTTTTCCAGCAAGAGATTCATGTGGGGCTGATTAATAAAACTTTCGGAGCTCTGTGCTGTCTCATTATTCTACTCAGGCAGTCTGACCTTACTTCTGGGTGGGGGGGGGGGGGAAGGGGAGGGGGACGTACGGGTCTCAAGTTTTCAGGTTTCAAGATTTATTGTCACGTATTCCAAGGAACACAGTGAAATTCTTGTGCTACAGTTGCAGGGGAAGGGACAAGTGCATAGGGGAACAAGGGGGATGAATGAATGAATGAATGAATGAATGACAGCAAGCCAGAGGACAATGGATGTGAGGAACCAAAAAGATTCCCTAATAGGGAGAGAAAAAAACCTCTGGGGTCCAAGGTCAACTGGATACCCAACCCCCACCCCCCGACAGTGCAAATTTAACTCATAGTACAGCGCCATCTAGGTGAACTAGGGTGAAAGGGGTTCAAAGGCATACTGGGCACTGCAGGAGATGCAGAGCAGCAGGTGTGATCTGTATCCTGAATAAATTAAGAAGAAGATACAGCCAGTAAGGACACACTGTCCACGACGTCACCAGGGTTGTGCAGTGCCTGCTGACCATGCACTGGACAGAAATGGAAGGAAAAATCCTCCACCTTCTGTCTCAGACATGGTTGTTTTAGTGGTGCCTTTTATACGTATTTTAATATAAAAGTTTAAAAGATCCACCGTAGGGATGCAGGCCCACCTGCCTGCCTGTTGGATTGTTAGCTTGTGTGTGTATTGACATCGCTCAGCAACTACTGTATGTAAAGAACTATCCTACAGCCAACAGTCAAACTAGCTGGGAACATCTGGCCATAAACTGTACCCCAGTGCCGTGGTGTTGGCCAGTTTGTTACATAGCAGGGGGACACTGGAATTCATTCAAAGTTTTTGCACACACTGTGAGATTTTCTACATGTGCATGTTACTCACTTAACATTCACTAAAAATGCAATCAATATTCTTTGCTAACAAATAAATTTACAGTATGTTCACCATTTGAGTACCTTTATTGGCAAGAAAATGTCATATCTTTGATGCATGAAAGTAACCTCCTCTATCTCAAGTACCCCGACTGATGTTCAGCATGTGACATACTGCAAAGGCTTGGGACCATGTTCTCAAAGCTTCAGGCATGGTCTGGTGGGTTCGAGAGATTTTTCCAACGTCATTATTATCTATGGTCCGAAATATGCGGCACGTGAGAAAGTCAAATTGTGCTTGTTGAATTTTCTAGTGGGTCAGGCCAAACTTGCGATTTGGCCGTCATGAAAAAATAAGCGGAGAGGGGCTGGGCTGACGGACGCCAAGTCTATACTGGTGGGGCTGGTAGCGATGCGGCTCAGGGTGGGGTATGCGTACTCTGTGCTGACCCACACCCTGCAGGATTTCACCATGGTGTGGGGGCAATGCAGAGTGTTGTGTGAACTTGGCGATGATCAAAGTCTAGTGTTGAAAGTATGATGTGCATGTGAATTTGTGGACTGATATCTTTTGTTTGATCTTTTTATTTTTGTTATTTTTTGTTTTTCCTCATTTTTTCACCTATTTTTTTGAGTAAGGATTAATTGTGCATTCGTGTTAATAAGGACATTTTTAAAAGTCCAAAAAAAAAGTCTCACTGTCTCTCCCTCTTTCTCGCTCTCTCTCTCTTGCTGTCTCTCTCTTTCTCTCTCTCTGTATCTCTCTCTCTCACCCTCTCTCTTGCTGTCTCTCTCGCTCTCTCTCTCTTGCTGTCTCTCTCTCTCTCTCTCTCTCTCTCACCCTCTCTCTTGCTGTCTCTCTCTCTCTCTCTCTCTCTCACCCTCTCTCTTGCTGTCTCTCTCTCTCCTTTTCTTACAATATCTACTTGGACAGTTTTGACATTGCCTGCTTTTCACAGAGCAGATTATGGTTGTTTCGCTTCACTCTGCCTTCCCCGTCATTTCCATCGGTCCTCAGGCCCTGGTAAATAAAGCTATATTGCTCTTATGGTGACAGAGAACATATGTGCACTTAGACTCTGGCACCTTCCTTTCCGGCATATAAATATTTGTCTTAATTTCATTGCCACGGAGGGAGCTGACTAACGCGGGAAGCGGTCAGTCTCTGGGTCGCATTCCATTCATTCTTACTTTTCGCGCAAGCTGTGCTGACACCCTGCCTTCGTGTCGTGACCTTTCTCGGTAGGCGTGCCCCTGTTTTTGTTAGTTACCCACTGCTGATTACATCCTTTCTCAAGCAGCACTTTACCATCAAAGGCCCTTGTAAGTAAGCAGACAATCGAGCTGCCGGTGATTTCTGTAGAGAGACCTCGGGAATGTCTGGAAGGTAGCTGGGTCACACCGTCAGTAGGACGTGGGGGCCTAAGCGGCTCCTAATGCTGCATTTTTAAAGCTCAGGGGACCCTCCCCCCCAGGGCCTAATTTGTCATGGGTGCAGATGTGAGCATTTTTGCGACTCCCTGGGACGAGCCTCAGAGCATAAACACGACATCCCAATGCGGGGACACATCGTCCCTGCATGACTGCTGCTGACTCTCTGTGTATGTTCCCCTTCTGTCTCGCTGTCCCTCTGTCCTGCCTGCAGCCCGACCGGGTAGGAAGCTTGACCTGGTGTGGCCCCCGGCCCCGACAGATGAGAAGAGAACAGCACAGCTGGAGGAACAGGTGCGCCCCCTAGATCTCGGCCAATCAGAAAGCACCGTCGCCAGTTATTGGCTCTACTCCACAGGACGGGTCATCTTTAGGCCATAGCCTAATTCCATGTGCCTCATACTCATCTGGTTTGCTTCAGTGTCAACACAATAAACATTAATGAATAACACCTCCCTCAATAAACAGGGCACTGTTTATGACATCATAAATAAAGACATAATTGTCCAGGCTGAGTTGATCCCAGTCTGACTTGTGTAACTTCCTGAACTCTACTGTTCTTACAGGGTTTTTCTGTGTTACAGACAATAGTAGTATTAATTCAGCAATCAAGACCATACACAAAGATACTGTGATGATGTTACCCCTTTTCCAAAAAAATTATAAATAAAAAAGAATGCAATGATTTCCATATAAACCTATATTTGATTGAAAATAGAACAAAACAACATATCAGATTTTATTGTTATATGACAAATATAAGCTCAATTTGAATTTGATGCCAGCAACACTTTTCAAAAATGTTGGGACATTTTCCAGTGTTTTGGAAAGGGAGTCGTAGAAGATAATGATATTGTTGTTATATTTAAATGAAAATGTACAGTGCATTAGGATTAAAGATGGAGTCCCCTCTCATCTCTCTTCTCATGCCCTGGCTGATTCACCCAGGTGTCCAAAAGCCACAGGACGACACGTCAGAAACATCCACTGCTGCAGCACTGGGAGTCAGGCCTAGTGAATGGGAATGAGACGGAGAGGAACTGAAGGTGGCGCCACTCTAGAGGAGCCCCACAGCAACTGCAGTTTATTTTTCCCATATCTGCAGTTTTAGCGGGCATCGCATCCCCTCACCCCAGCCCACCGGGGATGCTGGAATGCCGGAACCAGAAAGCCGTTTGGAAGAATTGGAACATGAGTATGCAGCGAGGAGGTCTGATTTGGGAAAATTTGAAGACTTGAAAAGTTGAAAGAGTTGAATGGGAGTGTCTACCCATAGCAGTGTTTCCGTGATGAATCCAGGGCAGTGACTGGCGGAGCTCGCAGGTGGATTTCACTTGTCTTAGGTTTTTAAATTCTGATCCTGTTTCACAGCCCTAGATATCAGTCTGGCCTGAGATCCGATTCTGTCCCGTTCCCCCATTCAACCGCCTGTGTAGCTTTCAGTTCAAGCCCCTTTAATGTATGTACAGTGGTACCTCAGAACTCGAAATTAATCCGTTCAAAACTCCGGATCGAATCCTAAAAAGTTCGAGTTCTGATCGACTTTTCCCCATAAGAAATAATGGAAAACCAATTAATTGGTTCCCGGCCCCAAAAAAAATACACCAAAATATGTTTTTTTAACATTTAAACACAAATTGAACCGGACAAAACAAGAAAAGCATATACTGCACTAAACACATCTAAGCACATTTATCAAAACAGTAATTTTTAAAGTAAGAAAATAAATGTATCCAAACAATGTGTAAAGTTAAAAAAAAACAATGTGTCCTGCCCTGATCGTCCGCTCCTTCCGTGTGCCACGCCCCCTCGTTAACCCCTTGCGGAATCCCAGTGTGATCAGCTGTCTCTAGTTGTTTTCATTAGCTCTCTGTATTTAGTCCGCGTTTCAGTTTGTTTACCCAGTCCGGTCATTGTATTGTCCATCTGCGTTTTGCCTGCCTTACCTGTAATTAAACCCCGTATTCCCTGATACCCTGACGTCTGCGCCTTTGTCTCCATTCCGTCCCCGCTGGGCACGACAATATTATTATAATTAAATGTATTAATGATTTATTATTTATATTAAAATAATTAATAAGAAATCTTTATTTTTAAATGTATTTTATTATATAATAATAATTACTGTTACTGTTTATCATTGTCTAAATGTATTTTTACTGTCTAAATATATGTTTTCAGCTACTGTAAACATGCAGGATGCTATCACAGTGATTGCGAGGCTGAGACTGAAGCGTTACCCTTTGTTTCCACTGAGAGACGCGCAGCGTGACTTATTTCCCCGCGCCTACAAGTTATCTTAGGTCGGCGTTCACGGTTTGACTTCTGAGATTCAGATCGAGTTATAGGTAATTTTTTTTTTCGAACTGGTCGGTTCAACTTTTAAGAAATTCGAGTTTTAATGAGTTCGAGAACTGAGGTACCACTGTATATCCACACATGTCAGAGTCTGTTTTACTAAAGAGTTATACAAGAATTTGAATTTAATAATGCAGAGGAAACCCGTTTTCCTCTACCATGCATTTCTGTCTCTTAAGATATATTTCAGTATTTCCAGTAGGGCTCATAATTATCATCCTGGTTCGTGCTTCTCATCAGTGCTTCAGAATAACGTCGCTCTCACTTCTGATCTCATTTAGTACTGTGGTTTCTTTATTTATAATGAATATGGCCGAATAGCGCTTGTTAAAACTGTAAGACCATGCATAATAAATGAACCAGATGTCAATTTATCTGCATTTGTAAGTGATCATACACACATACCTTATATAATCATAGTAACAGTATTCCATGGGTAGTTGGAGGTATAATGAACGTTCTCTTATGTTAGGAAACCAAAGTCCACACAGATCAGAGTCCAGTAATATAGCCCTTGGCAGGAGGAAGTTTGGGAGCAGGAGACAGTTTTGCTTCAGCTTAATAAGCAGCTATTTATTTTTCATTATTTATAGAAGTGGAGAAAAAAAATGAAGATTCAAGTTAAACAGCTGTCTGATGGATGAAGGAAAATGCAGAAAGAAATATCTAAACTAGCCGTCATGAATTCAGTTTTGGTTTTACTGATAGTCCGCATTAGAATCTGGAGAGAATTTTGAGGCCCAGTTAAAGGTCCCTGAGTGCTGCAGGTTAAACTGTCCTATGAGCAGCAAAAGGCAGCTTGGGTAATATTAACTCTTATTGTATCTGATTGCTAAATCACACCAATCCACAACTGAAATATGTTAATGTCTGTTTTCCCTCAAGCTCTGTTCCCTTTGAGTGCCTCATAATGACTGGCAGACTTAATAATGTTAATTATTCATGGCTGTGTTTTCACTATCGCTCGTGCTCAGCCTTGAATCGGGATCGAATCAATCCGGAGCCAAATCAGAACAGCAGAGAAAACGGCCAGGGAGGAATGTGGAGCGGAAGCTCAGCCCTGGAGCACCGAACTATTCAGCTGAAATTGGGATGCTGGTGTGTGCGCTTGGGAATGGTGACGGAGCGCTCACATTGTCAGACATTTGGATTTCATTTGGATGGGAGGCTCAGTGGGGAGCACTTTGCAATGACCCCCCTAGATGGGGGTTCAAATTCTGTGTGGGTGACCTTCGTCAGAATCACTTTTGTTTGTCTTTTCTCTGGCTACTCAGTTGTCCCCTTGCAGCTCAGTGACAGGGGGAGGGAGGCAAATCGGTGTCTCTAAACACCCTTATAATGGCATGAGGATGTACCCCTCCTGGCCCACCACCGCCCCCTACAGGAGAAGCAGGTATGAGAGGTGGATGGGTGCAGATTATCTGGTCCCACATTAAATAACCAGCTGACTTCACTAACCTAGGTCATATGACATATTCCTATGGTGACAATCGGGGTCAAGCCAACTGGCATTATAAATTATTCACCTTTTTCAGCTGTTCGTGTAAGAAAAGAAAAAAAAATGTAGGTTTGTCCGACTGTGTCGCATTTGCGAACAACAACCTCAAAGGATGATTCAGTTTCACTGGCGCGGTCCAATGAGTGAAGCAGGCCCATGAGTCTTTTGTGCTTCGAATAAAGAGGATTGAAGTAGCTCCAGCACTCCACGACTGGCCCTGCGCACTTGCGTAACATCTTTGTGGGGCTCAAACAATGGCAGACCGTGGTGGATGGGGTGCGAGGCTGTTTGGTGTAGCATGACATGGTGTGCTGAGCAGGTTTCACACTGGGGGGTGCAGAGGCAAGATGCTCAAGCATTTCGGATAAAAAAGCAGCAGGCGTGATTGTTTTCCCTGTATCTTCTCTTGGACTGTAACAACTGTTACTAGCCTAGAGTAATATAAAATGAAAAGGATCTTGGTAAGCTGAGAAGCTCTTCTAACATCTTCCTGGATGCACAAAGCAACCAGTTATTATAGCTGTGGCTTTTCATCTGTTGCACAAAGTACAAAAGATATGAATGCTGGAAAAATAGCATGTTCATAATCTCTACATCAGGGGTCACCAACATGGTGCCCGCGGAGGGCATTTCAAACTGGTAGCCCTTCGTATGGCTCAGTACCCGTGAAGTAGCTCTCAGTTTCAAAAAGGTTGGTGACCCTTGCTCTAAATGCTCTGAGTGCACCATAAAACCCATTTAATTCCAGTGCATGTTCTAAATCCTTACAGGCAGGTCTGTCACCTGAAATCAAAACTTAGTGCAAACCCAAACTAAATCAAAAATTAATCCTAACCCTAATCCTAGTTGTAACCCTAACAGGAACCCTTGACCCAGTTTTAAAACTAATAGCGATCCTAATGCTAAAACAAACTGTAGCATTAATTGTTAGCCTAACCCTAACCCTAGCTGTAACTCTAGTAGTAACCATAACTCTACCTCTAAGCCTAATAGTATCCATAACCATTAGCTGTAACCCTAATAATAAGCCTAACCCAAATCTTAATTATAGCCTAGCTCTACCCTGCCTCTAGGGTTAGGATTTCTATCAGGGTTACAGCTAGGGTTATGGTTAGCATTAAGGGTTATTTCTATGATTAGGTTTAGGACTAAGAGATGAGCTAAGGGTATGGTTTGCATGTAGGGTAGAGCTCGGGTTAGGAATAGAGTTAGCATTAAGATTAGGGCCAGGATTACAGCTAGGGTTAGCATTGGGGATCTGGTTAGATTAAGGGTGAAGAAAGGCATTTAGTTCAGAGGAAGGGCTAAATTTAGGATTAGCATTAAGGCTATAGCTAAGGTTACAAGTGAGGTTGGCGCTAGACGTTTTGTTAGGGTTAAGGTTTGAATTAGTATATAGCCTAAAACTAGGGATAGGGTTTGAGTTACCTTGACGTGTGCACATACACGTATCCCCCATTTAACGTCCATTCAATCAACATCCATTCTCATTAATGGCCATGCCCTAAAAAATGACAACAAAGAAATAAAATCTATTTTTTAATGCCGGACGTAGCGGCCACAGTTTTTAAAACGCACAGGCAGGCGGTAGGTAGTTTGTACTGTACAGTGCTGCCTGACGTATAATGTTACAGTACTGTAATAACCTCTAGTTAACCATATTTTACTTATAAATTATTACAGAATTTATATTAATTGCTTACTTATGTATAAATTACTGTATTTTCTATAGTTTAAAGTGTTTAAAATGTGAAATTTTAGCTAAAAAGTTACAAAAAGGTAAAGCGTTCACTGTCATACGAAACGGATTTTCTTATTTTATAAAAAAAAAAACTTTGAATACGAAACCTCTTAAAATTGACATCCTACTACACATGATATGTGTTTGTTTATTATGCATGATACGTGTTTCATTTTTTGTAAAAGATAAGAATTATTGTACAGTACTGTACTATGCGTCTGTACTGTACTAAATGTTTTCATATTGTGCTTTAATGATTCATAATGAAGTTTAAAATACAGCGCTATCTACAAAGTATTTAAACTACTTAGTACAGTCATTAAAGGCATCTGACACTATGGCAGGGCTGAGAAGCATAAAGTTTCTAAGTAACCATGGTAATACCTGATTGACATCCAAATCGTTCAACGTCCTGTAAAACAGAAGAGATATGCGGACATTAAACGGGGGGGTTCCTGTACTGCATTTGTCCATGTATGTCGTGGTCAGCTTCAACAATGATATTCAACCAGACGAGCAGAAGGTAGATGCTGTTGTCCTGGTCCGATTGAATTCTCCTCTGCACATCCTTACACAGCTGCTCATCAAAAGCGTCCATAACTACGATGTATTATTCTACCCTTTCATCATGGACCAGTGCTCTGTGAGAGTCCGTGCTGCCACCTACTGAAAACAGCTAATCAATTTCCAGGTACATGCATAGCACCAACCACATAAAGTTCACAAGAACCAAAAACTGGGGCGCATGTGCTGAGACCACTGGACACCCCTGCTGACAAAATTTATGTCACTCCCCCTGTGCTCGGACCGTAAGGGCATGCAGAAAAGTGAAGCATGAATTGAACTTTAAGGCTAAATAGGGTTTGAGTTTGGATAACTAGGGATACTGTTTAGGTTAGATTCGCTTAGATTAAACTCAACTTTTTGTCAATGTACAAAGTACAAGTACGCAGACATCAAAATTCAGTTTGGCAACTAATCCAAAATATGCAAAATAGTGCGAAAGTGCTAGAAACAGCATTACAATGCATACATAGTGTGATAATTAGTGAATTTTTGTGATTAGTGATGAACCTGCTCCCTGTAAGGCTTCCTCATCCCCACTGATCTGACCCATTGCTATGATGTTGTCTGCAAACTTGATGGTGATGTTAGATTCATAGGGATGCTGTTATAGGTTAGCATGTAAGTTACAGTAGCATACAGGCTAGAACTAGCGTTATAATGGAACAGAATATCTGTATCGTCACTGTACTCATTCAACATAACTCTGTTTGCATTCTCCACCAATGATATTAAATAGAATAAAAATTAAAATTCAAAGATATGAAAGTGCTTAGCGCAATAATATGATTGGCATTGTTGAAACACGCAACAGTATATGATTAAAAATTAGTAGTACTGTAAACATGTAACACTATATGCAGATGATAGGGTGCAGGGTGCAATGGTTCAGTGCAATGACGGTCCATAGGGTCTAGAAACATTGTGCTTGTTGTGTGTTATACCAGCCTGATTAAAACCAACAACAAGTCGTTAAAGGGTCAATATAAACGAAAATGAAGTTTAATTCCAGCACAGAAAAAGGCAATTAAATAATTAAGGTCAAAGAGGGATATAATCAAGCCACCAGACAAGGTATCAGGAATTATAACAATGCATAAACAACAATTAATATTTGAAGGCGTGAGGCAATTAAATGATACAGAGTATTAAATTCCATCAATACACCCATTACAAGACGAAACAATAAAAAAAGTCAGTAGAGTCCTACAAACACTCTATTCAGAACGATTGATTACTTTGGAAGAGAAAAAATACTTAATTGATCCAGACATACCCTGTTTCGCTTATTATCTAAGATCCACACAAACCCCAAAGCTTGATGGTCCCTGGTGAGATCCCTAAAGGGAGACCTATTGTATTGGACTGTGGAAATAATACACACCGGATATATACAATATACTGATAGTTTTCTACAACACCACAGGAACTATTAAAAGGACACATGTGACTTTATTGCCAAATGTAAGGATATTCAGGTAACAGGTACAGACTTTGTGTTCACAGCAAATATTTTAGCTTACACTGCCTGGCCAAATAAAAGTCACAGTTTGAATTTAAATTAGCAAGTAATTAAAAGCCAATGATTGGATCATTATTACAGCTCAACATCGTTATGAAAAAGAATGTTGAGATGTTGCATAAGCATGTGGAAACAATGCACCATAATCAAATCTAATGGCAGTCCAGCGAAATATTAAAATGTGCGATGTTTTTTTGGCCAAGCAGAGTATATGGCAGAGTGGGAGGAGACCCTGAAAATGTAAATATCCTCCCTACATCTATTTCCAGGTCTGTCATCACAGGGAAACATTTTTTAAAACCTCTTAAATCTTATGCACACATATCATCCCAGTATTAGAATAAAACAAATGATCAATTTCACCTCTGCAAACCTTCTAAACACCATAGTATTTTTGGTCTTCTAGTAAAAGGCTACAGGATCTTTAAATCGATCCAAGGTCTATGTCAGGCACACAGATGCGCACGGCCAATTCCATAAAGCCAGCTTTCACCCTAAGGATACAATTGAGGGACTGAGCAAATCACAATTAATTGGATTTCACTGCATTTATTCAGACAAATGGGATTTAATTAGGTCACCAAAATCTCAAATTGGGCGACAGAGGTAAACTTTACACTGTCTGAGGGCTGAGGATGGCCAAGAAGAATAAAATTAAACTACTTTCCAAAATGACCAGTTACAGGAGTTTTGCTGCAGTTCGAATATATTGAACTTTGAGTAGTCAGTTACAGAACCAGTATTAGCATCTAAGATCCGTTTACTATTCTGAACAGTAAAAATCTACGAATTTACTAAAACAAGGTCACAGTCTGCAGCCTATCCCAGGAAGTACAGGGCGTATGATTGGCGACACCAGTCTATCACAAGGCACACACTCACATGCTACAGTATGTTTAATTTAGAGACATTAATTATCGTAAGCTCGTGTTTTTGAACTGTAACAGAAAACCAGAATAACAGCGTGACGGGAAGATTGTGCAAACGCCACACACAGAGCTGCAAGCTATAGGTTTTTAACTCCCACATTGCCACGATACAGTTTGCTATATATAATTTAAGGCTTATGAAACAGTCGTGGGAAAATGGGAAGAACTTTTAGTGTCGTCTGTGAGAAAATGAAGTACCAAGCACAGCGAACCTTTAGATGTAAACAAATTATACACTAATGAAATTAATTTAAAAACTCTAAACCACTAAATAAATGACAACCACTGACCTACATGCTTTCCACGACAGACCAGCTCCGAACCGCTAAAAAGTTACATCAGACCGTCCGCAGCGTCGGATGTTCTTCTGATGGTGGCGCTGTCACAAGCTGTGTTATGACACTTCATTACTACAACGGGAAACTCATATTAGATATGTACATAAACTGCTAACTGGTTAAGTTACGACCGTATCTAATCAAACGTTTAACACGAAGAGAATACTCTTTTTTGGGTAGATTTTGTGCTCTCAGTTGCTTTTATTAAAAACAAGAAAATCCACCAAGGGTCTTCAAACGCAGTTAGTATAGTCAAGAGGCCATGCATGCATGCATGCATCCATCCATCCATTTTATATACCTGCTCGTACTATGCAGGGAGGCGAATGTCCGGAGCCTATATCCTGGAAGCTACGGGCGCAAGGGAGGGAATACGATATATAAATAAATTCGTGTCATGTAACTTACGACGTCCTCACGAATACTTTCAGCATCGAGAAATACTAATGATAAAAACATAACCAACTTTTGTTGTGTTTTATGAAATGCATATAACCACTTTCTCACCCTTTCACGCGGCATATGACCGCATGACTTCAGAGAGAATAATCGGATTATCTAATGCTACAGATCAGCTTTGAATCCTTCAGCGGCGACATTTATGAATTTGGTCATACCGTGTCAAACGTTTCCACATTGTTTTCCCCAATAAACACACGTGTGCTCATTTTCGTCTAACTTGCTCAAAATAAGTTTGTTTTGCTCCAAACCTTTATTTAGCATAAAACTGACACAAATTGTTCACAAAAAACACGTAACAATAAACCCCATATCTACACTACATGATATTCGAGTCATAATGTCTTACTTGCAAACGAAATAATTGGTACGGAAACACAAGTTTATTTCACTGGGTTTAAGCGCCCTCTACTGACACATTGTTAAGAAAACCACAAACTGGACCGCTCACATATAATTATGATATAAAATACCATACAATAAAACTTCCCAGCCTTTATAAGGATAAAAGCTTGATGATGGATGCACGATACAGTTAGAAAAAACTTCACATTCATAAAAAATTCAACACATTATTAAGGATACATTAACATGATTAATTTAATATTATATTAAAACAGGATTAAAATTACACTGTAACAGATTAACATTAATAGGCACCATTTGGGAATCTATGTCCACAGAACATGCTTGCGTAAAAAGATTTAGAAAGCATTGTTCAGAAATCGTCTTCACTTACATCATAAATGTGGAAATAGATTTTTGTGCAATATAACAAAGTACTCAGATGTTTGACAAAAAAAAAATAGGAATCATAGTTGCAATATGCCTTATTTGTATTTTCTTTCTTAAAGTACTTATCATACACACGCACACACACACATATATGTGTATGTATTTATATGTATGTAGGCATGTATATGTATAGGCATAAGCGTGTTAGCGTCATGCATGACAATACTGTGATCAGAGTGAGGACAGGTTCCTAAATGTTGAGAAGGGGTACTGAGACCCGGACAGTGATGCACTGGGACTTCCAGCGGTTCCTCCCACTCTGTCATCCGCACATGGGGTCCAGTCCTGCACACACATCCACACACTCACAGTTAATACGCCGTGACCAAGCTGTGGATTGGATGTTCACAGCCCCTTGGTGGGGAACATCTCTGAGCAGATATGAAACATGAACAGACACACATACCAGTTTTTCCAGCACAATGCCAGATTCATGATAATATATTATTTCACTCGATTATTTGGCCAATCCTAACCCTGTGTACAATATGTACTACTGCAGAAAACAATAAACATATCGACACCCAGAGACATCGTTAGACCTATTTTAGGATTTTTTTAGCCCCCCGAAATAAATGTTTCTTGGTTTAAATCCATGAATAGTTTGCCATCCCCCCCAGTAAAGACTCAGCCCCCCTATTCATTCATCTCTAACTATACCCCTGTCGACACCTACCAGAAAAATTCCATTAATTTTTGTTATGGCTTTTGTATATTTTGTGTTAATAGACTCAATATAGAGTATTTAATTTTGGAACAGCCTAAACACTATATTTCATTCTTACTTTGACAGCTCCCAGATATAATGTATTTTTTTGAATAATAATAATAACATCTATAGCTGACTTTTGCTTTGCATAAATAAAGATAATAATTAAATGCACCTGGCTCCCAGTCCAGGGTTTACCTCGTCTTGTGTCCTGTACGGCCTGGGATTGGCTCCTGAGCCCCCTTATCGAGGACAGACACAGCGCCATGCACCCCTTACATCATAAGTTAACATACAGTAGTCTTTGAAAGCTTTTTCTTGCTAACAGTGAGGAACTCCCAAGCACACAGAGCTCTGTCATGAGTTTGTTGCCTGGGGAATAATTAAATTAGTCTGCTTAATTACTAAGGTGAATAATCCAAACCACAGTAAGCAGCTTCACAAGCAGCCCCATGGGAATCGGAGCCTGTGGGTGTTGATAGTTTGAAAAGGTGATGCAGAGTCCATACGGGCAAAGGGGAACACAATGGGTCACTTGCAGACACTTTTAGAAGAAGGTGATGCGTCGCTCCATAAAGCGGTGAGTCGCGGGATGGAGAGAGACACAAGGAGACCAGGCCGTGGTGCCGGGAGGGAATGTTATGCCAGCTCAGGCTGCACATTGGAAGTACAAGAGCGACGCAACTCTACAGTAAGCTGCTTTACCTGTGAGCCAACGCTGATGCGTCTCAGGGTTAGGTCTGCGGGAACACAAGAGTCAGAACTTAAGCTGAATGTCACTAAAATAATGGCTGCTTCCGTATGGATAATGTACCAGCCATAAATAGGGAAATTACAGAATATTTAAGTTTTATGTTAAAAATGTATTTAATGACTGCATCCATTTTTGCTCCCGTCTGTATATGGTTATTTTAACACTGTAATGGTATAGACCAGTTTAACACCCCATATTCGCAATTATCTTTGGTTTATTCCAATATTGTTAATTTACGGGAAACAGAAGTATGAGCTGTCATGGTTTGTTTCAAATGTAAACGAAAGTAAAGCTCTTCAGAAGCCTTGCGTCAATGACTGCCACGTGATGACGAGTCATCTGGCAAAGCGTGGGAAATGCCGTACCGACGACGCGGTCCGTGGCGTGCATGTGGTGCCAGAAGAGGGCCTCCTCCCTGAACACAACACAAAAATGTCTCATTTATGCTGTGTGCATTCATCAGGCGTTCTTTAAGAGATTTGTCTGCGCATAGCAAGATACCTTTTCCGCCTCTTCTCCGCCAAAGCTTTGACTGGAAGTGGAACAGAACCAGAATGTCAACACAGGCACACAGACAGACTATATATATACACAAGATACACAAGATAAAAGACGCCCAGAGGTACCTTTCATATACACTGCAAACCCCAGGCATCCCAGCGCTGCCATGAACAGTATGGATGCAGACAGAGAGCCTGCAATCAATGGCCAGTCTACCTCGCCTGCAGTGGTGCGACAGGTGAGACGTGACTCACTGGATCCATGTAAGACATATACAGTTTGGATGAGTGACAGTCAAAAGCTGTCGGCAAACAGCTCTGGGTGTTTGTGTTTCTGCTGGTATGATGCCCGTATTTTACCTCCGTCATCTGAGAGAGCAGGAGGCGGCACAGCTGCAGTATTTAAATTTGTTTCTGAAAGATAATGATAACGAGGAAACAAGTATGCATTTGTATGCATATACACACAGACAGACCATGAAGACCTTTTTAAGATAAATATGAAATGCACATGCCCACAAACACATGTCCACATACACATGCCCACATACACATGTCCACATACACATGTCCACATACACATGTCCACATACACATGCCCACATACACATGCAAACACCTTTAAAGCCAGGCAGGGTTATGGGAGCACTGCGTTCAGACTCTTTGACATCAGGGCCCAGATGCACACTGTACTGACACTGGTACTGGTTCTGCCTACTGGGCGGGGAAAAGCGGGCACTATGGCGGGTCTTGGAGGCCTTCTGGGAGATCACAGGCTGCGAGGATCCCAGATGGAAGAGCGAGAACAGGGCCCCGGGGTAAGACGGCAACCCCACACACTCCAAACTAATTTCCGTCTCGTCTATGGGGTCCTGACTGGTCAAGGACAGACTTGGTGCCGGCAACAACTCTGAGACAAAGAGAACCATACAGTATCACTGCATCAATAATCTGCTAATTATCCAGCATAGCAGAGATATAATCGGAAATAAAAAATATGAACCAGGACCATGTTGTGGCCAGGTGACAACAATAATGCCCAAAGAACATCCAGGGCAAAATCAGACCATCATAACATTCATCATGCCCAACAATCAAGATCAACACTGATTCTCCATTGTTTCATCTTCTCTGCTTTCTTCTTTTTCCCTCATATTTTCACTACTAAATAACACTGACTGCTGAGTTCACTTATTATAATCCATCTTATAATAATGTCTTCACCTTAAAATCCAGGCTTTGCACACTAGTTATAAAATGCCAGTGCCATCCAGTCCGTGACAGGGTGTCTAGAAAAGGTCTGGTGTAATACAGTGAAGTTTCTAGCCAGGGTTCCCTGAGGGCTCCACCCCCAACAGTAACCAGATCACATGATGCACCTCCAGCTTACCCAAGACTGTTAAGTGCACTGGCTCATTGAGGGTGGATCTGTCTGCCCATGTGCTGGCAAGGTGAGCTGGTAGAGATAGACATAGGACCCCTCATCTGCCACTCCCATGGCATGTGTTCCATTCCCACTGTTCTGTACTGATCACAGCTGAGGCCTGTGATCCATCTCCAGTGTCCCACATTAACCACAGCTGAGGGGTGTGATCCATCTCCAGTGTCCCACATTAACCACAGCTGAGGGTTGTGATCCATCTCCAGTGTTCCACATTAACCACAGCTGAGGTCTGTGATCCATTTCCAGTGTTTCACACTAACCACAGCTGAGGGGTGTGATCCATCTCCAGTGATCCACATTAACCACAGCTGAGGGATGTGATCCATCTCCAGTGTTCCACATTAACTACAGCTGAGGCCTGTGATCCATCTCCAGTGTTCCACATTAACCACAGCTGAGGGGTGTGATCCATCTCCAGTGTTCCATATTAACTACAGCTGAGGCCTGTGATCCATGTCCAGTGTTCCATATTAACCACAGCTGAGGGGTGTGATCCATCTCCAGTGTTCCATATTAACCACAGCTGAGGCATTTGATCCATCTCCAGCAATCTACATTATGCAGGGTATATAGAATAATATAGACCTCAGCTGTGGTCAATATGTAAGAGTGTGAATAGAATACAAGCCTCAGCTGTGGTCAATATGGAAGAGTGGGAATAGAATACAGGCCTCAGCTGTGGTCAATATGGAAGAGTAGGTGAGATTTGGAGGTGAGAATCAGCATCTCCAAATCCGAGACCATGGTCCTCAGCCAGAGAAGGGTAGAATGCTCTCTCCGGGTCGGGGATGGGGTCTTCCCCCAAGTGGAGGAGTTTAAGTATCTCGGGGTCTTGTTCACGAGTGAGGAAACGATGGAACGTGAGATCGACAGGCGGATCGGTGCGGCATCAGCAGTGATGCGGGCGCTGCATCGGTCTGTCATGGTGAAGAAGGAGCTGAGCCAAAAGGCAAAGCTCTTGATTTACCAGTCGATCTACGTTCCTACCCTCACCTATGGTCACGAGCTGTGGGTAGTGACCGAAAGAACGAGATCGCGAGTGCAAGCGGCCGAAATGAGTTTCCTCCGCAGGGTGGCTGGGCTCTCCCTTAGAGATAGGGTGAGGAGCTCGGTCATTCTGTTTGTTACTATATCTGTTAATTCTGTAAACCTTTGTGAACTACTGAAGGAATTACAGGAGGAACTACTGAAGGAACAAGTCATGAATAACATGAGATACTGATCTTATGTTTGTACATCAATAATGAATCATGATGCATCTTTTATCTCGACTATATTTGTTCAGGATTTGTTCATGATTAGTACTTCAGTAGTAACTGAGTTATTACTAAGTAATTGTGACCCATCAAGTGAAGTGTTACGGAACACACTTCTACCAGAAACTGATTTGGTGTAGTCTGCAAAGTTAACTGCACATTAAGCCAAACCAAGAAAACTTCACAGGATCTGAAGGTACTCATTCAGCAGAAGGATGGGTGTGGCAGCGTTTCGGTTGGTGCAAATGGCTGTGGGCTGCTATGGTACATATGTTACCTGCCTTTTCCTGTCAAACCGTCACCCCCCTGAAACTTCAGTGACAACATTCTAACCAGAAAGGGCTGCTTTTTTCCAAGCAGGTTCTAATGATGATTTCTTAACTATTATTAAACCCACTCATTATAATTCCATAAACAACTATAGATAAATTAATCCCTACAACCTTTAAATAGATTACATGTGGTTAGTTAGTTATTTTTGAAGCACTCTTTGTACTGCTAGCATCCTGCCCAGGGTATGCCCCTGTTTTGAGATCCTAGTAAGAGTTGAATCAAAAACAATATTTAAAAATTATAAAAAAATTGGATCAATGGAGCAGAATTTAGAAACCTCAGCTGGACTTCATGTTAATGCAGCACACAGAAGTGTACTGTTGAGTAGTACAATGCATCTCCATCTCCCAGTGAGACGGAGACGGGAAGAATTTCGATCCCAAGCTGCAATCACTCTACCATTTAAATCCCCGTCTTTCATAACTTTGAATGCAGCAACCCTTCCACAGCCAGATTCTGCAGCAGTAGAATCAACTGTAATTAGGGTCCATTGTAGGGTCACAGACTATAGCGAACCCTGAGAGCACATTAACATCGCTCACTGCCCATCATCCCTGTCTGCTGATCCTGCATTCCAGGAGAAGCCCAAACGGAGCACTGGTGCTCCTGCCTGCTGTCTCTACTCACCTACTGGTTTCATGTATTGGCTAAAATGGCTGTATACTTTGTCTTGGTCCTGGTACAGGCAACAGAAGCGTTTCTCCATCGCGAGGTGCATCTTCAGGGTGAAACGTGCCTCGGGCGTGTTTCCTGTGAAGGACACATTGTCCACCAAGTTCTTGTCCTGGTAGAGCTGGAACATAACCCCCCCGTGGCCAGGTGGGGCCCGACAGAGCAAGTCCACATTGCCCCGAGTCTGGGAGTGTTCCTGGGTGAGCAGGGGTACTGGAAGGACAGGCGCAGTGTCAGACATCTGGGCCGGAGCTGCAGTGAAAGAATGAGTGTCATGGTTCTGCAGCTACATCCTGGTATCATTTCAACTACGGCATGTTTTATTTAATTTTTATGTCCTTTGTCAGTTCAGTTTATGTCATGTCAACAGTTAAATGTGTATCAAAATTTAATCAAGATCAAGAGGTTAGAAAAACCCAAAGATCTACATACTTACCCCAAAATATCAATATGAGGGTGAACCCTGTGAACGGACAGCGATGTCGAGAGAGCAGCATTCTGTAAGGTCAGTGTGCTGAGCTGTCTTGATCTCCACTGAATCACATTCGAACACTGAGTTAAACCCACTTGCAACACAGGAAAAGTCTACTTCCTTCCTCCAAATCTGCAGTTTCATTTTCTGAATTGTTTTTTAAATACTGATAAAAAACTGATCTATCCACTACATGTTGATTCAGAAGCAGTTTAATTTCTCATACGAACACAAGTAAAGAAGGAATCCAAACTGTAAACTGCGGTCTTCACTGGTGTAAACATTTTTTCTTAGTGTTTACCATAAATATAGACAATTTATTAGGCTCTCTAATGATCTACAATACTGCGTGGAAGTCTTAGGCTGACACAAAAATTTTGTTTGTTGGTGTAAAACTATGATTTTCAAACTGTTAGCTTAGTCACTCCAAAACCTCTCCTGTGGGGATTCACCACAATATTTGCTGTTACCACCCAGTATACCCAGATATAGCTGACTACTAGCCTATCTCGTTTGGTTAATCAATACCTCATGTTGTTTATTAACTGGTTAATTAAGTGAGCTGGTGGTGAAATTTAAGAAATACATGGGCTGGGGGTTGGGGTTAGGGTTAGGGTTAGAAGTAGGGTTAGGGTTAGGTTTTAGAGTTTGGAGTTCGAGAAGGAAATTTAGGGTTAGGGAAGGGGATTTAGGGTTGGGGTTAGGATAGGGGTAGGGGGTTAGGGTTAGGGAATGAACCCCAAGGTTAATTCTGGTGCCCACCCTACTTCTTCCCATCCCCAGGCATTGCTGCTAAAAATTAGGAGATATAAAGTGCCTAATCAGCTTCAATTTTGCTCCATTTTTAGGGCTCAAAGTCCCAAGTCTTCACACAAGGGAAGAAGGGTAAGGGGTTAGGGTTAGGAGTAGGGTTGGGGTTAGATTTCGGGTTAGGGTTTACGGTGTTTGCTGGTGGTGAAATTTAAGAAATACATGGCTCGTGTGGGGTGTTCCTGAGGGGGGGTTTGGGAACTGTGGGGGTAGAAGCAGGAGGGTGGACAGAGTACGTGACAGGAAAATATATCTGCAAGACATTAAGCAACTGCAAGAAGATAGACAGTCTAACACCTATAACCACAAAAGTTATATTTACGCCAAGTATGCAATCCCTTATGTCCACATCAGTATTACACTGCACCATGTAGAACATCTGGGTCTGGCCGACCCAGTCGCAATATTTTTTTTAATGATTTTTTTTTAATTCGCGAATATAAAAAATGTCGTCTTTACTGCAAAGAGTCATCCCTTATGTGTCATGTAATACATTTTTGTGACCACTAGATGCCGACAAAGACCGTGGAAAGCCTTTCAAAGTTAGTGCGAGACCTAGCGGTTGCCCCATGTTTGAAATCTTCGACTGGGTCTTGAAGACCCTGAAATGGACATAAGGGTTAGGTTCTGAGAACACCTGTAAACAACAAGGGTTCTAAGAACTTAGAAATAAGCTAAGATGGAAATGTACCAGCTCTGCTGATTATGCTTTCGCTTTTGAGCAACACCAGAACAAGGAAGTAACTAAGCACAATGCAGGTGTAACAGTGTACATTTTGCTGTTTCCACTTGCACTCCTGTGTGAGCCAGCTTTTCCCATATATACTAATCGTATAGTGGTTAAATACTGGCCTCTAGTGGTAGCTCAGGTAGAACTGCTTGGCTCTCACAGTTTTGGAGATTAATCCAGCGGTAAGTTCTATGTCAATAGCGCTCCGATGTAATTAATTATTTATGCTCCAGTGAACATTCCAAATCAATATTGATTGACAGAGATTGCATCTCCCTCCTTGTAGATGTTGTCGGTGTACTTTGTGTTGTGTTTATGTAGTTTTGAGTGGATTTTCATCGAAGTTTTGAAACCACACGTGAAAATAGCTAACATTCCGTCTCTCCCCATACTAGCATTGCTTATGTATTCCAAGCTGTGCCGCCCTGCGGACTCCCAACCTTGTGTTATTCGTGCCAGGTGAATAAAACCGCTGCATAGCCCCACGTCCCTTCGTTCTTTAAGTGAAAACCACAACGCAGACACATGAGGGGTTACACAGGTATATAACACACAGTAAAGCTTTACTGGCCAGAACATGCTGAGCTGACACACTGGGGGTGTGTAGGCAGTCTGTTCCCGAGCCGGCTCGCATTAAAGCAATAAGAGGCATTAACAATAGAATGCATTACTGAATAAAGGAGTATTAATAAAAGTAACACTGAGAGTCTCCCTGTGTGATCTCTTCTCATCCGGACCCGGTGGAGCATCGTACTCCAACAATTTGGGGGCTCGTCCGGGATGAGAAGGACACCATCATTCGGCTAAAGTGGACAAGGCTTGACTGGACACGGAAGTATACAGGGTACCCAAGTAAAAAGGTAAGCAGAGCCTGTTTTATCGAAATCTGCATATTGAACATACTAAAAAAAGTATTCTGATGTGTCCTATCGGTCTGTCTGTCTGATTTTACGGAGACTTAAAGTGTTAGACACGTGATTGTAGACAATTTCAGAAGGGAAGACGGTGATAATTTCAGAAGGGAAGACGGTGATAATTTCAGAAGGGAAGACGGTGAAATCCTTGGTTTGGCAACCCCCCTACTAGTCGACGGGCGGTAGTGCACTGGACAGGGTCCAGTGGGCTGGGTTAAAATCCCGGGGGTAGGATCCCCAAAAAGTAAAGGGAAGAGGAGTCAGGGACAGAGGTCCCTAAAAGTCTGAGTCAGAATCTCGGAAAAGTAAAGGGATGAGGAGTCAGGGACAGAGGTCCCTAAAAGTCTGAGTCAGAATCTCGGAAAAGTAAAGGGATGAGGAGTCAGGGACAGAGGTCCCTAAAAGTCTGAGTCAGAATCTCGGTAAAGAGGGATGAAAAATTAGGGACAAAGGGTCCCTAAAGTTCTGAATTAAGGTCTCGGGGTAGAATCCCCGAAAGGTATATATACACGAGGGGAGAATAAGCAGTAAGTCTGGAGAAACTGTGGTGTTTGGTAATAGGACATTCTCAAACGCAAAAACAGTGTAAGAAGTGTGGGTGGAAAAATCGTAGGGAAGAATATACAGCATTATTGGATGAGTCAGAAAAAGTAAAATGGACGGTGAATTCAATAGGGAATTGGACGACGGAGGCTGGGGAAATAGTCCCAAACGCCCATGGAAAACTCTGTCAGATCAAATGAAACTTATGGAGGTGACGATATCGGAAGAAGTAGGCGAAAAGGATAGGGAAAAGGTGGTGGCAGATGCCAGGGAAAGAATGATGAGAGTAATTAGATGTGCAGGGTATAAGCCAGAGGATAGACGATCTTTAGGAGAATTACTCTGGTTACAGGAGAAAGAACACAGAAGGCAGGTAAAGGAAGCAGTCCGTCAGAAAAATGAAGTGGGGATGTTTAAAAAAGGGAAATGGGAAAAACAGGAGAAAAAGGTAGGAGAGGAAAAGAGAGTATGGTGGAAATTGGCAATGTTGTGGCAAGGGACAGATCATTTACATAGGGAGCCGATGGAGCAAAAGGGGCCGTCAGAGAATAAAAACAAAACGTGTTCGGATGACCCTCCCGCTTACTCTAGTGGAGGGACGGTGCCCTCCGCCCCAGTGGCACCAGTCACACATATGTGTCCTCAATTTACTATAACGTCGGGATCCGTCCTAATTGAATCAGAAAGACGGGGACAGGGACAGATGTATGACGGCTCTCGAACAGAAGGTTCAGAAGGAAAGGGAAGAGATGACCCAGGTGTGACAAGGGAACTGAATGACAGTCAGGGAACGGAGACTGAGGGAGAGGACGAATGTCCAACAACAAAGGCATTCGGGGCACGAGTACAAAGGGCTCAGATAGAGAGACGAAAGGGCCAGGCGTCACGGAAACAGAACCCGTGTGCTCTAGTGAATGAGCAGAGAAGTACCAGAGTCGAAATAGTGGGGACATTACATGGGGTTTGGTGACCCCGACGAAAAAGGCGCTAGGAGGGAAAGACCGCAGACACCATATGACAACTAGATCTAAAACTCGAGAGGCTACACAGTTCCCCCTCCTGCGGGAGGCAGGTCAGATGTGCGATAAATATAAGCCATTCTCCATAGGAGATGTCCAGGCGCTTACAGATAAATTACCTCCAGCTGCAGAGGGAGGAGGACAATGGTTAGAGAAGCTGGACCAGCTGACTACGGGTCAGAAATTGGCCCTAGGAGATTTTCGTGCCGTGGCCGCCAGGGCCATGGGCAAACACACTTTATTAGAATTAGAGGAAAGAGCAGGAATTCTTAGGCGAGAGGATAACATAGAACTGACCAGAGTGATAATGAAATTGGGTGACGCCCTGCGAGAGATGTTCCCTGCGCCCAGTGGAGCAGTGGTCCCGAAGTTTTTCTGGTACCCCAAATTACACCCGAGAGAGTATTTGGATCAGTGTAAGGAGGACTGGACCCGGAGGACGGGGTGCCATCCGGGGCGAGAGGGATTTCAGCGAGAGTGGTTTAGGCGTGCAGTTCTTGAAGGCATTCCTGAGAGGGTGAGGACCATAATGTTCGACAGTCCTGACCTCCCAGGGGCAGACTCCCAGGTGTGGGATAGACACCTGGTCCATCATTTACAGAGGGCAAAGGAGGACGTACATAAGGAGGAGAGTGAGGTAAAACAGTTACAGACACAGTTATTGAAACTCCAGGTGGGTGAGGCCAGGAAAAAGGTGAATGACGAGAAAAAGAAGGGACAGAGTAAACAAATGGTGGCTGGGGCACAACCAGAGGGACCCCAATTTCAACCACCCGGTCCGTGGTATGGACCCCCCACCTACCAACAGGGCGGGTGGGACCAACAATGGGGTCGAGGCCGGGGAGGTTGGGGCCGGGGAAACAGGGGCCGGGCCGTGAGAAGGGGTGCGTTGCAAGGTGGACAGCGGCCAGGGACCTGTTACAGGTGTGGGGGAACTGGACACTGGGCCCGTGATTTTGTGTGTTCTGCGAATGCAGCGGGTCAGGCCGGAGGTGCCCGTCCCGGTGGTCAGGGGCCGGCCGTGGCCCCACAGGTGATAGTGCCGCACGCGCAAGCAGTCCCCACCGCACAGGGCGTGGTCGCTGCGGGGCAATTCCCGTTCCTGGCCAGCGACGACTGGGGCTGGGAGCCCAATCAAGACTGACGGTCCCCACGGGTGGCCCAGGGAGCAGGGGAGGCAGACCCCATGCTCCCTCTCTTGGTCATGGACAAAGAACTGCCGTTCCTAGTAGACACCGGAGCCACGTATTCCACCCTCATCGTGGCCCCAGAACAACAGAAATACATCTACAGTGACCGTTGTGGGCTTCTCGGGGGAGGAACAGAGACTGCCAGTGACCAAGCCAGTTAAGGTGGTGGTGGGGAAACAGACTTTGCTCGACCCCTTTCTTGTGTCTCCCTCTGTGCCTGTGAACTTGCTGGGGAGAGACATGTTGGTGAAGCTGGGAGCATCAATTCTGTGCAGCGCTGATGGACTGGTTGTCACCTTGCCGGGGGGTACACGCATCCGCTGCAGTACGCAGACATGGGGGATGGGACAGTGTCTGATGCAGCCCGTCCAAGAACAGCCGCTGGCTGACATTTACTGGGCCCTGATAGAACCCAGCCTGATGGGTATTTTGGCAGCTTACTCTGCGTGGCGGCCCTGGATCTCGCTCCTAGAGCCTTATGTGCCTCCGCCCGACCCTCCCCATGTGACCCTTTTCTATGATAGGGATGACACCGAATGGTACGGAGAACTCTTTGCAGAGCAACTGGAAGGCCGCCAGTGGCAAGTTGCCTCTGAAAATATATACGTGGGTCCTGAAGGGGTGGCCTCAACCACCAATTTAACTGCAGAACAGCTTCCCTGGTACCGAATGGGCCAGGAAGCCGTCCCTCACGTCTCCCTGGCCCTCCACCCTAAGCATCAGGCTAAAGACTTAGGGCCAATGGTAAAAAGAGCCAGGGACGCCGGGGACTGGGCTCCGACCCAGGTCCCACAAATTTCCTTCTCGCCCTCCTGTAATACGTTTTGCATTCAGGTCACTGCACAAGACACTGCTCTCCTACAACATGAACAAATAACGAGGGATCACGGGCGTGAAAAGATGGACCATCCAAAAGTAGCAGCCCTGCTAGCTGCATTGCCTGATTCCCTATGGTCCACCAGTCCCACAGATGTCGGGCTGATCGATTGTCCCCCGGTGCAGTTCCAACTGCGCCCTGGGGAAGGCCCCCTGTGGATTAAACAGTACCCTCATAAACCAGTGGCAGAGGAGGGAATAGCTGAGATGATAGAAGGCCTGCTGAGGGGAGGGGTGTTGGAGGCGTCCACATCAGAATGGAACATGCCTATTGTTGGATCTTCACCTTAATGAAGATGCAGACTCAGCTTACCATTCAAATGACTTTATTCCAGGCACCATAACAATAACAGCTGCCTCTTCTTGGCGACTCGCACCAACCCCCACACAGGATACTACGTTACCCATAATACCATGTGTCACTCTCAATTACGGTGGCCCTGGTAACTCAAAATACATAACATCTCCTTCCCTCTTACAACTGATGTTCCCCATGCAAATAACAGAAAAATTAGTTAGCTCCCAAGGATACGAACATCCACCCAATTTCTGGTATCAACCCTTGCGTTAACATAGCAAAACATGACAACACTGGTGATTGAACATCACAGCCAACTATTCTCTTTCTCCTATGTCAATACACATAAGCATACATGGTATGAACTCTAACTCAGGGATGGGGTTAGACTATCTCAATACCTTGACTGATTCCAAGGGAATTATTCTGCCCCTGATGGTTTGGAATTGCCACTGATCTACTCTAAAGATCCAGGCGAACAGGGGTTCGCCGCTCTCTCTGAGGATATCGGCGCTCTGTGGGAACATCAGTCTTATTGTCCAATGAGGGTAAGATGTCTTTGGAACTCGACTGAACAGGTGTCTCAGTCCCTTCTGTTGCCAAATCCACAGCCGGCACAACTGGAACTGGGTACGGCATTTGTGTGGGGAAAAGAACTGAAGTGTCGGTCAGTGCCTCTGAAGAATCTCCTGGGAACCGCTCTGCTGATGCTGGTGAAGCGGAGAGGAGTTGATCAACGTGTCTTCGCCAAACACTATCGTCTGTCTGGACGGTATAAGAAACTGGTCCAGTTTGGGCAATGACCGTAGCAGGAACCCATTTAGGTCCGCCACTATACTGTAGTTTCTTGCCAACACAGTATCTCCTGCTGTGAAAACTCTGTTCTTAGCCTGTCGCTCTCTGCGTTGTATCTGTTTTTCCTGTTGACCTTGAACTACCTCTTTCACTGCTGCGGGTTTCAACAGATCATAGGTAGTACGCAGGTCTCTTTTGAGCATTAAGTTTGCAGGAGATGATCTTGTAGTGCTGTGAGGAGTGTTTCTGTAGTTCAACAGAAAGTTATGGAGTCTTTGATGTAGTTTCCCCTGTCCTTGTGATGCTTTGAGTGTTCGTTTAAGAGTCTGTATAAACCTTTCAGCAAGGCCGTTAGTAGCAGGATGGTAAGGAGCTGATGTGATGTGTTGCACTCCGTTAGCTTGTAGAAAAACAGACATTTCCTGCGACACAAGTTGGGGTCCATTGTCAGAGACTAGTTGAGCTGGGGATCCAAAACGACTGAACATCTCTCCTAGTTCTTCGATTGTCTTTTCTGTTGTAGTTGACTTCATTATAGCCACTTCAGGCCACTTGCTGTGTGCATCGACAGCGACCAGAAACATTCTGTCTTCCACTGGTCCTGCAAAATCAATGTGCACACGCTGCCAAGCCTCTTGTGGAAATTCCCAAGGATGGAGAGGAGCTAGTGGGGGATTATTTCTTATCTTCTGGCAAGCTGAACAACTTGTAGCCATTTCTTCGATTTGTCTGTCCATGCCTGGCCACCAGAAATAGCTTCTCGCGATTTCTTTCATCCTTACTATTCCACTATGTCCTGCATGAAGCTGTTGCAACATTTTCACACGAAGTGACATTGGAATGATTACTCGTCTTCCCCATAGCAAACATCCCGACTGGACAGAAAGCTCTAGCTGCCTGCTGAGGTAAGGCTTCAGGTATACACTGCTGCTAGGGGGGGGGGCGACCCTTAAGAATAATGTCCATGGCTTCTGACAACTCAGGATCATTACGAGTTTCCTTTTTGACCTGCACAGCTGAAACAGGCGCTCTTTCCACTTCCCTGAAGTAGAATATGTCCATGGTGTTTGAATCTGACTTTGGGACAGGGAGTGGCAGTCTGGACAACCCATCAGCGTTGCAATGGGTGTCTGATTTACGGTACTTAATATCATAAGAATGCGCGGATAACAGCAAGGCCCATCTCTGCAGTCGTGATGCAGCGAGAGACGGTATCCCGGTGTGTGGCCCCAGGATGGTTGTGAGAGGTCTGTGATCTGTCAGGAGTGTAAACTGCCTCCCATACAAGTATTGATGAAATTTCCGCACTCCAAAAACAATACTCAGTGCCTCTTTTTCCAACTGAGCATAGTTAGTCTCTGCTTTGTTCAACGTCCTGGAGGCAAAAGCAATAGGCTTTTCTTCACCGTTTGGCAGTATGTGAGAGATGACTGCCCCCACTCCGTATGGAGATGCGTCACAAGCAAGTTGAACTGGAAATGAGGGATTAAAATGGGTCAGGATCTCGGATGTGGTCAGCGCTTCTTTAGCTTTTTTGAAAGCCTCCTGGCAGCTGGCTGTCCATTTCCACGTCTTGTCCTGATGTAACAGTTCATGCAATGGTTTGATCAGTGATGCTAAATTGGGGATGAAACGCCCATAATAGTTCAATAACCCTAAAAAGGATCGCAATTGGCTGACATTTTGAGGTGGGGGTGCCTCCATAATGGCTGCAATTTTGGAGGGTGCTGTATGAAGTCCCTTAGCATCAATTACATGTCCAAGGTATTCCACAGATGGTCGAAAGAACTCACATTTGTCCTTGCGAACTCTTAACCCGTACTCTCTCAGTCTTTGAAGTATGGCATCCAAATTACGCAGGTGTTCTTCGTCGTTTGCTCCAGTACACAGAATATCATCCAGGTAGCACTGTACCCCTGGTAAACCACTGAGGATCTGATCCATTGCTCGTTGAAACAGTGCTGGGGCTGAAGTGATACCAAAAGGCAGTCTGCAATATCTGAGGAGTCCCTTATGTGTGTTTATAGTCAGCATTTCACGCGACTGTTCATCCACCTGCATTTGAAGGTAAGCCTGACTCAGATCTATTTTACTAAATTTCTGACCTCCACTCAGTCCAGCAAACAAGTCATCAATCAGAGGAAGCGGGTACTGTTCCGCTATTAAGACAGGGTTAAGGGTTACTTTGAAATCTCCACAGGTCCGAATTCCACCATTTTTTTTTGGTACCGGAACAATGGGCGTGGCCCATTCACTGGTTGTCACAGGCTCCAAAACCCCATTCTGGACCATAGCATCCAAGTCAGCTTCCACCTTCGGTCTGATAGCATACGGCACTGGTCTTGCTTTCAAAAACACCGGTTTGGTGCCAGGCTTCACATGAAGCCTCACCAAAATATCTTTCATGCTGCCCAGTTCATCACGAAAGACCTCTTTGTGCCTTTCCATTATCAGCTGCAGTTCTGTTGAACTGTCTGACATTTTTCTCACCTCTTGCCAGTTAAGCTGAATTGCCTTTAACCACAAACGTCCCATTATAGCTGCATAGTTTCCTTTTGTTATGTAGACTGGGAGTCTCACAGTCTGATCATTGCACTGCACCAGTACATCTGTCATCCCTTTCATGTGCACTGGATGTCCCGTATATGCTCTGAAGACAGTGTCCGAAGGACGTAGAGGAAGATGTCTCATGTATTTCCTGTAGATTTTATAGGACACTAAGGATGCCTTTGATCCGGTGTCTATTTGCATCTGTACTGAATGACCTTCCAACTTGGCGTTGGTCCAGAACCCATCTGAGCTCTCACTCACAGTCATTACTCGTAATGTATTTACGGTGACAGATGTGTCTTCTGAAGAAGAATCACTGTTGCTCTCCTTTTCGTGTTTGACTGTGTGAACATGTCTTATGTTCTTGTAATTTGTACTGTTCTTTATATTTCTTGTCTTTGAATCTTTCTCTTTGCTCTTTTTATTTCTGCAAGCACGTTCCACATGACCCCTTTCTCCACAGCTTCGGCAGTCCATATCCTTGCACCAACATGCAGAAGCAATATGACCAGATTTACCACAACGAAAGCATGGCCCTTGAAAATCTTGATTACTGCTGCTAAGTTTGTGAACTTTGCCTAGTGCATGCAGCTGTTGGGCCTCTTTAGATGCCATTTCCATTGAAACACTTATATTAATGGCCTTTTCAACAGTCAGATCACTTTCTGTGAGCAGCCTCTTCTGGGTTGCTTCATTTTTTAGTCCACAAACAAGCCTGTCCCTTAATGCATCATTTAGAGCATCTCTAAACTCACAATGTTCAGCCAGCTTGCGTAAAGCTGCAACAAACATGGTGACAGACTCACCCTCTTCTTGATTTCGCCTGTGAAATCTAAATCTCTCGGCAATCACCAGAGGCTTGGGGGAAAAATGGTTGGTAAGTGTGTCCACAAGTTCTTTATGTGTTTTACTCCCTGGTTTTACTGGCTGTAGGATGTTCCGGAGCAGATTAAAAGTCTTTGGGCCGATCATGCTCAAGAAAGTGGGCACAATCTTGTCGTCACTTATACCATTTGCTGCGACAAAGTAGCCAAACCGCTCCGTATATGAGCTCCACTGCTCTATGTTCTCATCGAAAGGACCGATTGAGCCGATAAGTCCAGCCATTATATATATATATAGATATATATATATATATATAGATATTTTATTTTATTTATTTTTTTTTTCTTTCTTGCCCACCACCACCCCCCCTCTTCGGAGGACAACTTTATTTTACATTACATTCAAGAGTAAAGATTGTGGCCGCTCCGAACTCACCAGTACCGTGGAAAAGGAGAAAAACAGGGGGGGTACAAAAACAACAAGCGTAACAATAACAGACATCAATCACCATGGGGAGAGGGGGAGAGAGAAAGGAAAAAAAAAAAGGTATACAGAAATAATAACACTAATAATGTAGGCGGGATGGAAAAAAGATGAAGTATAGGGGAATACAGAATACAAACAACCATAAGAAACATAACACTCATCAAACAACAAGAATTATAACAACATCAGTGATACTAATAATAATTAATACAAATCGGCATTATATATATGTAGCATACACACACGTAATCGTACCGTTATATATGTATATTTCAATTCCTAAATCTATAACATACCCTAAAAAGTAATAATAATAATGATATTGATCGCTCAACCAGTCTTGTATGCATGTGCAAGTGTAGGTGTGACCTGATTTGTCATTGGATGTGCTGGCATTTAATGCCGTCAGGGGAGGCGGCAGCACCCCCCCCCCCCCCCAGGCCCAAGGCGAAGGCAGGAGAACCAGGCAACCGAGGCCACCCTACTGCCCCCCCGGCACAAGGGCCCACAGCCACGCATCCCAGAGACAACCACCCGCCCAACCCGAGAGGGAGCCCGCGAGGGACTAAGGGGGCGCCAACCCCCGCACAGGGAGGCCCGCAGAGGGAGGACGGGCGGCGAGCCCCCCAGCCCCACCCGCAACCCCCCCACCGGGGCAGGCGGGTCCAGGGCCGAAGGGCCCCACCCACCGGGACCACCCCCCCCACCCCCCGGCGGACGGCCCCCCACACACCGGGGGAGCCCCAGCCCCCCCAGCCCGTCCCCCGGGAGGACGGGCCGCCACACACCGGGGGAGCCCCAGCCCCCCCAGCCCGTCCCCCGGGAGGACGGGCCGCCGCCCACCGCAGCGACCCGGCACGCCTCCCCCCCAACACTGCAGGATGATCCAAGGGGGGCCCATACAAAGAGCCCCCCCCCCACCCGGGAGCGGACCCGCGGCGACCGGGGAGCGGCAGACACCCCGCCCAGCCCAGACCGAACCCCCCAATCCGCCTAGCAGGGCCCAGAGTGTCCCAAGATTCCCCGGACCGCCCGCCAGGGCCCCACCACGGCGCAGCAGAGCCAAGCACCACCCGGCCCGCGGCCCAAGAGAGGAGGCCGCCCATACCCACCAGGGCCACCCGAACCCCCCCATGATGGGTCTTCCCCCCGGCGGGCCACCCCACCCGCACAGGGCCAGAGACAGAGAGTTAGGGGGGGCCCTCAGCCCCCATCCCCTCCCTGACCCATGTTGGTGTGAAGTGTGCATGTACATGTGTGAGAGAGTTGTGTGTTTATGTCTACTATGCATTAAAATTACTGGGTGCAGTTCGGGTATGAGGGCCCCACCACTGGCAGATGGCAGAGTCCCCCATCCCCCTCCCCGCACCCCCAAGGCCCTAATGTAATGTGGACTGTGTATATGACTAAGGTGCAAAAAGTGGGCGAGCAGTTGAGGCATGGGCACCCCCCCGCTGGCAGACGGCAGAGCCCCACCTGCCTCAACCCACCTCCTCAGCCCTAGTGTCATGTGGTGTCTAACATGTAAGTAAAAATTGAGGGGCAGTGACTCGGCGCACCTCCCCACTGCCCCTCAAGGCCCTAGTGTTGTGTGAAATGTGGTGTTGGACCCAGGGGAGCAATAAGGGCGTGCCAGGAGTGGGCCCCCCCCGGCACCGGGGCCAGATCCCCGACTGGCCCCGATTAGTCCCCATCCCTGACCCCGCACAGCCGGCAGGGACGGCCAACCGAGGTGTTCAGGGGCGGCACAGGCAGCCCAGCAGCAGGGAACGCCCCCCCCCCCCCAGGCGCAGACCGGGAGAGACCCACCCCACCACGCCCGATGAGACCCCAGCTAGCGGCCAAGGACGGGACAACCCCAGACCCCCCCGGCAAACGGGGAGCCGGACCAGCCAGGCGGGGTAACCCCCGCCCCCCGGCCACCCCAGGCCCCCCCCCAGGCGAGGCAGAGGCTCCCCCCACCGCCCCCCCCAAACCACCCCACAGCGCCCGAGGGCCCCGCGCCGGAATCGCCAACGGCAGACAACGACCCGTCCCCACCAGGCAACGGGCCCGGGCAGACCAGGCCCCCCAGCATGCGGGCGACCACCCGCCCGGGAGCCGGAGCAGCGGCCCCAGCAGATAGAGCCCACGCCCCCAAACCCACGCACCCCAGCGCAGCGGCCCAGGCGGAACCCAGAGGCCCCACCCCCCGATCCCCCCCCAGCGCGCCACCCACCCCGCGGGGGCAGAACCCCCCCACCCCCCGCACCGCCCCCACCAGGCCAGGCCAGCGGCCACCCAGAGACACTGACCACGCGCCCTCAGCCAAGAGAAACACCAGAGGACCCCAACAACCCAGCCCCCCCACCCCCAGCCCCCAACCCGGGACGGTGACGGCAAGGCCCCACCACCCCTGACGACATTACGTTAAAAAATTCATTATTGGAGTCCAACTGTCTTCAAAATCGATCAATTGATTTTTCTTACAGGCAGACATCCTCTCCATGGAAACATAATCCCAGAGTAGATTTTTGAACAGATTTATGTTTAAATTCTCTTTTGACTTCCAGTTCAGAAGGATTGTTTTCTTAGCAATGGTTAGTACTGTGAGAAGCATGCAAGATTTATTCATGTCCATATTAGTGTCAGTGAGGTCCCCAAGCAGGCAGAGTGAGGGGGAGGGTGGGATGGGATGCCCTAGGTGTGTCGATAAGTCTTCACAAATCCTTTGCCAGAATTCGTTGACCGGTGTGCAATACCAGAAAGCATGCAGGTAATTATCTGGTGCATCCGTCTTACAAGTTAGGCATATGTCAGTATCTCTGATACCCATCTGGAACATCCTCTGCCCTGTGTAGTGTGTTCTGTGTAAAATTTTGTATTGTAAAAGCTGCAGGTTGGAGTTCCGATTCATTCGAAAGGTATTCAAGCAAATTTGCCTCCAGAAGTTAGTGTCTTGATTGATAAGTAAATCCCTTTCCCATTTGTGGGTAGGGAGTGAGAGCGTTGTATCAGATTCTGCTAGATGCACGTAAATCCTAGACAGTAGTTTTTTAGTTGGAGTTATTAAGAAGTTTGCTATTTTAGGTGAAAGCTCCAGATCTAATTGCTTACGGCACCATCTATTGTGTATTATTGATTTATTATTTTTTTACCGCACTGCTCCGTTACAGAAGGTTTCCCCTGGGTACTTACAGCGTTCGGAGTAACTCAGTTGGTGTCGCCAGACCACTCCTCCCTTCTCAGCAGGACATGCCAGTATGTACGCAGCTAGCATTAGCCGGGGCTCCCGCCAGAAAAAAAAAAGAAGCGAGAGGGGGGAAAAAAAAACTTTCTCCCGTGTATGTATTAATTTACTTTTTTTTTGTTTTTGTCAGAGACAACACGCGTCGATTCAGACGTCCTCATCGCCACTTTTGTTGGATCTTCACCTTAATGAAGATGCAGACTCAGCTTACCATTCAAATGACTTTATTCCAGGCACCATAACAATAACAGCTGCCTCTTCTTGGCGACTCGCACCAACCCCCACACAGGATACTACGTTACCCATAATACCATGTGTCACTCTCAATTACGGTGGCCCTGGTAACTCAAAATACATAACACCTATCCTCCCAGTTGAAAAGGCAGGTTCAGGGAAGTACCGTATGGCACACGACCTGCGCGCCGTGAACAATCTCCTGCTCACTCCCACCGTCCCAGTCCCAAATCCTTATGTGGCACTCACTAATCTGACTCCGCACCAGAAATGGTTTACATGCATTGATTTGGCTAACGCTTTTTTCTGTCTCCCACTTGCTGAGGAGTGCAGAGACATTTTCTCCTTCACATACAGGGGGTGCCAACTGCGCTACACTAGGCTGCCACAGGGGTTTGCTCTCTCTCCCGGTATCTTCAATCAGGTTTTGAAACAGGCCCTGGAGGGATGTCCCCTCCCGGATGGCGTCACCCTTGTACAGTACGTAGATGACCTTCTCATCGCGGCACCATCTGCAGAGGCGGCCCTGCAGGGGACGAGAGCTGTGTTGCTCCGGTTGTCAGGCAGAGGATTTAAGGTCAGTAAGGACAAGTTGCAGGTTGCGCGGACCATTGTTTCATTCCTAGGTCGAGTGCTGTCTAGCGCAGGGACAGGTCTCTCCCCAGCCCATCGGTCCAGTATCCTACACCACCCGAAGCCCACCACAGTAAAGGACATGCTGTCCTTCCTAGGACTTACAGGGTACAGCCGCACGTATATTCCTGACTACATGGGGCTTACTCAGCCCCTCCGACGCCTGGTCCGTGAACACGGCCTCCGCCGCCTTGGGGCGTTCCTCGCCTGGGACCAGGCTGCGGAAGAGGCTTTCATAGCCCTGAAACAACGCCTCGCACAGGCAGCGGATCTAGCCCTGCCAGACTACTCCCTCCCCTTCTATCTTGATGTTTCTGAAACAGAAGATGTCGCCAATGCCATCCTGTTTCAGAAAAAAGGGGGAGAGAGGAGAGCACTGATGTACCTGAGCATAAAACTTGACACCACAGAAAAAAGGCACCCTGCATGCACCAGGCACGCAGCAGGAATTGCGAAGATCATTCAAAAAACAGCACACATAGTGATGGGACACGCACTGCACGTCCTAACCTCACATAGTGTGGTGGCATACGTAAACTCACAGACATTTACCATGACATCACTCAGACAACAGAGGCTCAGCAAAATATTGGAAGCACCAAATTTACATTTCAGCCATGAAGGGATCAACATGGCAGACCGAATGGGAGGGGGAGAACCTCATGTGTGCGAGTTAAGGGTACAGAAGGAGGAGAAGGTCAGAGGAGATTTGGAGGCAGAAAAGATTGAGGGAACGGAGGAGTGGTTCACAGACGGTTGTTGCTTCAGGACGGAGACAGGAAGTTTGCAAGCAGGGTACGCGGTAGTGGCAAGGCAAGATCAGACATACGTCACTTTGAAGGCTGAAAAGCTGACAGGAGCGCAGTCTGCCCAGAGAGCAGAGGTGGTTGCAGTAATTGAGGCTTTGAAACTAGCAGAAGGAAAGGAAGTTACTATTTATTCAGACTCAGCCTACGCAGTGGGAGCTGTGCACGTAGAATTGAGTCAGTGGCTGAGAGCGGGGTTTTTGACAGCAGGAAACAAGCCGATCAAGCATGAAACGGAAATGAGAGAGCTTGCAGAAGCTTTGCTGTTGCCTGCTCGAGTAGCAGTGGTGAAATGTAAAGGTCACGAGGGCACGGGGACAGCGGTCGCCCGAGGTAATCAAGTAGCAGATGAGGAAGCAAAACGAGTTGCAGGCTACACAGTGGCCAGACAACTGGTCACGGTGGAGGAAGAGGTTCAGCCGCAGCCCCGACTGACCTTGGAAGTAGTGAAGGGAGAACAACAGAAAGCTTCCCCAGAGGAAATGACAATGTGGAGAGAGAGAGAGGGGGACAGCAGAAGGATGGTTTGTGGCAGAATAAAGAGGGTAAGCCAGCCCTCCCAAGCAACCTCCGCCAGACAGTGCTGGAGGAAGCCCATGGGGTGGGGCATGCAGGAGTGAAACAGATGCTGAGTAACTTGACAGGGTGGTGGCACCCATTCATGAAGGACATGGTGAGAGAGCATGTGAAAAGTTGTACTATTTGCGTAATGTACAACCCACGCTCCACGATCACACCGGGACAGGGACAATTCCCCAGGTGTGCCAAAGCAGGGGAAGAAATAGTCATAGACTATACAGATATGGTGGTTTCGGCGAGGGGATTCCGGTATGTGCTGATGTGCGTGGATGCGTTCTCTGGGTGGCCAGAAGCATGGCCCACAAGAAGGGAGGATGGAGCCTCCGTGGTAAAATTTTTGATCAACCAGTACATACCACGGCATGGGTTCCCCAACAGAATCCGGTCAGACAACGGGACACACTTTAAAAATGAGGACCTGAGGCGGGTAGAGAAGGCCTTGGGGTTGAAACACGCGTTCGGAACGGTTTATCACCCACAGTCCCAGGGGAAGGTGGAGCGGATGAACCAAACTATCAAACAGAAATTGGCTAAAATCTGTGCACAGACAAAACTGAATTGGGTCGATGCGTTGCCACTGGCATTAATGTCCGCAAGGTGTTCCGTAAACCGGGGAACCGGGTTCACCCCATTTGAGCTGCAGATAGGCAGGCAGTTTCCGGGCCCGGCGAAGGAGCTGGCCTGGACCCCTGATGAGACAGGGGGGCGGGGATACAGAGCATACTATGATGGCTTGCAAGTTCTCGTTTCAGGTTTCTCCCAACAAGTCCAGGGAACCGCACCAGAGGCAGCCGCGGCCAAACCACACACTGGGGAGTGGGTCCTGCTGAAAGTCATCAAAAGGAAGTGGTCAGAGCCCAAGTGGACCGGCCCCTTCCAAGTCGTCGAAAGGACATCCCACGCAGTGCGGTTGAAGGGAAAAGGAGACACGTGGTACCATTGGACCCAGTGCGCCGCAGCCCAGGAGCCAGGACGAGCGGTGGGAGAGATCCAGGAAGACCTCACGCAAGGGGAAGAACTGCCTGACTCGGAAGAGCCAGTACCAACTCAGGTCACCACAGGGGCAGAATAATCCCCGACCTGAAAGACCAGCAGGGCAGTCTACCCCTGGCTGGTTGAAGAACCAGCAGTCCTCACCAGCGCAGATCAGGATGAAGAACCAGCAGATGAAAAGGGGGACTCTGGGGGGAATGAGTGTGTTATATAGAATATTTAGAACGCTTGTAGTTATGTGTGTATGGCTTTCCATTGTCCAAACATGGGGCCCCCATAAATCATGTGAGGAGAGGTGGGGGATTCTGAAGACTGGCTGACCTCTATGTTTGGACAATGGAAGGGAGTAGTAACTTCGCTTTTAATTTCTATAGCTACATTTGCTGCAATTTTAGTCACTTGTGGGTGTTGCTGCATCCCCTGCCTCCGTGCTCTGTCAGTCCGCCTGATCTCCTCCACCATAGAGAAGCGTGAACCCCTCAGAATGCATATGATGCCCCTCCTCGGCCCAGGGTCCAACCGGGACCAGGAGGAGACGGTGTTCCAAAAGGTGATCTCCTAGCGGAGATCAAAAGGGGGATACCCTAAAATTTCTGTAACCTTTAGGTGATCTCTGTGCAGAGATCAAAAGGGGGAATTTGTGGGGGTAGAAGCAGGAGGGTGGACAGAGTACGTGACAGGAAAATATATCTGCAAGACATTAAGCAACTGCAAGAAGATAGACAGTCTAACACCTATAACCACAAAAGTTATATTTACGCCAAGTATGCAATTAGGTTCTGAGAACACCTGTAAACAACAAGGGTTCTAAGAACTTAGAAATAAGCTAAGATGGAAATGTACCAGCTCTGCTGATTATGCTTTCGCTTTTGAGCAACACCAGAACAAGGAAGTAACTAAGCACAATGCAGGTATATAACACACAGTAAAGCTTTACTGGCCAGAACATGCTGAGCTGACACACTGGGGGTGTGTAGGCAGTCTGTTCCCGAGCCGGCTCGCATTAAAGCAATAAGAGGCATTAACAATAGAATGCATTACTGAATAAAGGAGTATTAATAAAAGTAACACTGAGAGTCTCCCTGTGTGATCTCTTCTCATCCGGACCCGGTGGAGCATTGTACTCCAACAGAACCAAAGCTATTCTTCTTCTAGCCATCTAAGAAGTTATCAGGAACTGTCTGGAAAAGAGAAGAAACTTGTGTTCATATCCCCTGTATCACGGTTTATTGATTTCATCAGGGGCGCCGCTGGCCATTAGGGTGCCCTAAGCACAGCAGCCTTGTGGTGCCCCCCCCCCCCCCCCCAAACAAAAAAAATAAGAATTCAATATTTTCCAGTGCAGTCGTCTTTATTTCCAATATAAATTCTAACATTGTCTTAATTTCGAAAATAAACAATAAAATAAATTCCACTTGCTGATGGCCTCTCAGTGATGGAACTCACAATGCCTTCAAAAGTGGTGGTTGCGTGCTGAGTAGCATCTAAACCTGACCTGCTGGTTGGTGGTTGTTTGTCAGGGCTGGGTACTGTTCCAGAGTCTCTTCTTTTCTGCCTCTGACTCTTGATGCTTTATTGAGGCCATGACCAAATACAGGGCTATATTTTGCCATCCGGAAAAAGCTGTCTGCGTCAGAGTTCTCTGCGTTTCACATACCTTGCTTGTGGTCCGATTGTTTTCGTTTTGTTTTAAACCCTATGATGGCTCCCAAACATCCTGCATCTTCTAAGCCTTCTCGTACTGGCGAGCCTAAGCGCCAGAGGAAGACCTTGACCATTCAGGAGAAGGTAAAACTCCTGGATATGCTTCAGGAAGGAAAGCGTTACGCAGATGTCGTTCACCATTATTAAAATGTTCTTATTTTTACATATTCCATTACGTATACAGAGAGAGATGTATACACACACACACACACACACACATATGTGTATATATATATATATATATATATATATATATATATATATACACACTCACCTAAAGGATTATTAGGAACACCTGTTCAATTTCTCATTAATGCAATTATCTAATCAACCAATCACAAGGCAGTTGCTTCAATGCATTTAGGGGTGTGGTCCTGGTCAAGACAATCTCCTGAACTCCAAACTGAATGTCAGAATGGGAAAGAAAGGTGATTTAAGCAATTTTGAGCGTGGCATGGTTGTTGGTGCCAGACGGGCCGGTCTGAGTATTTCACAATCTGCTCAGTTACTGGGATTTTCACGCACAACCATTTCTAGGGTTTACAAAGAATGGTGTGCAAAGGGAAAAACATCCAGTATGCGGCAGTCCTGTGGGCGAAAATGCCTTGTTGATGCTAGAGGTCAGAGGAGAATGGGCCGACTGATTCAAGCTGATAGAAGAGCAACTTTGACTGAAATAACCACTCGTTACAACCGAGGTATGCAGCAAAGCATTTGTGAAGCCACAACACGCACAACCTTGAGGCGGATGGGCTACAACAGCAGAAGACCCCACCGGGTACCACTCATCTCCACTGCAAATAGGAAAAAGAGGCTACAATTTGCACGAGCTCACCAAAATTGGACAGTTGAAGACTGGAAAAATGTTGCCTGGTCTGATGAATCTCGATTTCTGTTGAGACATTCAAATGGTAGAGTCAGAATTTGGCGTAAACAGAATGAGAACATGGATCCATCATGCCTTGTTACCACTGTGCAGGCTGGTGGTGGTGGTGTAATGGTGTGGGGGATGTTTTCTTGGCACACTTTAGGCCCCTTAGTGCCAATTGGGCATCATTTAAATGCCACGGCCTACTGTACCTGAGCATTGTTTCTGACCATGTCCATCCCTTTATGACCACCATGTGCCCATCCTCTGATGGCTACTTCCAGTAGGATAATGCACCGTCACAAAGCTCGAATCATTTCAAATTGGTTTCTTGAACATGACAATGAGTTCACTGTACTAAAATGCAAGGTTATTATCGTCAACAAAAACGAACGAAATAACGGAAACTAGAATTGAAAAAACATTTTCGTTAACTGAAATAAATAAAAATGACAATTAAAAGAAAAAACGATAACTAACTATAACTGTATTGTGCGTTGACAAAACTAACTAAAACGTACTGAAATTATAGATGAAATGTCCTTCGTTTTCGTCTTTGTCAATTTATTTATAAGTCGATTTATTTCGCTCTAGCAGTTTTACGTGAGCTGGCAGCACCGTACGATACCTCTCTGTCCGTCACTTCTTGTTTACAGTCGGCTTTTGCTCACCGCGTTACCTGGAAAAATGGCGACGACAAAAGTTGGGAGAAGGCGGCAGAGTCCTATCTGGAATTTCTTTGACTATGACAGCGAGACAGTTAAGAGCAGGTGCATTGTAGAAACAGGTGACAAAATCTGAAAGTCCACTTGAGAAGCTCGCATAAGACGGCTAATCGCGAGTACCTTGACCAAGTAGCCTCTCTGATTAGCTCCCCCGAAAGAGAAGCAACATCCCGGCCAGGTAGCACCGGGAAGGAGGGGACAACCATAATGAATTGCTTTCACCGACGACCAAACAGCTGCGGGTTAGTAAATATGCAGGAACACCACAAGACTTCATTTCCTTTTTGTTTACAATATTGGACGTATGGTTAACATAGAAAAGCAAAGCACATCAGCATCAAGCCCCCGGGGAAGACCCAGGACACGATGGAGAGACTATACAGTATGTCTCGGTTGGGCTGGGAATGCCTCGGGATTTCCCCAGTGGAGCTGGAGGAAGTGGCCGGAGAGAGGGAAGTCTGGGTTTCCATGCTGAGACAATCCTGTTGTGCAATGGTTCTTGAGTTTGTTAATGTTTTTCTCAGATTGAGCTCCCTGAGACTCCTGGCTGTCAAGAAATGTGACGTGTGCCTCGTGAATGGGTTTATATTCTTATGTTCATGTGTGTCTTTAGTCTATGGGCTATTTTGATTTGTACCAGGCACACTACCTGTATCCAACATCAGAAGCAGTATCACACACATTTTGCACATAAGCTGCTATCTTGTAGAGTGTTGGTTGTTGTGGATGGTTGGTTGTTCAAAAGTAACTGAATACACTTTTTGAAATGGTTTCCTTTGTTGAGTTTTATTACACAATACTTACTGATCTTTTTGAATCCTGCACCTGACAAATAACCCAAAGTATGAAAAAATGAAAACTAATACTAAAACTAATAAAAACTAAACTAAAACTAAGCATTTAGAAAAAATTAAAACTAACTAAAACTAGCAAACCTGCTCTAAAAACTAATTAAAACTAACTAAATTAGAGGGAAAAAGGTCAAAACTAAATAAAACTAAACTATAATGAAAAATCCAAAACTATTATAACCTTGCTACAATGGCCCCCACAGTCACCAGATCTCAACCCAATAGAGCATCTTTGGGATGTGGTGGAACGGGAGCTTCGTGCCCTGGATGTGCATCCCACAAATCTCCATCAACTGCAAGATGCTATCCTATCAATATGGGCCAACATTTCTAAAGAATGCTTTCAGCACCTTGTTGAATCAATGCCACGTAGAATTAAAGCAGTTCTGAAGGCGAAAGGGGGTCAAACACCGTATTAGTATGGTGTTCCTAATAATCCTTTAGGTGAGTGTGTATATATATATATATATATATATATATATATATATATATATATATATATATATATATATTATTTGTATGTATGTTACTCATATCCGTAGCTCAACATCCACCTATCATGTTGTCTTAATAAGTTTACATGTGTTTAAAGTGTGTGGGAGGGGTAGTTTAAACTATTAAAAAATGTTTATTTATATGGTCTTTCTATATCGCGGATTTTCACCTATCGCTGATGGGTCTGGAACGCATCTTCCGCGATAGGCGGGGGTTAGGGTTAGGGTTAGGTTTAGGGTTCACTCTATTTCATATCGGATGTCTTTCCTTCTCAGCAGTTATATACTTATGACCCAGATTAATAGCTTTAAGTATTTTCTCAATTACCTACGACTTTTACACAGTACTGCATCTAACCACATAAAATGAATCCAATCCCGAGTCTGTAATTAGCCTTTTCATCTTCTCAATAAGACCAGAGGAGGATAAGAATTTTGCTTAAGCATTGCAGTATCCCACAATGCATCTGGGGGTGTTTACTGCACTTATGACCCCTGGATGTACATACGGTGTTCATCATACTTTCATAAGTCAACTCATTGCCCTGCCTCCCCATCACCGAGCAGCCCACACAGCAGGCACTGCACCCTGGAGCAGAGGGCACGCTCTCCAAGATGGCCCTGCATGCAGCAGCTGCTGATCCGCTGAAACGCTCAGTAAGGCTCATGGAAAGCAAACAATAAAAACAGTGATAGCCGCTAACTGGCTGGCCTCGTCCGTCAGTGACGTATTGATTAACCATACAAAGTGCGCTAGTGGTCAAGTCAAAAAATACATAGTGTACTGGATGGCTGTTGCACATACTTGGGTGATTTTAGCGGAGGTTTTGAAATGGCTAAGCTGACACATTTTGACAGACATCACAATTTTAAACCAACATGAAGATCATTTAACATAATTTTCTTTCACTTCCTAAGACTTTGACACAGTACCGTGTGTGTGTGTGTGTGTGTGTGTGTGTTAATTCCCAAGCCTTTGTCACTTTGCCCACACACAGAGCTCCCCTCTCATACCTAGAACCTCCCCACACCCTGAGACGCGGCCCCAAGTCTCTCTGCTTGGCTCAGACACTCCCAGAGCTGGTTGGGGAGCAAGGCCCTCAGGGCATTAAACAGGCCATAGCCTGGTCCCCGGGGCCGCAGTGCAGGGACCGCCCCAGGGATGCAGGGCTGGGGTTGGGGTGAAGACAGGGCCTGTTTCAGGATCTCTGCGTCCGAAAACGCTGGCAGTGACATCCTGAGGGGAAAGACCCCAATCAGGCAAGACCATAAAGACAAACTCAGTCTATGGTCACTGTCGCCATGTTAGGCAGGTGCCCTGGTAAGTCAGAATATCTATAGGCTGGCAAAGTGAGAGATTACAGGGGTAAGATGATCACCGTTGGAGACATAAACTTATTAACAAATCATTTTAGGCAAGGAAGTCACATGATGAGCTTATGCCACCATTCAACGTTAAATGTCTGTGATGTGCAAGTCATCAGCATTTCTGCCTAAAACTCATCAAGCAAACGAGAAAGAGGCATTATTCTCTTCTTTGCGTTCATATTTACTCGTTATTCTTGGCCCATCTACATCTCACATTTGCACTTTCTCTGAATGTGCCTTGTCTCAATCTGAAGCTGTCGGCAAAATCCAGCACTGGCTGTACTTCCATCAGCGTTTGTTACATACAGTAGAGCCTCTGCCCCCACAGGAGGATCGTTTTTAACGTGCTAAATAAGGAGCAAAGCGTCATGCGGGATGGCAGGTTTCCTGTGGTCCTCCTATTCTGGTCTGTGAGCTTCATTTACATCAAAAGAAGACAAAGCTGGGGGCCCACGTCACTCAGTCAGCGAGCACATGTGCAGTGAGATGCGTGACTGGCGCTGCATGGGGGGGGGGGGGTTGCCCAGTTATACACCATACAGGCAGCTATATAATCTGTTCTGATCTAGTCTGATCTAGTGCCTGTCTACAGACAGAGGCTTAAACAGGAAGCTCCGGTCATGAGGGAGGTCTCACGCTGGACGGACCAATCAGTGGCCACTCTGCAGGCCGCACTGGATGACGCAGACTGGGACATGTTCCGGCGTGGCTCCGATGACATCGACATGTTTACGGAAGCGGTCGTGGGATTTATCGGGAAACTTGCAGATGATACAGTTCACAAAACAATCATCAGAACGTTTCCCAACCAGAAGCCATGGGTGGATAAAAACATCCGCGATGCTCTGAGATCACGCACCGCTGCCTACAAAGACGCGCTCGCCACCGGTAACATGGATCAGTGCAAAGCTACGTCATACAACGAGCGTAAAGCGGTGAAATAGGCAGGTACCTTATCGGACCTACGGGAGGAAACTACAGTCGCAGCTACAACGTGACACTAGGAAACTCTGGAAGGGACTGCAAACAATAACGGACTACAAAAAGCAAACAATAACGGACTACAAAAAACCAGCCTCTAATGCATGCGGACGCATCACTGGCTGACGAGCTGAACATGTTCTATGCTCGCGTCGAGGCTGCTGCTAACTGCACCACTGCAAATAACTGCGTAAACAGCAGCGCGCACACGGAGCATGCCAGTGAAGGGAACGCATTCATCATCACAGAGCAAGCTGTGAGGAAAGCCCTCATGAGAATGAACACCAGAAGGGCTACAGGACCAGACGGCATCCCAAGTCGGGTCCTGAGAGCCTGCGCAGACCAGCTAGCACCGGTGTTCACTGAGACCTTCAACCTCTCCCTGGTTCCGGCGGCGATTCCCAAGTGCTCCAAGCACTCCAACATTGTTCCTGTCCCTAAGGAACAACAGCCCGCTTGTCTCAATGAGTTCCACTCAGTAGCACTGCCACCATAGACCCACTGCAGTTTGCTTACCGGTCTAAACGTGCCATCTCCCATCTCTTACATACAACCCTGAGCCACCTGGAAATATGGTAGAATGCTGTTCATAGACTACAGCTCAGCTTTCAACACCATAATTCCCTCAAGGCTCTTCACCAAGTTGAAGGATCTGGGACTCAGCCCATCACTGTGTCAGTGGATCCTCAACTTTCTGACAGACAGGACCTAATCAGTGAGGGTGGGCAAACATGTCTCTCCCTCTATCACTCTCAGCACTGGAGCCCCCCAGGGCTGTGTTTTGAGCCCCCTGCTGTACTCCTTGTACACTCATGACTGCGTACCCACGTCAGGCCCCACCATCACGTTTGCTGACGACACTGTTGTGCTGGGCCGGATCTATGGCAACATTGAGAAGGCCTATGTGGAGGAGATTAAAAACCTGGAGAACTGGTGCCAGGAGAACAACCTCCTCCGTAATGTCAGCAAGACAAAGGAGCTGATTGTGGACTTCAGCATGAAGCAGGTGAGGAGCTACCAGCCCCTTCACATCAGTGGGATGCCAGTGGAGAGAGAGGACAGCTTCCGGTACCTTATGTGTTCACATCTCACAGGACCTGTCATGGTCCTGCCACATCAATGTCCAGGTAAAGAAGGTCCGGCAGCATCTGTTCCACCTGAGACACCTCAGAGACTTCCACCTACCTCCGAGGGTGCTGAGGAACTATTACTCCTGCACCATTGAGAGCGTCCTGACGGGAAATATTTGCACCTGGTTTGGGAATAGCACCAAGCAGGACAGAGGGGCTCTCCAAAGAGTGGTACGAATGGCCGAACGCATCATTCGCGCTCCCTGACCTGCAGTCCATCTACACCAAGCGGTGCTGGACCAAAGCCAGGAAGATAATGAAAGACCTCAGCCACCCCAACAATGGACTCTTCTTTCTGTTGAGGTCAGGGAAGCGTCTTCGCTCCCTCAAGACCAACACTGAGAGAATGAGGAGGAGCTTCTTCCCTCCGGCTGTTCGGGTTCTGAACCAGAACACCACCTAGGACTGGACTCAGATCACTGCCTCCCCCTTCCCATACACACACACACACACTGTACTTTACACCGATAATACTAATCGGACATTGTTGCTGCTAATTGCACATTGCACATTTTATTCTATTTGTACATATTTTAATTTCTATTTTTTATTCTTAACTCTCTTTATATTCTACATTTTATCTCTATATTCTATTATTATTACAGTTTATATTTTATATCTTAATATTTTATATCTTTACATTTTATCTTACTACATTTCATTCTTATCTTCTATTTTTTTGTATTCTATTTAATTCTTAATAGGTCGGGCACTGCAAATACATTTCACTGCATGTCGTACTATGTATGATTGTGTATGTGACCAATGAAATTTGAATTTGAATTTAAAATGTGCTTAAGTACTGTAGATGTATTTGTCAGTAGATCGACATTTTATATATGAGTAATGCTAATGCAGTGGCAGTGCAAGTGAAGCCCTGTGTGTGAAGACTCCTGGCTGGTCTGCAGTGCCACACTGGGCTGCGTGAGGCACTGCAGCTCCTCCTCCCACTGGGTGCCCAGCCCTGGGGGGAAGGGGGGGGGGGGATGGGGGACAAAGCTGCATAACAGGGGGAGAATGATGCGGGACCTGTGGAATCAGCGGCATGGGCATTTAAGCCTGCAAACGCAGCACCGCGGTCAGAGCTGGGGCGACTCGCTGCCATTCAGCGGTACCTCCTCTGCTCTCTGTCTGCTTCAGGCCCTGCAGGATGGACACCCATGGCAGGGAGTTGAACCCCCGGCTGGCACTCCAGCACGCTGCTGTACCGGTGCCACTTTGAGGACAGGAGACAGAGAAACACAGCATCATACTATAACACTATCGCTCATAGTACATTCATTAAAAGAAGACCTTCAAAGAGTCCAGCAGCACACTGTACAGTTATACTGAGGCAGGGACACTGTATTTTTATGCAGACTGAGGCATGGACACTGTGCAGTTCTACAAACAGGAGACACACTGAGTCAGGGGCACTGTACAGTTATACAGACTGAGGCAGGGACACTATGCAGTTATACAGACTGAGAGAAGACATTGTGCAGTTATACACACTGTGTCAAGGGCACTGTACAGTTATATAGATTGAGGCACTGTATGGTTATATGGACTGACAAAGGGTATAAAAACTACAGAGGCACCTTTCTGAAGACATCTCTCTCTTCTCCATCTCATCTTCGTCAACCCAGCCAGCGCAGTGGCACTGGGCCCCCGGAGCAGACAGCTGGACACACCCTGCAGTCAGAACCTCAGGCTCTCCAGGGAGGTCCATGAGTCTCTGCACCAGTTGCCTCGGTCCACCTCAGACGTAGCCACAAGTTCCAGCAGCAGCCGCTGCAGCTGGGCAGCCAGGACCACACATATCTTCATATCCACGCTCTGAAAACAGCAAAGCCTTTAATCATTTACAGTCTATTTAGGGTATAACAACATTGCCCTTCCATAGATCACTATGTCAGCAGTACACACATGCTCCTTAGCGTAAGCCCATCAGCTGACGTGATACAGGAACGAGCTAGACAATGCAGTGCCACAGGATCTCCTGCGCCTGGTTCTCCAGGAGCTGACACAGGGTTAGGGCGTGTTGTCTCAGAGTCAACAGGCAGGCAGCTGGACCCTGCAGAAACCTGGACAGCTCCCGCAGTGACATCTACTGACAGTGCTGCACTGCAACCCTTACAAAATAATAACGTCTTCCTGCTTTCCTATGTACAACAAGGAAGCCATAATAGGGGCAGTGAGTAGCCCAGTGGGTAAGGGTGCTGTGCCTGTCATCAGATGGTTGCTGGTTCAAATCCAGAGGTTGGCCAGAGTGATTTCACCTTTGAGCCCCTGAGCAAAGCCTTTAACCCAGGGGTGGCCAATCTTACCCGCAAAGGGCTGGTGTGTATGCAGGTTTTTGGGACAACCTGTAGGTCTGCTGTTCAAACCCAGGTGTGAGGACTCTTTAGCCAATCAGTCCTCTAATTAGTAATCTAATTAGGGAGTTGCGGCGAAAACCTGCATACACACCGACCCTTTGCGGGTAAGATTGGCCACCCCTGCTTTAACCTCAACTGCTGGGGATGGATTGACCCTGTGTTCTCAAAATAAAAGTATGTTGCTTTGGATAAAAGCATCTAATACGTAAAATGTAAATTGATATCATAGAAAGAATACACATATTAATGAATGATAAATTAACCTCTTTCTAAACTAAAATTATATAAACACTGTCATTCATGATTGTGTCTGTAATGCGTTTCAGTGCTGTGTTTTGTCTTTGATATTTGACTCGCAACCATTGAGTTGCAATAGTAACAGCTGACTCGACCTGAGCCGACCTGGCAAGTCTCACCTCCAGCAGAGGATTCTGGGAGTCAAGCCCCACCTCCAGCAGTGGATTCTGGGAGACAGGCCCCACCTCCAGCAGTGGATTCTGGAAGTCAGGCCCCACCTCCAGCAGTGGATTCTGGGAGTCAGGCCCCACCTCCAGCAGTGGATTCTGGGAGTCAGGCCCCACCTCTAGCAGAGGATTCTGGGAGTCAGGCCCCGCCTCCAGCAGTGGATTCTGGGAGTCAGGCCCCACCTCCAGCAGTGGATTCTGGGAGACAGGCCCCACCTCTAGCGGGGGATTTTAGGAGTCAGGCCCCACCTCCAGCAGAGGATTCTGGCAGTCAGGCCCCGCCTCCAGCAGTGGATTCTGGGAGACAGGCCCCACCTCTAGCGGAGGATTCTGGCACTCAGGCCCCACCTCCAGCAGAGGATTCTAGGACTCAGGCCCCACCTCCAGCAGAGGATTCTGGCAGTCAGGCCCCGCCTCCAGCAGTGGATTCTGGGAGACAGGCCCCGCCTCCAGCAGTGGATTCTGGGAGACAGGCCCCACCTCTAGCGGGGGATTTTGGGAGTCTGGCACTCAGGCCCCACCTCCAGCAGAGGATTTTGGGAGTCTGGCCCAACCTCCAGGGGAGGATTCTGGCACTAAGGCCCCACCTCCAGCAGAGGATTCTGGGAGTCAGGCCCTACCTCCAGCGGAGGATTCTGGCACTCAGGCCCCACCTCCAGCAGAGGATTCTAGGACTCAGGCCCCACCTCCAGCAGAGGATTCTGGCAGTCAGGCCCCGCCTCCAGCAGTGGATTCTGGGAGACAGGCCCCGCCTCCAGCAGTGGATTCTGGGAGACAGGCCCCACCTCTAGCGGGGGATTTTGGGAGTCTGGCACTCAGGCCCCACCTCCAGCAGAGGATTCTGGGAGTCAGGCCCCACCTCCAGCAGAGGATTCTGGGAGTCAGGCCCTACCTCCAGCGGAGGATTCTGGCAGTCAGGCCCCACCTCCAGCAGTGGATTCTGGGAGACAGGCCCCGCCTCCAGCAGTGGATTCTGGGAGACAGGCCCCACCTCTAGCGGGGGATTTTGGGAGTCTGGCACTCAGGCCCCACCTCCAGCAGAGGATTCTGGGAGTCAGGCCCCACCTCCAGCAGAGGATTCTGGGAGTCAGGCCCCACCTCTAGCGGGGGATTTTGGGAGTCTGGCACTCAGGCCCCACCTCCAGCAGAGGATTCTGGGAGTCAGGCCCCACCTCCAGCAGAGGATTCTGGCAGTCAGGCCCCACCTCCAGCAGAGGATTCTGGGAGTCAGGCCCTACCTCCAGCGGAGGATTCTGGCAGTCAGGCCCCGCCTCCAGCAGTGGATTCTGGGAGTCAGGCCCCACCTCCAGCAGAGGATTCTGGGAGTCAGGCCCCACCTCCAGCAGAGGATTCTGGGAGTCAGGCCCTACCTCCAGCGGAGGATTCTGGCAGTCAGGCCCCGCCTCCAGCAGTGGATTCTGGGAGACAGGCCCCACCTCTAGCGGGGGATTTTGGGAGTCTGGCACTCAGGCCCCACCTCCAGCAGAGGATTCTGGGAGTCAGGCCCCACCTCCAGCAGAGGATTCTGGGAGTCAGGCCCCACCTCCAGCAGTGGATTCTGGGAGACAGGCCCCACCTCTAGCGGGGGATTTTGGGAGTCTGGCCCCACCTCCAGCAGAGGATTCTGGGAGTCAGGCCCCACCTCCAGCAGTGGATTCTGGGAGACAGGCCCCACCTCTAGCGGGGGATTCTGGGAGTCAGGCCCCACCTCCAGCGGAGGATTCTGGCACTCAGGCCCCACCTCCAGCAGTGGATTCTGGGAGTCAGGCCCCGCCTCCAGCAGAGGATTCTGGGAGTCAGGCCCCGCCTCCAGCGGAGCATTCTGGCACTCAGGCCCCTGCCGGTCTTGCTGTGCCTCTAGGAACAGCAGCAGAAGCTGAGCTGCAGGGAGGGGCTCCTGACTGAACAGTTTTAGTTGACAAAATGCTTTCGTAGACAAGACTTTTCTTTCTGTGAACAAAATACAGCAAAGCATTACTTGATTTCATCATTAAAATAATGCCTTTTGTAGCACAGAATGTATTTTGAGCACGAAATTGAGGGCTTGACACTTCACGCCCCATAAGTTCGCTTCACTGTAACTATCACAGCTTTTTTTCTTTGAGCAGACGGTTAATCTTCACTTGCATAACTTCTCTGCAACTATTTGGTTGTGTATATGAGAAAACCATTGACTATTTGTATAAAGTTCAGAAATTTCATAAAGCAATCCAGTAAGTTCATTCAATTGTACATGATTTATGATCAATGGAGCTGTTCAGTTAACACAGCTCTGCTGGGAGAAAAGACACATGTACTACTGAAACCAAAGACTGAAAAAGCAGTTTAACAAATTAAAACAAATAAAACGAATACTCATGGTGTTAATAATGTTTTACTAATCTAGCAAACATTTTTATGTGGCCCACACGAGTTTGGACAAGTTCCAGTGTGGCCCATTCAGTGAAATCCACTGAATTTGGTTATTTCTAAAACGTCAAGGTCTCTGAATTGTCAGCACCTCTCAGCTTGTCACCTCCCCTCATAGTGCTCAGAGTCAGACTGGATCACCATTGGGATGTAGCCCCGGTAGCTGGGGATCTGGGGTCCCACACACACTGTGTCGTCACAAGCCCCTCACTGGAAGAGCGCAGGACCCCCTGCACAGCTGCATGAAACCAGGAGCCCTGCAGTGACAGCTCCTCCTGCAGGGGAATGTTAACACGCATGTATCTTATCTGCTGTGGAACAAGCGTAGGACAACCACGAATGCTATTTTCATCTGAATGTTTTCCATTGGGGTCCTGTAATGCTTTGCTCACACTCGTTACTGGTGTAACGTGTGGATCTCCTCCTAGCAGCACTTGTTTCCGTTCTCTGAAAATCAAGTCTTATAGTGATTCACCCACCTGCCATTTAAAGAGGTGCCATCTTTCACCCTCTCGTTTATAACATGCTCCCTCCTTTTTAATATGCAAACAGGATCTTTACACAGCCCGTCTCTTACAAATTACACATAAGAAATTTCTTCAAATAATGAAAGATTTGCCTTTGACAACTGCATGAATCCTATATCAGCATCAGCCGGAACATTTATGCTGGAAAATAAATAAAAAATATATTTCACTCCGATAACAGGTTTTTTTTTTTTTTTTTTGAAAAAACAGATTAGTTCTGGAGACTTACTTCAAAAGGTGATGACAGATTACAGCAATTTATATATGCTATGCAAGGCTAGACATTCGAGACAGACTAAAGAATGGGGACGTGACATTTGAACAGGAGGAGGATTAAATATTTAGAAGATGATTTAAAAAGTGCGACTTTTTGAAGTTAGGATAGTCATTCTCAAGGAATGGCTGACTTTGTTCAAAAGGAAATGTTCAGAAGTTAAACAGACAATTCTTCTATCCATCCATCTGTCCATCCATCCATCCATCCATCTATTCATCTTCTACCCACTTATCCTTCACATGAATACAATCATATATTAAGGGCGGTTTAATGATACCAAGTCACTGACCAGCTGTGGGTGGAAGCCAACATGAGACAGTCAGAAACTCCATACACCAAGAGCAGAGAGAGGATTCCAACCCCCAAGAACATGGGTCGGGGGTCGAGCAATTAGATATTCCAGGTTTTGCCCACAGCACACGGACCTCAGGATGCAGCGACAGCCCTGTTCACTCATCTCGACGATGTCCCACTGGAAGTAGCACACGTACAGGGCCCAGGCACGGCTGAGGTCAGGACCCACAACCATGAAACTCACAGTTCATTTACACTGGGATGGCCTAATTAAAGTCGATTTTACGTTAGACTAAAGTGGTGTTACATTTAATATTTCTACCACAAAATTTATTTTTAACTCCATACCTTTAATGAAATGCAAAAAGCTAAATACAAATCCAATTGTTTGACTTTTAATTATAATTTTATTATAATTACTTTACTTTTAATTGTACATTCAGAGTTGGAAAACAAAATGAAAGGCCCCACATTGCTGACCCGAAGCCACTCACAGCGTAATTCTACAGTGCCTTACACTGGACAAGGGGAGGAGTCACATCCCTCAGCAGCCAATCATACGGCTGCATTTGCTGTGGGGATACACGCTGGAGAATATTGGAAAGACCCTTAGCATCTGAGTGGAAGGATGGACTGAGATGAGCACACAACTGAATTCTCTTTCACCTGGAAGCCATCAAGTGACTTTGTGCACTTCACCAATGGGTGTAATAGAAAGTGAGGATTTGTGTATGTTTTACAGGTAGCCTACTTTATTACTGCAGATATATTACATTTAAGTTCAATGTATTTCTGCCAGTCTGCCACAGGTCTCACCTGCAGTGTGTTTGACGGCAGTGGGGAATGTTGGGAAAGACACTGTCTCTTTGAACCTCTCTTCATGACTTGGTTTGGATACTTCCAGTCTCGGAAAAGTATCAGTGGGCAAAATGCTTTGTCTGTGGCATTTACTGTCGAAATATTAGTAACCCATTCATTTAAAAATTCAATTTTGTAATTTTTATTATGTTGCTGTAGCGTAAACTATAGTCCTTTTAACTTTTTAATAACTTCTGCTGTCGGTCACAGCTACCCTTTAAAAAACCTGTAAGACACCTTATTCTTAAGAAGCCTATTAATATTATTAAACTACCTCCCCCCCCCCCCTTAAATAGACTCCCTAGGTGGCCCTAACCACCATTATCAGAGTCTTACAGTCCTCCCTTACCGCAAAGATACATTACATTCGCGCGTGCTGCCACGACTCCTGCAGAAAAGCGGGATATGAGCTTGTGGGGAACGTGCGCGTGTACGAGGTTGCGTCCGCGAGACCTGCAGCCAGTGTGCACGCACATAGCTCCTCTGCACAGCGCTGCAGCCACGTGTCCTCCAGGTATCTGCCTTCGTCATGTACCTGGCGGCTCGCGCGGCTTGGCGGGGCTACATGCTGCATCTGCGCTGCGATGTCACCCACGGCTGTCTTCTTATGGGAGATTTAGAAAAATATGTTCAAGAGTAGTACCAATGTTTTGAATAGTCTTCATTCGCTAGTAGATTTTAGGCACAATTGACAACCCGCTTTCGCTAATTATTTGATTTATTTTGTTTAACGTTTAATATTACCTTACCTACCTGTTTTTAAAACAGTATATCAGTGATATTTCTCAACGCTTTTTTAGATTGTTAATCACATCATCTAGTACATTAAGAATACTTTTTTTCAGAACTTACCGATCAAAACTGCCTTAACAAACAATATAGGCCTACATTTTAACTAAACTCGGACTGCTGCCTTTATATTAACGATACATTTATAGATAAAGAACTATAATACTTACATTATAACAGCTATATACGTGTGTAATAATACTGTACCTTCACCATCTTAATGGATGTTCACTTGTACCGTGACAATTTCTTAGGACGCTTTGCCGCAATAACTGAACAAGGCACGTTCCTTAGCGACCCCCTGTAACGATGACACGGTGAACAAAACAATACATCGTAAACAAAAACATACATGCAGGAATACATTTTGGTTGGATGTCTGAGCGGAAATTTTCTAATTTAGCTGTAACACGTGACACAAACAGAAAACTGGCAAATTAACATAATCTGGTTTTGACCAATAATACAAAGTCGAGCCGTATCACTGAAAGATTTTGCCATTCACAGAATTAAAGAGTGGAATCCCAGCTAACAGGAAACATTCCCAGAACTTTAACCAATATTCATCCATTTTTCTTCTCAAAGTTGGCAGAAAATGTAATTCTTGCTGTAACATTAATGTTATTTCCAGGTTTTACATTTTAACAGAGGTTCTGTCAATTTCAGCACAAGAACATTGGAATTTAGAGATTAGTGGTCATTGTTGACACACAACAACAAAATATGTTCTCTGCATTTAACCCATACAGTAGCCTATGTGACATAGCAGGGGGCAGCTAATTCAGCACCCGGGGAGCAGTGCTTGGGGGCGGTACCTTGCTCAGGGAACCTCAGTGGTGTTTTGCTGGTCGAGGATTTGAACCTACAATCTTTCAATTAAAGTGCACTTCCATAACCATTAAGCCACCACCGCCCACCTTATTGTTATTTCCTGAACATCTTTTTAACACAGCTTATGCTGAAAAGTATTTTTATTATAAAATATTATTTTAAAGATTGCTATATGCCTAAGTATATACAGTGAATGTGCCGTCCAGCCCTGGATCCGTGACCTTTGCTGTGTAATGTGACAGTGTTACCTGCTGCCTCACCACGCCTTTCATTCATTTTTATATTATTAGTCTTAGTTGTAGTAGTGGGATAAAATTCTGGGAACATCAGGAAAACTGGACACTTTGAATATTTCCATACCTTAATCGTAATGTTCGCGAAATGTTCCCAGAATGACAAATTGTTAGCGGATATGAATCCTCTGATAACTACAATCCCGGTATTTTCACCTTTATGAGACTTTCTAAGACTGTAAATTAGCCAGTTATGGCATTTGGCTCTAGTATTTATCCATTGGTATGTTTTCCATAACAGGATCATGCTTACAGCTTCAGGAACCATGGACATGAGGCATGCGTTTATGGGGAGCGGGGGGCTGTGGTAGCTGTTCTGAACTACATGGTATCAAAATATTTACCATATACAGTTTTTACCATGCAACTGTAAGTCTATATTAATCAGTGTACCGTAGAAAATGAAAAAAACAGCTTAATTCGATTTACTTAGATATTAATTGAATTAGATGTGCTTTCTTAGCAGGCCGGTTTCTGAGCGGTCGTGCAGTGGAAGTGGACGCCTTTATCTGCCGTGGGGAACCATCAGAGAATGTCAGGATCCAGGTCCCCGTTATCAGACCCCAGGCAGGCCTGCCGTCATTGCTCTCCAAGCGCTGATAACCACCGGCCTGCCATAATCAGCCAGGCTGGGCTCCTAGCAGAAACGCATCTCCCTGCACAGCCGCGCGCGACGCCGAGAGCAAAGGCGTCCCGACAGCGGGGACCCGAGTGAAGCGGCGTGCAGGAGACCTGGACGCTGGCGTGGAATCGGCCCAGGCTGAAGCTGATCGAATGGTCTTTACACCCGAGCTCACTGAGAATGAGCACGTTTCACATTTCTCCCCTCTTTGTGTTTGCACAGTACATCACTGGAAAAAACACTTTTGTATTATTTAGGTAAATTCAAGAAGGTTCCAATAGTATTGATTCATTTCAAGGGTAATTATATGTTTTAATATCCTCCGGCACATGAATCCGTGATATACACATTTAAGGAAGCAGACACACACATACGTGTACACGCACACACACACACACACACACGCGCACACACTTGCTGTATTAGATAATGCCCAATCAGGCTTTCCAGCTAGTGTCAATGCTGTTTACTTGCTACATCAAGTCCCTGCCAAATAAACCATGTTTCCCAAAGCCACCTCCACTGAGCTGACATTCCGTTGATCATACATACGCTCAACCAAACAACAGATTTGGCTAAAACCACCAATCGATATTTTATTGGCACTCAAATGGAAATCGCACACTAGCAAACCATGCAGACTCTTAAAGCTGGTTGGACAATCAATCCCGGGACACTTCAAAGCTGCCCCTGCTATACATGACTTTATACTTTACATTATTGTTAATGTCACGTCTCTAAAAATATTGATGTCAAACGACGTGGCGTGCTTGAAGTGAATGAGCAAACTGGCATAGGGCCCATGTTCTGAAGAGGTGTGCAGGTCAGATTGTCGGCCAGATCAGATAGGGCAGGAAGTGGAGCAGGACTCTGCTACCACGGAGAAGATAGAGGAATCGTTGGCTGACTGCTCCTGCTCGGACAGCAGACGGGTGGCAGCAGATGAGCACGCACTGTGCAGGATCAGAAGCTCCTCCCCCCCAGCACGGTCGGGACATTCGGAAGAACCCGTCTTAAAGTTCACAATTAAGAGAAAGGGAGGGAATGGGGGAGACACATAGAAATTAATTCTAATTCCTGTTCATATTTATTTAATTATCAGCTGCTATCATCCCTGGGATTATTTATTTAACCATTGAGGTTTTTAGGGAGACATCTATATTGCAGATTATTAAGGTATTTGATTGGTTTACACTAATAGACGCCATATAGCCTAATAGACGCCGTATAGATTAATAGACGCCGTTTACACTAATAGACGTCGTTGGCAAAACAGCAGGCAGATGGCTGTAAGTCAGGCATCCCTTCCTTCCTTCAGTTCATTCTCAAACTTTTTCAGCTCGTCTGAAGACATGAAGGTGAGTGTGCCTGTTCATCGCATTCTCCTCTTTGTGACAAACCACTTTTGGGTTAAGCAGACAACAAACAGATGTCAGAGTTAATCTCACGGCATCTTTTAAGCTGTTTGCCGTCATGTAGATGGGGATTTGTACATCCTATACTGCATGTACATTTACTCCACGCTTTCAGAAAAAGGGTAAAAATTTGTACCTTTGCTTGTCACTGGGGCTGTACCCTCAAGGGTCTGCCAATTGTACCCTTAGCTGTAGGTAATTGTACCTTTTAATGTACAGAAATGGACTCTGAATGAACATTTCTGTACCATTGATGCTACATTAATGCTGTTTGTACCTTTGAGATGTTCCTCCGAGTCCATTTCTGTACCTTAAAAGGTACAAATACAAGGGTACAGTCCCAGTGACAATCAAAGGTACAAACTTTTACCCTTTTTTTCTGAGAATGTAGTGATGTTTTCAAGTACTTAGAAAGGTTCTTAGAAGATGGACTGAGGCATTTAGCTTTACAGGGAACAGTAATCCATGTAATAGCTTTAAGGTACTGAACTCTGTACCCTCCTTCTAAAAGCAGGCATATTACGAAGATCTTCACTTTACTTTTTTATTTCCATGAAATTTGTGAGCACTGTGGAGATCTTCACCAATGTCGTCTTCGCCTTTGCGTCCAGCTCCAGGTTATCAGGCCACAGGTGGAGATTTTATGCGGAGCTGCTTAACAAGCGAGGAAAAGTGAGCAGTTCATGTCCACCAGCTGTGTCTCTTCTTTGTGACGCTCTCACACACTTCTTGTGCTTCTGCTCGATTCTGGAGAGACTGTACAGGTGTTATTTGTGCAGAAAGCAACCAAAGGCTTGGTCTCACCAGGAGTGTGACGTGCTCTCCTCTTACACTGTTCTAAATGAGAATGTCCCTACTAGCCGTGAAAGTGGCCCACAAGACCAGACCACTCAGGGCAGGTTGCAGGATAGATAAGATGGAGATCTGCTTCACCTGTCATCCATTTTTCATACTGAACCCCTTTTTACAGCTTGTGATGATATAATTCAGCTTGGATTTCATGCTGAAAGCTGTGTCCTCTTGATGTATTGTGCATCCTAAGAGCAACTTTTCATACACTTGCTATTGAATTGTCAGAGATGTAGGGCCCACTCCAGAAACATCTGACTGCTTTCGTCTTTCCTGCATTGACAGGATATTTTTAGGCTTGTACTTAAATCCCAGTGGGCAAACCTGTAATTTAGAGTGGCAGGTGTACCACTGATTTGGGTCAGAGCTGTTTCTTAGAGGTTTTCAAGGGTTGGATATTTTTTGAGGGATTTATGCATAAATGCAAACGTGACGCTTGGAATCGTGCACTAAGTACTGTGTTCTCAGTGCTGTCATGCTGCATTAATGTGAAGATGTAAGAGTGTCTAAGAATTTGTGAATATTCCTTTTTTCTACCCGTTTTTGAATCCAGCACCTGTGCAAAAATAGGTTGTGTGTGCATTTAAGAATGTCAAATTTTTTCTAAACTGTTAGAAATTTTCCTGTAAAATGTGCGTGTGATGTTGTGAGCTGAGGACCTAATTTATGAACTTTTTGCAGTTCTGCCTGGTGATATATTAAAATTCAATTATTTCCCGGACAGACAGAAACTATCTAGTTGTGCACGAAGTAATATCATTTGTGTAACTGAGGGTGGATGGTCTTTAGTTTGAGTGGTGTTAAATATGACATTTGCCAGAAAAATGAGTAGTCAGAAAGTTTTTATGATGTACATTAGGTATTGTTTTTGCTTTAATTAGGCTTACAACTAAATTAAGATCACATCAGCATTTGACACTTTAAATATATTTCGGTATATTTGAATACCTCCCTGCTGGTGTTCTCTGAATCCCTCCCTCTCTATCTTTCTCCTCTAAGGTGTCAGTGTTTAATGATGGCTCCCTCCATTTGGACCTCCAGGAGAAAAAGCCGACCTTTGAGATCCACAGCAGCCACCAGCACGACTCTGCACAAACCCTCAGTGCAGAGCAACCGGATGAAGACAATGGGCCTTGCTGGGACGTGGAGTTCCTGATGTCTGGCTGGGGTGACTCATCTCCTGAGTTTAACCCCCCTGTGGATTACAGCTTCCAGCGGCTCGCGCCCCCAGAACAGGGTGGACCGTATCAAGCGGGCGAACTAGAGGTAGCAGGTCTGAGGGAACAGATTGCAGCAGATAGACACCATGTAAACAGTGGTGGCTTTATGGCTGATCTGCTCTCACCCGCAGAACAGCTCAGTTCTGTTTTGCCAGAGCCCTATGGCAGAAGATATGGGGCCCAAGCACACGGAAAGCCACAGTATTCATTGCAATCCCCTTTGGATGAAACTCCCTTCTCTATGGGGACTAAACCAGATAGATACAGTGAAACTGGAACCATCAACCTGTCTAAGGGGAGATTAAGGGACTTTGGATTCTGTAACCCCCGTCCTGCCCCCGCCTTGTCCTTCTCTGACTCACAGCTCCTTCAGATGACGACTATCGATGCTGAAACGCCACGGACGCCCCCTCGTCACTACAGCCATGTCCCAGGCTATCCCCAGCTGAGAGGGTACTCCAGTCAAAGTATTCACAGCCACTATCACACGGCCGGCCTTTTCCCTCCTGCACAAACACTCCTCCAGAGCTGCTCGGGGCCCCCTACAGGCCCGGAGGAGCAGCGCATCCGAAAGGCAGTCAAGAAGAGAGCAGCTGTACATAGCTGCAATTACCCAGGCTGCGAGAAGACTTACACTAAGAGTTCACACCTGAAAGCGCACCTTCGCACTCACACAGGTAACGTGTGCAGGAAGGAAGAGTACAGCTGGGGTGTGGGATCATGGGTAATCGTCACATGATCCGTCACGCACGGGATACACAATGAGCTTAGCTACGCTGCCAGTCTGGCTAAAAGAACCCATGTGCAGTTTTGACTCTCTGATTAAACATTAAATGAAACATAACATGGTGAATTCACATGTAACATGCATGCATTTCACTTTCAGCGCCCTACATTCAGTTTCACTAGCAATCGTTTCATGTTAAGAAAATTAGCTATCTAATTCATTATGTTGTTTATTTATATTGTCACGATTTACGAAATTCAGCGTAATTAAGTCATCCAGGAAAGCAAATGCAGAACCACTTCCTGGATCCCCCATGTAAAGAATCGTAGGAATGCCCCGCAAGTTGCCAGCGACCAGTACATCTCGATGTCCTGCTAATGGGCTCTACTTGTGTCTGTCTCCTGGCTTTTCTCCGGCAGGGGAGAAGCCGTACCACTGCACCTGGGAGGGCTGCGGCTGGAAGTTTGCCCGCTCGGACGAGCTGACGCGGCACTACCGCAAGCACACGGGCCAGAAGCCGTACGAGTGCATACTGTGCCAGCGTGCCTTCTCCCGCTCAGACCACCTGGCACTGCACATGAAGAGGCATGTCTGAGGGCACGCGGGCACCGAGTGGGCAGCACGCATGCAGAAGGAGCAACACTACAGACACACACACATGTACACACACACACACATATTCACAAACACACACGCACTCAGGAACCTAACCTCACGCAAACATACACAGGCATCTGCACAGCTATTTTCGTGGGGACTTGACTGACTGCCATATTACTGTAATTAACAGTCTCTAATATTCAGCAAGCAAAACTCAAAAACAAAAAAAAATATCAAAAGTTTTTGTTTGCACTTAACATATGAGGTTCTTTCAGTATTTCTTGTCAAAACATGACATGATTGACAGATGTCCCCACAAAGTAGCTAAACATCTGAAGACACACACACACAAACAAAGGCACCACAAAGACACACACAGGATGGACTCCATTCCTCAAAATTTTTTTTAAACTTTTAGCAGACTTTATTATACAAAGCGATGTACATTGCTAATTATTTGAACCAGCGCAGTATCCTAACCCACCGACTCACAGAAAGACCCCAGAAGTCAGATGCTATACTATCAAAGCGACCCAAGCTCATGGTTTACAGCAGCAATGAGGGGCTTCAAACCCACATATACAGAGAATGGATTAGCAGTCTATCACCATAACCACTTCTTCGTCTTGTTCATACAACTGCAATCACACCTAGACAGTGTAAATACAGTTACATATGGACTCATAAATCCTGCCTGGACAGGTATGTCTAACTATACCGGTCGGCTCCATCTCACAGGCTGTACCAGACACAGCTCGATGGGAAAGAGACACGATTACCTTTTCTGTTCTTCGACTCTTACATTCCTACTTTTGTGGATGGTTTGTCATGAAGAGGCATTTGAGAGACATCCCTGCCTGGTTACAAAACTGTTCAAAGCGTGATTATGTAAATTACCCCGAATGCTTACAGATGTGTTTCAATGTAACATATCACGCCTTCCGTAACAAGCTGACCTTATATAATTCAGTCAATTGAATTCTGTCACCCGACAGAAGGGATCAGGCCATTCTGCTTAAGACCCCTGTTAATGTCAACTGCAGTAGGCTTTGGTTCCTCAGTCACAGCCAGGAACACTGGCAGCTCCAAAAAGGTCGCGGGAGATACACAACGGCTCCAGGGCTGGAGCTCCTTCTGCATCTGCACAGTCATTGTCCTGGCACTTCCTCTCTGGATTCCAGCACAACAGCCGCATAAACTGTTCATCAAAGTCTTTAATGCCTTAGAATTCTGACTAAAGCTAAAAATATTCAAAAGCTATTTTTATCAAATCTAATTGCATTTATCGTTGCTTATTCTGTCTAAACTGATCTGTATAATGGCAGCTCAAATTGCTGCAATTTATTCAAATTAAACACATGAGAGTGCGCTTTGTGCAAAATACTATTTTTATCATATTGTTAGTTTATTTTGTCCAAATACTTAATAACGATGCTATTGTATTTCGTTGTGTGCCTTTGATGAAGCTGTTCTTTTAAGAATAAAGAGCCTTTGTCTCTTTGATGTACACAGTGTAAACTTAGCGGCAAATGTCTCCTCTCAGGCTCTTTTGTCAAACGGACAGAAAAAAATGTAATGTCACACGCCACCAGCAGGTGGCGCTTTGCACCAGCCAATGGCATTTGTCACACCCGGCAGTGTTTCTTTCCCTGAGTCACAATCCGCACCACAACAGTCAATGATTCATACTTGCTACCAGCTAATTAAACCTATTTTTTCTTACATAACTTATGGCATTAATGATTCACAGGTATTACGCAATATGATTACTCAATCTTACTGGATTTGCACGCATACTATTCTAATGTGCATCAAGTTATGATAGTTTTTTTTTTTAATAATGGGTTCTTAAGCAGATGTGCAGAGACAGTCCATTTATTGAAAACAAGACACAACTGTAACAGTTTAAACCACATTTTACAATAATGGGGGGGTGGGGGGGGTTCACACAATACAGGACTGCAGATAGGATTTCTCCCCCGCAGCTGTGGATTGGGTTGGTGCCATGAGGCCTCCTCCCCCCCAAATGAGCCACTGTGCCCCCCCCCAAATGCCACCCACTAGAGACACCATCGTTTATTATGTTTTTTAACTAAAGGTGTTCATCTTAAAACAAATTAACCTGTCTCTCCCATGAACGTGGCTACCAGCCCCTGTTACCGTAACCCCCCCTTTGTGTCCCCCCCCCCCCCCCCATTTGTTCTGTTTCGCACTTGCACTGTACCAGGCTCTATGTGAATGGATGTGGATATTAATACCTTGCTCAAAGTTTTTACAAAAAAAGTTGTCAGTGTTTAAAGCAGGAAATTTACTTCAGCTAGTTGTTATTCAAGGCTGCAACAATCTTCTTTTGCCCCCTTCAAAAGCTGCTGTCCCCGTTTCTGTCCCTGTGTCATGCTCTAGGGTATTCAGAGTTTAAAGGAGAGACTAGTGGTAGCTAACGGTGTCTTGGGGAGCCTTTGGATACTTACATAACAGGCTCTCGTCACGCAGTTGGAGTCAGGACCAGTGGAATGGACACCAGAAGACCTTGTCTGCTTCTTTGTGGACAGAACCCAACTTCATCCAGTCCCGCCTCTGTGGGTGAGCTGCGTACAAACAGCGGGCTGTGCGCAGGCTTTCAGAACAACGAGGTCCCAGGGATTCTGCTGAAGGAGCCTGTATGACATCACCCCCCACCCCCCCGGGTGCGTGGACAGGAGCCCACACAATGCCGTTTCGGCCTGCAATGCTGTGGGGAAGAGTGGCACGGGGGTGGGCAGTGTGACTCAGCGGCCCCGGCGACACCCAGCACCGTCCCGACACATCATCTGGGGTGACTGACCTCACCATGACGGCGGACAGAGGTTCTGACCCAAGCCTGTCATGCAGGCACACGTCCATGACGAGGTGGACGCAGTGTAGCACTGTGCCGTGGGGAAGCCGGGAGCTTAAACAGGAAGCCCAAGGCAGGGGGCATCTGTCACAGAATCCTAATAATTCACTATAGTAATATGATGCAAATGTGTCCAAATTGCTGCAGTGGCTGTTGTTGCCGCGCCCAGCCGGTTCCCTTTGGCGTCAGTTCTGCTGTCATGGAGCCGTATTGTTTTTGGAATATGACACAGCCCAAGTTTGATCTTCAGAAACCAACATGTTGGCCAAAATGAAGATGCCAGCCGCTGAGAGGGACACCGCAGAGAGGGGAAAAGCCTGCGGGAATGACAGGAGAATGTAACCAAGAGCAAAGAGATGTTTGTTTGTTTATGTGTGTGCCTGCACGCGCATCGACTACAGCACAGTCCGACTGCCAATACTTCAAATTCCCAATTGGTTAAATATGCATCGAACCTCTAACATACTGTACCATGGCACATTTCTGTTGAAATTACACAGAGGCGTATTGAGTTCTGTGGATCATTGACACACTGTAAATATTCCCCTCCTTTGCTCCTGCTGAAAAACCATTCCACTCCACATACCACATGAGCGTTAATTTTGTCCGTGGGGCACTGAGAGACTTTACCACTCAGTACATCCCAGAGCAGTCAGGATACCTAAGCCCAGGATACCTATAAGGTTATACCCCCACTGGTCCTGTGCCGGTGTTTAGTGCCCTTTAATGTAACGTTAGAGAAAGTACTTGTTAAACTCCAGCAGGAGGTCCATTAGATGAATTATCTCATCATACAAGTGCCATTTCTCTTAGTGTCCTCTCCAGAGAATAGCTCAATTCAAGAGACCAAGGGAGAGACAAGCGGGGCACTTATCCACACAAAACCCTATTAGATTACTAGTGCCACATTGAAGCATGCACTATTTTATGCAAATTTCTTGCCCACATCAAAAGGGATAACAACAGTGTAGACGATAGGATCAGTGGGAAATTGGATGGGATTTAAGGTCACCTACTGTACGTACGCAGTGCTGAGGGAGCATCTTGGGTCACATGCCACAGCTAGCCAATCAGAGCTTGTTTACCATGCTGGCCGCCAATGGTGGGCTCTAATTTAAGTGAACATTTGGGGACAGGAGTCATCCTGGGATAGGCCCCAGTACGTGATCTTGGAATACATTCGATGAAGCATTGCGCAATGGTGCTGCTGTTAGGTAAAACAGAGCAAAAGGCCAGAGAATATATTTGAACAAGATCTGCATCTAAATTCCCCCTCAGCATTACTTTTCCTACTGATGCCGACTGGAAAAAAAGCACAATCCTATATGTTTAATAAAGAAGATTCCCAAACTAGTTCCATGTGTCCTTGTACACAACTACCCCAAAGTCACATCTAGGAGCACCAAAAGCTGAGCCAAAACAAATGCTTCGATCTATGAAATCATCTAAGCAAATAAAAACTATTTGGTTAAATTCCATTTAATATATTGTGAAAATACAACATTGCAAATGTTTTGCTATAATTTGCTCTCTCAAGTTTCAGTTGGTGGGGGGGTGACAGCAAAGATTTGCAAGGCTATGCATTTATCAGTTTTGATTTATTTTATCTATTTATTTTATCTATTTGTCACGTAACATTAAATATTGTTCGCACTATACAATGAGAGGTAATATCGGCTAATCTGCATAAATGCACAGGTAGAAAATAACTAGAGGATAGAAGAGAATCTAAATGGTATAGAAATGGTATAATAGTACATAAATGTGTATGTTTAAATATGTTTAATGTTATAATAGCGATAGAAAAACCAGTTAAATGACCATAAAAAAGATATATTATTACCTAGGTATAAAACTGATCAATCAAATTAATGCTTCATTGGGTTTTTAAAAAAAAAAAATCTATCTCTGAACTTTCAAAAACAGGCAGATAAAATGATTTCATACACTAATTCAATAAAGTAAAATATACACCATGAAATAAATTAAAAACAAGGGCCCATCCATCCGCCTCCCGGCTGCCCACCCAGTTCACTGGGTAATAAAACATTATCAATTCAATTTTAACTACAATTTATTTATATAGTGAAATGAAACAAAATAAAATTCAATTCAATTCAATTAAATCAAGGGATGCTTTATTTGCCATTTGTACACATACAGGTACATTCTTTAGTTTTCACATATTCCATCTTGCTCTTCTTTGAAACCTGGCTATTACACCTACAGGAATTTGACATGTGGATATGGAGATGCTCCCCCCTTTGCAGTTATAGCAGTTACATTCTGGGAGGGCTTTCCGCAAGATTTTGGACTGAATTCAATGATTAAAAGGTGTCTCCCTTTACAGTACATATACTGAAGCGTGGAGTCGGGTCACAGGGTCAACCAATTATCAGGTGCTACTGGAGCATTTGAGGGGTTTAGGGCCTGTGCTTAAGAGCCCAATGGGGACGTGACGATTCTGCTGAGCATGGAGTTCAAAAGCTGACCACAGAGGGACTCAAGCCCAAAACCTTCTGATCTGAAGCCAAGTGTCTTTTCCATTAGGCCATGCGGTCTGACTATTATTTTTCATTTCTGCATCATCTAGACTTTTTTTGTTCACTTTAGTCGGGCAACAATGTTTTCGAAGAGCTTTCGAAGGTGACGTGAGCTGGCGTGGGAGCGGCCTGCAGATCTGTAGCAGCTGCTGGCAGATTCCTTGAACCATTCGATAATATTTTGTATCTCATATCTGAATCCTGGAGCTTTCACTGGAGAGTGGTGTTGATTTTTCTCATGCACAGTAACTTCCATATCCGCAAAGGTTGAGCAGTTTCTTTGCGATCAGTTACGGTGCCATTAAGATTGACTTGGCGGCACCTTAAAACTCGGGCATGATTCACGTTCACAGACGTGTATCACGAAGAGCAGGTCCTGATAATGACTATGGAAGTTTATATCTCATGTTGATATATCATTGATTTTGTGATGTGTATCTCTCACTCTGAGGATGCTATATGCATCTATACTTTGTCTATGATGCAACAGAAAAAAGATCAAGTTAGTAAAACATGTAACAACTTCATATGCTTTGATTCAGCAATGATTTAATATGATTCAACTCTGATTGGATACAACTTAGATCAATTCAAGATGCACAAAACATGTCTTTAGAAATGAAAACATATTCAAAATGTTATTTTTAATCAAAACAAGTCATATTTATTTTGCAAAACAAAAATCATTTGAAACTAGGCAATTGTAGTTCATCACAAGACCTTAACATGGATAAAACGTTACAATAAAAATACAGTAAGACTGAAATGATGAACTGATTTCTGACAGCTTTATCATTTTTAAGATAAGATTGTACTCCATTGATTCCAGAGAGAGATTCTTTCCTTATAAATTTGAACCGGATTGAGGGTTTTGAATCAATGCAGATGTATCTGTGACATTTAGGCCGGATTTAAGATTTCAATGGTATATTGATTGGAACATTAAATTATCTACTTCACAAAGATGATAATTCCAGAGGTTCACATCCATGTTTTTTGAACAGTGAAGACTGGATTTTTGTGGTTAACGAAGACACAAAAAGTAACATTGTGTTTTTATTTTAATCATGTTCTTTTTATCCTTCATTAGGACTTGATTCATTTCAAAAAAGGGGTGTTTCTGAATCTCATGCCATTCTCTAATGAGAAGAGAGTCTATGTTCAGAAGCAAGTATTGACACGGGAATTTAGATTATACACTATATTTATGCTGTTCTCGATACATATCACTCAGCAGCCCTTCGCGTTATGTATGAAGCCATTTCTGTTACCCTGCTGTATAGAACAATGTTCTCCATTCAATGCAATATAAAACCCTTCCTTACCACGGAAAATGGGAGAATCTGGGCATTATAGTTTAAATTGCATGGTCTCATGCAGCATGTTCTGGCATATGTCAGAATTGTGACATCCATAATTTAATGCCTTTATAGGAAATCAAACATAAAAGGAAGATAAAAGGGAGAAAAAGAGAAGATGCATGGAGGAGGAAGAAGGACTTGATGTTATTTCAATATGGACATTTGTTGTGGTATAATTCATTGAAACTGGCAGTTGGTGGTGAGTTATCAAGTCTGACCTTTAAAGACCTCACCTATAAACTCTGGAAGGTGTTCTGTTGCACAGTGGCGGGGGGTGGGGGGTGGGCATTAGTTGGGGCTGCAGCCGTGGCCGTAAATTACGGGGAAATGGGGGTTGTGACCCACCAATAATCAAAATCGCCCAATATAAGCCCCTGGTCCCCCCTAAATGGGTGGAGACCTCAAACCCCCCCCAATGTTCAACCCAAAGTTACGCCCTTGGCTACAGCTTGAGAACTCAAATAAGGTAGAGTGAGGAAAAGTGTGTGAGGGTCCGCAGCACCGCACGTCACAACAGGATACTTTGCGTATGCTATTTGCAGCATATAAAATAAAATAAAGCGACAACTGCATACAAAGAGAGAGAGAGAGAGAGAGAGAGAGACTGATCCCTAGAGGTCTCACAGCGATCAGGGAGCATGACAGCACACAAGTAAAACAAAGGTTAGGGCACCTGGGCCGGCATCACTGACCGAATGAGGTAACTGAACAAACAAGCGGTTTACTTTAAAAATAACAAACAGAAAGCTGCAGTACCAATTTACTAAGTTTAGAACAGCCAAAATGAATGTTTTATAAGTTTCAACCAAAATGTTTTTTGAATTTTCCCAAAATTACATTGGAATAAGGCAACAGCTGTTTGCTGCAGTTACTGGATCGACATGAATGAGGAGAAGATCTCAGTAAAGTCAAGTGAAGGACCATCTTAGTTGAGTGTGATCCATCATCTCTTTTACCATGTTCCTTCAAAGCGGCTTAGTCTGTTTTCACGTTGTCCGTTCCAGATACAGAGCAATGAGGCTGTACTGATAATTCATGCATTATGTCTGGCTATTTATTGCAAAGCCCCATGGACAAACTCAAGATCAAATTAGTTTTGCCCTTCAAATTATATCAGCACTTCAAAGATTACAAAACTCAATAAAATGCAAAGACTAGTTTCTCGATAAGAAAAATACCCAATTCTTGAAAAAAAAAAAAAAATCTAATTTATAAAGTGACATTTTTATAGTTAGTTAGTTTTGTGCATAATGCTTCAGCTCATAGTGTAAAATTAGCAGTGGCCATGTTTTTTTTGGTCATGAAAGGCCATTTCCCAATGTAGCCTCTAATTGATTTTGCTTGCATTAGACTTTTGAGTGAATGATTATTGGAAAAGTTGGTATGAATGGTATGAATTTGATATAGCAGGCATCCCAGAAACGGTTGCCTTTTTATAGTTGTTGGCATATGAGAACAATTCATGGCTAAGAGGTTTTATTAGACCTTCCCCTGATACTTTACATTGTCCACATACTAAAATTTGGCCTCGAACAAAGCTATACCCATGGGAGCTAATTATGAGACCAGCTGTTCTGACTGTCCCAAGAACAGTGCCCAGGTGACATAGATGGCCCATGTGATCAGGATTGGCAGCTACAAACGCCATGTCTGCAAAATCCTGCCATGTCACTGCAGCCCTGCCCAATCCGAATGGCATTACAGCAAATTGCTACATCCCACAAAGGTCTTGAAACAGCCAGCGCTTTCGAAGGCTTTGCTAGCACCTACAACCAGCTTTCACAGCGGTCAGGACTGCTTAGGAAACCAGGCTTTCATAGTTTAATTTGTTTAGCTAATTTCCTACATAAGAGTTTCCAGAACTGAGGCATGCGATTAACTCTTTTTTAAGCATCTGGCTGTGAAGCTACCTTGTTTCACTGTTCAGCATTTAATGCAGTATGTCGCATATTCAGCCATATTCTTACACTCCAGGGCTTCATCCAGACCTTGCCTTTTCTCCAGGGTGACACTTTTTGACCTTCTACTACTATGTCATATAACACCTTCTTCCTCTAGGGTCAGCTGATGGGGACAGTTCCTGTCACCGTGAAACACTGTTTCTGCACCTGACTCACAGGGTATTTTCTTAGCCCAGGGTCAGTTGCACCATCACTATGCTCTTATTTATTTATTGACTACCCACCGGTGAGACTTGGGCTGAACCTTGGCCAGAACCCCCACTATTACATTCACTTGGGCTAGCTTCGTGTTTGGCTGCGAAGAACCTCCTCAGACCATCTATTTTCAGATATGCCAGTTCCTGCTTATGCAGACCTCTCCTTGCGAGTAACCCTCACTGCAAATAGGCTGTGAAGCCTACTGCTGTTCAGGCCAAAGGCGCATTATCACAAATCGGTACATCTGTTCTGAAACTGCAGGCATAGAGCACGTGCTGCCAAGCCCTCCTCAACGCGATCCAAGAAATTAGAGGACACAGGCGTCGAGTAGGAACATATCAAAACAAATTCACTTAGAAGTAGGCTACATGGACATAAAATCAAGTCTGAGGTCTGTGTGTTTATGTTCATCCAGTGGTGATGACTGATCAATGAGTCAATCAATCAGTTAATTTCTTCTTGCGGATTTAAATCTAAATTGAGTTAAATTTTTGTGCAGTGAAAAATCGTTGCTCCTGAATAACTCCACCAGTGTGCTATATATTTCTGTGTATAAATTGCATTATGAATTTATCTAACCATATGAGAAGATCAGCTAACCACACCAGCATGCAATTAATCCATCCAACCATCTTCCATATTTCTTACTAAGTACAGAATTGTGGTGTTTATTACACCTTTGAAGATATGGTAATGTTATTATAAATTAACATAGATCATTTGTGAAATGGTTTTTATATCTTTGGAACAATCAGTTTTACATAAATCTGCATTAATACATTATTTAGGAAAATCTGAATACATTTTATTGTGTCATAAGCATTGGCATTTTCAAAACTCTGTAAACAGCTAAAACACAAGCTAAATCTGAGTTGTGGTTATCATCGAAAATGAGTTAGAAAACAAAAACACAGTTTTCCTGGAGTTGTATTGGCATTTTTATAAATAGCATCTTCTTTCTACAGCAAACTGAAGATTAAGATTCTGCTCTGACTGCAGTTCATAATTTTCACGTGGTGTGTACCTTTCTTTTGGTCTGACGCTGTGGGTGTGCTGAGAGCTCGTTTGTCACTGCTAATTCAGCCAGATGGCCTCTGCGCAGCATTTATAACCTTATCATTTTGAAGAATTATTAACACCGTGCTTGACCAGGCTTTTGAGGAAGGTCAAATGGCTTCAAAAACTTGTACAAGTGGTCTGACACGACATTAAGGTCAAGGAGAGCTGAGGCTGGGAAACCAAAGCCTTTCAAGACTGGAGATCCAGGGAAGGACCACAAGAGGAGGCGGGACCAACCAATAAAATGTCTTGGTCCTGTCTCCTCTAATTGCTTGGGCTCACCTCCTCTAGAATCTGATTGGTTAATTCTCTGACCCAATCATTTTTCTTTCTGCCCTCAGAACACTTTTATGTAAGTAAAACTCCCATGAACATTACAAACAGGTGAATGTTTCAGGGAGAAGACGGGGAACAAGCCCAACTACACCAGTGGCGAAAAGTGTGGAAACATCTATTATTTTTGCCATTGCACTTTACAACTTACTACATGAATATTTGAGGTAATGTTTCTAAACAATTAAAGAATGTTTACAAATATGTCATATGACAATTAAGTAACTGGAGTAACAGGAATGAAGTTCTGCAATCTAAAAATTGGAAGTGTTTCCACAATTTGTACACAGTTGTAGGTTTTTTTGTGTTGAGCATAAAGCACGACCACAGAATGTTAGAGAGATGTGGGCACCTGGAAGCAAGGATGTGGATCATGGGGATTTACACCAGGCACAGCTAGAAAGCAGGGCTAGTTGGGTCACCTGCCCCCTGGGGGGGTAGATTATCACCACATCCTATTCTCCAATCCCAGTGTCCTGTAGATCTGTGCACCATACAAGGGACCAGGTTTTTTTACAGTGGACTATATGCGAAAAAGGAGTGCAGGGATACTGCAGAGAAAATAAAACAGTGTAAGAACACACCAAACAGGGTAATGAAAGTGACCCCTGATAAGATTCAGCCAAAATGAGATGCTTCTATAGGAGGTCTCTATTAGTGCCAAGCCATTTCACAGTGTAATTAATTCTTCAGTTTAAGATAATCAATTACATATATGTTCTGTCAACAAGGATGGTTTTAAGTGATCAGTGCTTTGGCAAATATAAAAATCTGCTAATTATTTTGCTCTTACTCATTTGTCTTGAGCTAACAGGCATTTGTAAACTGATTCAGTCTGATACACAGGCGGCCCCCCCTGGGTGGGTGTGCAAATCCCGCCCCCATCTCTGTGAGTTGAGTTTACACGTCTCCCTCGTGTTCCTCCTGTAGCCCAAAAACATGTGGTTGGAAGAACTGGCATCTCTAAATTGCCCATAGTGTGTGACAGTGTGTGTGGGTGTGTATGTGTGTCCTGCCATGGACTGAAATCCCATCCAAGGTGTCCTCCGCATTGTTTCCTCAAGGGCCCCACAGATGGAAGGAGGATGAATGGATGGGTATTATCTCTGCAAGGCGAACAAATCTGGTAAGAGAATTTATATAAAGCACTACAACATGGCAACCGAGTCTCTCCCCAAGTTCTCCATCAGATGTTTCTTCGGCATTTCTGATTCCCACAATCTTCTGTCAGTCGTGCCGCATCATGGAAGTGTAATTCTGACATCACTGTCTGCAAGAAACTCTGATTTAGAAGTTGTATCAGTGAACATACAAACACATGGTTACTGCAGAAAAATAAAATAAAATAAAATATCGGAGATGAGAGAGAAGTAAGCATCCTGTTCTTGTATGTCCCCACTGCAGAAATATATGTATTTAACATCCCGGAGATACTCTGAGACACTTAGGTGTCAGGGACACATTTCTATTGTTACTATCTGTGCCTGTTAAAAAAACACTAAAAGTATCATCTTGTTTTTACAAATAAATCCCATTCGTTGTACCACTAGGAACGGGGTCTTTGGGGGGTGGGGGGGGGGGTGGGCTTGCAGTTATCAGTTATCAAAGGTCCCTGTGTTTCTGTGAGGCACTAAAAAGGCAAACAGCACAGAACGGCCAGGCGCCAAGAGAGGCTCCAAAATAGGAGGCAGTTGTTTACTGGCCTGTGTGACCTAGATCGGGCTCCGCTGGAACGAGAGCATGTCAGGCTGAGGGCCATTCGCAGAAAACAGAGAGCACTTTCCCAGAAAAAAAGTGGGGGAGGGGGTTACAAATCTGGGCCACGTGGAATAAAAAGAATGGTACCGTCTGGACTGAGCCGCACAGACAAACTTGCCGTAAATTCAAGGACAGAGAAATGCAAGCGAATGGAATAAGCTTGTTTAAGGGTCATGGAAGAGGCCAGCTGGGACAATTTTTCGCAGAAGCCATGTGCACCTATTTGATTTGTTATCTAGAGACTTATTTTTACTGTGCATGTTTTAAGAGAGGGGGTAGGCGCAGTGGGTAGCTCTGTTGCCTAACACCAGTGGGAAAGGGGTTCAAGTTTCTGCCCTGGCTCTATGTATGTGGAGCTTACATATTCTCCCTGTGCCATCATAGTGCTCCCTCTGGGTTCTCTGGTCCCCCCCCTGCCCCCGCCCATGTATGGAAGGTATAATTTGATATAACCAAGCCTAAACCAATCCTGTTCATCAATTGTCCCCAGTCTCCCCTAAAACCTCTAAAACTGATTACTCTAGGGAAGCTGAACACTGTCTGACTGTACCTCTCTGGAGGCCAGGGTCTATGATGTGTAAGGACGAGGATTTCAGACACGTGGATTAATAAATGTAGCCAGGGGACAACCCCCGGGATTGGTTAGTAAATCAACAGGTACAGCTGTGTGTGATTTGGCCTAAACCCCAACTATTTAAGATCAGGCACATTGACAGACAGCTAAGTGTTGTCTGTGATCTTTCAGTTACCAGGCACCTGGTTAGTGGTGACCGCTACACAAGAACAACTGACAGGAAGCATAGCAGACGGAGCAGATAAACGAGAGAGTTAGCGAGCGACGATAGCACAGTAACGCAAGCCGGCCACTAACGATTGGGAGTTTGGTGCAATGTCTTGGGTGTCAGCTGTTGTTTTTAGGGATATTTTATGTTTCGTATTTGCATTTACTATTATGGGTTTTAGTTTATCTTTAAGCAGAGCCAAAGCACCATTAAGGTTACCCTGGGCCCAGGGTGCCACCTTCAGTACAACAACCATAATTATTATATAAAATTGGCTAGCTAGCTGGATAACTTTAGCTGAAGTACTACTTCCTTGGGCAAATGAATTGTAACAAACAACGATTGAACTGGAAAAATATTTTTTTTCTAATTGGTATTATGAACCACACTAATATCCTCACATTAATAGATAACAGACCTCCTTGGCGTTTTTGACCATACATCTTACGGCTGCCACACTGTTTCCACGCCCGCGATGCGTATATTCTACACGTCAAAAACTTTAGCGAAATATGTGATCACTGCGTTTCCATAAAACTGACTTTTATCGATAAAAAGGGCGTGTGTAATTATGTAATATCCGGGGAGAATCTGTACTGCATAAGTCTCAGTACAGTAACATATGTAGAACATATTATTATTGTGTTCTGTATTATTATTTTTTCAACTTACCTACAAATTCACCTTAAAGACAGACTTAGGGAACGGATCTCATTCATAGCCATTCATAGCCTGTGCATTGGGCATTTTAAAATAATTGTATTAGCTCAGTTATTCAAAACTGTATTTGTGTTTATCTTCTGAAGAAAATGCTGCCGAAACAAAATAATTACATTTTAGGAGGATGTTGTAGCGAACCAATTTACACCAAACCTCTGGCTTAAACATTTTCAGACGTCCAATTCTACATCTGAAATGCCAGCACATTGGGCTGGTAATAGACAGCCACCGACCTGAAAGTGCATCGCATTTGCTCTAAACAGGAACTAAACTAAACAGGAAAGGTTTGTGGCGACATTTGGAAAAATGTTGCGTTAAACAATGCTTCCATCGTCCACTTTTTAGCATTAAAATGTTTATTTCTTGGATGGAGACCGGCCACTGATATCCGCTGCTCTTGTGATGTCCCTGTAGGTCTCACTAACCAAACCTCACTAACCAAAATAAGGCTGATGCAATCTTGGTTGGTGTAATTATGCAAAATGTAAGCTCTCGTGCATAAAACCATGATAATCAATGAAAAAGTGAAAAGAAAAATTCAATTTATTTTAATTAATTTGCACAGGGATGTATGTATAATGAATTTTGGCGGTTCACTTGGCCAATCATTGCCTTCCTTTTCAAATGTTGACAGAGACCGGAAGTGGTGACGACCTCCATAGTTATTGCCGCTTTGCAGTATTCGCATTCTGCAGGGTGCCTCTTTTTACCTGACGTCTTGCACACAAACTCCTTATGGTTTATGTACGCAAAGAGGATAATTGCTGACTTGGCAGGCGTGGTGAGGACATGAGTGGGCGGGCGAACAACATTCCAAAAACGTTGAAGCTAATTCAAGATATCGGCAGGTGGGGGACTGAAGCTGAATACCGGCTGCAGACACAAGCTATGGAGTTGGATGGACTGGGGAGTCACGAGCGTTCAAGTCCGAGTCAACACCAAGTAAAGACTCACCCAAATATATGACAAGGCTGAGTCCATTCATATGTGGACTTGAGGTTGGTTTACACACAGGTAGGGGGCATTGTGGGAAATGCTGAAGAGGGGGTTAGATATGTAATATGAAGAATATTTTCTACATGCGTATGGAGTTTGCAAGTCTTCCCTGTGTTGTGTATTGCCTCTGGGCACTCCCTTTCCATCCTGCAGCAACAAAAGCCCGCAGTTTGATGACTAGGCATCTCAAATTCTCCATAGTGTCAGTGTGCCCATGTGCCACGACGGCATCCAGCATGATTGCCTTATGCTCTGTGCTTCCAGGGTTAGGCTCCAGAACATCTCATAACCTTGGACGGGCGACTCTGAAAGATGGATGGATAAGTATCAGAAATAACATAAGAACACAGGAAGAGAGAAATGAGAGAGTGATGACTCATTCTCAGTCTCTGTCTTCATGATCCTCCTCGTAACCTGCAACAGAGTAAAACTCAAGTCGAATCCGGCGAAGCACTTCTTGTACCGGCTTCCTACTGACAGGACGTCTCTCGCCCGCGTTCTCACAAGATGAAATGAAGTACGTTTTATTAATGCATGTGGAAGTGCCGCAATATTTCCATAAGACGAACGGGGAGGATTACGGCTGAAAGCAATTTCATGGATGAGAGTCGAGACGAGCCCACACTTGTCAGAATGGGTGCACCCGCAAAGGAGGGCAGTATTTAAAGGAAGCACTTTTCTCCATCACTGACAGGCATGTCTATTTTTAACTCCACCCCCCCCCCCCCACCCCCGCGTGACCCCCCCAGTATGTTTTCTAACTACCTCAAACCATTTGGACGTAGACTGCTGAAGCATCAGACCCTGAAATGGAAACACCAGTGACGTAACATTAGCCCGCAGGCAAAGGACACTTGAAACGCTCTGAATGTTCTAGAGCCTTGTGGAAGTATAGTTGGGAGTCGGACGAGCGCTCTGGTTCGCTCTCATAAAAAAACTGGGCTATCTATATCTGTTCCACCGCCTGCTTGCTTATGAAGGTATTATGTAAGCACGCAGCATGGGTTACATAACCCTGATTGCCTCTCTCTCTCTCTCTCTCGCTCTCTCTTTGCTCTCTCTTCTTCTCTCCCTCCCTCTCTACCACCCTTTTTCCCCTGTGGTGCAAACACTGGCTGGCATTCATCCCCAAAACCTTCACCAACCCTCAGTCACTTACATTTTCATAAGCTCTCACACACTGGCATCCATAAAGGTTTTTTTTTTTTCATTACTCAACAGTAGCATGTCAGGACAACTGTGATGTAAGTGCTATAACATTCCTTACATTTAAAAGTATAATGTATCTAAACCTAATGTATTACACTGTAATTCATACATGCAGAACCGTCTCTGTTGAGAGCGTGAGTTTTCTCACTGTATTTTGCCTTCCTCTGTCTGTCTTAACATGCAAACAGACCAGGTCAAAGGTCAAACATGAATTCCCATTGCACATTTATTTTGAACGCCGGAATATCCCGGACACCCCAGAAGAAGGACAGAAAAGCTGAACACTGAAACAAAAAAATTGTTTACAGAGAACTGTGGCAAGTGATGGGTGTTCAGTACTGTCGAGGGGTGATGTTTAATACAGTCTTTTTCTGCTTCCTGGCATATTAAAAACTAAAGTGAGCAAAGCTCAGCTCCTCTTACTGTCCTCATCTGCTGATAGTTCCTTGATGACTCCAGGGACAGACTGTCTGTCTACCTGCTCAAGGGACACCCTGATAAATCCCACCAGTCCATCTCCAGGATTTATTGCTTCAGCAGCTCAGACGATCATCTCTGTGTCGGCACTTAAGTCACGACTGGAGACTAGGCTGCGTGTCACATAGCCAGTCCAAGGTGGAAGACTGCTATTGTCCTTTTGAATGATACACACCCTACATGACTCAGGAGACAAACCTTTGATTTGAATACCGGCTTAAAGGCACAATTTATTTGGTGTACCTGTATTGCTGTTATTAATCAAGATTTTTTTAGTATAATGCAGCACGAGGTTTTCAATCAGCATGCAAATGATCATTTATGTAACCTAAATGGCTGCTTACGTCAAACAGCCGTCATCCTCGACAGCCACAGGACGTCCGAACACGTGCCGCCGGCCCCCCCGCAGCTGCAAGCATTCACTTGGGAATCAATCTGGAAAATGATACTCCCCAACACGTACTTCTGACTGATTGAGCCTTTTGCTGAACGGATGAGGAGACGTACTCCGCCATCTTTTGTGCACCGAATGACCCAAGAGGGGGGAACTATTGCCTTGAGATCTAGCCCATCCCCTGCGCCGCAGTCACTCCACATGACGACATTTCAGCACAATTATCCAATCCAGTTCTCCCCCTCAGCCAACAGTACACAGCAATTACAGCGCAAAGTCAGGTCAACCAAAGTATCTGCCTCACTCTCGACTGTGCTTATCTAATGCTTCCAGAGTCATTAAAGGGGCAGAAAACACACTCACATATTTTTGTTATTATTAAATGCTCAGTGGTATACACCCTTGTGTTATACGCTTCCATTCCTGTATTGATTTCCCAACACACTTTGGAGCTGTCTCTCAGCTTGATGGACTGAGCATTCCTGGGATTTAGGAGGTGAGAATGTCCTGGGCAGAGCCGGGTGGATGAAATGCTAACATGAATGAAGAAGACGCAAGTTCTCCGCAGCAGAACTCTGAGTTGCTGGTTATTCCTCTTCGCCTCAGTGATGCAGTAATATGGGCAGATTACAAAAAAACACTAGACAAGAAAAACCAGGGCCTCTTGTTCTATAGAAGAAAGGGGTGGAGAGAGGGAAAGGGCTTCATTTGTATCGCCTGAAGCATCCTGAAAGGCAGTCACGTCCCTGCAGAGCTCGCTGACATCGAGCAGCGTCAGTGTTTCCCTGGATGTGGTTGTCATGCCGTACACACACTAGCGCAGCCAACGGCACACGTGCCTCGGTCCTATTCACTGTGCAGCTTAGTCATGCTCCGTCTCTCTGGAATAGTAACGTTCACGTTTCCAGTAGAGGCGAAACGAAAAACCCGATTCGAATACGAAATCTGCTCTGAGTGTCTACTAATACGGCTGTATTGATCCAAAATCCGCCAAACCCGGCTCAAATTTCGAAGGAAATCAGCCAAAAAAGAATAAATCTGTCACGAATCGATACACCCGTCGTTTCGCTATTACTGCATATTACTGCAATAATTTGTCAGGTTACGATCTTATAATCAGCTTCAGTTGCATAGAATCTCAGATGGTTTTCACCTTGCAAAATAAAAACAGTAGTTTGTTTTGAAACTACCATGTTAAATTCCTCTTCCACTGTCATTTTAAATTGATGTAAAATGTAACCAGTCAGAGCTGACTCATATCACTGAATCATATCGTAATTGAATTGTATTGAATCATGGTGTTTAACTGTATCGTTTTTGTATAGTACTGTACACTGTGTACTTGAACTCGTATCATATCATCCCAGAGGGAGTGGATCCTTAAAAACAGAAAAAAGTGACATGGTGACGGGAAAGAGTAGCAGGGATTTCATTTGAGGGTTAGGGTGGAGACAGATTCAAGTGATCCAGTGGGGAGGTTTGAAAACAAAATCTGTTTCAGACTCATCATGAGCGATATCTCAAAACCAGTACTCAGGATGGATGGCGACAGGGTTTAGTCAGGCATCTGGATCAGATTTGGCCTCACAGAGAAGAAGACTCATACGAGGACTGGAGGCTGAACACAGGTGAACTGGGAACGTGTGCACCACTTACCTCTGAACCAAATTATTATAAAACTTGTGAACAGATGGTGAATATATCCTGTAGGAAGGAAGGAGGCCTTATTTGGGGGAACATGCTTTCCAAAGAAAAGAAAGGGGAGATAGATAGGGAAAACAAGGCAGACCTTGAGTGAGGGAGAGGTGATGTCTGGGCTGGATTTGGGGTCAGGTACCTGGCAAATGGGAACGCAAGCGCTTTGCACCATGAGTAACTGGCTGAGGATGAAATAGTCACATGACTGCCCAGCCCAGGAAGTCAATGGCCACCCCTGAGTTACACTTACAATGATAATATGTAGCTCGCAATCTCATGACAGAAATGGTCACGTTCAGGTGTAAAGCACAGTGTTCAGGCACACAGTGAAAAACACTGTAATGGTCAGGTAGCCATTAACACCATTAGCATCCATTTGTGACACAAAGTCGTTTTTTTTTTTTTTTTTTTTAAATTAACCCATATTCCAGTTCCCTCCAGTTCCAAACTTAAATCGGGACATTTTCATCCATTAGTTTTTCCTTTAAGCAGTTATATCCTGCCTCATTTAACATAAAAGACTGGCTCTCCTTCGCCGCCGTGTTTTCCCCCTTTCATTACCCCTCACATAAATCCAGCCCCCTGTCCCTCCCATATCCTAGCAACTGCCAGCTGTTGCTGCAGCAACACGGTGATGTAAATGCGGTCCAGAAATAGCACTACAAGCAAATCTGATGAAGCGGACATTTCATATCCCATAAAACAAAGGATGGCATTGCTGGGCGTGCATATGTGCGCATGAGTGTGCGTCTGTCTGTCTGTCTGCTTAAATGCATTTGTTTGTTGTGGACAAGGACTGGTTTTGTTATGAAACACTTTATCCGTGGTGAGTCACTTTCTATCTCTCCCCACCGCCATGTATATTATATATTCATTCGAGAGGCAACGACAACTGTCTCCCTGCGCGGGCATCCGTGCCCCAGCACAGAGGAATGCTGATTCACACACACTTACCGTCTCTCAGGGAGAAAATGTACATTTGCGCTGGGATAATGACTGTAGCAGCAGCACTTGCAGTTCCCTGGAGATTGACGCCTTTAAACTCAGTGGTACATTGTGTCATTTTAAAAAAATATATAAAATCATTCAGAAGATGAAAAGCAAATGAAAAGAAATAAACTATAAAAACAAGGACATGGTGGAGTACATTATGTATGGTACATGTCATGTATACTTGTGACAAATAAATGAAAGTACATGAAAGAAACAATGGAACGAAATCAATATTTTGTAAGATACTAAGCGACATTTTAACTAATGACAATTTTGCTGTCTCTATGGCAACATTGTTTGACCACTTTCTTAATAGGACGCGGTACCTGTTATTCATTTGCTCAATTATTACATTCTTCATGCTATGAAATGACACTACACAGATTCCACAGAACAATTATTGCACTAACATGTAAAAAAGAAAAAATAGTGTTTTGTCAGCAAAAGAGATAGGAGCCAATTCAAAGTAATGGGTAACAAATGTATTTCCAAGCACAAAAAGTGATTTACTCCTGACTGTCTTGAAGCGTGACCAAAATGAAATAAGTTTCCAATTACCAGAGAAGCAATGAAATGCTTCAGATATTTTTATTTGAATGTAGAAGAATAACAGACGTTTTTTTTTTTTCCCTCACGGGAAAATAATGCCAATATCAAGAAAAAAGTAGACAGGTCTTTACAGAAAATGATCTACAAATATGAGGAAAGAAACGCAAAGGCCTGGATGGGCTGCTGGATAAAGATGAAAACTGTGCTGCTGAGCTGCTCTACAGTACTGACCATCCAGCTTTTAACCAGTTATCTTGGAATGGGGGGGTCGGGGGGGGGGGTATAATCAGCATGGGGCACATGGGATCACAGTCCATTGTGGGACACGTGTTTGCACGCCATCATACTCTATGAGCAACTGAGAGACACCCATCCATTTTCTATAACTGTTTGTCCTGTTCAGGGTTGTGGGGGGGTCCAGAGCCCAACCTGGAGCCAATGGACACAAGGGCTGAATCACCAACCCATCATAGAGCACACTCGCACACTCGCACACCAGTCACACACACCTATGGGCAATTTTGTATTTCCAGTTCCAATGTGTGTTCTGCAGGGAGTGAAACCGGAGAACCCAGAGGAAACCCCGCGACGACAAGGGGAGAACATGCAAACTCCACACACATGGTGCCATGGCAGAGACTCGAACCCACGTCCCAGTGGTATGAGGAAACAGTGCTAAACTGCGCCACTGCTTGAGCAACCTGCAACAAAATGCAGACCTTGGGACAGTGGCGGGATTCAACCCCCCCCACCCCCATCCCGGGTGACGTGAAGTAACAATGCTGTCCCCTGAGCCGCAGTATCATCCACAAAAATGACCACTAATTAAACAAATTAAACACTATTATCATCTATTCTTAAGCAGAACCCAGACATCTCCGCAGCATATTGTAAGGAAATCACAGAAGCCACAAATATAACTAAACAGCTGATGTTGGAAAACACAGTAAACCCTGAAAAGTAATAGAGTCTTTCCTCTGCAGGATAAAAAAAAAAAAACTGTCATTTTGCCCCACCCACATCTGCAATGGGGCCAATAGGGACCTTTTACACATTAAGGACATCGACACTTTGGCACCGTGAGGCTGATCCATGCCGTGTAAAATCAAGGCCAGCTGAGCGACTATGAACACAACAGAATGTTGCCACATCCATAAAACGTCAAAAAAGACCAGGCTATAAATGAAATACCATGATAATAAGATCCCAGGGGTGTCCAGCGCATTTATCACTGTCAGCCTGTCTGATTTATAAATGTGTGACTATCAGGACACAAACGACATTAAGTGGCACAGAGAGACTACGACACAATTTTACTCTATATTCCAAGTACCCGCATCCATATCATAATTAGCAGTGAAAATTCTATATAGGGCTCATATTTGAAACTTAGTACTGTTGTTATACCCATGTAATGAAAAATAAAAGACCATGAAGTATGTCTAAGAGTCAGAACACGGGATCAGAGACGTGAGCACACAACAATGACTGAACTGGGGAAGAAAAGACTGGGCAGCACTTATATACACAGGTAACGCAGTGGCAAATGGGAGACAGCTGGACGTCATTAACACAAGGCAGATACAAGAGGCAGGATGATCAAGTGTCAGGCGTGGCTCGTTAGGCCACTGCCAGGGGGAAGAGAGGGGGATCAGGTACTGTATACATGCCGGACAGGATGTGACAACACAGGTACCGACTCCTGCTGCAAGTCTAACCCTCATTTAAATTAGTGCTCATGGGAGTTTTATTTACACAAAAATGTTCTGAGGGCAGAATGAAAAATGATTGGTTCAGAGAGATAACCAATCAGATTGTCTAGGAGGTGGGTCCAAGCAACTAGAATAGGTGGGACCAACCAATCAGATGTCTTGGTGTCACCTCCTCTAGTTGCTTGGACCCACCTCCTCTATAATCTGATTGGTTACCTTTTATTTTGAGGACCCCTTAGCTGCCCTCAATGCCTAGATACCTAAATGCAACAAGTGGGCTAAACAATGAACTAGTAAATAAAATTAAATATCACAAAATAACACAGCATAAGCTATCACAGTTACAGTGAGAAAATTAAAAACTTTAAAATAAAATAAAATACAGTACTACACAGATGTGGGGGTGGTGTCCCATAGTCTGGCTGAGACGCACAATTGGTTCCACGCTATTCACTAAAATATGATTAAACTACTTCTGTTAGTATAAATTTCACTGCACAGGTATAAAGACACGAGGGCTTTATGCCTTTAAAGAGTGTGTTAATTTTAGCCTCTTCCATGTCTCCCAGGAGTTGTACGAAGGCACTTGTGTTGCCTCAGTTGTCTCACATTGTTACACAAACTGCCATAATGTCGATCCTGGCCCACTGCCACAATCCAGGATTAGATAAGGCTTCAGTGAAGCGGGAGACTGTAGTGAGGGAGCGAGGGCATTTAGGGTTTGGGTTGGGCGGGCCGGGGGGTGGCGCGTGCATTTGCTGTTTGCCTCAACTGACCCAACATTCAAGCAGCAAGTCAAACAGGGCTGCTCTGCTTTCGGCTGTTAGCGCTTGTGGGCTCAGATGCGTGCTTGCGTGGGCCATGTGTGTTTGGGGTATGTTGTCACATGTGTGTGAGGGTGAGTGGGCTTTTTCAGCACCCATATGTAAGAACGTGTAGAGCGTGTTAGCACTTATCCGTACGAGTGTATCTCCACATGTGCATGTTAGGACCTACACGCATGTGCATGCATAGTGTCGACACCATACTACAAACAACAGCGTGTGCTTCGGTGCCACCACACGCCACAGGTGAGCACAGAGGACTGAGAACTTCCAGTGAGCCTTTGACACTGAAGCAGCGGTTCTTCATTCAGTACCTGTCCAAACCGCCCTTGAAACTCCCACCACATGCATGGAGATGTCAGGCAAAAAATTAAGTTTCAGTCCTCCCTGAAGGCTATAGCAAACACATTGGAGGCCTGCTTTCACTTTATGCAGATTATCCCAGGAGTAAAGTGACACCTCTGCTTCTCACTGTCAAATTAAAGTCTTATAAAAGTCTCCGTAGGCGTTCGGGAGTGTGGTCACAGCAGTTCAACAAGCCAAACATTATTTGACTTTCTTTATCTCAAGGGTGGCAAACTGGCTGGCGCCGCTAGGGTTTGGTTTTGAATCTCGCCCCTGCTCCGCATGGGCGGGGGGGGGCTTCTTATGTTCTTCCTGTGTCATGCAGGTTTCCTCCTGCAGACCAATGACCTGCACGAAGGCTGACTGCTGTCTCTAAATTGTATGATTGTGTGTGAGTCGGCGTCCTGTAGTGGAATAGCATCCTGCCTACCCTTGAGCCCTATGCTGCCTGGAAGAGGTTCCAGGCCCCTGTAACCCTTACCAGGATAAGGGCTTAGAAGATGGATGGATTCTTTGTCTAGTATTATCATGCTGTCATCTTTAATATAAATACTACACATTTATTTTTCAGATACATAAATAAAATGCCTCATGTTTTTGCATTTCCACAAGTCTAAAAACCCACCACCTAATTTCATTACTGGAATTATTTCCAGTTGTTTGCCGAAACTTAAACTAGCTGTTATCTTCACGCACAGTGATTCTGAAGGATCTTCACTTAACACCATGCCTGACTTGGAAAATTGTCAGTTAGCGGCATTAGCGAAATTAATCTTAAACCCGGCAGGATTAGGAATCACAGGTGGTGATGCTGAGGCCCTCCTGTAGGGCCCGGGACACCTTGTGCGACTCTCCTACTGCTGAATCCCTTCCCAGCATCATGTGATGGGAGGTCGGGGCAGCATCACCATCTTGCGCTGTTCCCACCTTTATTAATCCACTTAGATACGGTGAGGCCTGTTCTAGGTAAAGTCGTGTTAGCGGTTCCTGTTTTAAGCAGCTTCTACAGGCTCTTGCCCAGTACAGCGTACCCTCCATCCCCAGATTTTGTGTGGCTCAATTCATCACATGAAGGCCGTTTTCTTGTGAGGAAAAAAAAAAAAACATTCTTACATCATGCAGGATATTATAATATTCATATTACCCTTGATGGGGAGGCACTGTAGTGCAGTGGTTAGCTCTGTCACCTGACACAACTAGGACCTGGGTTCTACATCAGGGTTCTATGTGTGTGGAGGTTGCTTGTTCAACCCGTGTCATTGTGGGGTTTCCTCGTACTTCAGTTTCCCCCCCACGGTCCAAAAAAATGCTGAGGTTAACTGGATTCCAAATTGCTTATAGGTGTGAGTGTGCAAGCATGCAGGATTGCCCCCAGATGCCCAGCGGCCCTTAGTGGGATAATCAGTGACAGAAAATGGCTGTATTACCCTGGATATTCATGGGGAAATATGACTGCAAATATTTTTTAAAAATCCATCCATGTTTTAGCTGCTTATCCAACAGCCTGTCCTGGGATGTGCAGGGAACAAGACAGGGGGACATTATAGAGCAACTGCCAGTCCACCATTTGGTAATAAAAGAATAATGCCGGTTATTTGTACAGGTTGGAACATATCCAACACATTTGAATGAATATGTCATGGCTCTTTGCCATGTCCAGGCGACATCAAAGGCTGGTCTGAGATCATCAGGAAAAAGGAAGTGAGCAGTGAAGTAGACGGACTTCCTGTCATCCACACCCAACAGCTGCTTTCAGACAGAAACAGTGTGTTTGTATTGCAAATGAATCCTGCCGTTCCAACATTTCCCTCTCTGAATGAGGGCGGCCGTGAGGTTCGGCCCTAAACCTAACCCTAACCCGTGCGTGGTCGCGGCGGTAAATTTTAAACGCCTTTAAGATGCTGGGAGCATTTACTGTAGTGGGCTTCACGACAGGAGCTCATCCACGTAGAGCCAGGCACTCTGAGAGCCGTTATTGATTTTTCATAATCACTGATAAATTTGCCCCACTTACTTAAATATCGGCCGTAATTAAAGTATCGATTCAGCCTTGAAGCTCCACTATTTTCTGCCCTTGAAAAATGGGGGCTTTTCACTTACCCCAGTGGCCTTGCTGGCTTTTCCACACCTCCAGGCAGATTTGGGCACCAAGGATTATGTGGGAGTTTAGGCGATGTGGGGGGGGGGTCACTAAATGGAGCAGATGGGATTAACGCACAGAGCTGGGTCCCTGAGCCATGTCCAAGGCTCTGGAAAAAGACTCAGTTTTGGGTCAGGTTGGGTGGGGGTCGGGGGTTATGACATCACCTTTGAGGAATGTGACACGGCCAGACGGATAACCACCCGGCACTCGCCATCACGTCGCTGACCCACTTGCGGTTATAAAATAAGATGACCAGGTAACCCACCCTGGGAAAAACAGTCAGCCTGGCATTTCAGCACCATCTGCACATTACAAAGATGTTCTTACATAACAATATGGCCCAGTGTTCTATCTTTTTCTAAATTTAACCCGATTCTTGGTAAAATGTGCCATAATCTCTCTTTGGGCGTCACCCACGACGCCAGGGAAGGCAGATGGCCGCTATTTAAAGAGCGCCGCTTACTCGCTTGTTTACTCGCGGCCGATCGCCCATGCCACGTCTCCGGGGCCCATGTGCGCCCCCCTCCACGAGACCCTCTCCTCGGGGCCGATGACGGCACTGGTCCAGTGTTGGTATCTTATCAAATCTGCACGGCCCCCGGGGGTCAGGCCAGCTTTGATCGGGCCTCAGGGGGCCGGCAGGAAGTGGAGGGTCCCGCGAGGTGACGGCGAAACAGCGGCGTCCTCAGCTGCCTCATCTGTTTGCTTTGACCTGACCCCCCACCTTCCCCCCCCCCCCCGCCATAGAGAGCTGAGCAATACGGCCGCCCGCTGATGCGAATGTGTTTGTGCTTGACAGCCCCGCAGGCTTGTGGGTCCAATGGTCCTTGGGACTCACTGGGCTGCATAAGGGGTACTGGTGTATGACTGGTGTATGACTGGTGTATGGCTGGTGTATGGCTGGTGTATGGCTATAAGGCTCTTGAGCACCGAGCCACTGCATGATGGGGAGGGGGAATGCGGACACGGCAGGCCGGAATCATGCACGGCAGGCTGCCTACAGACTGTCCGGGCTTGGGAATCATGCACGGCAGGCCTGCCTACAGACTGTCTGGACTTGGGAATCATGCACGGCAGGCCTGCCTACAGACTGTCTGGGCTTGGGAATCATGCACGGCAGGCCTGCCTACAGACTGTCTGTTTGAGTGCCTCTGTAAGATAATGATGACAATAACCGTCATGATACTTCACAAGCACAAGCAGAGATGCACAGGAATTCTGGGGCTTTCACATACCTCGTCTTACTCCACAGTGAAACAGGCACTCACACACATAGATGGGCAGTGATTCGGTCCCACTGGAGCAGTTTGTAGGGTATGGATAGTGTGTGTATGTGGATTATGTTTGTATTACACTGTGAGGACCAAATGGCCCCCACAATATAATTGAAACCTGTTATTCTGATGTTATTTTTCAGGTCCCCACAAAGATATGTCAATGCAATCCAAAAATTAAAAAATGCCAAAAGTCTTGTATTTTGTTTGGTTACTTATGGTTAAGGATATGGCTGGGTAGGGGTTAAGGTTGTCATGTTGGGATTAGAGTTTTCCCCATATAAATGAATGGAGAGTCCCCACAAAGATATAATTACAAACCTGTGTGTGTGTGTGTGTCTCCGTGTTCACTGCACTGCCTGCGTGTTCCTGTGGCCATGTGCATGTGGGCATGTTCTAGCCGGGTCTCTCCACCCCCTGGCTACAGTGACTCTTTGCCCCGGGCTGTTTGGCCACCTGGGCCTGGTGACGTCCCTTAGGGCAAACAGAGGACAGGTGCAGTGACCTCCCTCTCACCTGGGGGGGGGAGGGGGGCAGTATTTAGAATTAGATTAACTTTATTGATCCCAGAGACAAATTCTTTAAAACAGAGACTGAAAGGGGACACCTGAGATTACCTTTGATGAGGTCAGACATTTAAAAATATACTACAAACACTGTCTATTCTCCTTTGATAATAAGGCAGTACTGCTTCTCTCTGCTTAGAGGCCTTAAAATACCTGTAGACCATCAGTGGGGTATAGTGGGGGTTCAAATCCCACTTCTGCTTTGAGTTCGGAGTTTGCATGTTCTCTCTGTATCGTATGGGCTTCCTCTGGGTACGATCGTTTCCTCTAGCAGTCCAAAGACATGCGATCAGGTTAAAAAGCCTCGCTTGTGCATGGTGACGAGCTGCTATACCATGTAGGGTGTAGCCCTATGCTGCTGGAACAGTCTACAGGCCTCCCTGTGATGCTAAACAATCAGAGGAGGAAGGATGAAGGTAGAGCAGTGTTTCCCAATCCGGTCCTCAGGGACCCACAGTCGGTCCACGTTTTTGCTCCCTCACAGCTCCCCATTGGGAGCAAAAACGTGGACCCACTGTGGATTCCCAAGGACTGGATTGGAAAACACCATCTAGTTTGGGCTATATAACTGATGACAGTGTTGTCAGACAAGATCACACTAAATCTCTAAAATAGCATTAATTTTGGCAATTATTTTCTGTGCATTAATAGAAGTCATGCGATTCCGTTTTTAATCCCAACGAAATGTCAGAGTCAGATACATTCCAGCTCCTGGCAGTGCGTGTTTATCCTGAACAGGAGGGGCACTTGGCACTCCTTCTGCCCGTAACGCTCTGCGTACTCTCGGTGCCGACCATGACTGATTGCCGAGGGGGTTTCAGCTCCGGCACCAGCGACCCCAAACCCACTGGCATCTCGGCTCAGATCAAGACGGGGTCTTGGACATTATTTGGGCAGGCTGGCGCCTTTATTCCTAGTAAAGTCATGATTCATTCAAAGCGGGAGGAAAAAAAAAAAACAGAAAGAAAAAGCTGAAAGAGAATCTGGGCAGGCATTAACATCTCGTGGGATTGGTTTTTAACTCGAATCAGACGTAGAGCTTGTTCAGAGGCAAGTGAATAGAGTGGGCAGAACGCCAGCCACGGGGTGTGGACAATATGGCTGGGAGATTTACTGTACGTACAACAAATTGAGACTAACGGGGACGGTGTGTTGCTGTTTCAGGTTAACTGCATATCGTGGTCATAAACAGGCCGTTAGTATCACTGGAAAGGATACGACAGATGTAAGTTGGTCTTCACACAGTAAACAGGTAGTTGCAAATCTAGTATATAATGAAATGCTGGATGTCATTCTGATGTCATTACAGTATGTATTCACAATGAACGCTGTGTAACTGAATTCCCATCAATGAAGAAAACGTGTGAAACCAAAGCAGATTCCGCAGTCATTGGTGCCTCGGTTTCCGTCCCTTCGGTTACAGATACAGCACCCGTGGCCTGTGGCATTGCGCTCTTCGCATGCTCAGTCGCAGGGCAGCTCACATGCCGCAGTCAGCTGTTTAGCGCGATGGATCGCACCCCGAGGAAACTCAAGCACTCGGAAAGGTGTAACGGCAGCCCAACACCTCCTCCTCGGGACCTGAACCCGCCAGGGGATTCGCCGTCCCACCACCTGCTACCTCTGATCTCTCCCCCCTGCCCCACCCATGGCCACCTTCACCAACACCGTCCGCATGGATGCTATCGCCACGGGACGAAGGGTGGAATTAGTAGCTGTGTGTTTCTCTCCCTCTCAGAAAAATACGCATCTACATACCTGGTCTACAACAAGACTCGATAACAAACTAAATATCTAATGATTCTATATGTTTTGATTCAGCTCAGATTTGATAAGATTTAGATCAATTTAACTTGGACTGTATGTCATACTTTAGAAGTAAAAACATATTCAATATGTGTGTTTTTTTTAAATATTTGCACGTATTTTGCAAGCCAAGAACTGTTCTAGAGATCCTAAGTAACTGCAGATCATCAAAAGATCATAATATGGAAAAGTATTACAGTAATATGCAATAATAGCGACACAATGGGTATATCGATGTGTGATGGTTTTATAGGATTAAAGGCTGAGTTCCTTCTAAATTTGAGCCGGACTGGGGGTTTGAGTCAATGCAGCTGTATGGAGGCATTCGGCCCGGACCTGAGGATCAGAACAGTGTCTCTTTACAGCCCACAGATTGCAGGCTGAACGGCTGTAAGGGGAAGCAAACTGGCAGAAGGACATTTCACCAGAAGTGCTGGTCAGTAAACCTTACCGTTCATTTACTTGCTAACTAATCATAAACACATGCAGACTCTGTCGTCTCCGTGGTTAAACCTAACCATTGTGGGATCACAACTGTGTTCTCAGGCTGTACAAAGCAAAAAACAGTCCTGTCTTGCGGACCTTTAATGAAGCTCCTATCTGGAGGGTAGAAAGGAGTAGAGCAGCTGCTTTAGCTGTCCTGGGTAGGAGGAGCACTGGAGAGGAACAGGAAGAGGACAGATTCTGGTTAAGGGTGTCAAGGATTAAAGATCAATTCTTTTTGCTTGTGTTATTTTCTTCTTCATGAAATGTTAAATGTATCTTCACACAATAAACCCACCTTTCCCGAAGCCTTCAGTATAATCCGGAAGACACTAAGATGTGTATAAAGTTTCCGTGGGCAGCTCGGACTCCACGTTCCGTAGCCGGTTTGGGAGTCACGTAGCAGGGCGGGGTGCAGAGCCCAGATTATGGCCATAAACCGGCCACAACACGCTGCTCTATCAACCGTGGCGAATTTTTCAAAACTTCTATTCCACATTTCAGGTAGATTATGTGACTTTTATTGTGCTTGCCGTGGACAGGTTCGCAAAAAGGTCCCTGGTTTGCATGGAAGACTCAATTTAAGCAGCATGTGCGTGCTGTAATCCTGCAGGGAATTTAATAAACACTCTCAGCTCATGATTAACACACCAATTCTGCTGTGTGGGCTTGTAACATAGTACTTGCAGTCTCTGGCATTTAATATGGCTTATTAATTGGAATATGAAAATAACTGTAGTGAGAAAGAGAAACATGAAACAGGTCCAGAGTTATGTGTTCTTCCCAGGGCTGACAGACATGTTGGTGCATCAGTATAAATGACGGAAGGCGGGGCGGGAGTTGCGTAACTAGGAGCCTCTGCAATAGGGGAGGAGAAATAAGAACATTTATTAAAGGGAATGGGGTCACGACCCGTTTGCATTAGCTGCCTTTGGTACACTAGGGCCTCAGGCGTCCGTGCACAGCCATTAAGGACACGCAAAAAACTACGCAGGCTAATTCAGCCAATTAAAATCGGCCATTGAGGACTTACCAATATACGTCTTCCCTCGTCATGTGACTAAATATTATAAACTAACTATAAATCGGAAGCATGATGACGGGAAGCGAAAGATAAAAGGGAGAAAATATACATTACTAACGATGATATATGATGGTTGCAGAAGTATCCTGATTTAACGGTGGATGAAAACTGGTGGTGGAGGAGATAGGCGAAGCCATTACCGGACAGAGGATAGGAGGGCTGGCCGCGGCGGGGTGGGATTTCAGCCTGGAGAGAGGCGGTCTTAACCGCTGCTCCTAGCTGGGGCCCTGGGGTTCAAGTGAGGTGAGGTGAAGTCCTGGGCTGAACTCGCCGGCAGAAGAAACAAATAAAGGCTGCGGCGTCCACGGCGGAGCAGAGAGGAGCGGGACGGGGAAGGAGAGCGACTGACGCCGTGCGGGGTTTATGCTGCGCGCCGGGGCTGTTAGAGCAGCGCGGAAGAGGAGCTGCTGTTGCCGGACAGGTAAGGAAAGTCCTAATGCAGACATCACATGCTTCTTTATCCTTTTACTCACATGAACATGAATTGCTGAATTATTTTTGAAGCGGGTGGAATCCTTTGTACAAGTGACAGCCGGCTGCCGTGCGAAAGTGAAAATGCAGCCTGCAGTTCTTTGCGTTTTGTTTAGATATTGTAGTATTATAATACCGACGTATTTGCAAATTAAAGGGGGAGACGAACGCTACTGTAAAGGGACGGAAGTGTAAGCATAGATGCTCGCCTGTATCTTTTAGTTTTTACTGCTCCGTTTTAAAATCTCGATCGTTTTCTGGCCAATTAGGGTTAGGATGCCTGTTAATGCAGTTCGTGTTGCTGTATTTAGGAGCAGAAAGTGCTCTCGTGATGTTGCGTAATATTAGGAGATCACTATCGAGTATGGTAAAGTTCTAATTTGGTTTTTATTAAGAAATAAGTCACACGCCTGCGGTTTCGTTGATCGAAGCGCGCACAAGAAGTTTAATAACTGATAAAAATGATATTATTAAGATAGAACATCTGGGATACGTGTGAGCTACTTGGTCACTAACTGTCATCTGTTCTTAAGCAACGCATTTATTTTCGTCCTTATCTGACTGCAAGTCCGTATAGTTACATGCCTATGGGCTTTCATAATAGAGGTCAATATCTCAAGCGTAATTCTTAAAAACAAGTCATAAAACATCCCATGAGTGACAACTCCATAAAATCTGCGAAAGAACCACTGTATTGTTCAATAAATGTGATTAAAATGAGTAAACTGTGTTTTATAAATATGGTTAACGTCTCTGCTTACTGTGTGGTTATATGTAGCTTTACTAGAAAGATGCTACAGTGTTACATAACATTGTGTTGTAACGGATCTTACGTAACATTGAGGGACATAAATCCGTCTTACACTGTTTTTCTCTTCGTTATTCACTAGGTGGAGCCCTCTCTGCACGGAATAGCCGACTCGGCTGTAAAAAATAAATAAATCGTTCGCCCCGAGCCCAATTAATTCACTCAGCTCCCGAAATTAACACCGTCTCCGTTGACTTACAATTCATATTATTCACAAATTGGGCACATAGGGCCCAATGAGTTTGTGTTGAAGGAGGAGTCACAAGACACGATGGAGCCAAGTGCTGCTGTACTGGTGTCTCCCGTGCCCTCGAGCACGGCGGGTCTGGAGGCGGGATCTTCAGATGGAGCTTTGTCCTTCACGGATGAGGCGGTGTCCATCCTCACATCCAACAGCCTGCTAGCCCGATCGCTGCTGGGTCGCTCGTCGGCACTGAAGCGTAAGGAAAGCCCCAGTGGCAGCAGTAATGGCGGCAACCGCCGTAAGCGTGAGTTCATCCCCGATGAAAAGAAGGATGAAGGCTACTGGGACAAGCGCAAGAAGAACAATGAGGCAGCCAAGCGCTCACGGGAGAAGAGGCGCGTCAACGACATGGTGCTGGAGAGCCGCGTGATGGCGTTGCTTGAAGAGAACGCCAGGCTGCGGGCGGAGCTGTTGGCCCTCAAGTTCCGCTTCGGATTGGTCAAAGACCCTTCGGACGTGCACGTGCTGCCCCTGGCCACCCCCACGTGTGCCCAGGCACCCTCTGCTACTCGCTACTTTGTCCCCCGTAGTGAGGGAGCCCAGCCCAGCCCGCCGGCGCCCCCTCAGCCTGCACCTCCTCACGGCTGCCTGTACAGCGGACGAGGAGTCCGCGACAACAGCAGCCTGTCCGAAGATTCCGGCTTCTCCACGCCCGGTGGCTCCAGCGTGGGCAGCCCCGTGTTCTTCGATGACCGGATGAGCGAGCACGGCAAGATGTCACCACACGGCGGGGAGGAGCCGGGCTTTGAGCCCCACCACTGCCCCATGGGGATGGCCGGCGAGGGACTCCCCAGCGGTGGCCCGGCGGGGCTCTACCCTGGAGATATGTCACGCGACATGGTGACCAGGGTGGACTCTGGGGAGACAATGAAGAGCTTGCCACACAAACTGCGTTTCAAGGTGGCGGGAGGTGGGGATGGTGGCGACGTGGGCGGGGCACCGCCAGAGCCCAGACGCAGCCCCGTGCAGTTGGCCGTGATGCGAGAGCCAATGAGGAGTCCCACCTTCTTTGCGGGCCCCGAGGGCCCCGCCGTGTGGCAGCAGCACCTGAGGGAGGAGGGACGCGGGGGCCGGCCCTCCCAGGAGCAGCAATATGGCCCCCAGCCGACCGGGTACGGCGTAGTGACCCACAGGGGCCAGACGGACTCGCAGTATCACATGGAGAACCGCGCCCTTCGCTGCCAGCTCAGCTCCCTCAGCGAGGAAGTGGCCCAGCTCAAGAGGCTGTTCTCTCAGCAGCTGCTCTCCAAGGCAAAATAAGAGCCCAAAAGGGACTGGCTCGCTACCTCGTTCAGCAGAAGGACCCGTTACTGGGGCAGAGCACTAAGCAGGAGGACGGGGGCGCCCCAACCTCAAAGAAAATGACATGGGAATGGGGGCGGGGCTGCAGTCTTCTAAACATTTACAGTGACACTGTGCCATGGGACCAGCTTAAACTCTGACCCCCCCACCTTCTAAACACCACAGCCAATCACTGCCAGTAGATACTGCTTATCCGCAAGATGTTTTGTATAAATAACGGCACGTGGTGTTAAATCTGCTTGTAACACTGTACTGTTACTACTGTTTCATCCTCTTCCTCTGACACTGTAAGAACTGCTGAGATTAAACAAAAAAAAACACCTCTCAGTCTATATATACTCGTATTATGTTAAGCTTGGCTTTGGTGTCCATTCAGGAAACCTCACAACGTGAGGCCCATTTAATGTTACATTACTCAGTTTTCTACGTTTCTATTGTGATTATGATGCGTTATGAGGGGAATGCATTTCATAGGCCAGAGAAAGCCAGGTGGTTTCCCCCACAGGGGATCAGTAATGTTCCATCTTATCTTATGTGGTCGTCGAACACGCCTTGAGGTAACGTGTGTGTTTATGTGTTTGTATATGACAGAGAGGTAGGCAGCCAATGAAGACAGACAGCTGAAGGCCCGGGTACAAGGATCCCCACGCCAAAGCAAATCTTTTGCATCCTCTGTACTACATTTCAGAGCATCTTGTGCTGTGTTTCACGTATGACAGAATGTGCAATGGCTGGAGACACAATGGAGAGATAAAGAGCGCCTGTACCATGCCAATGGAAGGACAGGAAGTACACCTGCCAGGGACAGTAACCAGACTAAAGATCTCGGACTCTCCTCTGGTGCTTCAGTTTCCATGGCTGCGTGGGAAATCTCAGCTCAGAGCCGCGTCCTTCCAGAACAGCCACGATTAGTACACTGAAATCATTCTGCAGTGCATGCCCTTGGAAACAGCATGAAAAAGTCATCAATGATATTCTTTTTGGTTTTCTGAGAATACATTGTTTTATCATCACAGATTTTTTTCCCCCAAATCCAACTACTTTAGTTAAAAGCCATGCACTGTCAGTATCAATTTGTTTTAATCACCTGTTTGTCCGTAATGTCTATCTATTATGTAATATAATGTTCTGTACATTTTAGGAACAATGTAAATAAATGGTTTTTTTTTTTTGACAACATGGGCAAAATGGATGTGTTTTTTAATTATTTTGGAGTCATACTGTCCGCAGCTGATTATCCAGTACGGAGTTTGTGGTTGCCCCAAGAGCCTATCCCAGAATTCCAGCCTGTTGCATATTTTTGGTACCATGGAGATTCCATGGAGTTTTTGCCTACGTGTTGCGACCACAGAAGAAAGGCCAACAGACAGTCCGACGATGAGGAACGATAGACTAGGATGACTAATGTAGGAATGCAGCGTATCGCTTGCCATAGGGCTCGGCAGTTATCCTTATCTCTCCACTCAGTCACTTTCAGCGTCATTAAACCTTCAACGGAAACAAACGGTTTCGTTGCAGCATATTTGAAATTGCTCTGGGTAGGAATAAGGAGAGGATATTTGAATCCTCGCCTGCACCAGCTGTTTATCAGAGCAGCTGCTTGAGACTTTTCGTGAGGCCGCATTCTCCACAGATGCCGGGGGGGGGGGTATACCCTTACATGTCACAAATAAAGTATCACATCCTCTTTGAAGAACTACAAGCCTACAAAAAAAATAAAAATACAAACAAAATTCAAGAAAAAATAGAGAACAAAAAGGATCTTATGACCACCTGGGGAGGATAAATTCTGGATTCAGTATCAGAAGTAGGCTATCCTCTGTTATACTGCGTTACACTACAGCTTCTGTTCTCTTCCATCTTTCTGGTAATGCAATACTGAAGCAGTTAATTCATTATCTCAGTTAATTAATGCAGTACCGAAGCTGAGATGATTATCAAGAGGGTGGAATGGATTTTTTTTTCAGCGCACGTGTACGAACCTCCTTTTACACAAGGTGGCACCTAAACAGTTTTCTTTTTTTTATTATTTTTACACCGCGAAAGTGCCATATACGCTTATTAATATGCAGCGAGCAGCCCGGAGTTCGACAGGTCCCGGCAGACACGTACAGAGCAAGGAGCTGCGTAGCAGAAACCCGATGAACAGCCCCTGCCGAGACGCAGAGATCCTCTGAGTCACCACTGCCACGCACCAGCCAGGATCTCTGTTCCCCGTGGGCCGCAGAATGGAGTGGAGGACAGCGAGCAGCCTGGGTGGCAAAATGGAGCTCATCCAAAAAAACACCCTTATAAAATCTGCTTCGTATTAGCGTGGCTGACAGAGAAGGAGGAGCAATGAGCGACTCTGTTCATTCAACATCGCTTAGCTTCTGAAGAGGCTTTCATTCAGGATTACCACCAAACCAAAGCGATTTATACTTTTTTTCAGACAAACTGGGTTCCTACTAAACGAAACTCTGGCTAAGTACAAAACTTAAAAGTACAACAGCACAAGTGACTCACTCTCCTAATTGCTGGTTGCATACTTCACCCCTAAACCCCGCCCCCACCACGGCTTATCAGAGCGGAGCTGCATCCTGGACTCAATTCTCAAACTTACTCTAATTCACTAATGCATAAAAAATTTACTTGGACACATGTTCATCTGGCTGATAACAAAGGTCAGAAACTCAGCTACACAACACGTTTACTGAAGTCGCACAAAGCGTATAATTTGTCTACTACGTTTCGAAATAATAAGACCAATCAGGATTTACTGGCATCCCATTGGCTTGCTCACCTTTCACTAAGGCTCACGTTGCCTCCGGTTACCACCTGTTCAGCCACACACCGAACGTTCGGCGGTTCGTTTATTTGTTGCTTTGTTTATTTACTCAGCAAACTCTGTCATTCAATGTGGATCGTAGGTCAGTGTATCAGGGAGCATCAGTACTTAATCAGTAACTGTAACGTTCATTCTAGCAGCAGCTGGACCATACAGTTAAAATCATTTGTTCCTAATTTAATATGGACATATTTTTCACACCTGCAAGCCAATAATTATAAGCACCCCACCTTTGTAAAAATATGACTGTCCCAGCTTAATTACTCCAGTATAATACCTGTCCCTGTCTACCCAACCCGACATGAGTGCTACATCCATATATGTGCCTTATTGCCTTAGTTTACTTGCATTATTATTAGTTTTCCATTTTGCATACAAACAAAGCATAATAGTTTTTAATATTGAGGGACTAACCTGACCTTTGTATGTGTACCACAGTGGGTGATTTTCCCATTAAATGTCTAGGCAGTTTAATCCAAACATATTAATTGGTCATTTCCAGCATATGTTTATGCTTGCCCCCCCCCCCAGATTTTAACAAGGTTCTGCAAACACTGAGTCATGTGTAAAGCTACCGACGTCGACCACACCAGTGATGGAGCAAGAGAGGAATCGTTGTGGGGGGGGGCAGGAGAGCGCTGTCTCCCAATGAAATGAAAACCAGATGATATTACGTCATCTCTGCTCCTTCTCCCTACAAATGCTACCCTCTCCACATGGGAGGAGTGACGGTCATTGTTGGGACCATGAATGGAACTGCGGTTCCCTCTGACTGTGGACCGCGATGGTCTCAGCAGTATGCCTGAGTAATGGAGTGAGAGGGAGCGATAAAACAGACCCTGTTTGGCCGTGGGCTTGACTGGGATCTTAAATAAATGTTAAGTCGACCCTTTGTTTGCCCCGCCTCCCCCCCTCTCCCTGCCCGCCTCCGTCTCCCCCCTTTTTTTTTTGCGGGTAAAAAGGCCTGTTGCTAGGCAGGCAGTGCGACGGTTGCCACGGGAACACTTGCAGACGCAGCTGGGAGGGAGGGGCCGGGGATGGGAAATACAGAAAAGTGTGGGGGGGGGGGGGCGGTTTGCCAAGTTCAAGGCCAGCGTTTCAGCTTTGTGTTACTGCCGGCTTGAGAACAAAGAGGGGATGAAGGTAGCACAGACAGAGAGGTGGGTGTAATTCTGGTGACCACACCCTCTTTCTCTTACCCTCTGCTTGACAGGTCACCTCTCTAAAGTGGGATAATTCCACGTCATTCCCTGAATACACTGCAAAAGCAGCAGAGATGACTTTGACCCTTACCCTGCTTCCCTGACTCTGCCAGAAACCATCAGAATGCAGCCCATATACAAACACATCGATATATCATTTAGTCATTTTTAAATTAAATCAACTACACAAAAGGCAGAATACGCAAAAATAAGCAGCAAATACAACGCATAGTAAATGTGAAATATTAATATTCTAAATATTAATATTTAGAAAAGTAAAAGCCTTGTGAGTAAAAGTGGACACAAAATCTAAATATATTAAGACCACTAGCACATTTATACGATAGCAGACAAAGAACCAAGCATTACGCACATTGGATAATGATTGTTACTGGTAATGGGCAACAATGATTGGAACAATTGCCTTTCTGTCACATAGCCCCTCTTCACCCCTACCCTAGTCGCCCCCGGACCCCGTCACTCGACACCACCCGTCACACAAATACGCACGCAAAGCTCACGCCGTCAGCAGGGTACCCGCGCGGCACCCCCACCCCCACCCCAGCTTTACAGCGCGGAGCTGCATCCCGGGATCAGTTGTCACGTCTGGACGAATATGGAAACGCGATACTCGATAGAAATAAATTACGGGTCCCACAAGCTGCAGATCTCCGGCGCGAGCGCAGAGCGGCGGAATCCGACGCTGCTCGCGCTTTCCGACTGTTTATGTCTTGCGCAATCAGTTTTGCAACAGCCACAATGCCGGTGACAGATATTGTGCAATTTCTTTCAATTTCAGGAAACATTTCGATATAAAGAAACAAGATTTTAAGGAACTAAGACAATTTGCAATAAATAAAATGAAAACCTGTTAAAAACAACCAATATCAGCGAGACGGGGGAGAATTCTTGCCCATCGATGCTTGGAAAATCCAGGTTAAAAAAACGTGAAAGAGGTTCATAAAAAAATTACTCTGATGAGTTGCCGTCACTTGATCTATGTGATTCTTAATGATTGCTGTACATGGAGGCATCCCAGCCAGAGTAAGTGGATGACGTCATCAAACCTTCTTTAGTTGTCCTTGAAGGAAACTGCCTTTTACTCACAATAGCCCTCATGATCTTGAGGTTAATGCAAACTTAAATTCAATTTTACATCTTAGGCCACTAGGCCGTCACCATCTTTATTAATGGACACGTAGTATTAATTGGCGTAATTGAAGCCCCAAATATTTGAAACTTCATATGCAACTAATGAGTTATGGTGTATTCAGATGCATGCTTTCATCCATGATCCAGCTGCTTATTTTGGTCAAGGTGGGGCCAGAATCCATACAGCACTAGGCAGTATGCTAACCACTGAGCCACCACACCACCCACACATTCCCTCTTAGTCTCCCTGTCCTGTCGGTTCCTGATTGGCCCAGATGCCCGTTTCCTTCCCTTTACCTCCCAGTCACTCGTACCCGTCTCTCATCTGGCCCTCATTACCCCTGTATATAGGTATCAGTTTGTGCCCTGCTCCCTAGCTCAGTCACTGTTGATGTTAGTCCTTGTGCAGAGTGGTGTTGCTGCCCCCCCCCCCCATCATGATTAGACAGTGTCCGCTCTGCCCAGTAGCCCTGACCTTCATTCCTGTGCTAGGTTTGCCTAGAACAGGGGGGGGGGGGGAATCCAGTGTGGGTGCAGGTTTTTGGGATAACTTCCCAATCAGCCACTGTTTTAATATTGGCTGATTGAGAGGTCATCCCAAAAACCCGCACCCACACCGGCAGTCTGTAGAACAGGTTCCCCCCCCCCCCCCTCCGTCCTAGACCCTCCTAATCGTTCCTTTTGGCCTCCTGCTTTTGACCTCACACAATCCTTTGTATCTGTTTGTGTACTTTTTGCTTCATAATAAAACCTCTTTTAATTCACCCAAAGGCTGCATCTGAATTGTCCCTCCTTCTTGCCGTGACACATACATCCTACTTCTTAGTAATTATTAAAATTATAAACCAAAAACTCCATAATAACGCAGTGCTGATAGCAGTTTCATACACATTTTAATTATATGAACATCCAGCTCATTACTGTCACATCAAGATTTTATCGGAACTCTACATACCTGTTACACAGACACTAATTTTCTGTGATGTGATCAAATAGGGGAAAATAGTCATTTGGGCAATCGTTTGGGCAATCATTCGGGCAAAAGAGGCACATGCCTACTTATTATGTCTGAAATGCCGAATGTATGAGAAGCATCAGTATATGACGTTAATCATATTTATCATAAAATATGATACTTCAGTCCATTGGTTGATTTAAATGTACTGTACCTCACTGCAGGAAGGAAGGTGCCAGTTCACTTCCTGTGCAGGTGTTGGACTGTGGTTTTAGGTGCTGCTCATGACCAGATTTTTGTTCTTATTCCCTAGAATTAGTATTTAACCTCAAATGGTTCAAAAGGATCTCCACATGTATAAAAATCACTTTTAGAAAAAAGGCTAAAGGAACAAACACTTTCATTCATTCATTCATTCATTCATTCACCTTCTATACCACTTGTCCTACCCAGGGTTGTGGATGTCTGATGGCTAAAAAGCACAAACTTGCGTCTGAGTCTTATATTGGGTATGTTGTTGGAACATGATAGAAACAGTTACTTGTAAATTGAAGGTAGCTGGCTGAGTTCATAAAGCAGGGGTCTCACACTCATTTACCTGGGCAGCCACTGTCTATGTGGTGTTCCCCCCAAGAGGACCGCATGAGACACCACAAAACAAAACAAAACAAAACAAAAAAGCGTCCCATCTTTTTCAACTTTTTTAAATGTATACAGTCACTAACCATATGCAGGACATTCTGCTGACCTGGTCAGATTTTGTTTACTGCCTGCTACCAGAAACCAGAAAAATACCAGTTCATGGTGGAGAAAAGTTTCACAAAGGTATGTGCTTCCAAACAGACACATTACCAGCTTGAACTGTTTGGACAATTCTAGCAAGGAAGAGGGTAACTCTCAGAAATTGCGCAATCATGTCTGGGTTTCTGTTTGCACCTGTAAACTTTGCTTTGTGGTCAGTGCTGCACTGTAGGCCTATACGCTCCACCTGAAGTGTGCTTATCGGTATTATCATGCTGCGATTGAAATGTTCTGAAAATGTTCAAAAAGTACACCAGACCCAGTCCTCTTAAAAGGCTGAAAAATCTCCAGAGAGCTGTGACTGCCTTCTACCATGATTTTGCTGACAAACCCATGTTTCATCTTGCATCTGGGAGAACGTTGCTACCTTTGGTTCATGCTGGAGAACTTTTTCAACGTGCTGTAATGAACCACGGTTTTAATTAGTAATGGGTCGATCCACATTTTTTTCAGTTCCGATCTGATTCCGGCAACTGCCAATACTGATTCACAATCCTATACAGAGCTCTTTTTACGTTAATATTTTAATATAATAAACATAAATGATTTATTTATACTTTATATATTATTTTTAAACTAGTAAATACAGATGAAAAAATGTATGCCAAAAAATCTTAAATTAGGCTCCTAGAAACACACATAACGTCGTGTTCCACCTCGTTTCTGCATCTTGTTTTAATAATTTTTGCCCAAAAAACACATCAAAAATAGGAAAGAGTTGTTGTGCAACTGATTGCACAAATAGATTTAACACGAAATAGGAGCTATGTTTTTAGAGACTGCCAAAAACTAAATAAGTAAGTATCGGACATGGATTGGTCATGTATGGCCAGTACCAGATGCATGACATAGGTCTGGATCGGCGCCAATACCAATCCGAATATTGGATCAGTGCATGTCTAGTTTTAACTATTAAAATTTGAAATGGTAATACTAAGTATCGGGATTTTTACTGTGAAACCAGTAACTAGTGGTGGGCAGTGGTGGCTTAATGGTTAGGGAAGTGCACTTATAATTGAAAGATTGTAGGTTCAAATCCCCGCCGAGCAAGGCACCACTGAGGTACCCTGAGCAAGGTACCGCCCCCAAGCGCTGCTCCCCGGGCGCTGAATTAGCTGCCCCCTGCTATGTTACGAAAGTCACATATGGGTTAAATGCAGAGGACACATTTCGTTGTAGTGCACTGTGGGCTGTGGTGTCAACAATGACCACTGATCACTAAATTCTAACTCTCTCATCCCTAGCACTAAGACTGATTTGAGGGCGAGATTAAATAGTAAAATAAAAACATGTCTGAGGCCATATTAAACTCTCTTGTGGGCCGGATGTGGCCCATGGCCTGGGAGTGTGAGAGCCCTGTCATAAAGACTTATAACATCCATCCGTCTATCATCCATACATCTTCTAACCAGGCCGTGGGCTGTAATAACTTTATGTGAGGAAAATAAAAAAAGGCTCTTACTCAAATGGAGTACATGCAATTATTTTATTCTTTTGTGGTAGAAGATAAGAACATTATGCCAGTTTGGGGAGATTAAGGTTTCATATGAGCTCCTATCATCAAAGACAGAAACACTTATGTTGTAGGGCCTGCAGATGTTTTGTGAAGGTAATGAGGGAAAAAAGAGCACAAGATATAAAATGTAAGCAGGTAAAAAAAATTGTAAAAAGAAAAAAAAAAAGATCAGAACAATTATGTCTGTATCTTAAAGATACAGACCTGGACAGATGTTGCCCTTGCTGAACAGAGATACGGATATACCACAAATACTTACACAAGGTCAGGTCGGTCTGACCCACACATACCAGTGTCAAAGAACAATTCAGTTGAAGACAAAACTGAAACTATACTCCTGAATTGCTCAACTAAAAAAAAAGACACAAAGAAGAATCACAAGTTATCCCAGATTTTTAAATTTTATTTATTTTTGCTTTTTTTTGGTGGGGGGTGGGGTATTGTATGAGTAATATAGTAATACTTACGTGCTGGAGATAACCAACTATAAACATGGTGAGAAAAAAGGAAATTAATTTGTGAGCTTATTTGAGCAGACAAGACACTTCCTTTCACTCCTTCAAAACAAATCAGAACGTCCCCCCCCAAACGTGTTTCAAACAGATTGGCTTTCCCCGTTCTATCATGCAATCCTGTATGCAAACCATAATATAAAATTAAATGTTCACGTAGTAAAACTGCATTTGAATATATCGTTGTTTGTGTATATATACACTTACACATATATACACATTTTCTATGTTCGTTTTTCTTCTTCCTGCATCTAGAGTGAATAAAATGAGAACTTCATTGTGTACTGCACCTGACAATTGCCTGAATGTTGAATGATTTAGTGTCTACAGACTGACCGCTTAGTTACACTTTAGACGAGACTTTTTTGTCATATTTATGTAGTGATACAAAATCAGATTTAAAAAGTTATTTAGGCATGCCCGTGTTATTATGCAATGTTATATAGCCTATTTCGTAATTTCCTTTGAATCATACTCGTAAAAATACTCGACACTTCCCCGTTACTCAAACCTTTGTATTTGCTCTTCCATCACATTGCATCTACATCCGTGTAATTGATAAACTAGCTATGGTTCAGCAGATGATGGACAGCTCGCTTATTTTTTAACTGAATGCTTTGGTTGAGGATTCACAGTAATTTTCAGTCGTGTTTCATGTCTTATTGAAGAAATAAGATCAGCATAAGGTAAACCAGCATGTGTTATTTGATTATTTTAAAGACATCTATTCCGCTTTTCAGTCCTTGCGTTGTACCATTCTTTCCACTGTGCTACGGCTTTTATAGACTTGCGCAACCGTGAATGTTTATTTCAAAATACGTAGAGCTTGTGTCAAGTGTACTTAACTAATATCGATCGCAGTTTCTAAATGTCAAGCACAACATGTGAAAACTGATCAAAACCCTTTCGACGGCCTCTGGTATGGTGGTAATCTAACTCCAGCTCTCTGCATTCACAAAAGTTAAACGTTATCGATTGGTAAGAAAACTTTTAAACGCAAGTTTAATGCAATTAGCGCGTTACAGTTGCAGATAATGTAGCTTCTAATTCGCATCTCTATTTCCAATCAGACAGGCCCATTCGATTCACCTTTCTCGTTATTTCGTTCGACTTCTGAAATTTACATTTATGATACCCGGTTCTCACCTTATTGGACGTATATCGCCACTTTCCCTGGCTCCGCTACTGCTGACATACAAGCACACGAATATACTTTTTCCGGCTTATTGTATTTGCCCCCTTCTCCTACTGCCCGCCCCGGCCCCCGACTTTACACCTTGTTTAGTAACTCTATTATGTATGCGTAACGTTAGCGCTCCTTCGGCGTTGCACCGCTGCCCTGGCTCCTCCCCTGGCCCCGCCCGGCCACGCCCATCGCCCCTCCCATTCGCTGCTACAGGGGAAAAAAACGAAGGAAAAGAAGGGGGGGGTGGGTAAGGAGGGACTGAGAGAGAACAAAAAACGTGACTAGGCACCAAAGTGTTCTGTTATGCAACTACTGACCTACTAACATACATATTGAGACAGAAGGAGAGAGAGACTGAAATCGGAGCAAATCGCCAACATAACATGAGGATTCAAAGCGAGACGCGAGACACGGAGTGCACGCGCTGAAACCCAGCACCATTCAGCGCTGGTGAGCGGAGGACGACCTCAGCCTACATTTCAGTCCAAACTTAGAAGACAGAAAGTAAGAAGACTGAATAAATGAGAACTACAGCCCCCGAATAGGAGTGTGCCGCTGAACACTGTGGATTTTTAGTACACGCCGCAACGGTAAGTTTTCGTATATGTATGAAAATACCTCCTTGCTAACATACGGTAATCTGCAGAAACGTATATTCGGATATTCGGAGAAGAGCGAGCGAAACGGTGACAGTGTATTGCACAATGTATTAGCCTGGATTCACGCTTACCTCTTTGTTCGTGCCTAGCCTTTACTGTTACTGTTACATGTGCTGGTGTTAATTGTTCTTGGATGTTGTGAACACAAATCCAGACTCGGATAAATAATATCAGTCGCCGAGTTTTGCAAAGCATTCGTTTAGCGTCTTGTTTTAGGGGGTGAGGGTGGATGGGCAGCGTGTTGGCAGCGAGCGGTGCGCATTTGATTTTCTCAATGTCAGGGCGAGGCGAAGCCCCGGTGCGTTTTGCTATTGACTATTGTAGGGCGGGGGGGGGGGTTAAATTCCTTCAGAAATGTAAAATGAACGGGGGCAGCAAAGCCTTTCAAACCGGCGCAGCTCACAATAAACGAAAGCCTCGGTTATTTGACTTTATGAAAGCTAAAATTTTATTACAAAATGTAACAGTTTCACTCATTTTCTGACATTGAAAGTTATATAGCGACGTGATGATGGCGCGGAGGTTACATTTTTTTTTACTTTCACACAGAGCGTAAGGAATATATTTGCGTGAAATGAGGAGAAATAGCTTTGTTGGCATGGTATATCACGGGACGTGGTTGTATTGCGCGGTCGTTTCGTAATGGCAGTACATATGTTTATTTAAAAAAAAAAAATAATAAGTGATGCATTGTCAAGTTAGGGGTCCACGAGGACGAAGGGAAACGCCAAAACTAAAGATTTCCCTTTCATTCTCACGTGTGGGCCTCTTTGCTGAGATTTACACGGGGGGGCTGCAATGCCACTCGTTATTTATACAATTTTCTACTGTGTAACAGAATATTTATGCCATCTACTCATCCGATTTCATCATCACACAAACGTGTCCGCTTACGGGTGCGACGTGCCAACTTGTTTAAAAAAAAAATAAATATCGAATCGCTGCCTGTGTTTGACGCCGGCTTGTGTAATAGACGATCGCACGCATATTATGTTGGTTTAGTCTTTGTTATGTAGTTTTGTTGTGTGTATTCGTGACAGTGATTGTGTCCACGTGTAAACTTGTAGATTGAAGATTCATTGAGGATTGGTTAGGAAGTGGCTACGCTGAGCTGCTAATGTTGTAACATTTCCTGGATGAAAACCGCCTGTGAACTTGGAAAGGGTCAGTGGTGAGTCATAAGTGGCGGTTAAAAAAAAGAGAAAGAAAGGAAAAACAGAATATTTAAACTTAAAATGATCAGCTCATTTGAACTGATACAATCTGCCGTCACGTGCACGTTATTGTAATCGCTAACTCTGACGTCAAAAGCACTTGTTTTCTCTCTTTTTTTCAAACTTTGCCAGTTATTTCCTCATACCAAGATTACGTAATTTGTAAAACGACGTGAAACCCGTTGGGAGTTTTATAGGTACCCAGATTTTGTGCAAAGCTGATTTGTTTTCAGTTACATCAAATTATTACTATTCATACAGCTTAGCTAAAACGCCTCGTATGCAATACGTGTGCAGTAAAAGGATTTATAATAACATTTGATGGCAGCACAAAACGTCTATAACGCACATAAATTTTTGTGATGTTTTATGTTTTTTCCATCAATGAGTTGTAAATAATTAGTATGCTTAATCAGAAAACCACAAATCAAAGAATGGAATTCGGGTGACTTTTTTGTGAAATTTGTTTGGGCAAGGAGCTCTGTGATCAGAAGTGTTGCAGTTATGCATGAATGGGAGAAGAGGCACTTTTTTATTATTTATTATTTTTTTTACTATGATCCAATGGGGAAGGGAGGGTATCCAGCCCACCCCCCTTTCTGTTTGACTGTCCTGCCTGTGTTTCTCACACTCAAAAGTCCACACACGCCGGTACTAAATAATACAGGTTGACTCCTGGGCTTCCGGTCCTTGAAAGATCTAGGATTTCCAGAAGTTTGCCAGAATGCCTTCAAACTGAATAAAAATGGCACCTGACATTCATGAGCCCCTCCTTTGACAAAAGTATTGCACTGACTGTTTTGGAGCTGTGCTCACGCAGGGCCTCCCAAGAGTGTGGCTGTCTGCGGCATGCAGCCGCTCATTTACATTAAACACGTGTGTGTATGTTTCATCCGGTGCTGCTCTCAGGCAAAACAAGAAAAAGCTATTGCTTGAGTCCCGTGTGAGGGATAGTGCGCAAACTTCTGATCCGAATCGTTTCTGAAATACCTGACATCCTTCCTTCGGGCTGAAATTCCACCTAACGTCGCGCGTCACTGTCCCTAAGGGCAATTTGTGAGGTTGTGTAAGGAAGGATAAAGATAATAGCCCCCTCCGCCCCCAATTAGCTGTATAAAAGAGATGACGCAACTAGTGGAAACCCAGAGTGTGTGTGGTGGTGTCCATGCCTGGCAGTTGGGCGCCGCTTAACCCAGTTGGCACCAGTAGTTCGGAAATGTAGGTCAAATCGGTTGTCCGGGAAAAGGAGAGAGAGGCTAGGGAAGTTCAGTGTGGGGGGAGGGGGAAATTTCGCTGGCCCCCGGGGCACATTCTTGCTGGTCTTACAGGGGTTAGGACAACTGAAGTAGTCGCTCTACTTGTGTGATCTCTAGTAGCAGAAACGGCCGTGTGTTGTGGTCTTCCTACAATGCTGTGTTCCTTCTGTCTTAACTAACCGGTGTGATTAGACTGCACAGTTTTCCATCGTGTATTTTTGAAAAGGAACGCAGCTGTTTTAGTCCTCCTGTGTTCAGGCACCTCGTATTTGTGGCTCATGATGCCACAGAGAAAAATGCAAATGACTTGCAAACTGTGTATGGAAATTGTGACATTGTCCATGGTCATGGATACGGCACACAAAATGTCTATTGTGACGTCATCACCTTGTTTCTGTCAGTCATGATGACAAAAAAAAAAATGGACATTTTACACATGAAGCGGAAGTTGTACCTTGTCGTTAAGTCAAGGTGTTGCCTCTCTGGCTTTGTGGCCAGTAGAGTTGGACGAGGTGCAGCTGATCTCTGTGTAGGTTCACGCCAGCCTCAGAAAGTGCTGTCCAGTAGAGGAAACGAGTCCATGGAAAGAGCCGGTGCAGAACACGTGGTCCATGCCATGCCTCTGGTATACATATGCTTCCTCCTGGCTTCCTGTTCGGGTGTGTCGAAACAAAGAAAATGTGTGTAGTAGGTTGTGTGCTATTGCATATTCTGCCAGAATGGGAGATGCAAAACGCTACACCTGTCCTGCATGTGATCACACTCATCCAGACTGACCAGTTTCTGTCCTCCTTAATCTTCGCTTGCACGTTCTTGGTGTTCATGGAATTTTGCAATTAATCCAGGTATGGATTGTCTAGCATGAGAGACCTCCAACCGCGTGGGTGGAGCATGCCTGGGGGGGGGGGGGGGGGCTTGTTAGTCAGATGATAGTCCATGCTTTTCTTTGAATGGTTGAGATTATTCCATTTTTTTTTATTTGACCAAATTCATTCACAAAGAATTTATGCAAAACACATACAGTTGTAGGTCAAAGGTACAACAGTGACTCTTTGGCCTGTTGCTTTGCCAGCACAGTGAATTGTGGTCCTGCTGTATCAGCTGTCGGCAGGGTTTCTAATGTCCAGACTCTGGAGGTCAGCGGGTGCACGGTTCTGATAGTTAAGACTGTAGCTCCCGGTACAGTCCAACAAGCAGATGAGCAAATGGTACCAGAAGCAAAGTGATGTACTAACTTCTTCATTTTTGAACTGCCTCAGTATATTTGGTTTGTCAGTAAGGCCAAGTCTGTATTATTGGGATCTTAACTTATACGTCAGTGACATAATATAGGAAGAAGTGTTGCCCTTTAATTTTATTCTCAAAGCGTGCGGGGAGGCCGTGTTTGCACTGAGACCGTGGTGCATGCTGGCGTCGTGGGGCTACTCGTAATTTCCTCGTCCGTGATGCATGTGGGAACCAAAGCCAATTATGCACTGGTGGGGCTGGAAAAAAACTTTAATGCCTGTAGCTTGTCCTGGCTGCAGGAGCAATAAACGGAACTGTGTGCGTATGTAGTGACGTTAGCTGTTTGTGGGACACACACACACACACACACATACACACACCAGCAGTCTGCCTCAGTGCAACCTATTTGTCTCTGTGGTGGAGTTGGGATGTTTGGGGGGATTAATATTAGGCATGATTCATTGATCCATGAAAAGTGTCCCCCCCCACCGCCCCCCATTGCTGACGTTTCTCTTATATACCGCAGTGCTGGTAAAATTCCTCTCCTCTCCGCCAATTGAATTCCTTACAGCACGTCCCTCCCATCCCTCACATCCCTCCCATTCTCTCGCTCTATTTTTAGAGCCGACTCTAATCCCACCCTCTCCCTCTCTCCCCCCTTGGTCTCAGACTCTGTCCCCCTCTTTTGCTCTTTATCCCCATTTTTCTTTCGCTGTCTTGCTCTCTCTCTCTCCCTGCCCATTTTTTTACTGACCTGTCCCCCCCCCCCCCCCCCCCCACCTCTAAGGCAGTTGGGCAGTAAGCAGTGTTTACCATTCTGTCCGGTTTCTGGGTCAGTGGGACGCGCGTCTCAAAGTACAGAGACGTCTTTTCCATCAAATCTGTCGTTATTCTGTTGGGCTCTCATTGACCTAGGTAGCCCCCCCCACAATGCGATCCCATGCCCCTCTGTTTCCCAGCTATTTAATGTGAATTAAATAAATGCACACCCCCATTTAGGAAAGAAAACAAAGCAGAATGTTGGGAATTTGACATTGGACAGTGCTTTAGTGTAGACCAACTGTGACCCAGCACCTGGTTAAACTGTGATTTCTGGTTATTCTTTCAAAGCTCGGTTCATGAGATCTTGGGATGAGGGTGGGCCAGCAAAAGGTGTCTTCCAATAGCATTTAGAAATACACTGGGGTTACATAACACATTCTCACACCACAGAAAAGCCAGAAAATAACCTCAGAGTAGAGCCCTGTGTGCAAGAACATATTACATCATAATTGCAATGTTCACATGGACAGCGGAAACAAGCACAACTTCAAATGGTGGCGTCCATAAAGCCTGTTTGTAGGGTTTAGCTTATTAAATATTGCAATGAAATGAAAATTAGTATTGAGTAATCCATTCATCCTCTGACCGCATATCCAGGCAGGGTTATTACCTCTTAGTCACACAAAAATAAACTGCCGTAAATTAAATTAATTGCGAAAATTAGAAATTGAATTGTCTTTAATCAGATGATGAGTTTTTCTCCTTGTGTTTAGGATGATACCAGGATATACAGAGGATGAAAGAGGTGAAGAAAGGAGGTGAACTTGTGTGACAGATGGAGTAGGGGGGTGTTGGGTGTCCCCAGAGCAAACATACTCCGTTTACGGGAAACATCCTGACCGTATTACCAGTGTTAGCTGGCACTAGTATTTTTTTTTTATATATATATGTTTAGCAAAAGTCCTGTTTCAGAAGTTAATATTGTACAAAAAGTAAACATTCTGGACAATCTTGTCCTAGAGGGGAAACCCACTGAAAGTGTGATTTATGGTGGTGTTCTAAGGGTTCATGGTACAGGTTAAAATCCCGGTTTATGGAACTTGCGAGCAAGACATGGGGCTGGTATGACTCAAGACACAGCTTCAGCTTTCGCGGCAGTTACCGGGTCACCGAGAATGAGCATCGCTCCCCTTGGCTGCTGGAACCGCGTCCGCGTTGTGTAACGCCACGCTGACATAAGCCAGGAAGGGCTCGGCTGCATCTCTGCTCCAAGCCCTAGGCAATTTCGACACGCGTGAGAACAGATTGGTAATCTCCGACGGCTTGGCGTAAGCACCACTTCTCCGCTCTGAAGCTGGGGAGCCGCTCTCAAGTTTGTGTCGTCCGCACCGTGGGCGTCGGACCAAATACTTCCCTTGTTCCCTTGAATTAATTAATTTATTTTGTTTTAGTTGGAGGGAAACAAAGCCACTACCGGACGAGTAACGTTTTGGGCGGGGGGACTGGAGCGCTGTCATAAGAAACAGCTTCACGGGGTTCTGTTGTCAGTTCCCGATGCCATTTTCATCTCCGCACACAGGGATGGGCTGACTGGTCACGGCTCGGACTGGAAAGTGTGGACTGCTGTCCCCTTCGGGTCACACACACCTATAGCGATGGTTATGTGACACGTTTGCTGTCTGAAACGAGTGTGTCATGGAAGGGTCTACCTCCCTGCCCCACTTCCCTTGACTGACCTGTATTCCTCAGTCAGCTCCACCTGCTCTGTCTTCCCACAGAATCTAACCTTTTTCATCCACCTTCTGTCTTATTCTTAAACTATTTTCAGCACACATGCAGAAATCTTTCTTCTGCTGCCTGTTGTTATAAATAATTCCACCTAGTCTGCAGTCCTGGCTTTATATTGGACAAACTTCATGGTTGGGGTTTAGATTCTGCTTCCTGCCTTGTTGCACCTGTGCTTCTGCCTGTTAATTGTTCATATAAAGATGTCAGGCTTGTTTGACTGTCATGCACTGACTGTCATACATACTACTTACTTTAGATCAATGTTTCTCAAACCGGTCCCTGAAAAACGGACCGTCTGGGGGTCCCCAAGAACCGGGTTGAGAAGCGCTGCTTTAGGTTAAATTCATTTTCTCCCTCAATTCAGGCATCTCAAAAAGAATCACGATTTTATTTTATTTTATTTTATTTTTTTACCATAGCTACGAGTTTCTGATTTGAAATACGAGTTCGGGTTCTAGCGAGTATTGTGTTCATATGAGGAAAAGGAATTTGCATGAATGTCGAATAATGGCTTCAGATAAAGCCCACATCAGCCAGACTTGCTTCTGAAGTCTCTTGTAATGGTTTCGGTAAAAGCAGCCAACTTAAACATCAGGTTAGTGTTTGGGTGTCACTGGGTCAAACGTCGTGAACTTTCTAGAGCTAGCTAATGATATTGTGAAACCTAAGCTTTAGATTTATGATCCTGTTCCCTTTGGCAAAAATTTTGCCCGTTTGATATCTGTAGAGCTCGGTGTGGACGTTTTTAGAGTTCAACTATTAAGACATTCCCCCCTCTCTTGTCTCTTTCCGCAGTCTGTTAATCGTGAGTCACAGGACAGGAATTGGGCCTCTGCGACCTTCGAGCTTCTGAAAATCTCAAGGCAGACCATACGACCTACATCCTGCAAGACACCCTGAAGTGCTGTTGGCCACATCCCTTGCCTCTCGAAGGTCCTGTGAGGATTTGGGGGGATCCCCTTTCGCATTCTGTAGACTCCAGGAATTCCTTCCAGCAACTGCGCAGTGAGGAACGTCTGAAAGTCCTGGAGCGAGTCTTTCTCCCTCTTTTTTTTTTTTTTTCCTCACATCATCTACTTAAGCTAAATGAGAGGTTTGTGTTGACTTCTGCCTGTTTTTGACTTTACTGTTTTATTTTGACCCCTGAACATGCAAACATTTACATGAAATAAAATGTATGAAGGAATCCTGCCACGAAGTCAATGAAGTTCATTTCCAGTGAAGCACCAATACCTCATCTGGAATTTTTTGCTGCTCTCCCTACCTAGGAATTCCCAAATCTAAACAAAGAAGTTACCCACGTGAGATCAGCATTCTTTCTCTTTTGTCTCACCAATCACATTATATTTTTCAGAATTCCGTTTCCAATGTCAGCTGAGTGCCAGTATACAGACGTGGCCTCCAGCGAAGAACAATGGAAAGCCTGAATTTGCTTGTTTCTTCGACCGGTTCCAGCAATCTTGACAATTTAGAGACGTTCTCCAGCTACAGCGAGAGTCTCCCATCGCCCCCAAGCAACCCCCCTCGCCCAGCACGCACGACGAAACCCAAGCCCAGCATGACCTGCCGGCGTAAGCGGGAGTTCATCTCTGACGAGAAGAAGGACGCCTCCTACTGGGAAAAGCGCCGCAAGAACAACGAGGCGGCCAAGCGCTCGCGGGAGAAGCGGCGGCTCAACGACATGGTGCTGGAGAACCGCGTCATGGCGCTCAACGAGGAGAACGTGCGACTGAAGACGGAGCTCCTGCAGCTGAAGCTGCGCTTTGGGCTGATCAGCTCTGCCTCCTACATGGAGAAAAGCCAGCAGATAGGTGCGGGTGGGGGCGGAGGAGGTGTCGGGGGCGCCTCCGCTGGCAATCTCTATTTCTCCAGCAGTAGCTACTCCAGCGCCTCGCAGGTGATGGTGAACTCGGACTCCTCGGAGGCTGAGCAGTCAGGCCGGGGTAACAGGCACACCTTGTTGCCCAAGTACTCCCCACGTGGCTCTCTGTCCGACATGTCGGACGGCTCCTCCCGGGACAGCCCGGAACCCTATGCAATCAAGCAAGAGAGTTTGGGCGTGGACATCAGTGGCCCAGAGATGGATAGTGGGGGCAGCGGGGGCATGTTCAGCGTCCGTCACAGCCTGGGGTCCTCAGAACACCAGCAGAGTCAGCAGGAGATGGAGCCCATGACAGACTACCCGCATGGACAAGAGGCCATCACCAGCACTGCCCACCCTTCCATAGCTACACCACAGAGGAGCGTCATCCTCTACCGCTCCAGCAGCAGCACCTTCCCCGTCGATGACCGGCGGTTGCCGGCCCTGGAGCAGCAATCCGTGCCCCAGCTGCACCAAAGCGCTCCAAACCCCCATCAAGCCCACGCCAACAAGACGGAGACCTCTGAGACTGTGATGGAGGTGGCAGACCGGTTAGAGATGAAGGCTCTGGACTCGCCACCTTATTCGTACGCCGCTACACACAGTGATGCAGGAGAGGGACCAGGGCACAGAGCTCAGCACCAGCAGGGCCTCTATGGTTATCCAGACCATGATGAACAGCAGGACAGCAGTATAGACTCCTGTGCCCCCGAGCTCTCAAACAGCGTAGAGGAGGGCAAGTCCCAGTCGTACCAGCACCAACACGCCTACCTCAGCCCCATGAACGAGGAGCCCCCAGTGCTCACCTACGAAGGTGGCCTTGGGTCTGGCGGGTACTACAAAGAGCATTTATCCTCCGGCAAGGACACCTCATCTAGCGACGGAGAGCCCCGGAGTTCAGACAAAGAGACGTTGACTGACGACGAGTCCCCGGCGTCGTCCTCCTCTGATGCGGGGGGCTACTACCAGCACCCAACTGTGGCACCACAGTCTGTGTCCCCATCACTTACCCCCGTCTCCCAGAGACACAGTGGGGACAGTCAGCCAGAGCTCAAAGCCACCGCCCTGCCTCATAAGCTGCGGCTCAAGTACCGGACGCTGGGCAGCGGCTCTGCGGGGACCCAGAGAGAAGTGCTGCCTCCCTCTGTGGTCTCACCCATCGCCCAGCTTCAACACCCATCTCTGGCCCCCGGTCCAAGCGACCAGAAGCCGAGTGACGGCAAGGAGAAAGCAGGTCCAGTGTTATCGGGGAGCTGCAAGAAAGAGCCTGCTTCTCCAGAGCGACAGGAGGGAGGAGAGGGGAGGAAGGAGGGCAGCAGAAAGGAACCAAGTAGTCGGAGTGGAAGAAATAAGAGGCATGACTGAGTCACCATCCTTTGTACTTCCAATCTCAACTAGACCTGCCCCCATCCCTGGACCCAGGAAGACCTGAGTCCTTAAACAGACCTTCAACCATTGCTGGACACCAGGATGCACTATTGTGCTGCACTGACTTTAGTGGACAAGTCTCCCGCAATTCTGTCTGCTCTACTAAGCACTTACAGATCGACCAACCAAGTTGTGTGAAGGAGAAGGTGGAATGGAACTCTCTCCTTTAAAAAAAAAATAAAAATCTATGTCAAAAGTGATTATAGCACACAGATAGTCCTGTAAAAAAAGTGAGGCCGTAATGAATTCACAGTTTGTGAGGCCTAGAAGTGCCCCTGGTATTTGTGTGTGGGTGGGTGTGTGTGGTTGTTGTTGCTCGGGCCCCTCACCTCCTCAGCTCTTGGTACCCTGGGGGCCACATCCCTTGACCAAAGAAGCCGTCGTCTCGTGAAGAGCTCCATCCGACGTCCTAACCCTAACCCCCCAGCATTCTGTCTTTTGGTCTTGGCTTTCCAGTACCCTTTAACTCTTCAAGCACTTGGATTGTATATTACTGTGACATAAATATACATATTATATTTAAATCTATTTTAAGATGAAAACAAAAAAACTTAAAAAAAAATAAATAAATGTGGAACCAAGGAGGAGTAGGGATGGTTTGTCAGTGTTGAAATTGTTGTACAGTCTTACCATATCTTGTCAGTTGTAACAAATGCCACTTAAAACAAAATGTCGTTTAATTTATTTTCACAGCACTATGAGCTTTATTCTTTGTTGTTTTTTTTTATATATATATATATAATCCCCAACGGCACCGTGCCGCTGTGCTCAGCGGGTTGGCCACTTTCCGCTGAAGACGAAGTAAAGCGCCGCTCCCTCTCCTGAGCTGAAGCACACAGTCGAACCTGTGCTGCTGTGGTGGGGGGGCAGAGGGGGGGTGCTAAGACCCACTGGTGCCCACAGTTTTTGGCGAGGCGGAAATACTTCCGGGGCGGGTATCCGAGCTGAACCAAGAACCTTGTTGTTGTTTGGCAGCAAATCGTGCCTCTTTAAAGGTAAACATGTTTTGACTTTCGCCAAAAAATAAGTTGGAAATTAAGGAGATCATCAATAAATCAAGGTCTGTATATGAGATTTGATGTCGCATAAGCGATCTTGTACGGCACTGGTTCTAGTTCGACCTCAGACCACACAAACTGTGCTCGAAGCATATTAGCAGCGATTGTGATATGAAACTAAATTATATCTATTGTTCTCTGTCTGTGATCGGGTTCAGCCGGAAACTTAATGCTACCTCAGTGTAAAGGCACAGTGACGCCTCAGCAGATTTGTGTCGCGATCGCAAGCCGCTCTCCTACCGTCACGCCGCGATTTACCAACGGCGGTTTTAATTAATGGAGGAAAAATAGAACCAAGACAACTGAAATAGTTCACTGTAATTTAGGTTGCAAGCATTCAGCTCGTCACCTGGAAAGTCATTGGTTTGACACCCCGCCCCTCCCCCAACCCCCAAACAGTTGCCTCCTTGCCTTGTAATTTGTCTCACTGGGACTGGAGTCCAGAGTCTGCACTGAATCCGTTTCGCTGCCCTGGTGCCTGTCGTTGGCCATTGTGTATACATGTATAGTTTTCTCTTTTGGACAGTGTTGTAAGTTTTATGATTTTGTAATATTATTTTGGTTTTATTTTCCCTTTATTCCCCCCCCCCCCCACATTACTTTGTCTCCTGACTGTGACATGTTTTTGATCCCTATAAACATGCTGCAGTGATTTTTATTTTTAATTTTCGTTTTCAGTTTTCTGAAAAGAAGTTGTGTGTGATGTGATGGAGCGGGGGGGGGGGGGTCACCTTTCCAACCCCCCCAAAAGAGACTGGGTGTACAAGTAGAAACACTAATGTTAACAGTGAAGATGGGTGGAATTCAAGCTCTAAAGAAAATAAAAAAGGTGTTAAACAGCATTAGTCGTTTTTGTGTGTCTTTTTTCGGCATTCCGTGGAATTGTTCTCCCTCTGTGTACTTCTGGCCACTGGTAACATGGTTTACAGAGACCGATATGTGCAGGACATGAGGCCCCATGACCCTCAGCTAGGTAGGTTTTATGAAACGTTTTCATGAGTCCCTCTCGTTCTGCAGTGCTCACTGTATTTAAACCGTAGGTGTTGTTCATCCCTCCCAAATTCTGCTCCCTGATCCGGCTGCAGCAATAAACCCAGGTGTGGAGATCTCTGCAGGTTCCTCTTAACAGTCTCTCCTAACCCCCATCCCTCGCTCGGTAATTGACATTTTGTCGTCCTCGGGCATAAACACGAAATGATGTCGACAGTCTTAACGAGTTTGGGCGCAGTACGCCTCAGCTTCCACTCCCCTCAATTTCCCCCCTCTTTCCTGCACAAAGTATGTCTCTGGTTTTCTTCCGGAAGCTTGCTCTTTCATCGGAGCACACGGGAGCGTGGCGGTGACGTCTGGCACACGGCGTCCCACCGGAATGCCCCCCAAGGCTTTGCTGATGTAACAGCTGGCCTAGTTTTCCTTTCCTCGCCCCTTCCTGGGCCTGGCTCTACGTGCTTCCCGGGCCGTCGGCGGACTCTCAATGAGCTCATTATCTATAGACGCCATGACCAGAATCTCAACTCGTTATTTTTTTTCCCCCCTCTTCCCTCGGCACTGAGAGGACACGTAACACGGCATGCATTAACACCTACGAAACACCCTCGTTCCACTGACCACCTACGAGAGAGAATTAAAGGGTAATTTATGGGCAACCTCTACGAATGAGTAATTGGGATTGAATGAAGTCCCCCCCTTCATTCTGCTCTGTGCTGAGAGGGGCCGGCGTGGCTGGTGAGTCCAGCTGGCGGACTTTGGTTACGCCCTGGTTACTGATAGCCAGACCCATCCCTGAATTGGCTTCCGTCTAAATTTAATGCCACAGCTGTTGTGTTTGAGTTGTAAAAAAAAAAAAATGCCCCCTCGTGCATCATGCCAGAGTTTCTCCGGCTCTGTGTAGCTCAGGCAGGAGGCCAAGTGAGCCAAGCTCTAAAGGAGTCTCCTAATTTGTGCACTTTTCTGTTTCCTCAGTTCCCAAACCGTGCGATGTTTAACTGCGTGAGCAACTATAAACTATTTATGATACTGCTGCCCTACTTATATCTATATAAGAGCACGTTTTCTCATGCTTTTAGAATATATGAATAAAACAAATTATGTAAAGTTACTCCAAGTAAAATACAGCGTTACAGCAACTCTTGGGTGGTTTATTTGTGGTGTAAGATGATCCCTGATGGGATGGATAATCTGGCATCTCGGGATATGGCTGATGGAGGGTGACCCTTTTCATCACAGTCATGAACCCACAATGAGGCCGTGTCTGTAGCCTTGCGATCTGCCCCGGTTCCGTACCCCAGCACACCGGCGCCACCTGGCAGAGCCTGCATGCTTCGCAGTCTGACTCGGGGTGAGACCTGCCCCATGACTGCTGCTATCGATGTACCTCAGGGCACCAAGTTTGGGACCCACAAATTCCAGTACTTCCATTTTTGTGGGCCTCTAGATTCAGAAGGCATCCAGACAAAAACAGGCCAGAGGAAAAGTAGGTCATTGTGAAAGGGTTGGGGGAGGCAAGAGTGTGTGTGTGTGTGTGTGTGTGTGTGTGTGTGTGTGTTGGGGGCTGTACCTCATATCGCCACTTTCGCAAAGTAATCACTGGCCCAGTTGGCAGAACCTAGACTCTGAGGTTACCTGTGAGGTCAGTGGTACCATCCACCGCACCTTGCAATTTTGCCACGCCATGGGGCAGACACCATGCTGTGATAAAGTATTTGCCCCCATCATGATTACCTCAATGATTACATATTCGTCACACTGGTGTCAGGTGTTTAGACAAAATGTAATATTAGACATAGGAACCTGAGTACATTTTTAAAATAATTTTGTTCCTTAAATAAATTATCTAACATTGTCACCGATATGGAAAGGTAATTTCCCCTTAAAATTTAACAACCAGTCGCACCTCATGTTGCAGCAGTAACTGCAACTGAACATTTCCTATAATTTCTTTTCAGTCTTTCATGTTGTTGTGGAGGAGTCTGGCCCTCTGCTCTTTGAAGACCTGCTTTGAAGGAGGCCACTTCATTCAGCATGAGCTGCTTGTTGTAGGTCACTGGGTCCTGCCATGGCGCTCAGGACCTTGACTAGGCTACTCCATGCATTTTCATTCCGCTTCACCTCAGTCATTCACATGCCATCTCCCAGGAAGAGCCCCATCGCTCCCAGTGTTCCCCATTTGCCAGTGATGCCTCTTGCTGTAGCTCAGTAGAGTCCCAGGCCCTCAGAAAGAGCTTTATAACACTTTCCAGATTGACATATTTCAGCATTTTTTTTCCCCCTCTGCTCTGGAATCTTCTTTGATCATAACATACGGAACTTGTAGAAATTTTGAGATGAATACTTTACTAGGATGATAAAGTTCAGTATGAGTACAGCCTGACCCTCTGTTTATTGATTGCTGAGACAGAAGACTTTTAATCGGACATGTGGGAGCCAAGTTGGAGTGTAGGTATCGTGCCTGGGGCTGGTCAGCGTGACCACCCGAAAACTGCTAGTTCAGGGAGACACTGCCGGCTGCAATCCAAGAGAGAAGGCTGGTTCTGGGTTCTGACCCCAATCCATGGAGACTGTATCCCTTGCCTAAATCCACATTCGGAATTTTCATTGTGCTTTTCAGTGGTTATTTTAACAACCTTAATATATGTATCTGGTAGTTAATGTTAAGAATATTGTCTCAATTTCCTTTCTTTTTATTTTCGGCATATGTATATAAAGGAGTCCTGAAGGGTCACAAAGTCTTGCAGTGGGTTGTATTGCTGCTTCATGCTTGCAAGGTTATTGGTTCAAATCCCACCTTCAGGAGTTCCTCTGGCTTTGCCCCTGAAGAATGAACACTCATTGTTTGGCTGATTGCAGTGGGCTGACATCCCATTCAGGTTAACCTGGGTCAGCTGACTTTTTAATATCTGTTGGTTTTCCATAACTGCTCATCTAGTCCAGGGCTGCAGTGAGTGTGGAGGACACCCTACATGGGGCAATTTTAAGATGCTGACTCTTTTAACTGGATATCATTGTACCGTGCAAGGAAACTAGAGGAAACCCGTAAGGGAGGGAATGGCCTATAATCCCGGAGGTGTGAGCGTGCAGTGCTGCCTACTGAGCCATCGTACTTAAAAACAGATGGATGAATAAAGTCAAAATTATTTTATTGTTTAGGTTCTCATTACAGCAATGTTTTGAAATAGCAGGGCACTCAGTCTTAACTTGTTTTTCTGGAATCGCACAACAAAAGCAAACCTTACAATAGCTAGCTAGCGCTTGTAAACTCAGCTGTTACATGTACCAGATTTGGCATGTGACGAAACTGCTATTCCTCAGACTGGCTTGTTACCCTGCACGGGGGGGGGGGGGGCACACATAGTGAATCTCCTGGCGCAAGAGCCAAAATTACAGCTACTGCCAACGACAGTTACAGTTAACAATGGTTAACATTATCCGGTGTGGCAGGGAGAGGAATTCTCAACTGATTCTCCAATCTCCTGCCCATGTCCTGGCACAGATGGTATTTTGGGCACCTCCCCGACCCCCCCAGCCCTTGTCGGACCTGCCTCCTGGGCCCTGTGAGGCTGAGCCGATCTGGCATGGCTCTTTAGCGGGCTGCAGAGGGCCCGGACCCCGAGCGACCCAGTTACGTAACCAAAGTACCTGAGAAGTAGGTCAGGCTTTGGAGAGAGACAGGGAGGGGTACATATCCATGGGTGGGGGTGGGGGCAGCTCTGTGCTGCACAAAGAGTTCACTGTACCCCCCCCTGAAAATTGCATTCCTGTTAAACTAAATCAGATCCTGGTTTGATTATGAAACTTGTGTCATGTCTTTGGAATCTCATCTATGTAACAGAGTGGAGTCTAAGATCGTGCCCTTTGCTAAAAATGACAGGTATCTGCTGGTTTTTACTTCACAAGTGAAAAATTCATCCATGTTTAATTAGTCAGGATGTTCCTGATATTTAGTTGTGCTTTAATTAATGACTTCAGCCCTTCAGGAATGAGAAGATGGCCCCAATTGCTGGTATTAATATTACATAATAATTTTAAAATACCTTTTAGCTCTCAAAACCGGGCTATTAGCTTGTTTTGTTCGGTATGTTGGATTTCTGGCATCTTGTGCAGCAACTGTGCAGTTTAATCAGTGAGGATTAACATTAGGAAGATGTTTGTCGGGCCGTATTGTGAAATTTTCACACTGTTAATATGAAATGAACTTGGATGAGGGTATAATGCAATTACAACACAGAACTGTCCGGGGATTATGAAACGCCCAAAAGCAGCCAATATTCAGACAGAGTGGAAAAACGTTATGAGTCACGGATTAGTCAGAAAACAGAAATCACTGCTGGTGTGGGTCACACACGTTCGTACGGCATCACCAGCTCCGACAGAAAGCACTGGTCCTTGGCTAAACAACATACCTGGCCGATTTAGGCACCGAGTGATTAAATCCACAAGTCGGTGCGTAAGGCAAAACATAGGATCGTTGTTAATGTGCCTTATAGCCCAAAAAAATCTGGGGCAGCCCCTCCCCCAGGTTTCTCCCCCCGGTTTCTCCCCCCATTTACTGTGGTGTGCTGGTCAGCCTGGTCCCGCTCCCTTCAACCACCTCAAAGATGAAGGAATGTGCCTCTGAAAGGGAAACGGTCAGCATGGGACAGCTTGCAGCCTGGCAGGGAAGGGCTCCGGGTTCGAAGCGAAGCTGCAGCTGTTCAAGTGGCTGTTTTTGGTGGTTACAGAAAAGAAACAAAAAACTGGGTCAGCGCTCAGTGTGAGCGGAGCAGGGGCACCTGAAAGGGGGAGAGGTGCAAGCAGAGAGGGAGAAAGAGAAAAGGGGGAGCATGGGAGGGACAGAGCCTAGGAAGAGAGTAAAACCATTTCATAAGTCCAACATAGCTACTGTGTGCCTGTTGACAGCCAGTCATGTGCCATGGCTAAAATCTTGCTAATAATAGATAATATAGCATGGAAATAACTTTTTCTGCAAGCTTTGAAGTATGATGACAGCGTGTAAACTTTTAGAGTACATCGGGAGAGCGATGAGCCTCATTATTAAGGAAAAAACCCACCGACAAGTGAAGGGGAGTGAAAGGCGGACATAAAATGTAGGTCAGTCACTCCCCTTTCCTCTGCCCTCCCCCATGCCCCCCCACCCCACCCTCACCCCCCTTGCCTTCTCCTTGCTCCTTCCTCCAGCAAACATGTTTTCTGAGCTGGATCCTCACATGAACCTTCCGCAGGAACATGCTTGCAGCTATTAGACTGAGGGTTGGAGCAGGAAGGGCTGGGAGGGGGGGGGGGGGGGCTGGCTGACAGGGGCTGGGGCAAACTAGGCCACAACCGCTCAAGGTTGGTCCTTCCTTCCCAGCCCCCCCCCCCTCTGTGCCCCTCCCTTCTCTCACCAGCTCATGCACACTCCCCTCCCCTCACCAGGAATCCTGACCATATTAAGCTGTAGCCAAAGTGAGAAGCATGCATAGTTCTGCCTTAGGACCACTGTTTCAACAAATTCTGTTTTCAATCACCACCCCCCCAAACACCCAACACACCCCTACTAAATGAAATCAATAACTCTCATGTTTGACATGACTCTGGTATCACTGCTTATGTCGTATGGAATGCGGAGCCACTTCAATGGAGGGAAGCCTTTTAAGGAATTAGGAAAATAGATGGGGGTGTTTGTTTTCTGAATGGTGCAAGTGCATGGGGGAGGGGTATAGTGGTATAGGCCCCTGAGAATCCTCCAGTGCTCCAGTGCGGGGTCGGCTGTCCACTTAGGAAGACAGACACTGTGTGTGGCCAGACCACGCGTTCCAGTGCCTGTCTCTTCAACTGCAAAATATTCCTTTGCATTTTTTTCTTATTTGAATGCATTTCATTCAGTAAAACTGTGCAGAAACAATGATGAAAGCAGTAAAGGCTCGAGCAGTAGATCAAAGACGATTTGAATTGTATCATTTGACAGCTTGCAAGCCGCTGATTAGATTAACTTGACAAGATTAATTACAGCCCACCCACCCGGACAGTACAACGACCCTGCCCCCCCCCCCCCCCATCCTCCTCACCTCCTCATGGACTTCAGTCAAGTGAGGCTCCTGTATTGGGGTCTGGCCATGCAGGATTCCAGAGGGGGACAGCTAAAGATCGCCCCCTGCTGGTGTGCCTCTTTCTCCTATTTCCTGTCTCTTCCACTCCAGCCGTCCTGCCGAGTGGCTCCATGCCGCCGTCCCTGAAGGACACAGACGTCGTATGTGAAAATATAACGCAAACAGATCGACGATCAAGCCGAGGCACGAGCAGGGCAAGCCCATGCTCCACTTGGCGTTGCTCCAGCACCCGAAGGTCACCTGGTTTAGGAACGAGGCAACAAGTTCAAATTCCACTGCTGTGATTGCCTTGAGCGATGCACTTGAACAGCTTCTGTAAGGATATTACTCTGTTAGGAGATTAACTATATGTAAATTTAATTCATTATGTAATATAATATTATATATATAAATATCTAATTATATATAATAACCCTCAGTCAAGTAGAATATACGTACATAATGTTCTGAGCTTCATTCTTAATTGATGAATACACAAAGATCTGATCTCTAATTATCTGAGATGAGAGCCGCGGCGAAGCTGCCGTAATTAACTCCAAGGCAACGTGCCAAAGGGATCATCGTCACTCTGATAACAAAAGGAGTGGAAATTCGAGTCATTCCAGATGCAAAGTAAGTGAGTGGATGTATAATGTGAGATGGGGCATATTGACGATTCAGTCGCATGTTATGCAACGATAAACGGCCTCCAGTCCAGCGGGGGGTGCCATGCGATGAAGTTTGAGCCGCAGAACCCAACATGTGAGGTCTGCCGACCATGACTCTGTGCTTACAGTGAACGAGTGTAAAATCGATACAGACTGTCCCCGACTTAAGACTGGGTTCTGACCGACAGGTCAAACGTCGAAATGGATGTATGTCGGAAAAGGACTTTTAAGTGTGAGAACGAGGCTGGGAGATGCGAGTGAGGCTGGGCTGCTCACGACCAGCATACAGTGCAAAGCTTTTCCACGTCAGCTATCGTACAGGCAGTGTGCACTAGGCAGGGCCTGTGTGAGTCGTCATAAGTCTAATCGGTTGTAAATCAAAGTCAAAGTGAACTTGTCATCTCACCTTATATAACAATACGGAGAGATAATACGGCAATACTCAGGGTCTACAGCGTACATACAGTGCAAATAGGGCTCAGACAGTCAAGACAGTGCAATATACAGGTAGTCAGCAATGTACCAGTAAAATTAACTACCATAAATACACAGAGATACATTAACTGCAGTTTAACTGGTCTAACACTCAGTTTAAACTTCAGCTTGGGAGGGGAAAGTGCCCCATCACTGCCTGTGGTGTCCAGACCAATATATTAATCTAACATGGCAATCACTGGATTCAAACCCGTAAGTTTACTTTCTAGCGATGTGCCTGATAGAATACATATTATAAAATGTACCGTAACGTTTTAAAATCCCTCCCCTTTCTGAGTGTTTGTATGGCTCCTTAAATGTGCCTCCAGTTTCCTCCCACAGTTCAGAGACATGCAGTCACATGACCTTTCGTCTCCAAAATGTCCACAGTGTGATGTTCGTGCCCTGCGATGGACTCGGCGTGATGGTGTGTCGCCCTGGGGCCTGGCAGTGCCATGCTGGTGATTGGCTGGCAGTGCCATGCAGGTGATTGGCTGGCAGTGCCATGCAGGTGATTGGCTGGCAGTGCCATGTAGGTGATTGGCTTTAGCCTCGCTGTGGCCCTCTACTGGTGAAGTGATCGCAGATGATGGATGAATGGGTGACACAAGTGTGTGAATATTAAACACGATTAAGGTTAATAGCTTATTTTTTATGCTACAATTATGTGTGATTTTAAGAAGAATATGTTAGTTTTCTGTTTTTAGTATTGATATGGGAATTTACGGAAATAAGATCCAGTAAACGACGTGTGAAGATTATTATTATTTATTTATTTATTTATTTTGATATACGTGTTACTTGTTGTGTGACGTAATGGCCATGAGTGAAATGACCGCACACACACGGCTGCGTCCTGAGAATGGAGCTCGGCGCTAAGTGAGGGAAAGACAGACGTCTCCTGACTCGCGCTGAAAACGATTTTGTTTTCACAAGAGCCACTAATGCCGAACACATTAGCCGGCTTTCGGACAAATTCGCCTTGTAAACACATTCGTCAGCTCCAGATGGCAGGGAGAAATAACAGGGGGCAGCTCCCATAAACATCTCCATTTGTGTCCAGCATCTGTTCCTGCTGAGCATCAGACTTTCGCTGGGGGGGGGGGGTCTTACTCTGCACCAACCGTGGGCTGTCCGGACTGGCTTAGCGACTGAGCAAATGGACCCATCGCTGACAGGCTAGTGGGGGCGCCACTGTACCCTGGGTTAGGGTCCTGAACCTGAATTTCTTCAACATTACATCCAGCAGTATGAATCCAGCCATCCATGATTCACAAGCGCTTATCCAGGATAAGGTGTTGGGTGACCTGAAGCACAGGGAGTGAGGGGGGGGGGACACCCTTGGACAGGATACCAGTCCATCACAGGACACACACTCACACACCACTGGTATTATAGAGACGCCAAGTCATCTAGCCATATCGTTGGACTCGGAAAAACCCACACGTACGCACAGCTAGGGGTGGGAATCAAACTTACAACCTAGGAGGTGCTAGGCTTAGGCTGGACTGGGCATCTGGCAAACCGGGCACTTTCCCAGTGGGCTGATGGGTTTTTGGGCCGGTAAAATTTATCATGGGGGACACCCCCCTCACCATTTGGCAGTTCATCGCAGGTATATATGCGTGTGTGCGCCTGTCTGGGCAGAAGTCCAAGGCTGATTCTGAATCCAAGTCCAGCATTGGTGAAGCTACAGCGATACACGCTAATAATAACATTAATAACAATAGTATCTATTTTATTACACACATTTGAGGGTCAGCCACCCGCAGGGTTATGGATATCAGCAGTGCTGGACCACTGCTGTCATATGGAGACCATGCAGAAGGTATGTGTGAATTGCAGCTGAACAAGGGCGAGTGACTATAGCGGCGCATGTCCGCAGTCAGCACACAAACCCGGAAATTGGCCAATCAGATGCAGCAGGTCCTGTTGAGTGTGTGTAACCGCGTTACCGCGCATCGCAGAGTTTCTCTGTCCTGAAACATTCCGGGACTCGATTGCGTTAATGACTCTTTTTCCGTTTGCGTAAACAACAAATGCGTTGTAATTTCTGCACATGTAGGAGGGAAGTGCTATCGCCACGGTTACTAAAAAAGTTACCATAGCAAGCGCCTGTAATAATTGTGATTAAATTCAACAGGCCTTGGCAGGTTTAAAAACCTTTATTTTTTTTTTTTATTTCTAAGAAGATAATAGAAACTGTGTGGATTAGGATCCAGGCAGCCATATGCGGGAACGCAAATTCAAACAAAAAAAAAAACAGCTATCAGATGGATTCTTTTAGGCCTCCTTTTATCCCACTGACTTTATTGTAAGCATTTCTCTGCAGATATTCACGAATGTGAATGTGATCTAATCACGTCTCAGAAAAGATTATCTCTGCCACATAAGTCACACTATTTGAAATCAGGGTGTGGACCGTAAGTTTAAGTAGCATACCTTGTGGGTTTTGCCGCTCAGTGCACGCAGACTGGTTAATGCCAGAAGGATGTTCACCCAGTCTGGGGCAAGGGGAGGGGGGGTGGCGTGTACCCCCCCAACATTTAATTTGGCTTAATTTTTTTTTACCCCCCTAGGGTAAAGCCCAACAAAATCTATAAATAGACCTTTGCCTTTATATTATTCAGTTGTGCCCCCTCAATAGCAAACTGGCTTCTGCGCCGTTGGTCTGGGGTGGCAGGTATCTCTCAGAGGGGAGGGGCGCTCGAGTTCTGCTCCCAAGATGATCATGTAGGAACTGTGCAGCAGAAATGGCACACTAGGTATCTGGGCTCCGGCCAGCTTGCTGGGCCCTCCCCTGCTTAGCCTGCCTGGGGCTGCCCTCCCTCTGACAGAGGGGAAAGGTGGGGGGCTTTAAACACTCCGTCTACAGCAGGCTTTCTTTCCCCATCTCTGTAACCCCATGTGACACTGACCCGACTGCAGGAGTTCAGCACCCCATTGGCTGGCCCCGTCACATGCCAGCCGTTCACCCGTGACTCACCTTTGACTTGCGGTGGAAGGATGATGGGGGAACAGTAGCTGACCTCCCAGCTGCTGAAGGCAGAGGCCGGACAGGAGCTGTCAATGGCCGCAGGTTCGTTACCCCGATTAGCTCCGAGATTAGTGTCAGCAGTCGGCAGTCCCATCTGTTCCCTGGCGCTCCAGCAGACTCAGGACACTGCATGTCCCCCCTGTGATTCTCTGAAGGACCTCGGTAAACAAATGACAAGCTAAAAAATGTTTATTAGGGAAATTCCCTCAGCTGACAGCGCCAGGACACAGATATGAAGGCACTTTACTGCACAAATATGGACTCAAGAAAACCGCTGGACTTGTTACTCAAGAAAACAGCTGGACTTGTCCTGGAATCAATCTGAGGCACTTTGCTGAACATTTAGCTTTATCACCTGGAAAGGCAACATTAGCTAAGGTAAGGTAGCACAATTATTTACTGAAGAGACCCAGTACTACAAGGAGTGACGGGCAAGCAGGCAGGTGCCCACACACACACACACACACACACACACACACACACACATACACACACACACACACACACACACACACACACACATACATACATGTGCATATGTCGGGTAAATATATCTTTATGGGGACTGCTCATTGATTTCTATGGGAAAAATGCTAACGCTAACTATGACAATCTTAACCCCTAGCCAACCATAATCATAAGTAACCAAACAAAATACAAGAGTTTTTGCATTTTTAGTTTTTTCATTGCAGTCACAGATTTTTATTAAATGGAGTTTTCCCTTGTGGGGACCAGAAAACGGGAGTAGACATCACGTTGTGGGGACATTGTGTCCCCATAAGGTAAGGTATACCCGCTGACACACACACACATGCACACACGGACCCACCTCAGCCATCCCTCAGTGTTTACGCTCTGTTGATGCTGCAGGGGCAGCTTCCAACTGTGAGACAGGCATGGTCAAGTTTCCAATTTGACCATTTCAGGATTTCGGGACAGGAGATGGTTGTGGCGGGGGGGCGGTGGATAGTGACACGACTGAACACGACCTAGAGTCATGCAGGGCTCTTTATTATCAGCGACAGGACATGAGCAGGTTACCCGGCCTCCTCTGCGCCTCCTCCTCAGCTCTGATGTCTTCAGGCCGGGGAGCAAGGGCTGTGTGCTCAGGGGTTCATGTGGAGCTCACTGATACCGCAGTAGAGTCAGGGGTGGCGAGCGGATGGGTGACCTGCTGGAATGCTCAAGATAGAACCTGCTGAGTGCTTGATGGGTCATCCTCGATTTGAGCTCGACTGACTCGATGGGTTATCCTCTATATGAGCTCGAGTGACTCGATGGGTCATCCTCGATATGAGCTCGAGTGACTCGATGGGTCATCTTCTATTTGAGCTCGACTGACTCGATGGGTCATCCTCTATTTCAGCTCGACTGACTCGATGGGTCATCCTCTATTTCAGCTCGACTGACTCGATGGGTCATCCTCTATTTCAGCTCGACTGACTCGATGAGTCATCCTCTATTTGAGCTCGACTGACTCGATGGGTCATCTTCGATATGAGCTCGACTGACTCGATGGGTCATCCTCTATTTGAGCTCGACTGACTCGATGGGTCATCCTCGATATGAGCTCGACTGACTCGATGGGTCATCCTCGATTTGAGCTCGACTGACTCGATGGGTCATCCTCGATATGAGCTCGACTGACTCGATGGGTCATCCTCGATTTGAGCTCGACTGACTCGATGGGTCATCCTCGATATGAGCTCGACTGACTCGATGGGTCATCCTCTATTTCAGCTCGACTGACTCGATGGGTCATCCTCTATTTCAGCTCGACTGACTCGATGAGTCATCCTCTATTTGAGCTCGACTGACTCGATGGGTCATCTTCGATATGAGCTCGACTGACTCGATGGGTCATCCTCTATTTGAGCTCGACTGACTCGATGGGTCATCCTCGATATGAGCTCGACTGACTCGATGGGTCATCCTCGATTTGAGCTCGACTGACTCGATGGGTCATCCTCGATATGAGCTCGACTGACTCGATGGGTCATCCTCGATTTGAGCTCGACTGACTCGATGGGTCATCCTCGATATGAGCTCGACTGACTCGATGGGTCATCCTCTATTTGAGCTCGACTGACTCGATGGGTCATCCTCGATATGAGCTCGACTGACTCGATGGGTCATCCTCGATATGAGCTCGACTGACTAGATGGGTCATCCTCGATTTGAGCTCGACTGACTCGATGGGTCATCCTCGATATGAGCTCGACTGACTCGATGGGTCATCCTCGATTTGAGCTCGACTGACTCGATGGGTCATCCTCGATATGAGCTCGACTGACTCGATGGGTCATCCTCTATTTGAGCTCGACTGACTCGATGGGTCATCCTCGATATGAGCTCGACTGACTCGATGGCTCATCCTGGATTTGAGCTCGACTGACTCGATGGCTCATCCTGGATTTGAGCTCGACTGACTCGATGGCTCATCCTGGATTTGAGCTCGACTGACTCGATGGGTCATCCTCGATATGAGCTCGACTGACTCGATGGGTCATCCTCGATTTGAGCTCGACTGAGCATGCCTAGAAAAGGTCAATGTAGAGACTGGCAGAACATTCTGTAAATAGATGAATGGTTTAATGGCGTAATATTAAGCAAGACTGCTTCATATCTGGCTGTATAAATGGACGGTGCACCCCAGTACGTGTCTGCTCTCGATGTTTCTGAAGGTGTCTGTTAAGCCAAGTAAATTAACCTGCAATAAAATTATAAGCGGCCATCTCTGTTTACTCCAAAATATGGTGGAGGGTCTCTCATATCTCTAAGAGGTACAGAGTCACTTCTTTGTCAAGAGGTTTCAGCAAACCTGATTTAATGTGGGTGACGTATCAGAAAAAGGATTCCGATTCAGCAATTAACAGGGCAGCATTGCAGAGCCCCCCCCCCCCTTCTGGTCCTTTACAAGGACAACAAATGACAATGTATGAAGTAGGATAGATATTTGTATTCCCAGGATGGGAAATACATATGGTTTTGGTACTGCTCCGTCGGTCACCACTGATGCACACACTTTCTGTTAAGATGATTACTCAAAAAATATGTCATGGATCTTTTTCAAACTTTGCAGAGACATTATAAGGGTGACAAACTGGAACCGATTAACTTTTGAGACAGAATCAGCATTTTGGGTAAACACCCTCATTAACTTTTACATTTCCAGTTGATCCATCCAGTAACTGTGCAAACTGTAGAGGTTGGGGTATGTAGGGGGATTAGGGATTAGATGGGGGGGGGGGCAGTTAACAGGTCTGTCCAGGGGATACATTGTTGTCAGTTCAACAGCATCTTTTCTTGTTAATAGTCTTCTTTCATTTTTTTTGACCAGTCTTTATTTACCAGATCTTAAGGCTCCATAGAGTTGCTGGTGAAATTGCATACAAATTACACAGAGGTAAAAATTATGATTATATGATGATTATAAGTCATGATGTGGGTTTCTGACAGCATTATCGGGGATCATGGCAGCCTGTGACTTCCCTGGGAACCGCAATGCTCGGGTGCTGAGCCACACTGCCTTCGCAGCCATTGCACAAGGCTGCTCCGACTGCAACACCACACGCGATAACATCAGCTGTGACCTTCGTAATCTTGGACCAGGCCGAGACGACGCCTTTCGAATTCTGCCTCTTCGCGCTTTATCAAGAACAGCGCTCCGGAGCCAACCTGAAAGGTCGACGCGGCCGACGGAAAGGTCAGTCCTCGGTGCCTCCGAAAGCAGCAGAAAATCCAGTGGCGTGGACACTGGCTGGGTCCTAAAATGGCCGCCCGCCGCAGCGCGGGAGCGAGCGCTGACTGACTGCACCGCGCCTCGGACGGGGCCAAGACAGATTTAGCAGCACCAGAACACGCAGCTCGCGTGTTAACAGGCAGCCGCTATTTGATTTTGAACACCGGCAGATGGGGAAGTGACATCAATGGGAGAGAGGCAGTTCCCCGAATTTTCATGCCAGTGTTTTTCCGGGAAAGGGAGCCGTGCGTGTGTGAGGGGCAGGAGCCCGGGGGGGGCAGCGTTGTGATGCCTGGGTGGTCAGCAGTCATGTGTGTGAAGCGAGTGTGTCTGCTGATGTCCCTCGCATGCACAGACGCAGTGACTATTTATTGACGCTTCTTTTTTTTTGGTCTTACAGTGCTATTGTCCCCCACTGCACCCGTCCCTCCCCTGTACCATAAGAATTCCACTGTTCCTCAAAACACACATGACAATGAACACATGAGCCTGACATCTGAAGCCTTTTACCCCGAACACACTTGCTAGCCATGTGGACTGGCGATGGATGTCAGTTCCCCTCTGGGGGGGCGTGGGCATCCTTCGATACATTTTATCACCCACCCACCCCCCCCCCCCCCCTCACCATAAACACACCCCTGCTAAGTTCCTGTCTGTGTTTACACACCCACTGTCACACCTCCATCGGCAACGCAGAAGTCTCGATGCGTTTCCACGTGCAGTCCCACGCGTTTGTGCTAAAAACCAAACTTTATCACGCAGAGCTATTGCGAGATCGCAAGCAAAACAAGCCGAGGATGCGGCTCGGGAGATAAACACCTGGGTGTGAAGCGCGGAGCCTCGTGGGCAGTGGGAGGCAGCCTGCGGCTCATCACACTTTTATATCTTGTTTACGCAGGAAGCTCCCTTCCTTAATCTCTTTTGGCCTTTTTACACAGGAAGTGGCTGTTCTCATACACAGAGGTCAGGGTCGATTCTGGCGTCCTAATCTGGCAAAACGCTCCCTGCGTAACAGCACAGCTACCCAGACTGTGCAAACGACGGCTCCTATCATTAGCCAGCACAATCCCCTACCCGGACTGTTCTTGGTACGATCCGGGTGGGGCCCCCGTTTCTGTCTCCCCGGCAGGGCCCGTCAATACGACCCTCGCATCCGGCACCACTCTGACTCACCGCTCGCGTTCCGCTGCTGCCACATCGCTCAAAACGATGAGTCATTCTCTCGAACAGTGCACGCTTCACACAGACTGTCGAGGGAGGTCTCCGTCAGCATCAGCTCACGCTCGTGCGCTCGCAGGACGATGTGCTCGGCTGCGGAGGTTGCGCTGAAGTTATTGAAAAGCAAGGCGGGGTTTGTTGTCAATGTCCCCCCCCCCCCACCCCCACCCCCGCCTCAGATGTTACAAAAACTAAATAAGGGAATCCAAAGATCATAGCTAGCTAGAGGATAAATAAGGAATGGATTTATTTAGCATTTATTATAGTGACTGTTTGTGGCACCATGCAAATGCATGGTTTGGATGGTGGTAAAAAGTGCAGCTCTTAAGGAGGTATTTTGAGGCAATAATGCTAAAGGTACCAGCTCCGCATCCTACTTCCTGCCCCTTCCACTTGGAATCTCATGTGGGAGTAACTGTTGTACAGTAAACTACCCAGCAGCACAACCCTAATCTGGGTAAGCAGTCTGAGAAAAACCGTCGATCAGTGGAGGATATCCAGCTGAGGATGGCTAATTGAATTAGTTCAAACTCAGGCCGGCTTGCGGGGAATGCATTCGCAGTTTCTAAGAGGGGAGATGAGTCACCAAGTCAGAAATTACAGTCTCACCGCTTCAGGTCAGCTGCTGGGGCCAAATTGGGCGTTTTTCTGGGGGGGGGGGGGGAGGGTGTCAGTGTAACAGCACGGGATGCATCACGGTAAAGACCCAGGGTTAAAAAGAGAGAGAGCACCCAGCAGGAGAAACAATAAGCCAATCACGAGAGCTGATACTGAGAACCACCTAACAGCCAGAGGTTTGGAAGGTGCAAAGCGAACGGAAAGCAAACATTGGCCGAGGGAATGAACACTCATGCATAGCATCCCCCCCCCCAACACCCCCCATCAGCTCAGCCTGTCTTGGTGCCTGGTAACAAAATGACCTCTGAATGGAAGGCAGGGAGCTGCAAGGAAGCAAAAATGTGGGCTGTCTGGCAGGGAGCTCGGAGGGAGCAAAAATGTGGGCTGTCTGGCAGGGAGCTCAAAGGGAGCAAAAATGTGGGCTGTATGGCAGGGAGCTCGAAGGGAGCAAAAATGTGGGCTGTCTGGCAGGGAGCTCATAGGGAGCAAAAATGTGGGCTGTCTGGCAAGGAGCTCGAAGGGAGCAAAAATGTGGGCTGTCTGGCAGGGAGCTCGTAGGGAGCAAAAATGTGGGCTGTCTGGCAGGGAGCTCAAAGGGAGCAAAAACATAGACTGACCGTGAGTCCCCGAGCACCGGACTGGGAAACACTGGGGTAGATATTCTGAGGCAGCACTGTGCCAATGCTCATAAAGCACATAAAGCACTGACATTATACAGTCATATTTATACTATGTCTGTTTAATTAAATAATGCGCTAAGAAAGAAATAATAAGGTGAAATAATAGATATTCAGTATAATTATAACAAGACATTTACAGCGGATCTCCTGTTGCTATCTGTGAGCCCAGGTCAACAAGCATCACACCAACCACAGGGACACAGGTGCCAAACCCAACCAGTTGTTGCGGTGCTGCTACCTTTGAGGTAAGGAGTTTTGCAGACCGCTGTGGAACATCAGAGGACCTGTGCATTCCCCGGCTGCTGTGGGTCTTACCTCGCTTCCTCGCTGCTGACCACAGTCAGCAAACCCACATGAACTACGAGCGTGCAAGTGCACACACTCACACATAGGGGGCGTGAGAGCCCACCCCGCAATCGGATCCCATTCCCCATCCTACCTCGTTCCTTTGGCCACAACCCCCTCAAAATGGGTTTCAAACTGGGTTGCAACTAAAGTACAATATGCCATGACCCACAACCGGGTTTAATATTCACCATCATCAGGCCCTACACCCACACGACGAGCGCAAGTCAGGAAAAGTGCTATTAAATAGCCTGTAAGGCATTAAAACATCAGCATGATGCCAAACAGTTCAAGCACACAGAGTCTGTGTCCCCCATGCTTCAGTAATCTATGACATGCATACAGAATCATACACCTATACAATTTACATTTTATTCAGCTTTAAGGATTTATATGGATAATGTCCAGACACCCCCAGTCCAGAAAGGTAAAACTAAAGGTGACAATACTTCATTTGCCCTTTGTACAACTGCAGGTATAGAAGAGGTCTTTATCACATATTCCACCTTGCACACATGAGAGTGGAGTTTGGGGTCAGAGGTCAGCGGTCAGGGTCGGCAATTTTTTAACTGGAGCCCCTAGAGGATTTTTAAGGGTTAAGATCTTTGCTCGAGGGCCCAAAGGCTGCATGACTATTCTGCCGACCACAGGATTCAACCCAGCAACTTTCCGATTACAGGCACTAACAGAGGTAAACAACGCCCCCGAAGGAAGTAATTTGGCCAGCCCCAGCTCCACGGGCGTACCGGCAGCCATCCCCAACCATCTGAGCTGTCCAGCTCTTTCAGCTAAATAGCGCAGTGTGAGTGCAAGTATTGCTGCGTCATTTCAGGGACATTGACGTGCCTCTTGTGTGGTCAGGGGGGGGGGGGGCGGGTTCTGAGGGGAGGGGCAGTGAAACATTAACAAGCCCTTGAAGGATGAGTCAGGCGATGGGGCGGATTCTGGGGGGGGGCGGGGAGGGGTTTAAAAACCCCACAGAGTCACTCAGCAGTCCCCCCAAACAGGAGTACGGGAGACTCTATGGATAATTTGGGATCTGGGTCTTTTGTCACTCAGCCAAGAAGAACAAAGGTGTCGTGCTTCATTCTGGCTGTGATCAGAAGCCAGTGGAGAGAATCACTGCATGCCTGTTCCGCATAAGCAGTCCCGCGCATTCACTTCGCGGCCAAGAGCTTTTAATCTCAGCAAGAAAACCTGCGGAACCAAATGTGCAAAACAGAATTGCTCCGGGAATCAATGCCGCTCTGTGTTTGCTATGCTCTACCCCATGACTGATTGCTATCTGAACCCAGCGGACATGAATGTGAGACCTCCGCCCTCAGATCATAGCCCAAAGGAGACGCCCAGCGGGGTGAGCTGCTGCTCTGCACTGGCTGTCCTATCGGGGTGGTGAGGAGGAGACCATCACTCCACTCCAGGCTCCAGTCCTCACAAGACCTCTGGAGTCAGATCTTTTCCTCTATTGCCTTCTATATGTTTTTCCACTTAGATTTTCTTGACTTCATCCATCCATCCATCCATCCATTTTCTGTACCTGGGGGTTACAGGTCCAAGGCAGGGTTACAAGAATCACTCCAATGCAGAATCCTTGGAGAAGCACGTTAGATGTGTCTTACTATATTATGTTTTCTGCTCCTACAATCTCCTTAAATAAAGCCGTCCGATTATAAGCGTCACGTTCTCTATTTTCACACCACCTCCGTAGATTCAGCGCCACCTAGTGGCTCGCTGTGGTACAGCCTCCTTACAGTACGAGTGAATCACAGGCTGTTGATCTGAGTAACAGAAAGACAGATTCAGCGCTTTCTCACCATTTTAGAAAGCTAGCGCCATCTGTTGAACAGGTTTGTAATCCGCTCGTGTAGATTTTGCCCTATCCACTGTGATTTTCATGTATGTTTATCCATATCTTGTGATATAGTTGCGGAAAGACATTGTAAGGCTCATGGTGTGATGGATGGATGGTCACCTTCTCCTAGATGACTCCCAGATGAGGGCCAACAAAACAGAGCACAGCATAGGACAGTCAGTCAAGGAAAGATGTGACTTAGCACCATTTAGAGCGAACTCCCAGACTACAAGCTGAATTGTTCAATTAAGAAGTAAAACAGAAGTGTTCAGGAAATTCAGCCCATTCACCCACCACATCCCTTCTGTCTGCTCAAAATTGCAGCACCATCATATTTGGCCACAAAATTTGATCAGTTTCCAAAAACAAAAAAAAACATGAAACGCCTCTGAATGGGGGGGGGGGGGGGGCATACAGTCGTGTCCTCTTGTGTGTTCACTTTTGAAAAACTTCAATATAACCTTCAGCCTCTTCATTCTTTTTTATTGTGACTGTCCATCTCACGATACCCTTTAAATTATTTGCATTAAATTATTTGCATGCCACTTTTCTGTGATTGTTCATCACTGCATCCCTAAGTTACCTGCGTCCAGGTGCCCCCCCCCCCCCTCTGTTTCTGCAGTCTGTGTACTGTAGTAATGTAAGAGGCCTGGATCAGAAAGCAAATTTTATCCCCCTGCCACATGAGGGCGATCCATGTCTTGGTCACATCTGTCTGGGTCATGTCACAGTCGACAGATAAGTACAGACTGCAGCCAAATGCCAGCTCAGTCAGCCACTTGAAGCCATAAACTACACAGGAATTTGTATTATGCTGGTATTACAGTGGTTTTCCCCATTAATTATAAAGGGAATGAATCAAATTTCTTCCAATGAAGTTTTTATGAGTGAACAATGTCAGCAAACACATGAACGAACATATAAGTTTTTATTTGTAACTATTGCTGCGAAGTTTAAAAGCAATGACAGTTACACAGAGCCAGAGGAGAGACACAAAGGTCATGCAATGCGATGCATTCTACTGGGTACATGGGAAACGGAAAAGATGGACACCGAGCTGTCGCCTGGAGTATGGTACAAGGTGCTGGTCAGAAGGACTCTGATAACAGCCCAGATTTAAACAGCACACCGACAACCTTATCGACATCTCCTGCACGTGCACACAGACACACACACACACACACACACACAGCTCATTGTTTAGCTTCACTCTCATTTACATAAATACTTCCTCGAGTGTCAGGCAAATCGCTCAGAGACTCATTATTGGGAAAGAAGAAGAAAAAACAATAGCTGGGACATAGAAAGACCAACAATAAACACGACAATATATTAAATATACAATATAATATTTAAAATGCACAGATAAAATTAAAACAATATAAATTAAAAACAAACTCAGATCAGAGGGAATGTCAGTTCAGGGATAATCCTCAGAATAAAAGCGCATCTTGGTTACGCCTGGAAAGATAAGGCGGACTTTCATTCGTCGGTTACTTATCCTCTAACTTGTGCAATAGACATCTTCTGCAATTTTAATACGCAAGGGGGAACATTCAGCTTGGAAATGATCAGAGCAGAAAATAACACTGGCAGGACACTTGAGACAATGGGAGTTCTCCGGAGGAGAGAGCAGACAGAACACAACACTGGCAAAACGAGTGAGACGATGGGGGATGACAGAACAAACAGGGTCTGGGCTGAAACTGAAGCACCACAAGATCCTTTCACAGATTCTTAGGTCTTGAGCGGTACGAGTCCTTCATTTTCCCTGGGTAGTAACACTGAAATAACATCGTGCCGGAAAACCCGGCTGCAGGCAAACATTCTCCCATCCGCTGCAGTGGTAATAATCACTATGGCGCCGTGGGTGTCCCGCACTGCGAAGAACTGACTTGTCAAGTCAGGGTGTTGCGCTGGAATGCCGCCAGTCCAGTTGGGCAATCACTCTCCTTAGGTTGAAACTCTCATCGGGGCGTGTCCCAAGCAAGGCTTCACACCTCCCGCCCAACCGAAAGCTCTCCTGGAACGCTCGTCGGCATTCCACTCCACAAAACTGCAGCGAGGGGCGCTTCCCCACATCACGCCTGTATCGCGTGTTTCAGAAAGACTTTCCTTTTTTTAGGACACGGGGTGTCTGCGTGGCTTAAGGACACAATGCGATGAGTCTTTCTGAAGGCTCTGGCTACGTGCAAAGGTTTCCTAATTTGTGCAAATGCAAATCACGTGAAATCGGGGCTGCTAGCCGATTATATCAGAAAGTATGTGCTCCTTTTAGAGTGCATTTAATTGCATGCGAGGCAATAGCGTGTGGCTTTTAGTCACTATATTAGGTGTAAATAATTAGTGGATGACTAAGCAGAACAAACCAATTCGAGAAATCCGTTTGGAGCACCAACATTCCCCAAAAAGTCTTCCCAAAGTCACTCCCAACGTACTCGTATTCATCCTAAAGTGCTTCTTCGTGTCCTTCCTTGTTCACTAGCATTTATACACTAAGAAAATGCTTATTACTTTACATAAAATGTGTCCCTCCGGACACAAGCCAAATCTACAAATGATCCTGTTCACTCCTCTTCATGTCTTCAGATGAAGTGCTCATGCATCTCTGCACCTTTGTGACGATCTTCAGCCAGCCCCCGCCCCCCTTTCTGTCCTTTCTCTTTGGGTTCTGGTCTGCACTGAAATGCTTTTCACCTCCAAGGACAACAAACACAGCTGCTGCCTTTTCTCTTCCTTCCCAATGACAACCCGTCTCCCCTCTTCTGCTGTAGTAATTCCTCCAGGCCAAAGAGGGTGCTGTCACTTGGCTTGGTGATGCGTTGTCAGAGACCCTGAGGTGGAGGCACCTTCCAGGAGTCTTAGGTGGCTCTTCCATCTCCGCCGCAAGATAAAGTCATAGTTGGCTGAGGTGGACATTGCATAGAACACATTGGCTTTGTCTGGAATGCACAGCTCTGCAAGGAAACCCAGGGAGAAGCAACATTGGTGAACCATTCTGCTGCCAGCAGCCACATCAGTAGACAACTGCAACCAGATGTTCTGTGATGTCAAGTGTCCTGCTAGGGCTCACCTTTGTCCTCAGGCAACACCTGGCTGAGGGTGAAATTATGGATGTCCACACCTTCCAAATTGTGCTTCTCCAGTGCCCTCTGGATGACCTGCGCAGTCTTGTCCTGACTCGTCAGCTGTAAGGAATGAAAGGATAAACTAGAGTTAATACTGAATCTAAGCAGAACTTATGCAATTACTGAGATGTATAATTTGAACCGGCTGAAGGTTCGATTGTATCCATCCATCCTCCCTCCGTCTAAGAGCTTATCCCAATCAGGGCTGTAAGGCGGCTGCAGCGTCCCCCAAACAGGGTTTAGCTGTATGCATTTGGCCAGGTCTGCTTGAGTCAAGCTGTGTGAGCTACCCAAAGGTGGATCACTTTTCACAGGCAATAATGATTAGGGGTCACATATTTAAGGGCATGGTTTGCAGAAAGGCTAAATGCAACACGATCAATTCCAGCTTCTCTTTATATATTTGTAAAACGATAAATCGGTGTGTTGTGGTTTGTTTCAGCCTGGAATTTCGGCTACATCTAGACCAAGATTCCGGAATTCCCCAAGGCCGTGTTTCTGCCCTTTGTGTGTTTTCTCATCTTGCCGTTTTATTTCCACTTTTGTTTGGCGTTCACTCCATCGCTCTCTGTGATCGACCACAACTCCCATGACCAGTGATTCTGTTTTCCATTCTGACCGAAGGCAGCATTCCCCGAAGGCGCTCCATCGCGTCTCACCAGGATGCTTTTGTAGACGTTGCCGTTGTTGCCGCACTCCACGCTGACCCGCACGATGCACGAGTCGGCCACCTGCTTGTTGTAGACGGGCTGAGAGCTCGTGGAGGCAGAGGCGTGGGAACCAGGGCTGGGGTCCTGACTCATGGAGACGGACGGGGAAACTGATGCGTCTGTCTGGGAGCCGGAGGTCATGGAGATTTCTGAACTGGCAGACGGGGAGGCTTCAACGTCTTCGTGAGAAGGGCAGGGTGAAGACTAAAGACAGAATGGAGACACCATTTACCCATCATTTAGCTTTTCAACCAGCAACCACAGTCTAGCAACAGCACAGTTGGAGACCAGTTTGGGTATTAAGGGATAAACCCATGATTAATAACCACATCAAGAACAGTGGATTTAATAGTTGTTCTTATTAGAAGTAACATTAAGATAATACATTAAGATAAAGTACACAAAGAGTAAATGATTCAAATCAAAATAGTTCAGGCAAGGGACTGGTATGCTTTTTGTATACAGTACCTTGCCTCTCGGTGACAGCTGCGGCGTTGATAATTCGTCCAAGTCCGAGCTGCTGGACCCCGTGGAAGACACACTGATCTGGTCTGCATGTGTCTTGCTGTTTGTACCATCGCCCGGGGTCAACAGCCTGCTCATGTACATGCGCGCACACACACACACACACACACACACACACACACACACACACAAGAGGGAAACCAGTACATAAGCAACACGCTTTAGCAAACTTGTGTAGAATAGAAATAGAAAAAGCTATTTTAGGTACAACATTCAACAATGATGATGCTGATTACGTATCACAGAGAGAAAACTTCATCATGTGTGAGAGCTGAACAGAGAGCCAGGAGACTTACGAAGTCAGCTTCTTGCTAATTAGCCGGGGGGCCCAGGAGGTGGGGGGGCTGGGATAGGTGTCGACCGGGGGCTCCAGCTCCTGAGACAGCTCATAGCTGGCAGGGTGCAAGCACAGACCGGCGATGTGTAAATTCGCTTCATTTTCACCTTCACTGCTTAGACAATCTTTCGTCACAATGTTCTTACATTTGATACTTCTTAATATGATGGGATATTCTCAAAACACAAAATTTGATACAAATTACATAATCACTTCGATGAAGTAAGGCAAATACAAATTACAAAATACAATATAGTATTTAAAATATTTTAAAAGTATTTTAAATGCATGTATCAGAAATGCTGCCCGTCCCTGTTTACTGGCACATTCAGAAATCTCTCTGCTGGCTCAATCATACCCCTGTATCACTTACACTAACCTCTTTAGCCCCTCCCACTTCACATATCTGCCCCGCCCCCCCCTACCTGGTCTGGTCAGACAGCAGCTCGCAGTCCTGTAGCCGTGCAGCGATCTGGGCGTGGGGGGGGAGACTGTACAGGGAGCAGGTGCCCTGGAGCTGCCGGATCTCGGAAAGGATCTCAAACTCCTACGAGGGAGACGGAGAAACGGGAGAGGAGTTGGGAGGGTCAGCCTGCACAGATACATGGTGGACATCAGTGCTTTGAAGGGCCTGCCTTTCAGGAATTTCATTACGACAGACATAGTAAGTGGCCCTAAAACACCCTCCCTCCCCCACACCCAGCTACAGTAGCCATGACAGTCATTATTCAATGGCTGGGGTGTGACTAACACACAGCACAGCATCCTTCCCCAGTTACTGGGTGTCCCTCAGGCTCAGAAAAACAATTTTCCAAAGAATGGCCACTCTTTCTACTAAAAACAATGGCGAAGCCGGTCCCTATGGATGAAATGCCGGCGGATTGTAAACACACTGGCCATGCCCTTAAAACACACACTCACACGCAACTGGCTCTACCACAGTCCGGCCAGAGTCACTGCACGCTATTGCGAAATAAAATCACACAATGCACCACCTATTTATTGCCTATTTTTCGTTTCACTGCCCATATTGCATGTTGTCTTTTGTCTTGCATTGCTGTGTCTCTTATTACTCTGCTGTTTGTCCTGTATTGCACTGTTTTTTTTCCTCTTGTTGTCCCCCAAAGCACCTGTCCCCTCCCCTGTAACTGTGACACGCGAGTTTCACCATGTTTCTTGAACTATTAGCAACTGCAGGTGCCCGTCACATACGGTAAACACTGAACACTGAGACAGACACAAAGGGTGGTGGGTGAAATACTGACCCTCCTCCGCTTCTCGAAGTTGATGAGACCACCCTGAAGGACAAGGGGAGAAGTTAGTGCTGCTAATCCCCCTCCCCCGAAAAAAGATCCCAGGAACTGTGCCGGTTTCCATTGTCTGAATCCCTGTGCCAGCCTGCTCACCTCCACAGTGTCGGGCAGCGCGGTGTCCAGCATGGTCAGGATGGTGAGGTACGTGCCCAGGTAGGGAATGACGCCACTGGCTGCGCTCTGCGACAGAAGAGGCGATAAACACACTCAAAAGGTGCCACCCCTTAGAAGCACCAAACACCCGCTTCAATCCCATAATGCAAGGTGTCATGCCGCAGGGGGCCAGAAGCGTAAAAGTGCATCGCTTTCCATTATAGGCAGATCCATAATAACTACCCTGGAAGCACGGAAACACTGTTTCTGCGGCTTCGGAAGGGAATTTCAAAGTCTACGGAATAGAGAATGTCCCAAAAAGGGGTAGCCAATCACAAAGAGGGAAATCAGGACATGTCACTTCCTGTTATATACTTGGCATTACTGGTTCCCATTTCTTTATATTGCTCATGACTGCCGAGAGGCTCAGAATTCACATTTGGCACCGTAACATATTTTTTCAGCATTCTGTTGTGAAAACACTCAGTCTCCGAAGAACAGCACTGAGCATTACCATCGGCGGAGGGCAGATCTTGGGGGACTGGTGAGGGCCGGAGGGGTCCTCAGCCGACTGGCTCTCATCCTGCGAAGGAAGAGCGAAACGTGGTTAGACTTCAGCCTAGGCGCCGTCTTGGCACGTTCTGTAACAGAACCACAGGCCTCTGCCAGGATCACCTCCCAATCACGCGCGGCTGCCTTGTGCCTCCTACCCATCAATCAGTAAATGACAGCTTGATTAGACAGGCAGGGACTTTTCACGCGGATCTGGGTTGAATTGAAACTTGCACCGATAACAAGACACCCCCAGCTTTAATCTGCAAGTGGCGTGGCCAACATACAATGCTGCCTCTGCAAATACTAATAAATCGAATGATAACATTGTCTTTCAGGCTCTGGAAAGTGATACGAGCGGAGAGGTGCAGCGTGAACACACGGCACAGAAAAGCGACACCGCAGCACCTATCTCTGTTTACGTTCTGTCCGTAGAACAGTGTATAAGCAAAATCAGACGCTTATGCACAGCCTGTACAGGTGGGAAATAAACCCAACAGAAAAACACTGGCTTCTCCCAACATATATAAGTGAGAAGGACCACTTTCATTCCTGTGTCTGATTTTCTCTCCTGCCAGGTAACGTGTGTGTGGCTTGTTTGTTTTCCCTATCATATTTATTGAACCCCTCTCTGTATAATGTCTGTAATTCCCTCCTCCCTCCTAAGGGCAGGGCAGGGCAGGGCAGGGACATTGTAAAGCGCATTGAGACAATGCAATGTTGTGAAAATGTGCCATACAAATAAAATTGAACTGAATTGAATTGTGTCATGAGCTTGGGTTGCCACCACGCCTGGAGCCATCTTCACCATAACAAACAGAGATTCCCAGTGCAGCGCTCCCTTGCTCTGTGACGTAACCATTAAAGGTTCCCACGGCATGGCCAATAACGGGTGGGGAAATGCAACAATGTGAATCTGCGCGAGCGCAATGCGGAGCCGGCCTTTCACGCCCCTGGCTGCCACAAACGCCACTCCCTGTTTCTGAATATTTGCGAGGCCAATCAAGCTAATGCTGATAAGGCTCGGCCCCTCACGCAGAGGAAAGGCCGCGCTAGTGTTAGTGTTAGGGCTAGTGTTAGTGTTGTCCTGCTGTTTATTTTTACAATAGCATTTTCCCTGAAATAAATCCATTAAAATTATTCAGTGTTACTATTAAAAATGAATAAGAATCAGATTCCAGTTGCATATTTTTTCAGAACAGCCACATTCCCAGCTTCCACTGAAATAAGCAGCTGTCAACAGTGGCCTCCTACACAATTATGTATAGAGAGAATCTTGACCAAAAGCCGTTATGAACCCATAACCACCTTGTAGGGCAGGCCCACGAACTCCGGTCCTCCTTTTACTGACACTTGGTCTAAAAGCTACCTAGTTCTGCTCCAACAGCTGGATTTTGAGTAAGTTCTCACCTCCACCACAATCTCCCTGCTGGTCAGCACACCGTTCTCATCCGTGAAGGTCTCGCAGAGGTTTTCAAAGTTGGCAATGTACTCCCTGGTAAGGACAAAACCAGCACAGCCACCATAACTACGGTGTCAGCTGACCTTCTCAATCAAACCAAGAAGATGTGAGTGTACTAAGATGACCTTTTGGTGAAGATCCTAAATTTCCTACCACCTGTAGTCCCTCTTTGATTCAAACATACGGTCAGATCTCACTGAAAACACACCTACTGACAGCCGCCCAGGTCTTCTTTAACCTGTAGATGGCATTGGACTGCAGAGCCGACAAGATCGCCCTCAAGGAGGAGAAGTTCTTCAGTTGCCTACACTCCTGAGCAATCCAACAAAACCACAGGTGAGTTCCACACAGACCCTGGACATTTGCAGATACTGTCGAGAGCATCCCGTCCACCTCCAGCCACCACACTCACCTGTGCCACGCTGATCCACTTCTCGATAATCCGAGCCCTCTGGGTAGGGCTGCTGGCCAGCGGAATGGTGGGGCTGACCACACCGACCGGGCTGCACAGCAGCGAGGTCATGACCCGGTTAGTGACGATATTGAACTGGGCGACGGTTGCTCGGATAGTGGGTGCCAAGTTCTCCTTCTTGTCTCGCTGGGACCACACACAGCCCAGACACTGGAATGGCACAACCTTCTCAAAGAGCTCCTGTAATCCAGAAAAGGTCAGCACAGAGCTACATCATTAATAGGCTTTGGCAGAGCAAGAGTGATGGTGTGATGGTTCAAAGTGACTGACACTTACAGCGTCCAATCGCGTGAGCTCTTCTGCAACATCTCTCACAGGGAAGTCCATGAAGTCTACCTGCTCCTCTGCATTTTCCCAGGTTAGGCTCATCTCCTCTGTATCCTGAACGTCTAGCATCTCAGCGTCCTCCCCCAACAAGGCCTTTTCCTGCAGATTGCTCTCTAGAGAAAAGCAGAATTACTGTTTACAGAGGCATCAGTAGAGAGAAGACTTACCATACCTGTCATCTGTCCAATCAAGTCAACTCAACACTAATATTAAAGCTGTAGCACTGTAACACAAGGAAGTTTGACTAAACAATAATGGTCAATATTGATTCAGTAAAGGTAACATGGCCTTAATATCACTAAAGCATCACTGCCGTTCTTTTGTACCTTCCTGAAATTTCCTCAGCAGTGTATCAGCACGTTTGGCCAGTCGGCGGAAGCAGGGCCGCTGGAACAAGTGGGCTGAGAGCAACCGTAGGGCCGGGCACTGTGGAGGATCCCAGAAGTCCTCACTGTACTCATCGAGCCAAGTCTGGATGAGTGGAAGCATGGAGCTACAGAGAAGACACCACAAGACCTTGGTCATGTTTCTAGATATGGATTCAAAGCATGGGTTTGGGGCTGTGAAGGACAGACTCATTTCAGCTTCTGATAACAGATTCCTCACCTGTTTTGGCAGTCAGGGTATAACTCGGAGAGCACGTCGTCCCTGAGAAAACACAGAGGTCTCGTTAATTGCCTCACCAGCGCAGGGAAGCACCAACATATGGATTATGCCCATTTCAATTACTGAAGGCTGTATGAGATGTTTCCATTTTTCTCTGACCGTACTGACATCTGCTACCATGAAAGGGAGACTTTATACCCCCACTCCAGCTGTCTGTCTCTGAAGGGGACCGAATTTGTTTTGTAAATACTAGCCGTCAAATGAGCTTCATGCATCTCCGGTTCTCATTATGATAGAGTTTCATTTGATTAAATGCTTCCGATTCTCCTGACACACCTCAAAAGTGCCCACGGGCGAAAAAGTGGACAGTAATACCTCCAGGATTCCATTGACTTTTACTAATCAAACAAACTTGACGGCGCTTACATTCTAATCACAGTTGCCTGGTCAACTAGCAGTGCTCCTTAATCCAGCAGGTTGCCTTGCCGCAATTTAGTAGAAATTCTGCAGATTCTTGAAGTCAATGACATACTTCAGAAACTCGTTAGACGCTATGTGGGTACTCCCTCCCACGTCTCTGTAACCATGCACGGAGTGACAGCTTTCTAACAAAGGGCACTCACTAGAAACCCAAGCACTGTTTTCAGTACATCTCTAAAACAACATTCTTTCAATTTTTCCCTGACGTTACAACCCTAATCCTAATTCTCATTCTTCCCGCGGTGTCAATAGGTTACATAAGTGCCGCTTTAATTAAGGGACACTGCAAACTATTTCAGCATGTGTGCACAAAAAGGCCTAAAATGAAGGCATCCCACACGGTACCTTTGGAAAAGCAGCTCAACCAGCGTGCTAGTGCTGGTAAAGGCTCGGTAGGTGCACAGGAAGATGTGGTTGTAGTTTGGCTCTTGACAGGATGGGTCCAGAAGCTCGGCCACCAGGCGGTCCAGAGTGGTCGCCTTGAGTCGCCGTAGCTTGCACACCTGCTGCTGAGCGCAGCCCTGGCCCAGCTGTCCATCCGTGGTGTCAGGGGTCGGCTGGACTGGCTCTCTCCGCAGGGTCACGCCATACACAACACCCTCCTCTCGCTCCTCCCCCCACTCCTGCACTGGATCCTGGGTAAAGCACAGAGATGCAGGTTGGACGGATTGGGAACGAGGGACAACCGAAGGATGGGAGGAACATCATCTCTAAAACACTGTGAACGCATCCATCTACTGCATTAATCAGTGAAGGATAACAAATAGTAAATAACAAAACATTCACTGCCGTTATATCCATAGGTGGAATTCAGGCTCAGAAAGTAAAAATCCAGACTAAAATTTTGCTTCAACCAACCAGTTGAGTATAAAGAGTCACACTTGGTTGGAACGAAATCTTGGTCTGGATTTGTACTTTATGGACCTGAACTTTCCACCTCTGCATATATCCCTCTCATCTTCCAGAATATTCTTCTAGGACTATGCGTAAGACCAGAGCATTTGTTCTTGAGACCAAACACACAGGGAAAGAGGCACAACTCAACACCACCAACAAAGGCTTAGAATGAACATGTCAGGCCACAGGAAGAATCCGAGTCCAATTCAAGGGTAGACTGAGCTGTTCTGTGGCCTGGCCGTTGACTGTGGTGAAGCTGTAGAGGCTAATGACAGAATATGGGAGTAGACAGACAAACTAGCAGACAACCAGAAAACCTGGAGTTGATGGTGGAGCACAAGCACTTCAAGGCCACCATCTGATGCCACCACAAACAGCCACTGTTCATAAACACTCAGTGAAACACGCGCTGTGCAAACCTTTCTAGGCTTGCAGTGTCCACAGCGGATCTCGCTAAGAGAGACTTAAATTGCATATATCCAAACAGTGGTAAGATCAAATCGATTTACACTGCAACCTGTGTTCACGGAGGCCACTGTGAAAGCTTCGAGGACAGCGTGGCTAATGAACTAGACAGAGGGATTGTAAACAAAAGCGAACAGAACGTAAGAACAAAAGCAGCACTTCCACTGCGAATGGACACCCTGGAGATCAAAGCCAAGGCTCATGTACTATTCCGCTGTCTGTGTTCTACAAAGACATGAAGCAGAAGCCAGAAAGAACTCATCAATAAATCATTGTGCTTCCACTCGCCTTGCCTGAGTGACAAAGCCTGTTATATTTACGCACGGCAAACAGGCGAGCAGAAAACAAACAAAACTGTTGGATCGGTCCAATCCGATTGATCTCAACAATCCTCCTGTTTTCCTTTAATAATTAAATCAAGAGGCAGGCAGTTGCCATGGTATTGGTGGGAAACAGTCATCACTTGTACCCCAACTAGACAATTAGATACTGTGGTATTTTATATCATTATTTATTTAGGTATGTAAGTAAATGTTATGTAATACTGACATGTGTAACACAAGCTGGAACACGGGCATGACCCATGTTGTTGAATTACCCAGTGCTGGACGAAATCAACCTGCCCCACAACTGTGTACCGTGACACGTTCCGTTACACATAAAATAACCAAGGTCCAAGGTCAATTGGTGATTCCCCCCGGGCACGCTAAACATACAAGATGGGGGAATCAGCATGGCGAACTGCTAGAACGACTCAACCCCATCATTAGCTTTACTAATCATCTCTGGCCACACCATGGAACATTATACTGTAATGTCCACATAGAAACAGACCACTGACCATCCTGTTCAGTTGCTGGACAGATACATTCATCCACAGAAGTACCTGCCCACCTACCTACCAAATATTTAAGAGCTGCAGAAGATCTGTAGAGAGTTATCTGAAACAAACATACCAATCGCAGAGCGTCATGCAGTGAAATGGTCTAAGGCACCGTTTCCCAACCCGCTCCTCACTGAACCCCCAAACAGTCCAGGTTTTTGCTCCCTCCCAGACAGTCTGCATTTTTAGTAACTCCCAGTTCCTAGCAAGCAAAAACCGTGGATCGGGTTGGGAAACACAGGTCTAACAGCACTGTGAAATCTTATGCCACTTGTTCTACTTTAAATCTCTTCAAAACCACTGAAAGTCTCACATATGTCTGTGTTCGACAGAGCCCCCCCCCCCCCCAAAAAAAGAAAAAAAAAATCGTAAGTGAACAAAATTCGACTGACAGCAAAGAAACAGTGTCTCTCACCCACTGGATGAGTGAGAACATCGAGCAAGACAATTTTAATAGTACACAACCTGAGCGATTGTGATACTTTAGGCTAAAATCGTCACTAGTTTGCAACATCTCAGTCGATGCAATAAAGGGGCTGATTTTCCATGCTGTTAAAGTGTAGCAACAAAAGGGATTTAAATTAAGATGTTTTAACAAACGTGCAGAAATGATAATTTATGCAAAAAAAAGAAACACATTAAATAATAAAAAGATAAAGCAAAGATTTAAAACTGAGTTTGTTTAGAGGGGCGGGATTGGGGGTGTGTACCCAGTCCCCCATTATTTAATTTGATTTAATTTGTAACCCCCTCTAATAAATAAACCTTTTGGGTTTTACATTAAACTCTCTCCTACGCCCTTGCTTCTTCAAAAGATCCAATGATCTGAACACAGGTTATATCAAGAATGTTATAGGCCTGACATATTAAACAGTAAAAAAGTACAATAAACATTATAATTACCATTAATTTTCCCATTTCTCACAGTAGTTTCAGCCTACAGATGAGGATAAAATAAAAACGTGAAACTAGAAGTTTCTCTTCTTTAGGTTGTAGTCCCTGTCATGTTCCGTTGCCGTGATTTTTCTTAAATGCAAAGTACGTCCGACGCAAATAAAAAATTAAAATATATAGGTTACTGTACAAATCGTCAAAAGAAAAAAATAGTTCGCTGTTTTCGAGAAGAATAGTTTTGTTAATACAATAAAAAAATAATAATAATAGTATTCCAGGTGATTCAAGAAATATGTGATATCGAGTGAAAATGCGCTATACTGAAACGCGGCGGCGTCGCTCCGGAGTCACCTGCTCTCCTTGTGCCTGCGGCCACGCGAAGCGCGTCCTTAAAAATCAGCCCCCTCCTGTACGACAGGTGGGAGGCGACCGAGCGCGAAAAAAAATCAAGCGCGTCGCCTTCGCCATCGGATTTGACAGCGCGGTTCGGAGGCGGAGAAACAGGCGCTGCCCATTTTACAGTACCTGTCACGGCCGCCAGTGACGACGTTACAGTGCCAGCATACGCATTTTGGGAAATTCCAAGTGTCACATCACCTGGTAATTTATTTAATGCTATAACTTAGATATTGAAAATCCAGCTTGTCCATGTATGATGTGCAGCTCACAGTAGATAACAAGTACACAAAGAGGAGCTACAGAAATACTTTAATTACATTAAGCACATTTCACTTACTTAATATCTAAATAACTCATAAAGGCAGGGCTGCCAACTCTCACGCATCTGGCGTGACAGTCACGCTTTCGGACTCTCACGCTCGCGAAAGAAATCTTACGGCAAATTTATATTATTACATTATAAACCTAAAATTAGCTGCATCAAAAACGGTGGGGTAGTTTGCAAACCCTACAGACTATTTACAAGGTAATAAAACTGTCACATAGGTGTAAATGCGTGTGCGGACTTGTCTGAAATCGAAAATCTCACGCCAGCCGGCTGACAAAAGTTGACAGCCCTGTAAAGACTAGTGTAATGGATAAGGGAATTACATCCCTGAGTGGAATTGGCGGAACATATAAAAATTACATCAACATGGGATGTACTACATGAAAGAATGGCACATTAAACGCCTAAGGTCCTCATCTGTTTACATTTCTCGCTCTTATGCTTTCCATGCTGACAGCTTGACATCCTCGGTGCCCCGTGACGTCAGATTCAGTCGCCAAGGTCGATGCAAACTGACTTCTGTTTTGTTTGCGTTAGCATTCGCGTCGACGTTTTTGTTCCCTTCGAGTGGGGTGAGGCTCGCAGATGTGGGTCATGAGCTAAAATTACAACAAACTAAAGTTAGGTCAGTTTCCATGCTAACTGTGCTTAACAACTGTAAAATGGGATTATTAGATATTATTAATAATAATAATAATAAATATGATTATTATTATTATTATTATCATCATTATTATTGTTGTTGTTAATTTAAATTTATAAATCGAGCAGGTGATGATGAGATTTTGTTATCACAACAGATGTCATATATTACAAAGGATCTGTGGTATTCTACCATTCCAACATGGCACACTATAGTCACAAGTAAACACTTACAGTTGGACAAAGAACCTTTGTCAACAAACTGAGTGAACAAATATCAAAAATAATTAATTATATGTCAGTTCACCCCATCTGCCTATAAATTAACATCATCAGTGGATGAGCTACAGACAGACCCACTGTAATTAAGGGAGGGCTTTGTGGAGATTAATCAACGCTGATGAATAAGACCTGGATGAACATTACTGTGAGATCACATCCACAGTTAGTAATTCAGATAATCACTGCAGGGTCCCATAAAGGGAGTTTTATTCTGAAATGAAAATGAGCTCAGAGCTCAGGTCTGCGATATTGGTCCAGCTCTCACTGTATGAAAAGTCATAACATCTTTTTTCTTGCATATTTAAGGTTTATTTATACGCTGTGACCTACACCTGACACCGTGACCTATGGCGTGACCTACACCCTACACTGTGACCTACACCATCACCTACACTGTGACCTACGCCGTCACCTACACTGTGACCTACGCCGTCACCTACGCCATGACCTACACCCTACACTGTGACCTACACCCTACACTGTGACCTACACCATGACCTACACCCTACACTGTGACCTACACCATCACCTACACTGTGACCTACGCCGTCACCTACACTGTGACCTACGCCGTCACCTACGCCATGACCTACACCCTACACTGTGACCTACACCCTACACTGTGACCTACACCATGACCTACACCCTACACTGTGACCTACAACGTCACCTACACTGTGACCTACACCATGACCTACACCCTACACTGTGACCTACAACGTCACCTACATGTGACCTACGCTGTGAACTACACCCTACACTGTGACCTACAACGTCACCTACATGTGACCTACGCTGTGACCTACACCCTACGCCATGACCAATGCCGTGACTGACAGCGTGACCTACACCCTACACTGTGACCTACGCCGTGACCTACACTGTGACCTACACCCTACACCGTGACCTACACCGTTGTAAGCATTTGTACTTGTGGGCTGGTGTGTCTGTGTTTGGATGTTGCATATATGAAGCAGGAAAAAAAAAACATTATAAAGTATCCATTCATCAACTCCTGGCTGCATTTGTGCTGCTCCAAACTTCCCTTAGACTAATTTGGAAAAATGTCAAGCTACTAAAAAGTTGTTTTTTATGCATTGTCCATTTTAAGGTTAGTGTCTATGCTACCTGTTGCTACGATGTCTAGGGTGGGTTAATGCTAGATATTAATAGTGCTTCAGATTTAATCAGCGATATAAGTACATCTGGGATATATCCTTTCTTCACTCCCATAAAAAAATGAAAGCTACCAAGTGGACCAATCACAGAGTGGACCATTCATCATTATCCAGTCATTGATTTGATGCGGTGTCCTTCACAGGACGTCCGGGACCCGTGAAACACACATGGCATGTCACTCTGTGACTGGCTCTCTGTTCACTATAATGTAGACCCTGCTGTTCGCTACATTACATATAAACAGCAGTGGCACACGGACACACAGGTGTCTCCCAACTAGAACGCCGGCACTGACCAGAGAGTAGCGATCCGTGTCCAGGAAGTGGAAACTGCGCAGCCAGACGCCGGCCCGCGGCTCCAGCTGGACGTCCACGCAGCTCTGGTGGTCCAGGCACAGCCGCCTCCTCATCTGGCTCACCCTGGCCCATAGGCCCCGCCCCCTCCTGGCCAGCGGCAGTGTGGACCTGCGGCATGAGCTCATACCTTCTCGTTATAGGTCGCTGGGGTCCTGGGATAGGCACAGCAGAGAGAGAGAACCTGGGGTACCCAGCCACAGGCAGCAGCTCCATTCACTTATGAGGCACTTACTCAAAACAGCTGGCCCAATGTGCTTTGCATATACAAATACACAGGAAACACACAAAGGCAGGTGACTACAGAGGAGAACAGAACTCTTTCAGTTGGACTAGTAGGGGAAAAAAACCTCTGGGGAGGTCCAAGGTCAACCTCATACACGCTCAGTCTATTTAATCAAACATCCTGATGTATAAAACTCCTTAATATCTCGTTATAAAGTTATATAAGGTAGGAATAAACAAAAGCATCTGTATAATTAATCTCTTTCATTGAGTTATTTTTATCATCAACAATAATAATAACTGATTTGCATGTGGAAATAATCCATACTCATTCCAAAAAAACTAATATTAACTAGGCTAATGGAACACATGTTTCTCCGTTTACGCTATCATTGGCCAGTTTCCTAATACCACATAATTCCAAAGCAACTTTTGCAATATCTTGTGAGAAAACCAGCGGTTTCGTTTTCGGGATTCATCAATCATCTGCAGTAAAGAGAATCTACCCGGTGATTCCCTATTCATATTTTGGGCTCCTTCTCATACAGTACGCAGAGTATGACCGCGACTCCTCGGTGAATTTCAGAGCTACCAAGTCCAAGCACCAAAACATAGCCTGGCAACAGAAACATATTCTAATTAGTCATAAATCGGATGTCACAAATAGAAATACTTCGTGATATACTCACACGTTTATTTCAAGATAAACCGTGAGTCATCATCTTTAGCGTGTATATTGACATTCCAGTTTCATTGGTAACAATCAAATCCACAAACCGTATACATAAACTAAAATGTAAATTTAAGCTTTTGTTTTGCTACATATCCAAACAGGTCGAATGAACATCTCACTAACATCTGGCTATATGGGAAAGGTTTCCCCTGGCCAGATCCCGTCTGCAGCTTGCGTAACTTAGGCTCAACTGCCAAAAACAGTTGTTCACACATACACACGGGACTTACTGAGAAGATTCAGACGTGGAGCTCCAGCTGATTGCCAAGAAGGAGATTAACTTCAGGTCCCGTTACACATGGCTGCTGCCTTCCCGCATGCCGTTTCTGAGGAGCAAAAGAAAACAATTGTAGCCTAAACAGAGAAGACGTGGTAGTGTCTCTGGGTGATGCTTGGACCTGGTCCGCTCTTCAGGACAGTTACTTGCAGTTCCATGCAATTTCAAAGTATATTCTTTTGTACCATTTAGGTACTCAGCGTCCATGAAAGTAATTAAAGATCTGTCATATTAAATCATTTCGCCTCACTCACGCATTTATTTGAACATCACGCCCCATTTCTCTCGCCCTTTTCTTTTGTTTTAGTCCTGCAGTGTCCGCAGACCAATTTTCGTTTTCCCACGCACAAAACGACGTTCGAAAATACTTAAACCGAAAAACCTAGTCCACATTGACAGCGAGACTGGTTTTGTGGGTGTGCGCTAATTAATCCGCAAAGTAAGAGAGTATGAAGAGGAATCCTTCAAAATGCATATTGCTTTTCAAACGTTTATAACATGATTCTCGGTCATTTGAGAGATGGTGATCGCATCATCGGATCAGTGTGTAAAATGATGACGCCGTTTTTTGTTTGTTTTTTTACGACGTTTTCCACAAACGTTTCTATCGTGTGGTTGACATGATGCAGAAAACACAAATCGTTAATAGTCCTACGGTCGTCGATCAGGAACAAAAATACTATAGCAAGTTAACATAATTCTTTCTTTAGACACAGGGCAAGGAATTTTTCGGTTGGATGGATGGCGGATGACAAAACGGGAAGGTCTCCCTATTATTTATCTGACGGTGAATTTGTTATAATAATGAAACCCTTTCTTTTTGCCATTAAAATCTATTTCTGTTGCTTTATGCTAAAATTAAGTTAAATTGTTTGCTAATTAAACCGTTATTGCCATTAAAATATTTTTGCTGCTTTATGTTAAGATTAAGTTAAATTTCTCGCCGTCAGTGTCCTTTAAATATATGTGGATTTTAAACGACAGAAATCACATTAGCAGTTCAAAGGATGGTTTGTCAAGGAAGGTGCATGAAAGGAATGCAGAAACGCATTACGCTGCAATTACCCTATATGAGCGGTCAGGTGCGTGATCACTCCTGGGCGTAAAGGTCATGACACATTTCATGGTAAGCTTGCGTGAGTGTAACTGTAGCCTGTCACTTCATGGAGGAGAAATTTTAAAAAATTAAAATAAAAAATAAACAAAAACAATTCAAGCAGATTCATTTCAAAATCGCCTGTGTAACTATATTAATCAGCTAAATGAGATGGTGATAGCCGACAGTGTTCCTGGAGAGACTGAAGCATGCCTCAAATTGTTTTAAATACGACCAAATAGTAATGCAGCTCTTTTAGGAAAAGAGTACCTGACCCCCTTTCTGCGGTAGAATATTTACAAGCCAATTAAGTCAACTGTGTTAACGTTACTACTAATCAAAAGCAAAGTAAACGTCAGAATTTTTGTCATGTTAATTATGTTCGGACACACAAAAATTAGGTTGAACTTCCAAGTCGGAGAAACCACGGGGAATTACTTATCTGAGGCGCTGAACTGGTCTAACGAGGATCATGTGCTCTGGAGCGGGGAGCACATGACGGGCCTCGATGGAAGGTCAAGAGACGAGCGACTCACCGAGGAATCTGACTTATTGTAAGAATTCCCCTATGACAAAGCGGCCAATTCGTGTAGCGCCTAAGTAATTTCTTTGCATAGTTCCAAAAAGTTATATTCTAAAATAACACATATCACGTGATGCATCGCTACAAGAAACCGAACAGAAAATTAGTTTACTTGCAATCCGTAAACTAACAGATATATATTTTTAAAGGATGTCTTTAAATATTATACATTTTATTGTTATGCTAAAATGGGATTTTATATGCAGCTATGATTGTAGCATGTATACGGTTCACATAACGCAAGTACTATGGAGATAAAAAGCGCAGTCCATAGCAGGATAAGTGAGAGGGTGAACATATGCTTCTTGTGCTAAAATACTCAGTAACCTGTTTTAAACTTTACAGGGTAAGCAGCTGAAAAGTAGTGCTGTGCTGAAACGGTCACGTGCGTTTAGGAAAATGAGCTTCCTGTGTAGGAGTTCGGTTTATGGAATTTTCTGGCAAACAAACAGGCGAGATAACCGATGAGAAAACTACGCCCGCTTTTCCCACAAGTCTCCGCACGTACTTCCGCTCCTCTTGCAGGACTTAGCCAGCTGCCGATTTAATAGCTAGTTTGCCCCTACAGATTAAACCTGCATGGCGACTCTGTTTTAGTACATGAATGCATTTCTCATGCACGCTTTACATTTTTCTCTAGTCTGACATAAATATTGTTCATTTTGTTACCCGGACACCATTTCTAATACACTTCTCTGTGTGAAATATATTCCCCAATATATTTATTATAGGGCAAATGGGTTGTACTGCTTTGGACATTTATTTTACATGAAGATGTGTGCAACTAGAGTAAATCAAATTTCACCTGATTTTGCAATGGATATGTATCAGTAACATACCACAGCATTGTGTGTCTAACATTGTATCAACAAATTCTTTTCATTTTTAGGATAATGTATTTCTTTGTAACAGGCTGGTTATGGGATACTTGTATTACATGGTTTACAGGGTCTGAGGGAACTGTACTTTTTGGGAAACTGAGATTCTCTTCCTAGTAGAATGAGTTTTATTTATTATCTGAGAATAGAACTGTTAGTAATGAAAAATGTCAGGATTTAGCCTCAGTGTTCTGATTAAGCTGCTGCATTATAGAATGTTTGCCATAAATATCTTCCTGCTGTACAAAATATACCACCTTCAAAATGTTTGTGTTCTTTATTCTTTATTTCCTTTACCCAAGACCAATTATAACTTCTATGTTGCAGAGTAATACAAAGAAATCAATATTGTACCCCATATAACAAGGACACTCAGCGGGCAGGATGAGGACGACAAACCATTTCATGTTGCTTCATTTTCCACTTTACATTTGACTTGATTCCAGAGGTATTTGGATTAGAATCTTTCCATGCTATATGCCCAGTATCTGTCATAGTATTTGACCTGAAACAACAAGCAAGCACTCTATAATCGCCCTGCCACAGGGGTTTAGGGTCAGGATGTTTCGCAGGTATTTTCATCATCATACATAAATCGAGTATCTCAAACAGCGCATATGCCTGCTGAAGTGAGGGTCGGCTGGGCTGCCCTCCGTGAGCGTCTGCCCTCCGTGAGCGTCTGCCCTCCGTGAGCCTCTGCCCTCCGTGAGCGTCTGCCCTCCGTGAGCGTCTGCCCTCCGTGAGCGTCTGCCCTCCGTGAGCCTCTGCCCTCCGTGAGCGTCTGCCCTCCGTGAGCGTCTGCCCTCTGTGAGCGTGCCATGGATACAGGAAGGCCACGCTTTGAATAGCATTGGTGTGAGAACACAGAGAGGAGAAGACAAGGACATCATAGGATGAGCAATATCACCAAATGAGTCATTCTATACACTAAACAATGAAGCCAACGAACGGCATGTGCGTCAGGGCTGAATCGCCGCTCTTGCATCCCCAGCTCCTTGTACAGCGAAATGAATCTTGTACTGTAAGTTTAAACTACCTCCACCTTTAGCCTCCAGTGACACGCAGCTACAGAACGGCTGGCCGCCCGTGACCGCACGGCGTCTCGATGTCAGCACCGCCACCGCAAGCCGAATCCGTATGATAGGGGTTTAGTCTGCGACTCACAAGTAGGTGGAAAGAGAGAGGGGCCCTGGGTCGCGTGACCACCTCGGCCTGCTTCCTGCGGCTCACGCCGTTGTACCCTTGGTCTCGGAACACGACGCAGCCGTCTCCAAATGGATATGTTGTTTTTGGTCACGAGTTTCGAGATTTGGGAGGGGGGGGGACACTAGCTGAGAGTAAATTAATTCAGGAAAACAGTGGGAAAAGGAAACAAAGCTAAAGTTCCGTGACAGAATAAGGTTGTTTTGGGACACCTCTGTTGTTGGAAATATTATTGCCTCAACATGCTGTACTGAGATGGTAGAGACTGGTTCAGACTGGCTTCAGGCTCAAGAATCAAATAAAATGCAATTATGGTGTCAAATAACGACTAGCAGTCACTGACAACACTAAGTCATTCTCAGGCATTTGAAGGTATTTTAGATGACTAAAGCTAGAGCACGGCAGAGCCAGGGCTCAGTCTGCATGACCGCCAGCCCTGAGCATCAGGAAACGTCAGTGAAGTCAAGTTGACCCTTGTTAGCATAAATATCTTGGTATGGTTACATGGCGAGGTGGGGGACAGGAGAAGGGCAGAGGAGAGCGGAGCCCCACCCGGACGCAGGCTTTCCTGTCAACACAGCGGTTATGTGTCTATGATCGGTGCGTTTCAGGGGGTTTCAGAGTCTCCGTAATGGTGTCTGGTTTGTTCCACATCTTGCGTTTAAGTTTTCTGTTAATAAAGTACAGATGCTCCTCGCTTTATGAGGTTTGACTCATGATATTCCTGCTTTACGATGGTGCAATAGAGATGCACAGTCATTAGTCATCAAACTTTGAATTTTGATCTTTGACCAGGCTACACGGTATACACGGTACAATAACTTATACTGTCGCTAGGAGACGGCAGCACCCAACCCCCCCCCCCCCCCCCCCAGCCACGTTTGTTTTTCTGTGTTAAAATTTTTTCCCAAGTCCATTATATCTACTAAGCACCCTATGAATTTATATTGGACTTGCGATATTTTCCACTTACGAGGAGTTCATCAGATCGTAACCCCATCGTAAGTCGAGGAGCACCTGTATTTTGCTCAGTCTCTAATCACCTTTGTAAGTCATCTGCCTGATATCACGTCACAAAGCCTTTTGCGTGATATCCAATTCCCTTCTTATTTGTAATCACAGTGCAGGCCGTCCCCAGGTTGTGAACGAGATCAATTCAATAAGTCTGTCTTCGGGTCGAATTTGTAGGTAAGTAATAATACAATACAAAATCATAATAATAATACAGTAATAATAAAATTAAGTACATACGGTACAGTACTGTACCTCGAGCTCATGAACCGCTGAAGCCATGCATTGTTTAGTAGTGCGTTCGTTTGGGATTATGAATTACTGTATGTAACTCAAATTTCTAATGTAATAGACTTCATGACTGTCCGTTGTTAAGTACGACTTGTCTCAACTTAAAATCTATACTCAAAATGAATTTATGCGAAATATCATCTGATGCAACAAAACTATAAAAATCTTAAAAGGTAAAAGCTGCCCGTTAAGTTAATTTGATTTCCTACTTCTGTACTGCTGAGGTGCGCTGGTGGGCAGGGCAGCCCCCCCCCCCCGTGCTGTCACCGTCACCGTTCACTGTTTCACCAGCATGGTGTGCTGAGTACGGTGACCTGTGCCTGAAATTAAGGAACCGTCATCAAACATAAATGCAGGTTCCTGTTTCCACTGCAAATCTAGACCTGACCCTACAGCACAGACCAATGGCAGAAGGAGACGCCACACACAGACTCCATCCCCTGGACTGGATGAAGGTCCCAAATGGCTCACTGCTTGTTCTTCTTCTTCCTTATGCGCATCTTCCTCTTGGTACGTGAGTCAATGATCATCTGAGACTGGCGTTTGAGGGCAGCGCGGGTGATGATGTCACTCTCGTCGTCCCCACTTTTCTCCTCATCTGTTGCGGTGTAGGACATTTGAGGAGGAACCTTAACTTGATACATCTACTGAAATGGCAATTTTCAAAATAATACCAGGTAACAAAGCCGTGTAATTATGCGTGTCGATGATGCGCGCTTCAGGCGGGAGCTTCTACAGTCCTTTGAATAAAACCGCAGTATATAATAAAAATGGTAAACTTGATATGGCAGTTGTTGTGAGTGGTTGACAATGACGCTTAATGTTGCTGGTCCATTGTCCATATATATGGCAGCCCATAGTGAAGATGGGCACCCCTCCCATATTTGTTTAAGGAACAACCTACGCTTAAGCACTGCATGTTGTCTATACACCTATTAGAACATGTTACATAACCTTAATAAAAGATTGGTGGCAGTGATTAAACCCCCCCCCCACACACACACACAAATACGCATTTAGAGGGAGGCACACAGTGAGTGGACAGTGAGGGAGTCGTGGCTCTCACCCTCATATGGGTCCTGTCTCTGAGCCTGGGGGAGTCTGATGCGCATGTTTTGTGCAGGCAGCTTTCCTTCAATGGTGGCGTGGAACTGCGGGGGGGGGGGATGGAGAGAGCAGCACAGTGAGCAAAAGCAGTGACCTGGAGCTCGGCGTCATCTTATCAACAAACTGCGCAAACCCCGCGGCCCTTACTGCCAGGGGCCCCGTCAGAGGACACCCAGGGGCCCCGTCAGAGGACACCCAGGGGCCTCAGGAATTTTATTATATACTGTACAAGTGTCGCTCGTCACTGCTGCTCAAACACTGCATATTTAATGTTGGCCCAAGAGGAGATTCCTGTGCCCCTGAAACATATTGTCACTGCTTCATGTTTAAAAAAACAGCAGTTAAGTCAAGAGTTAAGAGCCCACTAATTAATTACACTAAATAGTTATAAATATATTACTTCAAAATATAACTGTTTATTAGAAGGCCTGCTGAAGATTTACATTTTACCTATACACAATTATTACATAATCATAAAATAAATATATGATATAAAAATAACGCATTAATAATTCTTAAGAAGCTCTCATGTTTTAAGCTATAGCAGAACATTTTAAAAGCATGAGTCACTTTCAGGGATTGTGGATGATGGCGCACGTGGCATTTAAAAAATAAAACAGACCCTTGGGGTAATTCTGCAGGTGGAGACACCCACCCCCCAGGGTAGGGGAGTGACACACAGCCTGGGTTAAACTACGTGACTCCCTGGGGTGAATCAGAAGAATGTAGAGCGCGTGTTGATGTTTTCGAGCGGAGTGGTTCCCACAGTCCCTGCACTAGGGAGCACGTGGTACTGTGATGGACCTCGAGAAGGTCAGCCTGGAGTCGGTCAGAGGGTGTGGTGGGCAGGAGTTTAGCCATTTGCCCAGACAGATGGCTGGTCAGGCTGCGACAGTACGCTTTGCTTAGTCCCGTTTTGGCAGCACGCTGGGTTTGTTTTAACTCACTTCTTCCTCCTCTATCTCCTTCATGACGGCCTCCATGTCCTTCCCGTGCTGCTCCTCCTGAAGCAGCAGGAGCTTCCGCTCTGACTGTGCCAGCAGCTCCAGGATGTGGGCCTCTGAGCTGGGGTCCAGCTCAGGTGCATGAAACTCTGTGTCCTGCTGGGAAAGAGGAGGGGGCAGCGGGGGGTTGAAGTGTGGAGAACTCTAAGAGTCACAGGAGGAATGAAAAGGAAGAGTGAATGTGGCTCAAAACTGCTGGGAAGATCCTAGTTGGCAGCTGACCTAAACATAGTCGAGATGGTTTCGGAGGAGTTTGACCAGAGTGTGAAGGAAAAGCGGGCAGTGAGAGCTCAGCATATGTGGGAGCTCCTTCAGGACAGCTGGGAGAGCATCCCAGGAGGTCACCTCAGGGAACTGGCATAGAGGAGAAATTCCCTGGAGCAATTAGGGTTCAGGGGCTCAATGGTAGGATCAGTCTGCCAAGCACGGGATTTAAAATGGCAACCTTCTGAGTCCCAACCCCCCCCCCCCCAACAAATAATTTTTTTGTTTAATACTTCTTTGGTCAGTACATAATTCCATATGTGTTATTTTATAGTTTTGATGTCTTTATAATGATTCTGAAATGTTCAGAATAGTAATACAAATAAACCTTTTTATCAGTAGGTGTGTCCAAACTTTTGACTGGAACTATTCTAGAATCTGTAAGACCCTAAGCGGTTATGGACGGATGGATTGATGGATTTATCGATGGCTGTGTGGATTTTTTTGACCGCCTTCCTGACCCCCGCTTACTGGTTAGACGTTACCCAGGAGTTTAGCCCCGGCAGTAGCACTACAGCGCCCCCTGTGGTTTCAGCAGCAGCTCTCAGGCAGACGGACGCACCAGGGCGATATGCCGCAGCTTGTCGGCCAGGTGCTCCACGCCGCCACGCGCCGCGTTCAGCGTGTCCGTCAGCCAGTCCAGCTTCTGCCGGGCCTTGTCACGCCCGTCCCACTCCCTCTGCAGGTGGGACTCACACTCGTTCAGGACACGCTGATCACTGCCCAGCGGGGACATGGGACAGGGAGACTGCATGTAGAGCTCATTTCACTATCTTTTCAGAACTACTTTCATTATTATTATTATTATTATTATTATTATTATGCAATTGCTTAGTTGACCACCCCCACCTGGACAGTTTGGCCTCCCCAGAATATTTCATGTCCTGCATCTGAGCCTGTAGCTGATCTCTCTCCGCCTTCAGCTGCTGCAGGATCTTCTCATTCTCCACCTTCAGGTGCTCCAGGTGCTTCTGCGTGTTGCCCTGGGTGACGAACCTCTCCACAACCTCCTGCTCTTACGGGCAGGTATGCGGTCACACGGGGTAGTCGTGCTAGCTGAGCATTTTCCACAAAGAGCACGCCTATTGTGCCAAATGCTGACATTTTAAATGTTCGTTCTCGCATGCCTGCAAAGCGTGGCGTTCATGCCTGACATACATGTGCGCGAGCCTGAGCCGGGGAATGCACCTGCGCATCGGTGACTCCTGTAGCCTCCTTGATATGCTGGAAGGCCTCCTCATAGGTGGAGATAGCCTTGTCCTCCTCCCCCACCCCTGTGACACTGCGCTGGGCCTCGCTGCTCATCTCGTCCGGGTGCATGGTGACCCGCTGGGCCTGGGGGTGAGTGACACAGGTACAGGTACAGCCCTGGTCTTTAATTTGACATTATCAAGAAAACTGTTCAGCCTCCATATTCTCCCTAGTCTCCTCATATACAGTGTCCTGTCTCCACATTCTCCTGAGTTCTCCTGACTCCATGCTTCCCTGTCTTTATGACCGTGAAGCACGCACCCTCCTCTCAGCTCTCTCGGTGTGAGCTCTGCGGTCCTCAGCCTGCTTCTTGTACTGGGTCAGGAGGTTCTCCCTCTCCCTGCGCTCCCTGTACACCTGCTCCTCCTGTCGCTGCAGCTCCGCCTGAGGCAGAAGAGGCATCGTTATTTAATACGGAAATTATTTACAGCTACCTGAGTCTTATTTCACAAATTAAATCCCAACAGGCGCTATCCTAATAAACATGGTTTACTATATATTATATGTATAGATTGAAAATACTGATGAGCCATAAGCCATAACGACCCACAAACTGATCAGTTTCAGGGGATACAGATGCTCCTCGAGTTACGTCAGGGTTACTTTCTGATGAACCCCTCGTAAGTGGAAAATATTGTAAGATGAATATGAATATATCATAGATAGATAGATACTGTCACTAGATAAGTAACTAAATACTAGTAATTCAAACGTAAATAAAGAATGCAAGTTTATTTATGTGATACATTGTATGGGAACAGATCAAACTTCAAAGCTGACTACTGAATGTGCATGTCAAAATATCGTAAGTCGAACCATAATGGAACAAAGCGCACCTGTACATAATATCAACATGATATGTGCGAGACCAGTATTTGTATTCGTCAACGTTGACGTCACTTTGCGTGAGAAGTGTCAGGAGCCCACTGGGGGGTGACGCACATTGGTGTCCCGTCCCGGCCACCGTCCCGGATCTCACCCTGGCAGCATCCCTGGACAGGTGTGCGTCGGCGTGCATGACCTGCAGCTCTCGCAGCTCCTGCCTCTGCCGCACAATCTCAGCTTCCAGGCCGTCCAGCTGGGATTGGAACGTCAGGCTCTCCTCCTGAAAGCGGCAGGTTATACGGGGACTTCAAAAAGTACAAATCCAGACCATAATTTTGCTTCAACCAATCAGTTTCGTACTTTGTGAATGTGACTCTTTATACTCATCTGGTTGGTGGAATCATAATCGTGGTTTGGATTTGTACTTTCTGAACCTGAACTTTCTACCTCTGGGCAGCGGACATCCATAACACAGGACCACTGGATAAAATGGGACACAGTCTAAGTCCCTGCTGGGACCCTGGCAAGGGGGAGTGCTGTTGTATTTCTGCACTGCTTGCCTCTAACAATTTCTCCATCCAACTGAGAAAATGTGTTTTTTCATGCTTGAAATGTCTTCAGCATAAACAGTGCCCAGCATTCATCTGGTTTGCTCGACGACTCCAAATGTTCTCAACTGATTAGGAAAAAAGATTAACCCTCGGTTGATATTTAATGTGGTTTTTACCAAAAACTGCGATTAACTCCTATCACTGTTAAGTGACAGCTGGCTTAGATTCAGACCTTCACAGATGCAGGGCTCAGGAGTTCCTGACAAAATCACGAGACACAAAGAACGTTGCTGAGCTACCTGCAGATGGGCTTTTAGTTTCAAATATCCCCTCATGATGTGTTCAGCCTCCTGGCACTTGAGCTGGGCCTTCTCCAGCCGGTTCTCCAACACTCGTAAATTCTGGAACATACCCAAACATACACGGAAATTCAGCGGGTGCCAGATGAGCAGAGACAGACAAAACAACCAGTATAATAAACAGCAGTCATTCAGAGAGATACGAGCGTTTGTGATCATTTTTGTAGCAGGATCTCTGCATAATTGTTACGCCACAGTTACATACGTCGATTAACTTTTTAAGACCTCTGAGTTCTACTTCTGATAGGGGGAACGTATCGACATCAGGGTCAATGCTCTCAAAGAGAGATGCCCGTGTTCACAGAGGTTACAGGCAGAGATGACAGGTGCTGACAGAAAGGAGGAGGGGTAACTGTTCCCAGAGACATATCTAGGCTAACATGACTGTGACCGTCTTGAGTGTGAGGCGTGACTGTGACCTGTAGGGGCTGCTCCTCAGCCGCCTCGCCTTCACTCTGCGGACAAGGGTGACATGTCAGCCACTGCCCCACACACACTAGCCAGGACATCACTTTGACAAACCGATGTGGCGGGTTGTGTAGAAAAAGAAGTAGCCAGTTACGATCTGTGGCTGCAAATCATTAGTGTCCTTCAGCGGTGGGACTACACAGATATATGTGTGATAGAATAGGCATGTCGATAAAACAGTGACATTTTTTCGCTGAAGGTGAGTCTACAGTCAGGCTTTGCATATATATATATCAGCTAGATAAATGTACAGCATTATACTGTATATATGTATACATTAGGGTGACCAGATAATCCACGTCAGGGAGGACACTCTGAGCTAGGACAGGAATTGTAAATTACCATTTCAATTAAAAGGACCTGGATTTCACTTGAGCACTGAGCTCTTGCTGTGTGCTGATTGGTCAGTCTCCTATAATCATGCATGTGTCACTAATACTAATGTGAAACAGCTGGATGAGTCTTTCAGTCAAGGAAACAAACCAGTCAAAGCACAATAAGTGGTGAACTATTTAGCCAATCAGAGGAGCCTTTCAATTTGAAAGTAGTTTGTAAAACCCGAAGTGGCTCAAAGTGTCCTCCCTGACATGGATTATCTGGTCACCCTAGTATACATGAATGAGAGGTGTGATGCTGTATATGTCTGTATATGGATTAATTGTGTGTTGCTGTATATTTGTGTACCTTTGCCTCCTCTTCCCTCTCCTCCACACTCTGGTGACTGGCATGGCCTGCAGACTGTGCTCTGTGGCACTGCAGCTGCAGCCCCTCCAGGTGGCGCCGGCGAGACTCTGTACGGTGCTTCAAGGCATTAAGTTTCTTTGTCTTGTCAGACACTTTCTGGTCAAGGATCTGAACAGCTTCCTGATCACCAGAGAGAGAAGGTCAGGTGAGGTTAGGGGCTTTTGTTGCGTAAAAAGATGCTACTTCACATAATTTTGAACATTTAAAAATGTATTGTGATGTTTGGTAAATGTAATCATGGTGAAATGGTACAGATTTTCAGTATAAACTATAATATTAAACAAGCAAAAATCCTCACCTTCCCTGATTTGTACCTGAAGGCAGCCTTCTCCATTCCTCTGTTCTGAAATGCGTCTTTTGTCACTTGTTCATCACCCTAATGAGAGCAACAAATAGAAATTTGGCTCCTACACAGCCTCTCATCTTCAGTATGCAGAACATGCTGGATAGGATACCAGTCCATGCAGAGCAGTGTACAGACTCACACCCTAGGAGCCCTGAGTCACACATTTACATGTTTTTGGGCTGCAGAAGAAAACACAGGTGAGACAAAACTGCTACCCAGAGAGCCACTGTGCAGCCCAAAAGCTAAAATACAGTTACATGGATATGAATCGACTGCGGTTAAGGTCGTCAGAAGGTAGCTATGTCATGTGAGAGAAGAATTGAAGGGCAGACATCTCGTGAATGCTTGGTTATCTCTACAGTTGGAATGAGGTAATGCGTCTCGCGATATTTATATTCTTTTTATTTGTATTTCTGCAGGCGCATCGTGGGATACCGCGTGCGCGTCCGCCAGCCTCCTGCGCAGCCCCTTGTTCTCGTGGCGAAGCCGCAGGATCGCCGCCTTGTTCCTCTTCATGGCCTCCTGTGAGCTCTCGTAATAAGCGCATCTGTCCCCCTCTGTTGGCGAAGACCAACATTTAAACTGGTTTTAAAAGTCAGCTTTTGAAACGTCGCCGATTCTGCATTTTTATGATTTTAGGTGAACCTGATTTTCCGCATAATCGGCTTAAATACTTAAATATATAAATGCTAGATAATTAAATTAAAGTGAAACAGCTTCTACGCTACTGTCTTTTTCTTTCACCATTTATAAAAAGTTTATTTTATTAATCAAGTTATTTACCCGGCCAATTACAATATTTTCTTTGATTCCGATTTCTAGACAAACTGCTTTAAATCGTTTTACCTGTATAACAATAGTCTATGCCAGCTGACCACTTGCATTAGTTCTACACCAAACTTTATATTTTTGATCATTTAAAAACTCTTGTTTTATAAAAGATATACATACCAAGCAGTTGAATTTTCCGTTGTAACTCCGTAATTTGGTCATGAATGGGATGCTTGATGCTGTCCAAATTGAAAGGGCCCGGCATTTTATTTATTCCTGCTCCAGAATATCAGGAATAATATGCATTAAAACAGTGATTTTATTGCGTTTGTACTATACGTATCGAGAAACAGTCCCTGATCTCACTTCACCAAAGTTTCTCCGGTCACCTAGCAACCAAGCACCTCGGTTACGACGGGCTGGTAAACAAACGGATGATCACAGACCGGCCGCTGGGGGGAGCTAAAACCATCCGAGAATCGTCTTGCACTGCAATCGCGTGTATAAATGTAATGTAATATTGTTGCCAAGCGTAACATGTACCCAGTCCTTCCCGTGAACGTAATTTGATGCTTATTTCTGTTCGTGGCCTAGCATATAGAATTTCAGCACATTGGAGGTTTCATTTGATAGTTACAGCAGGATTCATTTGACAGTTGTTTGTTAGTTTTAGTTTTCAAATTTGTAAGAAACGAAGGTTACGAAGAAAACTGACTAACCTATATTACGAGACTAACAATGCGGGTCAACTTTGAAGAGACCTCTAGAGGTAAAGGACTGTAATCAGTATTTGCCTGTCAAGGTTATGGTGAAGAGCAGCAGAAATTTTGTAAATCAGCAAAATTTTAAATAACAGAAAATGCACGCGCACAGGGAATATTTGGAAAGCCTTTTATTTCTTGTTAAAAAAAATTAACAAACAAGCCAGGTAATAGAGAGCATATCAAGTGCAAAAAGATTCATACACAACCATGCAACTCCAACTTTGGATGCAATGAGCCATTCAGAGATCTACACATATATATTTAAACATACACAATGTCTGCTTAACGGATGCCTTGCCTGTGGATATATGGCTGCTATTTTACTTCTCAGGTTAACACTGATCATATTTACTTCTGCCTTTGGTTACTAAGGGCTTATATACAAATTATATGCAATGTCCAGGATATACTATAAAAAAAAACTAAGAGATTAACATTTATTCTGGAAATGTAGAAGTACAAGTTTCAGTAAATGGCTTTACATCTCAAACATTGACCTTGTGTAATAGTTCGTGCAAAAACGTGAACTGAAAGATAATTAACAGCAAAAACAGAAAATTAGGAAAAGGACATTTTTCAGATGTAATAAGGTGACAATCCATAAACCAAACTAATCTGAGGTAGGGTTACTGCTGGCATTTACAATCGCTAAACTAATTAAACAAATCATTGTTTTGCACGTGAACAAGGACATTTTCCCCTCAAGAGTAACGTTAAGGCAGATTCAACTGTGAATGACCTTGGTATCACAGTGGAAAAAAGCATTGCTCATTTATAAGTAAAAAAAATACTAAACAGTAAACAAAACAACTAAAATCTCAAATAGACAGAAAAAAAATTATACTTCAGCTCTTCTTTACGGATACTGTAGACATCTCTTCAGCGTGCGCTTATCGAAATAAATACTACAGGCCAAAGAATCCTGCCCGTGATACAGCGACCGTCCTTCCGCCCAGAAATGAGATATATTCCTCTATATACAAACATGGCAGCTAAAGAGGACTGCTCTTGCTTTCGCTCAGCCCCTACTCCTTCCTGCATCCATGGTCTATTCCACAGTCTTCCCTTGGTTGTTCTTCTTCAGGATCTTGAGCATGTTCTCGGGCATGAAATAGGGCCTCTCCATGCTGCCATCATTACGCTCTAAATCCTCCACTGGAAAGAGAGATGAATGTGAATAGGGGCAAAGAAACATACTGAGGTGGGAGAAAGCTTTGGCGGGGGGGGGACAGTAAGCACTGGCAACGGACCGCCTTTACAGACAGACGATTACGTAATGCCTACCTGTATCGTCACGGAGTTACAAAATAATAGCAATGACGTTTTTTTTTTTCTTAATTGTGCAAGAAACACAGGCTATAAGTGTGAACTGAAAGTCAAATCATAAACCTCTGTTACCTCGATTTGTGTGCAGCCTAAACCTAATTCCCAGAAAAAGGCGGCAATCGGCAGGTCGTCACAATCAGGGTTACTTGTCTGAAATCGTCAATTACCAATAATACCGCAATATCACATAAGCATAGTGGTTACAAAAGCCTGACTTCATCAAACCCAAAAAACTGATTCATAAATTTAAGCTATGAAGTTCATTCTTAGTCAATACCCAGGCATATACGAAGAGAACAACACGACAGACGAGAGATAGCTCCCCACGGCAATGTATCATAAACAAAACCGCATTGATATTCAAACAATACAATTCATAACAGCTGCCTGGGCTCTTCTAGTGTTCCTTTTTTTGTAATTTTCAAACTGAATCACTTCACAGACCGTCACAGTCCAGAGAAGAACACATGGAACAAGATGAATGACAGAGAGGCACCAGGGTTTAAGAGAGCACATGGCAGGTCTCGCTAACAGCAGGCCTCGCTAACGGCACGCAGCGGGGATCGGACATCCTGTCCGTCATGAATATGTAAAGCAGGGAGCTGGTCATCTGGGAAGGTCAAATAGCCAGAGTCACAGAAACAGAGATGCAGACAGCAGTCAGAAATTCAGAGGCAAACAGGTGTTACATGCAGTGTTAGTACCTGCAACCCGAACAATGATGAATAATATTAATTATGAAAATTACTGTTTATGCTAAAGGGGCTCAACCCTTGCTGTCTGCTGGTATCACCGGATGAAAACAAATCTTTTTAAAAAACAATAAAAATAAAACATAAATCTGAAATATTGACCGTAAGGGATTGTTACCTTACAGTATGACCAGCAAAGCAAAAAGAACGACATGAAAGACACAAAAAAATGTGTCCAATTTTGTCCAATGTCCTTAAAATTCCTCCATCTTCAATACCTGCTTATTCGGGATAGGGCTGCAGTGAGCATGAAGCCCACCCCAAGGAGCACAGGGATAGTGATACCCGGGGCAGGACACCGGTCCATCACAAGGCAATTCAGACAGCAATTCACCCAACTGCATGTCTTTGAAATACTGGAGTAATTGAGAGTGACTTAAGCAAACCGACACAAACTCTGCATGGGTCTACGGACAGGAATGCAACGCCATCGCTGCATGTGTGAGACCCCACTGCTTTTACAGACTGAGCCACTGCACCGGCCCTTTACAGAAAACCAATACTATAAAAGCAACTGCAGTACAGCTGCCCTTACAGAACCTTTGTAAAGCCAGCAAAGGAAATTCCTGAAGTAAAAAGAAAAACATCAGGGCATGAGCCCTTTCGCCATGCACTTGTTTTCGTCGTGCTTCCATGGTTCCTTGCACTCTTTACCAGATCTCTGCACTACTATTCCTGGGCATTTTGTTGGGTTGTCTCCTGGACTGTCTCCTGTATGGTCTCCTGGATGGTCTCCTGGACGGTCTCCTGGGTGGTCTCCTGGACGGTCTTCTGGACGGTCTCCTGGATGGTCTCCTGGATGGTCTCCCCAGCCGTCTCTTGAACCGCGTCCTGGACCGTTTCCTTCTCCTTCTCCTGCATCTGTATCCCTTGTTGCTTCAGCTGTATTTCTTGATCTTCTTTGTCTTTTTCTGCTTCCCGTTCTTCTCCTTCTCCTGGGTGCTGCGTGTCCACTTCTTCCAGGGGTGCCGTGTCCGCCATCTTATCCAAGAGGAGAATGTCATGGAGCTCCGGAGACATGAGAAAAGGCCTCTCCGTGGAGCCATCGTTCCTCTCCAGGTCCTCGCCTTGTGTGTGGGTGTTTATGCGGGATCATGCGGGGGGGGGGGGGGGTTAATGCAAATCATGACAGGATAGGACAAGGGGAGAACCAAGGACGAGGGAGTCAAGGGGGTTAGGGAAGATCGAGTGACCCATGGATGTAAAATTAGGAGGGTGAAGAGACAAAAAGAGAGACAAGTTAAGAGACAAAGCCAGGAAGACCACATGCAGTAGAGATTCTGTAGGGAGGAAGCGTGGTTAAGCGGTGCAGTCACCAAACACGGGCTCTGCCAACTACGACAGACTGCACCATTCAACAGCTTTCATGGCTTCTGCTAATTTTTATAATAAACCATATGGTCCAAGTTTTGTGGATCCCAGAATATTTCCCAGTAATAGATATAAATGGAAAAAAAATGTCTTCTGGGTTTGGTACAAAGATTCAACTTAAGAAAAAACAGCAGCAACAATAACAGCTAGAAAACAACGGAAGCTTTCAACTTCATCAGTCCAGCATCGGCAAATTATATTATCCACTGGCTGGGCAAATCTCATTGTTATCATATTAATAGCATCTTCCCATTCTACAGTAACAGGAAGTCCAGTATTTTAATGCTGGAGAAACTCACAGAAGCAGAGGAAGAGCGTATCCACACACATGGCGTACACGCTGAAGAATCCGTGAGCGATGAGGTAGGAGCCCACGATCAGCGTCTGGGGAAAGACCCACACCAGCTTATCCTATGACATACTGTGACCCCAAATGGTCAGCAGAGCAATAAAGGCACTGAAACAGAATGAAGGCACATGAACTCCAGTGACCTCACTGGATCATCTGGATTTATGATAACAGCATAGCCAGTACAGTACCAGTCCAAAGTTGAGTTTGACCTCTTAAACCATGATTATCTATGCCTTACACTGGAGTGGAAGATGGACTTGTGGACTAATGAGTCAAAAACTAAAATATTTGCGTGCAGATAGTTCTCATTGTCAGGTGTGGAGGAATGTAGTTTCATGGTCTGAGTTTGCTGGTGAAAAAACCCAGGGCAATCTGATTTATCATGGTTATCGGAAGTCAAATTAAAGGTTATCACTTCAAATTAAGGCTGATCTGACAGTCTTCCATTCTGCAGAAAAGATAATGACCCAATATTGTGCAAGACAGAAAGTGAAGGATCTCTAGCGACCTGGTCTGCCCAGTCTCCCGATATCAGTGCCATGGAACTTGTACAAAAGAATTAAAGCAAAGCATCCTGTAAGTACTGAAACCTCTGAGATGAAATGACGCTTTATTCGCCATTTGCATCAGTACATTGGAATGCCTCTTTTCACATACCCCATTTTGCTCTCCTTTTGAGACACACTCACATATATAACTGACAGCAGAGCTTGGGGTCTGAGCTCAGGGCCAGTGCATTTACCTGGCTCCCCTGGAGCAATCTGGGGGGGTTAAGGGCCTTGATCGAGAAAGGCAGAGACATTTAACCCGCTGAACCACACACCCCTGAAGGGTTGGGAAGACATTTTGGGTGACTGACGACAGATTTGTTAATTGAATGTCTCGCCTTATCATAGGAAATGCTACTTTGGCACTTTTGCAAAACATCAAGAAAAACCTGTTTCCAACAAATATACTTCAACTTTTCACTGGTACGGTACAGAAACAATCTGTCTAGTTTCTAGTTGCTCGAGTCCCTGGTTAGGTCACTATTTTATTATTGTGTTTTTGTTTTTTATCCTTTTATATTTAAAATCAGACATACTCCAAATACAGGAACAAACAAAAACTGTATATTTAATGGCGGCTATCAGAGTATTATTGCTCTGTCACCATTTTACTTATAAGCCATAAGATCAGAGTATTATTACTCTGTCATCATTTATTTACAGACAGGCTATAAGATCAGAGTATTATTACTCTGTCATTGTTTATTTACAAAGAGGCCATAAGATCAGAGTATTATTACTTATTTGTAATACACACTCTCAGAACCTACCAGGATGGGGACCCAGTAGTAGTTAAGAGTGAAGCCTGAATCCATGGTGGCTCTGGCCCTCCCAGAGAAGAATAAGAATGAAATGATTCCTGCGTGAAAAAATCAGAGGAGGGGGTCTTCAGAAGGATGCAGGGGTCTACAATGCATGCACACCATGGATCACTAGTATTGAGTTATGTGGATATTTACACTTAACTGTTCGTAGTGCTGGCCAAAATGATGCTTCATGAATCATTTACTTTATTTGCGGACCCCACTTGATGGCAGTGGCGTAGGCAGAAATTGTATTTTGGGCGGGCCATTGAAAAAGTGAGCGGGCCTATATTTTTTCCTAGAAAAAATATTACTTAAATAATAATTAAACCTTAGAGAGTAGAAAAAATAATAGACAAACAAACTGCAAAAACACACCTTTATTTTGCAATATTCGGCAAAGGCAATAACAAAACACCGTCTAACCATCATGTTCAACAGTGCTCAATAAAGGCTGGACAAACCACCAGCATAGACAATAACCTGTCTGTTTTATTCAGGTTAGTCAGCAGTGCAGAGCAGACAGTTCACCCGAAAATAAAGTAGGCTAAAAGTAAAGGAAATTAAAATAATGAAAACTCTCAGCAGAGAACGGTTTGAAATAAATAAATCAGGTTTATATGAATATATATTTTTTAATACATTTGAATAATAAAAATAAACTAAAAATGTATTTTGATCAAACTTGCCTGGGTGGGCCAGGGAGTAATGTGGGCGGGCCAGTGCCGCCCTGGCCCATTACTGGCTACGCGCCTGCTTGATGGTGCTCTTAGTTTGTTTTGGGGCATGCTTTGAGCCCATTTTTGGGCAGAGAGCACCACCTAGTGGGGTCAGAAAATACAGCGAATGGTTCACGAAGCATCATTTTGGCCATCACTAACTGTATGGTTATGATATAAAGTGAAGAATTAAGGATCACTCACCTACAAGGCCAACAATTAGAAGTTTGCCCAGAAAAAGTAAGAAGTCTGTGACCTTGTCCAGGACTGCCACCCTGTCAAAGTGATGCAGCAAGATGAGTGTGAGATCCGACGACAGCCTGGAGGGGGCGCTGTTCCCGAACCCTCCTCTGGCTTATTGTGTCTTCCACCTCACCTGATAATGTTCCTCATCAGGAGAAAGAAGGCATCCCGGGCAGATGTGCAGAAGCTTTTTCCGTATATCGCCATCTAGTGCAAGCACGCGGTTATCATTCATGGAGTCTTCATCTATATTTATGTATTTAGCAGGTGATTTTATTCAAAGCGGCGTACATTTTTACATTTTTTGGGAAAGCAGGGCCAGACAAACTGGAGCAATTGGTAGTTAAGGGCCTCGCTCTGTGCCAGCCTTGGCAAAGCACACACCCCTACATACAGGCACGCGGGGACAATCTTACCATGATGTAGGCGTTTCTATTGAGAAACTTGATGAATTTTTCTAAGCACCAGAAGCAGCACTTCAAACAGCTCAGCAGAAACTTGGCAAACTTGTTCTGGGCCCCTGCCAGGTGCAAAAAAACCCAGGAACGTGACTTTCTGAGGGAATCATCTTCAGTTTTGTTCCCTCTCGAATTTTCCCTACCGAAAAACCACCACAAAGCCCACTTTTGTGCTAAATAAAATTAATTTGAACAGAAATAAATTAGATAACTAAATCACTGAAAATAACTGATCTCAAGAGAGATTACTGTACGAGCATTAAACGGACTGGCACGGCTTGTGATTACAAGCGTAACGTAGAGACTGAAATGGCAATATTAAAAATCATAGAACAACTTCTGGGGGAAGAAACACTTCAGGACCACTGTATGCCGCCCCACCTTGAAGCTTGTGATCAAGGTACTCCAGCAGAACCCTGATGACCTGGACGATGGCGAGGATCAAAGAACCAAAGGCCAGGGAGCCAGTGTGGTACCTGAGTGGGAGGGAGGGAATGTGGGGAATGGAGGTGTGAAATAAAACAAGAAGTCGTGCTTTATTTGCCATTTGCACACTGGAATGCGTCTTTTCACATATCTTGCTCTCGTTTGAGACACACACACACACACACACATGCATGCAGATAAGAGCAAAGCTTTTGGTTAATCATTTATCCAGCCCCCATGGAGCATTTTTGGGGAAGGGGGGGGAGTTAAGGGCTTTGCTCAAAGGTCCAGCAGACATGTGACTATTCTGCTGAGGATGGGATTTGAACCGGCGACCTATTGATCACAGGCACAGAGACCTCACCCACTGAGGCACATGATGGGAGCCTCGGTCTAGACTGGCAACATACACTGGTGACACACACCAAGCATCCAGCGTCCGCCTGTGATTTCACAAGCTCCCCAATCAGGACCAAACACACGAAGGCAAACAGATCTGCAGGCGGCTGAGACACCTGAGCGCCCGTCCAAGGGACGAGAAGATGGGGTACGCCGGCAGGTCTTCGGGTTTCTTGTAGGTCCAATAGTAGGAGGCGAAGGCCCCGGCCAGGGTGACCTGGCCCAGTGCCGTCACAAAGTTAGCGCACCAGAAGAAAAGGAAGAGGTTGTAGAACTGGAGGAAGATCAGGTACTTGTGGTAGTACGTCTCTCCTCCATAAAAGGCGAACAGACATTGTGCATCAGCACATGCAGATGAGGCATTGGAGGTGTTGAAAGTCTAAAAAAAAAAAAAGACAGGTGTCAGTTTCAGGTAAGATTTGAGTTTATATAACTTTTGGCAAAATCTCACCAAAAAATCTAAACGAAAACAGACATGTGACAGCATGCCGGTCATGGGTCAGCGTGCACCTTAGGGTCACAGGTGTCTCGGGAGTACGGGCACTCAGTCTCATTGAACACTTTGTAGATCGCTTCATTAGAGGTGGACAGGAAGCTGTTTAGAGCAGCTGAGGAACTTCACACTGCAATGTGTGGGACGGTGCAACATTTTCCCACCAATATCGACTTTGTCAATGAGTCTGGGTCAAATCTGCCACAACTTTCAAGATCCCACATACAGCAAATGGTTCATGAAGCGTGGTCTCTGCCATCACCGCTCTTGAGAATCATACTAAACCCTAACCCCACCCCCAATAAAAAAATATGGCTTTTTAAATTTGGCTGAATTTTATCTCTGTATTTATCCTGCTTCTCCAGTGTGGCCACATGACACAGGAAGGGTGGTGGGGGGGGGTCACAAAAGCCACATGCTCAGTTCTGTCAAAGGATACACCGCAGTGACGGCCCAGTATGCGATGACCAGGGCGACAAGGGCAAAGGTCAGCAGTGGGTAAAACAGCGAAGACATCACATAACCAATTGCCCTGCAGGGATAATGATAACCTTAATTATTATTTGTAAAACTGAACTATGGCCAAATTGAGCTTTTATTCAATCAATACTGTGCGAACTGGCATTCACAATCAAATAACATGCGAGGTTTTTACATCTCCTCTAAATGGGATTCCCCTCGTTCATGACAATGCACACAAACAAATAAAACATGAACAAAGCACATTATGAAAGCAAGCTTGAATTTATCAGTTATAGGACAGAGACGTCTGGCTCTAATCTCCTTAGACACATTACACTAAGGAGCTAGATGTCAGGGAGTTAGGGTCAAAGGTCAAACGTTCATTATAAATGTCTTCGGTGACATTCTCATGGTTCCTCAGTGAAGCTGCTGTCTTTCAAAGGACTAACCTGCTGGCCTCTTTGATGAGGGCGATGGCAATAAGGATTCTCTTCCGGAGGAAGATCAGCAGTAGAACAATGACCAGCTCCAAGATGCAGAGAATTATCACTGGGGCACAGGTGACAGAACGCAAACATGCTGTAAGCATTACCCTTTTTCCATTATTATAATAATCAACACTGGACTATTAACTGTTACACATACAGTGACAAGTCATGAAATTAAGGCTAATTCTATTTTCAAACTAAGTAAACAAGACTCACAGAAGGCCAGCCATGTCTGGCGGATTTCGAGGTAGACAGAAAAATCGGTCTGCAGTCCCAGATCCCGAATGGTGATGTTGGCACCAGGCTCAAACTTCAGTCTGGAATACTCAAGGTAGCAGTGGAAGATCCCTGTGATGCAATTCCCAAAATAGCCACATGGGGGAGACAAAAATGACAAAAAAGAATGTTTTGGGTTAAGTTTTGGCTGCATCACAGACAGAAAACGGGGATGGTGGCTCAGGTGTGAGATCTATCGGTTTTATGTCGCTTAAAATCAAGGGAGTCTTACCATATCCGATAACCGCGATGACAAGGAAGATCATGATCCAGATCATTATTCCAGCCAAAAAGCGCATGAGGACAATGAAAATGAGACTGAAGATCATGGCCATCACAAGGCCTCTGGAGTAAGAGAACCGTGTTAAAATATAGTCGACCACAAACACACGATGACGCTTAGCATGGGTGATATCAAAGCGCTCACAGAAGGATCCAGTGCCAGGACTGGGTATAATCCTCAAAGATCTTCATGGCCACCATCCGAAGTTCCCTCACTTTCATAGAACTCCTACAAAGACAACAAGAGCTATAAGCTCCCAACTGGAGCATAAAAAGGGATAAAGGCCGATCTAATTCGTTTGGCCTTCAGAGAACAATATCACTGTACAACACGCTTTGCAAGAAAAGTATGTTTAAGAGCTGGTGGCCCTACTTCGCCCCCTCCAGGAGATCGGTGGAATTTGTCGTCTCTGATCCGTCTTGAAATGTCGTTCGGTTGCCCACGACAATCACGCCATCATCGTTTTTTTTGAGAGCCGGGAAGCACCTGTGCGAAACTGAGGGGGGGGGACAGGAATAAGGCGCACGTCATGGCGAATTCACCCAAAGCTGTGCGGACAGATCGACTGAAGCGATATGTTGTCCTGAATAGACAATGTCCAAAAACGCCGACCCCCCCGGCAACGCTGGGGACTGGGGCGGCGAGGAGGAGTGACTCACAGGGTCTGCTGGGTATAAGCATGGCTGGACACAGACGGCCCTTCAGGATGTTAAGCAGATTCTGGAACATACGGAAAGTCGGGGGGGGGAGTCACAGAATGGCAGAACGAAGAGGGTCACCCAGAAACCCATCAGCTCTGCTGAAACGTCCATCCATTAGGATGATGCTTTATCGCCCCCCACTCACCCAGCTGGAGAGGTCGGCCCCTTCCTTGCAGTATGAGCTGTAGTACTTCTTATCTAGCTCATTTTTGTAGGCTTTCTTTAGGGTCATGAAGCGATCCGGACACTTTTCCACACAGATCTAGCCAGGGACACGAGCAAGTGAGATAAAAGCTGCAGGGATGCTGGGAAGCTACAGTACTGTGCAGAAGTCTTAGGGAGTCAAAGGAAATGGGTGAGGCTACGTATCTGAGTAATACGGGTATATGTGCTCAGAACAAAAAACACAATATAACATTAGAACACGTGACAACAAAAACTAACAAGAATTTCCTCCGTTCTCCAAAGATTTCCTGATATGTTGTCGGCGGCCTAAGAGAACAGCAGACCTCGGCCCCAGGGGCCCACCAGCCATTCCATGTATTCCTTCATTTTCACAACCAGCTCAATTAATTAATTAACTACATGTGTTTTAAAAGTCAATGAGGCATCGATTAGCTATACCAGGTGGTTGGTGTATTGGATGGCTGCTGCAAATACTGGGGTGACTTTAGGAGGTTTCAAAATGGAAGCCGGCAGACTTTGTCAGACATTTTACATCGACATGAAGATCATTTGAACAATACAAAACCTTTGCACAGTATTGTATGTCTCAACACAAGACAAGCCTTCCTTTCTCATCTGTGACACTATGTGGCCACAGTCACACAGTCCCTGAACATAAGACATGAGAGGGGGTCAAGGAGAGATATTACAGGAAAACACGCGAGGAAAGTAGGTGTCTCACCTGTGTGGTTGGACACTGGAACTCCAGGAGAACCAGGGGACTGGCGCACTTCATGATGTTGAAGTAAAACAGGAAGGGCTTTTTCCTGCAGCGTGAGGAACATGATGGTTAGCACAGCCCAGAAGGGGTAGGCCGCCGCCATAGTGTGCTGCGCACAGGTAGATAGTGCAGGTCCACAAAGTAAAGACCTAAACCTCTGGATCTACGTCTATGCAGCTATGTTGGATATAATTAAATTAAAATTGAGGAGTCAAGAGAGATTTCAGTTGTCAGTTTGCAGGCCACTCACTCCAGCTTGGTCCCCACTTGACCACAGAATTGACCGCTGCTGTCCGTGGGGTAGATCACCTTCCGGGGGTCGCCCTGAGACCAGGCTGACAGGAGAGGGGCAAGTTACATTTCTCCAAAATGCAAATTCAGGATGGCATCTACAATCATGCAGGTCTAAGAATATTTTTCCTTGCTTGTTACTTTCCTGTTCTGGACTGGCATAAACGAGTGGCTCCTATGAAATACGATTTATTTTATGTAATAAAGGTCACAGGAGATGTACATTTATTAAGTCACTAAAAAAGGACAAAGCTCCTCATCGCAGAGAATTCTCGAATGTTCCCAGTAGCCTGTTAGATGCTTACCCAGTATTCCCACCACAAAATACCCCAACAGGGCCAAGATGAAGAGGATGCAGCAGATAACATCAGTGCAGCCCCTGCCAATCAGAAAACAGCAGGACACATGAATGTCTGATGTCATGCCACAAGCACCCACACGCATGGAAAACATGCATCTCCGCTCATATCAGCAGCAGAACCTAACTCAGATATGACCGTTGACTTTTGTAGTTTTAAACCACTGATCTGCATAAACAAATTTTCCTGTGTTATTGTACTGTTTGCACTTGTTACTAATTTGGACAACTGTCATGCCACATATAAAAACCAGCGGTAGAGGTATGATTTATCTGCTAATTTTTTAACATGCCAGTGAGACTGTAGTGAGCAGATCGATTTCATTCTTACTTTATTTATCCAGTTTCTAAAAGTGTGTTTGCTTCGGCAATGTTTTAGGATTAACATAAACCATCTTTCAAGAAGTCTCCCTTAAAAAAATTATCTTTTACACGAACCTCATCACAATGGTATCACCTAAAATATGAACAAAAACAAGGTACTCGGAATAATCCACAGTGAAATACATCTTCTGTGGTCTTTCCAAGATAATTCACATACTTCGCAAACCAATTCCAGCGGCTTCCTGCTACAGAGATATCCCGTGTCTCGACTCACGCTTTGCACACCATGATTTCATGCTCCCCTGCTTTGCCTGTCGCTTCCTTTATAAATAATATTATTCCGTATAATGGGCAGAGTAATGAGGTCACTGCAGTGACCCAGAAGTGCAAAACACAACATATGAAGAAAATGCAAAAAAGAAGAAAACTGATTTAAAAAAATGACCGTACTCTGAGAGTTCACTGCCACGTTAGTGCTAGACGAGACGTTGAATGTTATACCATAAACACAGATGCTGCTGGCTGGCACTTAGGAACTTGTGAGTCACTAGTGTAATGTATTAATGTAAACAGCAGTTATGTAAAGAAAGCTTCCAGCTTCCAGGAAGGTTCTTTTCAAAAGGTTAGATATGACCGCAGTAGCAGGGGTTCAGTTTTGGTGTGTAGGGATTATCGACCCCTTTTCCACATCCGCTTGTCCTATGCCATGAAGCGTAGGTCTGGAGCCTATCCTGGACACTATGGGCACCAACCCATCGCAGGGCACACTCACACACCATTCACGCCTACGGGCACCAACCCATCGCAGGGCACACTCACACACCATTCACGCCTACGGGCACCAACCCATCGCAGGGCACACTCACACACCATTCACGCCTACGGGCACCAACCCATCGCAGGGCACACTCACACACCATTCACGCCTACGGGCACCAACCCATCGCAGGGCACACTCACACACCATTCACGCCTACGGGCACCAACCCATCACAGGGCACACTCACACACCATTCACGCCTACGGGCACCAACCCATCGCAGGGCACACTCACACACCATTCACGCCTACGGGCACCAACCCATCGCAGGGCACACTCACACACTGTGGGGGGGGGGGGGGGTAACAGGAATACCCAAAAGAAACCCAATAACGACATGGGAAGAACATGCAGACTCCACACAGGCAGAGCTGGGGCTGGTCTCCAAAGGTATGAAACAACAGTGCTAACCATTGTGCTACTGTGTAGAGACCAGAGCTTTGAACAGACCAGAAAAGGTTCCAACAAGAACTATTGGTCTTTTGTTGAGATATTCATTAAATTCATTGTGGGAAACATGATGAATAGAATCATGATATGCACTGTGAACATAGAACCCAAAGCAGTCACAAACTACCAGGACGTATATGTTGGCGTCCACAAGGCAGTAAATGAAAAATCTTACCTGTTATAAACAGGGCCTTTAAATGTTGGGTCAAACTTCCGAGGTTCCCCTGTGGTGACAGGAAACAGAAAGGTGTGTCCAGAGGCAGGTTAACATGGGCAGAGGCCACTGGGATATTTGAGTGCCCCCCCCCCCCTGTGATTTTCTACGATGGTGTAGTTGGCGGGTGTCGCCTGGGGGGGGGTGGTTCTCCAACGATAAACATTGCATTTTGGTTTCAATCGTGTCCCTGATTGGTTCAAAGATGGGATGCAGCATCCTGGAAAATACGGATCAGATGGCAACTCGAGGTTTACAATTTTATTAACCGAGGTTAGGCCCCTGAGCTTTGGCACGGGTACACCTGTGCATTTAAGCACCCCTGCATGTGTCTCACAGAGACACGCAAGGCTTTGAAGTGTGAAAACAAATTACAAACAGTAACCCAAGCACAGGGACACAGCTGCACCACCGCCGCATAAGCGTGCCAACTCACACAGGCATAACAACAGCAAAGTGCTGGCATGAAACGCTCTGCCAGGTGGGCTGTGTGAATGCCATGCCCACAGGCTATCAGCACCCGTATGCCCATGCAAGGGGCACTCTGCCAGGTAGGCCATGTGAATGTCACGCCCATGGGCTATCAGCACCCATATGCCCATGCAAGGGGCACTCTGCCAGGTGGGCCATGTGAATGCCACGCCCATGGGCTATCAGCACCCATATGCCCATGCAAGGGGCACTCTGCCAGGTGGGCCATGTGAATGCCACGCCCATGGGCTATCAGCACCCATATGCCCATGCAAGGGGCACTCTGCCAGGTGGGCCATGTGAATGCCACGCCCATGGGCTATCAGCACTAGGGGTGGCACGGTTCACAAAACCCACGGTTCGGTTTGTATCACGGTTTTAGGGTCACGGTTTTCGGTTCTGTACGGTTCTTGTTATTTTTTCTTTTAATCTTTAACACTCAAGAAATGTACTTCAGCATATGATATATAGCTTAATTATTCACAATTTAGGATACAGTATTAAAAAAAGTTATATCATGTAATCATGCATAAACTGAATTTGACTTGACTTAAAGCACATTATTAAAATTATTAAACATTATTAATCCCAGAACAGTAATAAAATAAAAGTCTTGCCTTAACATAAATGCTAAAACAATAGATCGCTTTAATCGCTATTACAGTTGGGTATGGGCACGCGGTCTTATTTAGAAAACATACAAAAAGAGAGGCATATAATGTTTAATCATTCGTTTTGTATTTGTCCGGTCCACGGGGTTAATTTAATTGGGGATCGTTAAAATGATAGATCACCTATCTTGATTAAGCCTGATTCGGTTCGTTATATATATATATATATATATATATATATATAACGAACCGAAATGAAAAAAATTGGTATTAATTATATTGAATGTTCTTGAGTAATCGATAAAATCAGTTTCTGTGTATGTACAAGACATCAACCTGTAATAGTGCAAAATATGTCCAGTTGATATGTCTAGTATGATGATCTGGCAATAGCCTAGCTGTAGGTCTGTGTGGTCAGACACTGTGCAATAAACAGAATTTTTAGGAACATGGCAAATGTTCACATTGCAGCATGGAAGCAGGCTCACTGTTACAACGCTGACCGGGGAAGCAGAGGCGAGGAGACCTAGGATCGGGGGAATGCGGGGTTTAATGAGCAAAAGGAACACAGACGAGCGGTAAAGCAGAATTACAATATAATGACCGGACTGGAGAAAGAAACGGAAACGCGGACTAAATACAATGGAGTAATGACAAATTTGACAACAATCAGGAACAGCTGGTAAACACGGGGAATCCACACAGGGTTAACGAGGGGGCGTGGCACACGGAAAGCGCGGACGATCGAGGCATGACACTCACTGGAGTGCTTTGTCACAGATAACTTAATTTTCTTTAACAAAGTGCCTAACCTCACATTAAATAAAGTCACACAACAAAGGCGCACAACAGTGTTCAGATGTTGTGTTATCGGTTGGCTGAAATTTAAACGTTTTCTTCAGAGACAGGGTGGTAACGCCGAAAACACGAGCTAAACGCAGCAAACGAAAGGCTACCGGAAATTACTTAGCTGGCTGAACTTTTACCGGAACTACGTCACACCGCTCTGTGCATATAGCCTATTCTTTCGCGCGAAAGCGAAACATACTGACGTCACATACGGGGCACGAGGCTACATTGCGCATGTCATGAACCGTCGAACCGTGCCACGCATGCATGCTCCGAACTGAGACAAGCGAACGGAACGGTTCGGTTTTTTTTCATGAACGGTGCCATCCCTAATCAGCACCCGTATGCCCATGCAAGGGGCACTCTGCCAGGTGGGCCATGTGAATGCCACGCCCATGGGCTATCAGCACCTGTATGCCCATGCAAGGGGCATTCTGCCAGGTGAGCTATGTGAATGTCACGCCCACGGGCTATCAGCACCTGTATGCCCATGCTAGGGGCACTCTGCCAGGTGGGCCATGTGAATGCCACGCTCACGGGCTATCAGCACCCGTATGCCCATGCAAGGGGCATTCTGCCAGGTAAGCTATGTGAATGCCACGCTCACGGGCTATCAGCACCTGTATGCCCATGCTAGGGGCACTCTGCCAGGTGGGCCATGTGAATGCCACACCCACGGGCTATCAGCACCCGTATGCCCATGCGAGGGGCACTCTGCCAGGTGGGCCATGTGAATGCCACACCCACGGGCTATCAGCACCCGTATGCCCATGCGAGGGGCACTCTGCCAGGGTTGGGCTGCCTGTGTGCTCCCCTGCCACTCCACCGGTGCAGTACGCTCCATCTCCATTCCCAGAAGCCACAGGAAACAGATGGAGGTAGCAGGGCACCATGTGCAGCTTAACGCCTTAATGGAAGCTTGCACAGCCCTTCTGTGACCAAAACAGCACACAAACAGCCCAAAACACAAGCACAAAACTGCTGATGTGTGCAGAGTCAATAGTTTTGCTAATAATGCTTAGAGCAGATGTAATTTCATATTATCCTTCATCTTTCATAACCGCTTACCCAGTACAGGGTGATGGCAAGCCCTGTACTGTCCTGTGTCCCCTGCAGGAACCAGGGGACACAGGGCAGGGAACACCCTGGACATGATGTCAGCCTAACATAGCACACGCACTCAATCACATACGATTAGTATGTCTCCAGAGAGCAGACACACTCGCACATGGGCAGTACGTGCGAGCTTCACACACGCAGACAGGACTCAAAACCCCAACCCTGGAAGTGTGAGCCCCACGGCACTAGTCACCGATCTACCGTGCTGCCGCTATTTATTTGATACAAAATTACAAACAGTACAGGTCATAAAAGTTAGAAAAACACTACAGTGTAGCCCAAACCCAACATCACTATGCCTCAGATATATCACCTTTCTATAAGAACGGATGATGTAATGACAAACCTGTCTGTTACTGACCATAAACACTGGGCTTAACTGCTTTCTTGAGCTTCACAAGTAATAAGTTAGTAAAGTCTATTTATATTATAGCACTTTTCACAGACACTGGTTACAAAGTGCTTTACAACAGCAAATAAGAAAACTGGGGATTTGAAAAAAAGAAAACAAAGCAATGAGATATAAATAAAAAGAATAATAAAACAATGAAATGTACAATAAAACAGTAAGAAAAATAAGAAAAATAAAAGGAATAAAAATTATAAGGATTTAAGAGTCTAGCCAAATGTCTAAATAAGTAGGTCTTCAGCTGCCTTTTAAAAGAATCCAGAGAGTCTGCGAACCTAAGATGGGTGGGCAGGGCATTCCGCAATTTAGGAGCGACAGCCTCACGTGCTCGATCACCGCAAGTCTGTAGACGAGTGCGCGGGACAGAGAGAAGGTTTTGATTGTTGGACCTGCGGGAATGTCCCGATGAGTGGGAATGAATGAAATCTGTCAAATATGCAGGGGGCTGACCATGCAGTGCTCTGTGTGTAATTGCGAGGATTTCAAACTGAATTCTATAGGACATGGGGACCCAGTGAAAGGAGCTAAGCCTCCCTCAGGCCTTGAATTGACTGGCAACGAGGGAGGACAGACTTATTTGAGGGTATAAAAGAGTGCATTGCAATAATAAATGCAAGATGAAATAAAAGCACGCAAAAGCATCTCCAGATTCATATAAGAAGCCATAGATCTCAGTTTACTAATATTACGCAGGTGGAAGAAACAGGATCTCGACAACTGTTTGACAGGAGTGTCAAATGACAGGGACTCGTCAAATATCACCCCTAAATTTTGTAGGTTTGATTGGACAGCAGAGGAAAGAGGACCAATGTTGTGTTTAATTACAGGAACAAAGCTGTCTGGGGCAACAAATTAAGACCTCAATCTTCTCTGCATTTAACTGTAGAAAATTTCCAGTCGTCCAGTGTTTAATGGCGTTCCGGCAATCTAAAGGCAAAGAGAGCCCAGGAGCCTCATTGGGCTTGAAGGTAAAGTTAAGTTGTATGTCATCTACGTAAAAGTGATATTTAAAATCTGCCCCCTCGGCATCAAATAAGGTATGCCCCAAAGCTGAACCTTGTGGAAGACCACAAAACAGCAGTGAGGTAGCAGACACAGAGAGAGACCACAACAGAGACCGTAAAACTTCTACCAGTCGTGAGTTGCTTGACAACCTTTTCTAGAATTTTTTTATAAAAATGGGAGTTTAGATATGGCCCTACAGTTCTTGAGCACAGAAGGATCTAAATTAAACCAACATGTAAACTTTTTTAAAAACCTAACTATGACAATATTTTTTTTTTGCCAAAAACAGGGTTTTCTTTCAAAATGAATCCAGCGCTAATACGTAAAGGCCCATTTCTTCAAAAATCGACATTCTAAAAATAAACTTTGTATCTTATACTATGTGCAAAAGTCACCTCAGAAATTAGTGCAATGAAAATCTAACAGCTGAACGTCAAGTTTTCTTTGGCAAGTTAGCTGTGAAATAACACATTGGCATAACTTCCTAAATTTTTTATTGCATATTTTAGCAGCAACCAGCATCCATTATATGTAAAATTGGGGGGGGGGGGGGGGCAAGATGACATTTTGTCAGGGGCCCTAGAATTTCCAGGTACAACTGCAACTTTAAAAAATAATTATACATGACTCACATCTCATCCATATAAATGGCTACACTACATCTCTCCCTTCAGTAAATCCATTCAGCCATTAGATAAGAGTAATAAAGAATATACTCTATTTTGTGGACAATACTGAATTCACGCACTGGAGTTTTGCGAGTTGTCTCGCGGTGTGTATTCCTTTCGCTCCTTCAGGTTTACGCCATTTCCTTCCCCAACAGAGACAAAGAGCGATAATGCAGTTCTCTATTACGTACACTGCACACATATCGGCCAGGTACAAGCTGAAAAATTAAAAGCAAGACCTACCACAATTATTTCTGTCCCCAGTCGCAGTCATTTTGACGTTAGTTTTTTCTCTTGAATGTTACTCCCTTTAATAAGCCATAACTTTTATATCTGCGTCGTTTCCTGTCTAGCCTTAGCTGCTTGCTTTGCCGGAACCTTCTGACTTCCTGGCAGTTGCCAGACGTGCACCCAGCTCTGCCCTTCTTTTGCTGCTATGCCTCATGCACACTTCTGTCTTTCACTTTCATCCTCCAGACGATCCTTTCTGCTTCTGACCTTTTAAAACCTTCTTATACCTGACGGTAGTTTCAGTCCCTTGCTCCAGCATGTGCCGAGGGTTAGCATAATGCATTTTGGCTCACGTCTTCCTTGCCTCTGAACGATGTAGATGAATAAGAACATTGTTCCCTGGATTACTGACACTGAAATTGATTTCGAGCTCCCAGAAGGTAATGTTCACACTCATTTGATGCAAATTTAACAGCAGTTTGTGGTGGATGGGGGGGTTAGTGACGAGTTACTGTTGCCACACGTCTAGGACGGCCATCTTGATTTTAACCCCTGGTTCTGTGTGGGCAATTTGCATGGTCTCCTCATATGTCCCGCAGGTCATCTCCCTCCCAGTTATGTGAATTAGTCTCTGTAATTGCCCTTGTCTTGTGGTCGAGTCCATGAGTGCATTCCCTACCATGAACCAACATACTCCTGGACTGAGCTCCAGACTCACAACAAACCTGCACAGGACAAGTAGTTATTAATATTTATCCGTTCAGCAGATGCTCACATCCCAAGTGACTTTACAGTTCACCACACAGTTAATAACAACCAAGAAGGTCACGGTCAGCGACTGCCACGGTAAAATGAGAGCATGACGGCCTTGTGAGATGTTCTAAGAATCACTTACGCAGTCTGGCCATGTTTAAGTACAAGAACAGAACCAATTGTTCTGGCCTGAAGTGCGGCTTCTAAGAAAGGGACATAACGGCAGTAACAATGCTAAAGTTTGGTTTCATTTTGCTACTAACGAGAAACCAGGGAGGGGAGCTTCAGTGGATGTTAACAAGGGTTGAGTTAGTGTCCGTATCTGCAGGTTTCCTTTCTCGGCTGCGGTACTGTATACTGTAAGGAGCACGATCTGGTAAAATGCGGACGTGTGGAACACCCCATTGTGACCTCGCCCAAAATAGTCCAACAGGGTGAAATGTAATCAAGTCAGGCTTTTCAGTAACTACCTTCTCTAAACTTCCTAACTGGGCGGCAGCTCTTGACCGGTCCCTTACTTTCTATTTTCTCTTCCATTTTCTCTTCCAGAGTTTCCAGAATGCAAATTAAAAACGAAAGCAGTGATTTCAAAGTTTCACAGACAGCATGAACACAAGATATTCCATGTTTTGTCTGGTCAGTTTTATTTCATTTGTAAGTCTACATTCAAAAAAAGTTGGGATGGGGCAATTGAGGGCCACACTCTGGTGATAAATTTAGGGCCACACTTCGGTGATAGCCCCATTAATGCTAAAAAGTCCTGACCAGACCCCAGTAGAGAATGTGGTGCAATTTAAAATGCAAAATGTGACAATGAAGACTCTGTACTGCTGCGCACCTTAAGACCTGTTGGCAGGAATAATGGGACAAAATTACACCTGAAATGCGTCATCACTTAATGTCTTTGGTCCTAAACATCTTTTTGGTGTTGTGAAAGGAATGGCAACATTACAATATGGTAAATGCTTTTTTGGCAAGACCTAAAATAAAAATGTGCTTATTTTGAAAAAACAATAAAATTCCTGAGGTAAAACTTCAAACAATGTGCTGTTGTATTGATTTAAATATAATACAGGGCAAAGACAATTTACAAATCACTGTTTTCACATTTAATTTTAATTTAACATGCATCCCAACTTCTACACAGGAATTGTACTCCTAATGGTGCTAAGTCTGATTGGATAAACAGATGCGACCAGCCCAAGAGCGTCCAGGGCTGGATGCGAGGCTGGAAGCTGCTTTTGAGGAAGCAAACAGAGGCTAGGGAAGGAAGCAGCTGTGGGTCTTTGCTGAAGTATCTAAACAGCAGGACGTTTCGGTGCAGGGCGGCAACCCAAAGACATGTGCTTAAGTGCGAATTCTAGGAGAAGTGGTGGCTGTGTTCACCTGCCTCCCCCTCCCTCATATCTGACATTGAGCCAAAGCAAACAAGGACCACTATCACTGTCTAAAAGTTGGTGCACACCTCACTCACCATCTAACTGGGACAGGTTTGAGGTTGGAACCTCTCTCACCGTCTAAGTGGGACTGATTTGAGGTCCACACCTCTCTCACCATCTAACTGGGACGGGTTTGGGGTTGGAACCTCTCTCACCATCTAAGTGGGACTGATTTGAGGTCCACACCTCTCTCACCGTCTAACTGGGACTGACTTGAGGTCCACACCTCTCTCACCATCTAACTGGGACTGATTTGAGGTCCACACCTCTCTCACCATCTAACTGGGACTGACTTGAGGTCCACACCTCTCTCACCGTCTAAAATTAATCAGATGCACAATAACAGACAGGACCTGATGTCAATAACCCCACTACAATACAGGGGACTGATAAATAGCGGGTTGCTACACAGCTGCTTCTATTACTGCTAAAGCGAGCTGGAGCTGGGAGCTTCCCGCTTATTGACACTAAACCCCACACCCACCGGGTCCCATGCACACTGGAACATATGACTAAGCGGCTCCAAAAACCACAGCCGAACTGAAGGGCGGTTAACAGTGTCCACAGGCAGAATTAACAGAAATCTTCGGGCCCTGAAGGATCTGATCAGCAAGGCTCTGGTCAAAGCTATTGGCCCGGAGGGGCAACGGCAACGGCTCACACAGAAGGCACCGCCGCCACATCTACGCACAGCCTCCCCACAATCCCGAAACGGTCCAAAAACGGGGTCGATTTTCTTCCTCGCTGCTCTGCCCTCGTGCCCCAGCTTGTCTGCAGCAAACACCATTCGGTTCCCACTTTGCTTCTCCCTCCTCTTGCTCCTTCCTCTCGCTACATACCCAGGAGAAGGCCGACAGCCAGACGAGCAACAAAGGCTTTGTACGAGGATGTGCCTTTGTAGGCTCCCGACAGCAGTCACACGCTGGCGGGGGCCTCCTGTGCTCTGGGGTCCACGCGGAGCGCGTCAGCCGGCCCAGATGTGACGCGCGTACCGGCAAAGAAAAAGCCGTCAGCAGCCGATCTGGACAAATATCTTTCCCACGCGACATGATTGGTAGCATGAGAGACCAACGCAACGGTAGAGAGGAAGCTGATGTCAGCAGCACCGTCACTGTCAGAAAAAAAGGAAATGCAGTGACGGCTGGTGGACGATGAACGCAAGAAGACAGTTTTACGATAAACTGTGTTTATAAATAACAAAACTGCAGTAATGAGTTGCTTCAAAGTTACTCATTTCTTAACTCAGTCACAAAAATAGAAGAGTTACTACTTCCTCTACCTCGATGGACCAGCTGCCTCTGCTGAGAAGCCAAATATACCGACTGCATGCTAAGAAAATACGATAAATACGGGTCTGACAGCTACGCTTTCAGTTATCCAGTGTACATGTTTCCTGTTTCTCTTTGATATGTCATTCTAGGGTAAGGAGTTCTATATAAAATACCACATATTTTTGAACATGGATGATTTACCTGCAAAGGAAAGCAAATAGAAAAAGCATTCAGAAACATCCGGACCTGGTGTCCAATGGAAGCTTCCACAATGGATCTGACCATTGCTTCATTGACTACATGTAAATATCATAACAAACAAAGAAAGGTTTTTAATCTTAGTAGTTAAGTTTTCATCTCATTTGGTAGTTCCTGCTTATGACTGTGGCTACGCTGTGTATCTAGATAATCTGAATTCGTCATTATGGGTTCCTCATGTGACAGAAACAACAGTGGCCAAACCAGTCAAGGGGCACAGTCCCCCCCCCCCCCCGAAGGCAGACCCCTCCACAACTACAGGTACCCCCCCTCCAGCCACCCCTAACACCACCACTTCATTGGTCCTGAGGGATCTCAGTCACAGAATGAAGTTTTCTGCAAGTGATGAAACTATCATTTCACATTTCCTCTTTGGACAACATCACCACCACCCCATGTCCCTCCCTCTGGAGTTGCCACCACAGACCAAGAGGCTCAATCAGAGGATAATGACTCATGGAAGGAGAACATCATTGCAAAACACTAATGGGATATGATTACACGACTCCAGCGATTACATTTCTCCATCCTTCAAATCCATGACTACAGTCATCCAAATAAGGTGGGGCCCTTCTTCTCCAGCTTGACAATTTCAATGAAACACTGTTACAGTTACAGCATAAAAGTAGTTACAGTGCACGAAAATGATACTTGGTAGAATTAAGATTTTGTCTTGTTATATATGAGATTAAGCTAATAGGATTTAATATGAAACAAAAATGAAACAAAATGCATAAAAAAAACACAAGCGCAGACTACCCATGTCTATTATTTAAAAACTACTATAGCAGTACTTAAATATCAAAATCTCGTGCTTCAAATTCGCTCAATATGCAACATTTACTTTAACTAATTAAACCCATTTCTGACACTGGATTACTTTGTCCTAATATTTGCCAACATGATATGTTATTTATATCCGTGCTGATAGGGAAATTATGAACGGTCGAAGTGGTCTTTTTGTCCGTTTAAGACGGACATCTATGACAGATGGATACACGGGGCTGACGTGCAAGGGGCGAGGACATCGCCTACTTTCTCACTAGTCCCTCCGGCCCGGGCGCTGTGCAAAACAAACTTGCACAAAAGCACATAGAAACTCACAGGTTTAACAACGCATTAAGGGAAATATACTCCCATCTTTAGAACGGCAGGCGATTAACAAATGCATAATAATCAGATTGCAACAACCCACTTATTATCATGTATTTTGAGAAGGAACGTTTGTTTTCGTATATTTCACAAAAATATAATGACGTCGGGTTTCGTATTTTTTGAGTGAGGAAATAACAAGACTACTATGTTTATACGACGTGAAAACATTCGGATTGACTGCATGTTGCATGGCATTTTAATCTTTAGCCAGGCGACCAGTCGCCTCCACCCATCTCACACTCATTGTTTCCATAGCTCCGCTATCCCACGTTCCAGGGGAACAAGAAAAGCATAGCAAAATACAAATATTTTATATCTCCTTACCAAATTTTGTGGAGTCTTTTTCTTGTGGTTCCATTGCGCTAGATTAGGCTAAATATGTATATATTTAATAAATAAACTTCATTCAAATTATTCAGAAAGAAAAGGACGAAATCATATACATAGAATTCATCACAGCCTACCGATTTAGGCGAGGATTGCAACTGGAGGAGTCTTGAATACAGGCAATCGCCAAAACAATCCATTGGAATCCCTGCGAATGCAAAAGCCAATGGGATTTTCAGTTCTCACTGATTGACGGTTGAATACACCAGTGACTGACATATATAGGCGGGCAATATGATATTTATTCGTCTCTCCAGCATTGGAATTTGTAGTCTGTTCTTACATGCTTTGTCTGGTAATGGGTCAGTGTTTACTGTTGCAAAAGTAACTCATAACATTTTAATGCATGTTATAGCGTATCTTCGGTATCATTACGTTTAACGATATTGTTCATAAATATAGCCTTCAAAAATCGCGACGCAGCTCGTTTTACATCAGATACCGTACATGCAGTTTTAATGCAGAGAAGTACTTCTAAGTCGGAGCTATTTAATGAAAGGCTGGCTTTGTGGTAAGGTTTTGGGCTTAGTGATTTATAAATTTTGTGTAACAGTAGTTTGCACCATCGTTGATAACCTGCCCGCCTACTGTGTTTGAAAATATTATTTAGATAGATTAATCTCCATAGCTGCAATATCAAGCAGTTTTAGATAGTTAAAATGGTGGCGTTGTGCAGAAGTGTGTGTCGAAGGATACTGTTATTTCGCGCCAGTAAAGCAAACGAGAGTGTGTAATAGGTGTGGACTATATCCACAGCTGAAATAGCTTCAACAACAAACACTAGCTGTACAGTCTTGCCATATGTAGGAAAGCATGTTTTCCTGAACAGAGATGATAATAAATCCCACCATCGCCAGGCCATGAGAACTTAAGTCTCGGGCAAAGTCGTGAGGTCAAAACGTGGGCTTATCTCGTTCTCATTCAAAACATCAGCGCCAGCCTTAATCAACACTAGCAGATTTCTCAAATATCCGGTTCATGGCACACGTGTAGAAGCCATTCAGTGAGGATATCTAAGCACAATCCGACGAAAGACACGACCGGTTTGTTTCACCAAATGCAAGGGAGCAATGCGATGGATGCATTTTTTGTTGAGCCTCTATTGTAAATGAACACCCAAATTCATTTACAGTGAGTTTTTAAATTACCCTACCACACAATGAAAAAGCAGAGTTATTAGGACCCTAATAGAACAAACGTTTTCTTTTCTCTACACACTACATAAACTTACCGTGAACTCACACACATATATATATATATATATATATATATATATATATATATATATATATATATATATATATATATATATAATCTCAACAATTACATACTAGCCAGTTGCTTTGAAAGGCTGGAAGAGTATGTCACGTAATGAGAAGATATTTGAGAACTCCAGTAGAGTTCAGTTCCAGCAAACCACAAACACAGTACACGAAACAGTGAGCTGTATACTCAGTACGTGGTTCATTGTTATGTTTTCTAAATAAAGGTATAAAGGACTGAAACCATTTATAACCCTGTTCTACCTTGTAGTGGCACTGTTGCTAAATACTGTAAATGCCACATTCGTGTTTCACATCAGCAAGAGTGTTAGATGTACGATTGCAGTGAGTCAGATCTTACTGGTGACTGGAGAGGGATCACGTTTGGAGCACGTGTAGCAGCTGATGTGCCTACAGTACACAGCCAGTAGAGCTGTTAGACAACGTGAGAAGAAAACTGATCCGGTCATACAGTCAAGTTGCTGTCAGTGATTGTAAATTATGAATGCAGTGTAATGGTGGGCTAGTAGAGTAGAGTGTGTATTTGTGTGCTTGTCTACTGGATGATCTTAATACCTCGTTATATCCAGTGTGTCTAAGACTGTAGCACTAGTCATGCAAAAATAAAGCTGAAGGAGGCCTAATCAGTCAGTATTTATTTGCTTTTTGGTTACAACCAGGAAATTGGGCATGGCTGCATAGTTACAGCTGCCTTACAAAACAATGTCACAGGGCTAGTTTACTCAAAATGGTTAGTTCTGAATCTCGCAGTATAGTAACCAAGTGCCACCAAATAAAAACAAGAATAAAAACAAGAAAAGAACACCAGCTGGATTTACAAATAGTCATAACCTAAAGGCGGGCTGAATAGCATGCTCTCTGGGCTTAAATAATAAAAAAAAAAATATATATAAAACCGTAAACTTCAAACCTAAACACTATTATTTTGCTTTATAAACCGCTTAATGCATGTAACTTACACCGTGGTATAGATTTAATTTACCTTAATTAGACTGTAGATCCTGTAGTGTGTGTGCTCTGGGATGGACTGACCTCCTGTCCAGGATGTACCCCAGCCTTCTGCCCTGGGCAGCCTAGGATATGCCTGACTGTCCCTCTGTGACAATGACCAGGATAACTGAGCAGAAAATGGATGAAAGTTACATTTTGGTTAAAATATATCTAAAACTGGTATTCATGTTGTTATGACTGCAGAAGTAAAAAACCTACACTAACGTTCGTTTCTCTAAATTCTGCTCAGCACCAGGCATGAAGTAAATTTGCCCGACAAAACTTGAGTAAGATAAAATTTCTTTTATAATGGTAGAGCCCCCTGTAGTTGACAGCAAAGAAACAGTGTATCCCCATTACATTTCTGCAACTCCCCTTAAAAGGCAATCTTCTACCCCATTGGTTAAGACAGGGGCTCTTGTCTGTGTGCAGAATGTGTGGTGACCCCGAAGGTGATGACCTTCTCTACCTCTGCATCCCTTTAGGCTCATGGCCAGTCAGCCTGTCTCCACCAGTTGCACCCCATCATTGTAAACTCCTACCCCCAGGTTAAACAATACTATGCAATTAAGCAAATCACACCATTCCCCATCTCATCATATATTTGGACCATTAATCTATCTCGTTACAACACATTCATTATACCATATGGTCCTCGAAATAGGTGAATACAGCAAACATAAAAACATAAGCCTCTTTGTCTCCATTTGATATTTCTGACTGCTTACCGTTGTCTTCCTCTGTAGCACGGAGCAGCAAAGGAGCTTCAAGTTATCTTCACAAACAGGAGGTTTCAGCTCCTGGTTTCAGGGTCAGCACAAGACACACACACAAAAACATTGCCTGAGGCCTAAGACACTGACAACAATCGCACTATGCACCTCTCCTCAACCCTACTGGAACTTTTCTTCGACAAGATATATATACTATAAAAGTAATGCCAGAGTTCTGTAATAATTTGTTGCTTAGTTTTTTTTTTAAGTTTTGTTTTGGGTGGCAGGGTGGGTAACATTCTTATCTCAATCTTGCCAGAGTTGTATACATACACAGGCACACACACAGGTTTGTAATTATATCATCGTGGGGACTCTCCATTCATTTATATGGGCAAAACCCTCATCCCAACATGACAACCTTAACTCCTACCCAGCCCAAAACTTAATTATAAGTAACCAAAGAAAGTACAAGACTTTTGGCATTTTTAGTTTTTTGATTGCATTTCTTGTGGGGACCTGAAAAATGGTTTCCACAACGTCAAAATAACAGGTTTTTATTACATTGTGGGAAACATTTGGTCCCCACAATGTAAAATAAACATAATCCACGCACACACACTCACCCAGACTAAAGTGATTCTTATGATCAAAGTCTGGATACGTAAAACCTGGAGAAATGGAACATTAGGAGGAGGACTGGATCAGATAAATCGGAATTGCTGGCAGGTATGTATCCCAGCTGGGGTCCAGGATATACATGCACACATATCCGCACCACGTGCTTGGAATCACTTGTGAGTCTCAGGCTGGCTATACAATAAACCACCAACAGAGGTCACTACTGACCCTCAAAAAATAGTGGTGATCACCCACTATGATATTTACGGTACTGAATACCACTTCTATACACAACTGAATTTACTCCAGACGGCGCTGGACTGGGATTAAAAATTGTCCCTGGGCTTTTTTTTAGACAGGCTTGCCACACATACATACCCACGATAGATTCTGTCAGCCGACAAACCTACTTGCCTTTTTGGAAAATTCCCAGTATAGCAGATGGTTAGTCCAGGCATCCCGCCAGAGTGTTCTCCTATAGCGGATGAGTGGATGGTTATTATTATCATTATTATTCTTACTGTTGTGGTTTTGTTGTTCTTGTTTTATAAGAATAATTTATTTTAAAAACAACCATAACTGCTTCTGTTTGCTACACAGTGTTCTTTTGCCAGTGAAAATTAATTCCCCCACTGTTTTTATTATGCGCTCATGACATCCTTATATTCTGAACAGGGCGGTCTGGACTGCGTGATATATTTTATGTATATATTTGATGTATTGTGGTTTAAATGTGAATAAGATCTCAAAAGTTTGAAGTTCGAAATAATGACCAATGGAAAATATTTATAATCGAGACTGTGCTGATTTCTAGGATTTAATGGGACTCATATTTCTGAAATTATTTTTGTAGGTGGCATGTGTAATATTGTCTATGCTGAAATGTCACTATTATTTCAGCTATAGCTCATTTTTGTAATATGTAAATAAACCTGCTTACGCCGTGGTCTTTTGCCCAACAGGTGGCGCTTTGCCCCAGTGGGTCGGACTCTCGCTTTGCACCTCTATGGCTGTAGATTTAAAGCTCACCCCGTGTGTGTGAAGTTTCCAGGGTTGTCCAGGGTTCCCAGGTCCCCACAAAGATCTGTGAATGCAATCGAAAACCTAAAAATGCCAAAAGTCTCGTATTCTGTTTGGTTACTTATGGCTAAGGTTAGGGCTGGGTAGGGGTTAAGATTGTCATGTTGGGATGAGGGTTCTGCCCATAGAAATGAGAGTCCCCACAAAGATATAATTACAAACCTGTGTGTGTGTGTGTGTGGGTTTGCATAGATCACATTTGAGGACCAAATTGTCCTTAATAAAAATGTCTTGTATTTGGGTTGGTTACTTATGGCTAAGGTTAGGGATGGGTAGAGGTTAAGGGTGTCGTGACTGGGATTAGGGTTTTTCCCACAGAATGAATGGACGGTCCCCATCCCCATTTAGATAGGTACACCAACATGTGTGTCTGTGTGTATGTCTGTGCATCTGTGCATCTGTGCCCTGCAATGGCCTGGAATCCTGCCCAGCCTGTCCCCTGCTTTGTGCCCTGTGCCTCTGGTGTACTGATGCTTGATGCCCCATCACAGTCATCATAATGGTGGCCCCTCCATGACCCGTGTGCCCCACGGCTGTTTTACAGCAGGATACACTAACTGCCATTTTAAGAGATTAAGGAAATAATCAATATGACATCATGTATTAGCCAGGTTCTGTAAAGGTTCTTGAAGAAAAAAAAGCCTTTATTGGTCATTTTCATTGATCTGGGATGCAGAATTGTGTATTAAACCAATTTTTGATGGCAGCCCATGAAATCATGTGCGACATAATACTGCAAATGAACATTAAACTTAAAATCTTAATTTTATTTCCCAACAGCCAAAACATATAACATAAAAAAGGAGAATTATACATCTACCCTTTGAGAAGTACTTTGAAATCTAGAAACTCTGATCATTGCCCTCCTGCTGACCTCACCTTAGCAGTGAATGAAACTCTTTCAATACCCTGTTCCCACTGCCTTTTCTGTAACACAGAATAAGCCTATAGATTGACATAATTATGTAAAAAATTTTATTAGGTTCTTGAAGAATGAATAGAATCGGAATACTTCGCTCATCCACATGGGGAAATTCTCGTTTCATCTATCCAATCATGTTTTCCATGAGAGACAAATATACAGATGAGAGCATGCCTGGGGGGAGGGGGGGGGTCACAGGGCAGGGCCAGCCAGTGTGCAGCATCCCAGGGACTGGGGGTCAGGGTCCTTTCTCAGTTTGTTGGCCCTGGGATGTGAACCAGCAACCTTCCGGTCACAGCCCTAACCTGCGGAGCCACACACTTCCCCCGGAGGTCTGTCTCTGTTTTGGTGAGTACGTGTGATTATGGTTTTGTATTACAGTATATCCTACTACATGCGTCAGCTACGAAAAATAAGGTGACGTTTACCCTGTGTTTGTTTGCACCTCTCACCTGGTTCCAGTCTAAACGTTACGTGTGTTGTTTAAACACCGCATGAATAACCTCAGATAACATGGTGTCTCAGCCAGTTAGCAGTGTAGCCTCCCACTTGCTTGCTGGGGTAGCCTCCTGGCTAGTCCGGATTCTGCCCCGGATAAATGGGGGGGGGGGGGGGGTAAGTGATGTAGACAAACTAAAAGGGACAACAGATTTAAGTAACCCTCTAATCTCCGTGCTGCCATTTAGATTATTGAAGACCGGGAAAAGTACAGTCAGTATTATGGATGCAGTATGATATGAATATTAACCTTGATGGGGGCACAGTTTTAAATGTGAAATGTGAAAGATGTGATTTCATCCTCTGCCATTACACAACCACAGAAATGCTTACCTGGGAACAAACCCACTCAGATTCCCAAGATCTCATGGTCCTGACCTCATTACACAGAAACAGAAGGAGCAAACCAGAAATGCATAAATTCATCCTTATCTGATTTGCTTTTATGAAATGGAGAACTAAGTGGAGAACTTGGGTCTAGAGGACACAGCCCGGTATTAAGGGAGAAATTATGTTGCAAAGGAAGGGATTTGTCAGAGGTTACATACGTCTCGGCATGTGAAAGGTGGGACAAGCAGGGCCAGTTGGGGAGACTGAGGAGAGGAATGCAGGCAGACTGGTTGGCCTATATAATATCCTATGGTTTTAAGCTGAGGGAGGGGGCTTATAAAGAGGACCGCTGTTAATGCCAGATGAAGGACTTGGGTGGTGACTTGTAACTTGAGTATATTGTGTTAATTTGAAATGGAGCTTCTTTTTCCATTTGTACACACTTGTTTTTCAGAGGTTTTTGTTTCTAGGGCAGATTTCAAAGCTTAAAATGATGCATTTTTGTATTTATAATATCAGAGAAGGTTGCTTGTTTGCACTCAACCTTGAATTGGATTAGCTGTTGTTCTGTCATTCTGTTCAAGTTCAAAAATCCTTGTCGAAACCACTGCATAATCTTGCATGCGCTCTGCAAGGCTTAAAAATTTTGAGCGAGTATTTCGGTTTTAAAGTCATTTTCTCCCGATGGGTTTGAAATCACGCTTGATTAGAGTGCATACAGTACTGTTACGTGTTCTGTATGTACCGGGGTTAGCCAGTAGATGGTGTACTGTCACATGATGGATGGCTAGAGATTGGATAGAGAGGTTGTATTTGTGTTACTTTACCTGAATGCGTTTCCATGTTCTCACTGTTTGAGTCATCCATACAGTTCTATTTCCCTCCTTAGAAGACATACACATCCCATCTACAGATAAAGCATTGCAGCTGAAACATCCAATGGTCAGTCTGTGTCAAATTCCTGTGCATTACTGTACTGCTAAAGCACAGTAAAGTCCGGAACTGCATCTGCCTCCCAAAGTGTATTTATCGACACCACCAGAGAGGTGTCACCTAACTGGTACTGTACCTACCCCCTACAGTTCACTGATCATCCTCACAATTCAATACAGCCATTTGTGTGGTTAACTGTCTATAGATTTATTCACAAATATCTATTGGTCAAACATCATTTGGTCAAGGAGAAGTATTGCCCATGTTGTCAAAGAATAAGCAAGAGCTAATGGTTTTCAGCATCACAGTACGCTTAGACAAGCCCCAGTTCTACCATGGGTGGCACAGCAGTGGAGTGGTTGGCACTGTTGCCTCAAACCTCTGGAACTAAGTTAAGAATTTCCATCATAGTGTCATGCCCCGCTCGTCTAATCCCCGTGTGCCACACCCCCTCCCTCACTGCCTCGTGTGGAATCCCCATGTCACCGGCTGTGTCTAGTTTTGTTCAGTGAAGTCTGGTGTATTTAAGTACTTCCCTGTTCGTCTTCCCCCAGTCCTGTCATTGACGTTACATCCCGTTTGTCCCCTGTGCCCGACTGTCTCCCCCGTAAATCCTTGTTTCCCCAATAAACTCCTTCGTTTCCCCGACTTCCTGGACTCCCGCTCCTCTGTCTCAGTTCCGTGCCGTATTTCAGCATGTAACACATAGCTCCGTGTGTTTGGAGCTTCATGTTCTCCCCATGTTGATGTGGGGTTTCCTCCCAGTACTCAGGTTTCCTCCCAGTACTCAGGTTTCCTCTCAGTACTCTGGTTTCCTCCCAGTACTCAGGTTTCCTCCTACAGTCAAAAAACATGCGGAGGTTAGTTGAAGTTACCAAATTATGCTTAGGTGTGCTTGTGTAACTGAATGGTGTTTGAGTGTCCCTCACGTCCCCAACATCCTGGGTTGTTCCCTCCCTTACGGGCAATGGTGTTGGAAGGAGTCTGATGGGGGGGACAGAAGTTACCCTGGTGTGACATTGCTATGGGTACACACATGCAATAGTCACACTGTGAAAGGATGCAATGTAATGAATTTCAGAATAACTCTTAAATGATCAAGATTTCATTTAAAATAAGACTAACAACCGTTTAAAGTCCTGTTTCACAACTAAACATAACTGATCCATATGATAAAATGATTTTGTCTAATATAAGACTACAGTCTTCATTAGGTAGGTTATATGTTTTATCCTCATGATCTGTTTGTGTAGCAAACTGGCCTCAGTAACACGTGGTTTTAAAAGAAAAGGGTCAACCACTACGAGGTGTGCAGTTACGCAAAAATAATCATCACTTGGTGTAACCAAGTTGGGGTTGATTATTTTCATATAACTGATTGCCTTGTCATTGTCATGACACAAAAAAGGAATGACTTGAGGGGCAGGCATAAGGTGAACTAAAATCAGCTTTATTGAGCAGAACAAATTGGCATATGGAAACAAAACAGGAAGACTAGCACAGAGAAGAGCACAGGAAGCAGTATGACTAACATCAATGACCAGAGTACACAACAGGCAAACACTTACATACAAGGACTAACGAAGGGCAAACGAGAGGCAGGTGACTCCTAGGCCCAGTTGTTCAAACAATTTTATCCTTATCAAAGAAATCCGGATTTTGAAATCCGTTGTTTTGCTATCCAGGTTTTAGTAATCCATTTTACTTTTATGCCGGTTTTTCAAAGCAACGCTGGATTGGATCACTGTTATCCAAATACAGAATTTTCAGGATTACCAAATCCGGTTTACTAGTGCATTAAATGGAAACAACAGTGTAGCCTACTGGCTTTATCAAGAACAACAGGTAGACCAAAAATACCAGTGGCCACAAATAGCCATTATGTGTTTTAATTTGAACAAACAGAAAACACCACAATAAACCAGAGCAATCTCCAATGTTCTCTCCAAATGAGGGACGGACTGGCCATGCGGTCAGGGATGCAACTGTAAGACATTACTTCTGACTGATGAATTGAGTCATAGTAATTGTCATTTTCATTAAAATACAATGGACAGTAGAGCATATTGTTTTGAGCTTTGCGATTTTGTTTGAATACAGATATCTCCCAGGGATTTTTTTCCCTTGACTATACTGAAAGGCTTCATGTTTTATTACCTACTTTAATTTCACTGCCACTGTCCTACTTCAATAATTGTACAAAATATAAATAAATGCACATATCATCAGCAAACATTACTTTTGTGATCAATTTTCAAGTTTTATTTAATTTTGTACCAGAAATCCACCCTTGAATTCACCCTTGTGTTGAGATCAGGATTATCCTGATTTTTTGGATGAAATGTACCCCAATTCAAACAAACTTTTGAACAACACAAAGTGAAGGTTTAATCCAGATTAAAACCGAGATTGGATTAGGTGATCTGATCTGATTTCAGAATCCCTCTTCTCCCTTGGAATAACCCACTTTCAAGATTCAATCCAATCCGTTATCTGAAATCCCTTTTGAACAACTGGGCCCAGAAGACGCAAATTGAAGAGAATAGAATGGCCAGCAGTGTCCTCTGCTGGCCATATGGGAGAACGACAGTCATGGTTTATGCAGCTTATGGCACCACTCATGAACAAAAATAATAATAGAATAAACTAGTCGTAGTTCATTTTTCAGAAGAGAATTATTTCAATTCACATTTAATAATGTTCCAATCTGCACTTAAAATATAGTCCCTATAAGGAGAGAATGTATGGTCAGGATTCTCCTTGGAAGCAGCAAGACCCTTAGCACCTTTCGCAAGTGGTCACTGTGTCCCTGCTGAGTTCATTTTTGGTAGAGATGATAAATATGTGGTATATAATATTGTGATGTGGTTTCATTCCATGTCAAATATAAACTATATATATAAAAATTGTTGAAAATCAGACTACACTCACTTCCACATAATGAAAAACAAAACATAGAATTAATTTATTTTTTTTTTGCTAATTTATTAAGAAAGAAATATACATATACATCTTCTGCCACCAGTCTGCCGCTGCACACACATCTATGGGCAGTTCGGTAATGCCCATTGTCCTCAGAATGTTTGTGGGCAGTGGGGGGGGGGGGGGGGGGGGGGGATGGGATACCCAGAGGAAACTCCATGACAATTCAGGGAGAACATACAAACTCCACACACATGGAGCCATGGTGGAGCCATGGTGGAGACTTAAACCCAGGTCCCAGAGGTGTGAGGCAGCACTGCTAACCACTGTGCCGCAATGCCACCCAATGCTAGCATTTTCCAGTTTTTGGATTACATTGCTAGAATTTCCAGACTGAAATTCAGGTATGAAACACTCAAATAATATACATCATAAACCCCATTTGCTTATAACGAGACACACATCAGAACAATGTGTTTTTATTGAGAAAACATTTTAACATTGATACAACCAATCAAATATTTTAACATTGCACACATTGTCAACCCAATCAATTAATTTCAATTTATTTTTATATAGCACCAGTCGTCTCAAGGCGCTTTATATGGATGTGTTGTGATACATTAAACATCATTAGAGAGAGTAATAAACAATGGGGAAAAAGGAAGGGAAAAAATTAAATAAAGAAAGCCAGATGACAACGGAGGAGAGGAACCAAAAACTCCCAAGTAGGGAGGAAAAAAAACCACCTCAGGGGGTCCAAGGCCAACTGGCTGCCCAACCCCCCCTTGGCAGACTAACATTACCGAAAACAGAAAAGAGTGGACTTGCTTGCTAAAAGCTAAGTGTAAGCTGTGATTAAGGATCAAGACAAAGTCCATCAATGAGTCCGTTATCCACACTGGCCTGTGTGGGGTGGCAGAGTGAAGGCTGCACCCACGATGATACAGTTCGTAGGTCCCATTCACGATGTCACCCCTCCATGGGATTGAACCAGGACTCCAGCGTAGATGGTGCCCACCCCGGGGGCCACCACAACCGAGATAGGCACTGCATCATCAGCCAATCGCACACCTTTCAACAGAGTGATTAGCACATGCCTATGGCCCAAGCTCAAGAAGAAGGTGAAGGACATTCTCGTTTTCAGGTGTGTTACCCGAAGTACAGGGAGTAAAATAAGTATTGAGCGCATCAACATTTTTCTCAGTAAATATAATTCTAATGGGGCTATTGACATGAAATTTCCACCAGATGTCGGTAACAACCCAAGTAATCCACACATGCAAAACAAATAAGTCCATAAATAAAGTTATATGGTAGCTGGTTTCTTGGCTTTCCATGCCATTTTGCACATCCTTTTCTTCATGTGTTCAATACTTATTCCCTGTGTCATTTCACTTTATTACACATAAATTTATGGACTTATTTGCTTTGATTTCTTTATATGTGTGGATTGCTTGGGTTGTTACCAACATTTGGTGTAAATTTAATAATAATAATTGATACTTTATTGATCCCCATAGGGAAATTGTTTTTACGCCTCCCTCAACTTGCTCTTTGTAGAGCAAGCTGTCCGCGAAGGGCAGCCACCCGTAGCGGCGCCCAGGGAGCTGGGGATTGAGGGTCTCGCTCAAGGACCCACAGACGTGCTGAGGCTGGGCTTGAACCGGCGACCTTGTGATTACAGGCACACGGCTTAGCCCACTAAGCCCACGCTGCCATTTCATGTCAATAGCCCCATTAGAAATATATCTACTGAGAAAAATGACACGATCAATACTTATTTTCCCTGCTGTATATATGTGTTTACATAGCACAGCGCCAGCTTCTGTGTCAATTCTGTCAGCATCAAGACAGATAAAATGTTGGTCACAAGTAGGATCATTCCTTCCCTTATCTTAATGGTTTTATCCATGGGTGCTTCTTTTTTTCCCAATGAATACGGTTCAAAGATCTGTGTTCTTTAAGGGTATCACAGCAGTTTTTTAAACTGACTGTATAAGGTTTGACAATTAGTCAAAAAGCCCAGAGATTTACAAAATACAATGCAGTCTATGAGGATATTCTGTATTATTTCATGAACATCTGAATATCAATAATGTGCAAATACTTTTACTTACAGAATTAAGCTACCTCTCCATCTCTGTCCATACCAGCAGATGTCTAGATGACCTACACAACAACACCGTTTATTGTGTTACGGTGTTACGGTTTTAATATATCGTGGGAACGAATTAATAAACCTGGTTACAATTTAACTAAAACGAGGGAAGGCATTTGTAAAACATGCCCCCGATATGTTTCATTTTTATCTCATGAGCATTTTTATCTCAATACTTTTACTTACAGAATTAAGCTACCTCTCCATCTCTGTCCATACCAGCAGATGTCTAGATGACCTACACAACAACACCGTTTATTGTGTTACGGTGTTACGGTTTTAATATATCGTGGGAACGAATTAATAAACCTGGTTACAATTTAACTAAAACGAGGGAAGGCATTTGTAAAACATGCCCCCGATATGTTTCATTTTTATCTCATGAGCGGGGAGCCGCAGTTACGTGTATACCGTTTAATGAACAAGTATAATGCTGAATTTTGTAACAGGTAGTTCATACTACTAGTCGCGTGTGGGGGGAGAAACCAGTTCTGAACAAGTTATGAAAACTTTAATCCGTTAGAAGACTCAGAAGTAGGCTACAAATAAAAAAGACGGTACAATTAGATAGAGGAGAGTTGGTTATATGCCTGGGAGGGAGGGGTAACCCGGGACGTCAAATCGCCAAGCCTGTCACTCTCCGGTAACAGAGAGCCGCTCGGCCGCTGCAGGCGCTTAAGATACTTCAGAACCACGGAGAGCAACACGGCGATAGAGGAGCTTCCAAATAGCCCCAGGGTATTGAAGGAAATCGGCTACGGTTGACCATTCAGCTGTCAGCCTAAAACATGCATAGGCCTATGCATGTTTTACTTAAAATCTAATGTGCGTCAAGGCGATCGAACAGTTTTAATGATCTCAAGAAATGGAATATTTGAGAGTAATGTAATTTGCACGCAGCTATGAAAACAGAGGGGTTGCCGTAAAGTTGGGAATTGACGGATATTATAAAAACACCAACGTCTCTAACGTTGTTCTCCTGTCTCTAACGGCCACCTGTATGATGAGAATGGATACCGTCAATGAGACTAGTTTTAAGTTCACTGACGGAGCGGGACATGCTTACCAATATTCCTTCTCCAACGTGGACACGCTCTACATGGACTACAAACCTCCACCCAGGGACCTAATTCAGCTGCCCAAAGCTGTGCTTTACTTACTGATGGCCGCCCTGGTCGTGGTCGTGGTCGCCTACGCCATTGTTGGCCACCTGATCAAGGACCTCGCGCATGACGTTGCAGGTATTTCTAAACAAACACGGAGTATCCCTATTGACGTCACCAAGAGCTTTATTAGAACCATATTCTCAATGCTTATATTAACTTCTGCTATTTACCACAAATCGAATATATTGTTTTAACCACAAATGGCCCCTGTTTTGCAAATCCATCCATCCATCCATTTTCTGTGCGCTAAAACAAATTGTGCCTTTTTGTCCCAAATTATAATCAATCAAAACCCTAATAATATATGATTATTTCGTAAAACCCAGCAGTAGCACGATATTCTTTTGTATTTAACTGGAAAATTGTTTATAATAACTGATAACAGGTGTGTCATACTCTAGTAAAAACTACTGCGAACAAACTGCAAATAGGCCTACATATTAAGTAAAAGAAATAATGTATGTTAGCACAATAAAAGTTGTATAGTAAGAGTAAGGCCATAGTAAAAACTACAATGCAAAAGTACTTTAGATAAAGGATACTGTGGTGCTGGCATTAATTGTGTATTCTGGGCAAAGTGCAGTGAAAGCAGGTCCTCTCGTAAGATCTGTTTCTTCTCAGACTGTGTTCTAGGCGCCCAGGAGGAGGAATCGAAGGAGCACAGTGACACAAGCCTGGTGAGCCCTAAGCACAAGCTCATGGCTATCCCGCCTTCGCACCCCAACGCTTTCCACGTGTGGGATCAGGATGACGTCGTGATCCCGCTCTCTCCGGAGGAGAGCCCCCCGGCGAGCCCCTCGCTGCTGGCCGTCATCCCCTACATCCCCTCATTTTTCCCCACGCAAGTGACCAGCAGCCCGGCGCTCAGCCACTCGCTCCCCGTCGACAGCTAAGGATCCAGGAACCCAGAGGAGCTACCAAAGGACAGCTAATGCAGCCCAGTTTTTAGTGTTAATATGCAATTAGCTGTAATTTATGTTAGCGGAGGCATATCACAAGAAATACTGCATATTTTACTGTTTTAGCATATTATCTCATGTCGATACTTTACAATGTCTCAGCAAAGCTATAAACTTTGCAGAGTTTCCTGAATTTCAAGTAGGGTTTGATTTTTCAGGACATAAAACATTTTCTTAAGTTGCCATAGTCAGGCTGTCATTCACATCACTATAGCTACCAGTGGTAAAAATGGCTCTAAAACATATTATTTAGCACAATGAGTCCTGTCTGAAACTTTGTGACTACCCACTATGCATGTTCCACTTACTCTGAGTCATACAAAGAGAAGAAGAGCGATCGGGTGGCCTTGGCCTTATTAAAATGCCGAAAGATTGAGCAAATGGAGACAGGGAGCGGCAAATGGGAACGACGGCCGTCACTTCTCAGTTTTTCCTTGATATGTGCCAAATAGTACCCTGAAATGTAGCACAATAATTATTAAGTATGTGCAGTCTACATTTGAAACTTGCTGAACGTAATGGTCAGAGTTTGGAGGATTTTTATGGTCTGCAACAAAGTGGAATCTTTAACAGATGTGTAAAATTTTCACTATAAATCAGTGTATAGTTTATTTTATCATGTTTAATTATTTAAAAACTTTGTGGACAATCCATCAGCTACTTTATATAGGTGGCATTCATGAGAGTGGAGGCTGTACAGTGTCGGCTATTGCCTTGCCTAAAATGTCATCATTACAGTGCGGTCTTTGTATGAATACAAACACAAACCTACACAGACCTTGTGTATGTGATAGCTTACTCCCAGGTCACTGACTAAATACTTGCGTATACACACACATACACAAACTGCCTTCATATGCATGGTTTCCATATATATTCTTGTTATGGAACTAGGATTTCAGCATGAAACAGATTGGACTGAATAGGATATTGTTTGACATGTCCTGGATTTTGAGCATCATATATGATTTGGTTGTATTTTTATGCTGCTTCATTCGATAAGCTAAAACGCTTGGAGGAACAGTCCATTTGTGAAATAAAGTATTTACTTTTGAGCAGAAACATAGAGATGAAGGATTACACAGGAAAGCAAATTCAGGCATGCTGTTTGTATATCCGAGAGCCTTTCACTGTGCATTAGATGTGAATATTCTATGCTTCGCATTTACCTAAATTTAAGACAAAATATAATGTATAAGATGGAGTCCCAGTAAGTGTGGCGCTGCAACATCTCGGGATACTGACTCAGAATGCCCCAAGTCCCAGTTGTCCAAGAGTGACAAAAAGGAAAGAGAGAAGATTATCACGGTTAGGGACGGTTTATCCCTGACTTGTGGAAATTTTGAGTAAGCCTGACAGATTCCCCAGTAAACACACTATATAATTTCTGCTTTAAAAAGCTATTTAAAGAAAATCTTAATGGAGGTTACAGCTTGGGGATTAATAGCGATGTTGGGGGTGATTTGTTTGTTCTAATCTTAACTTTGAAAGCTGGCTGTTCACAATCCTGCCCCCCCACCCCACCCCACCTGTTCTCTGGACTTAAGAGCGATTAACAAATGTAAATCCCTCTACCAGAATGGGCTACATTACACAGCACAGTTAGCGTGCTTCACATGTGTATTAGCCAAACAGGCAGGGCGCCGATCACTGCACTGGTAAGGATTCTTTTGGACAAACTGATACCCATTCAGCACCCAGCTGGCTTTCAGATGGAGTGATTTTATTTATCTACTCAAGTATATATTTAGTAAGCATGCATAGGCAGAATTAATATTGCGCATCCATGCATTTGCACTTTCTTTACATGAAACATTGAAAGCATGTTTCTACAAAGTATTGGTAGCAATCCATCGGTGGATGGGCACCATCATCTGGGATGGAACTAAACAGGACAGGAAACATGCATACGTGACCAGCGGATTACAGCTACTTTGTGATTGGCCGCTTTGGTTTTAACTCCCTGTACCAATGAGATTATCCTACAAGTGTCTCTCAGTGATAGCTTGGCCGTGGTCACAGAGGCTGCCATGGGGCGCTAGAACGACCGGGGAGCAGGACACAGCGAAAAGCGATGTGTTAAAAGTGACACAGGGGGGATGGGCAAAGGTGAGAAACTCCATTGGACTGAAAGTGGCTTTGCAAGCCTCAGACATAGGAGCACAGTCAGGGGTGGGTGACATATGGCTGTCTGCTAAGAACGAAGTCAACACAAACTCCCACTACTACAGCACAGAGAACATACACAAACTCCCACTACTGCAGCACAGAGAACATACACAAACTCCCACTACTGCAGCACAGAGAACATACACAAACTCCCACTACTGCAGCACAGAGAACATACACAAACTCCCACTACTGCAGCACAGAGAACATACACAAACTCCCACTACTGCAGCACAGAGAACATACACAAACTCCCACTACTGCAGCACAGAGATCATACACAGCTTTTGGTCTCTTCTCAATATTTTTACCTGTTTAACATTGGATATTTTCTGTATAGTGCAATACAAATGATTTATTTTACAGGTTGGAAAAATTAGAACAGCTGACTGCTTTTCAAAAATGTCTTTCCTGTCCTCTCATTTAATTAAAGATAAGTAGCAAAAGAAATACATGTCACACCCCTGACCAAGAAAGAGTGATCACACAGCCATTATTTTGTCAGCAAATCCCATCGGAGGGTCTTGATGGTGACAATGACATCAATCTGCTCTGCTCACATTATTCCCTAACAGAGTTACCCTTTTTCATCAGGTCCCTGCTTCCTCCACGCCACATTGCTGATGTCACCAACCTGTACAAGCTCCCAGACACAACTGCAGTTTCCATGACAACATTGAGGCTTAATTGGAATGAACCATCATGTAGAGCATATTCTTCAAACAGGAGTCAGCCCTTTGGGAAGAGAGGCTCGCAAGCCTTTAAACGTATCTTAAATGTAGGTCATTAAGTGCCTATTGTCAGAGGTGCTGTGTCAAAAAATGATTTCAAATGATCTGCCAATGCCCATCCTCTGCAACTCCATCCTTAACTTGCTTGGATGTGCATTAATGGATGTTAAAATGCAGTCAAAGTCCGCTAAAGCCTGTCTGTTGGCAACCTTCCACTTCAGAAGCAGGTACACTGCTTTGCCATGACATCACTGCTGCATCAGCTCATGAACAAATCAGAATGACATTTTGATAACTATTTAGATTCCTGTCGATTACTGATGGGAGAAATTAGCTGTTGAAGCCCATTGTGACTGACATCACACAATAATCTCACCCACTGTGGATTTCAGTGCTTTTATTCTCTAATATCGTGTCTGTGTCACATGGATCTCTATCCACCTACTAATTCATGACAGTATTACATGATTCATTCAGCTCTGATACGACAATGTTTGTAAATCAGGAACTAATTCACCTGTTTTTTCATTAGTCCGGTGCCATGGTTCCTTGTTGTAATTAGGAATTGTTGGCAAATCACCAAACCTGATTTAGATACTAAAAACATATGTGAAGTATAGCAGAAAAAAAATCCATTGTAACCAGTTTTAATTACCTAACTCAGGGGTCTCCAACTCCGGTCCTGGAGAGCTACTATCCAGTTGGTTTTCTATCCTGCCTGGCTTCTGATAAGCCTCGGGAAAATACCAGGAAGAGGTGTGGCTCATCAGAAGACAGGTAGGATTGAAAACCAACTGGATAGTAGCTCCCCAGGACCGGGGATCTAACTTTTTCCATAATAGAGAGATTATAAAGTCAACTAGTGCCCTCTGCTGGTTTCAAAGCTACAGTACTGCAGGAAATAGAAATATAGTTAGGGAATGGAATGTTTGTGTTGCATTTCTTTGATTTACGCCATATTTCATTTAAGTCAGCACAGACTTTTACCCAAAGTGATGCATAATTGAGAAAGAAGGACCAGCCAGTCCCTGCACTAACTTGCCATTTCTGTATAGTGCAATACAAATGATTTATTTTACAGGTTGGAAAAATAATAGCTGACTGCTTTTCAAAAATGTCTTTCCTGTCCCCTGACCAAGAAAGAGTGATCACACAGTCACTATTTTGTCAGCGGTTCCCAGGTGAAATCACTCTGCTCACACTGGGTTAGCGCCAGTGATGTTCCGATTACTGGCGCAGTATCGTAACCCACTCAGCCCCCTCCCTCTCCGGTATCAAAACCTATCATTCCAGTTCTCGGCTCCCATAACACTAACCCTCCGCACCATTTTAGGCTGCAAGCAGTTAATAATTGCTTTTAACATACTTCTCTCAATATTAAATTCATATATAAAACTTCCAGGTAGACATTCATCAGCCTGATGCCAAGCATAACTGTAGATGAATACAGTGCAGTGGCCTTGTGGACAATGACAAACAGCTTCTCTTAACCCTTTGTACCATAACTGCTCTCTACACCAGCATGATGGGCAATAACCGATCAAGCACTTGTGGATACGGTGGAGACTGAAAGGAGGCTGCAGTGATTCATAGGCTGCAGTGATGCAGTGATTCAGAGGCTACAGTGATTCAGAGGCTGCAGTGCGGCACCTGTACATTCTTTACAGATCAGAGCTTCGGTTCCAGTGTCACACTTCTTGGTAGCAAAAATCATTTAGTCTCTGTTTTGCAAAAAATGTAATCTGGGTTCCAGCTTCCTCTTGCATGTTGGTCCCAGGGCTTCCTCTTAACTAGGTCTTTTAATCACCATAAACTTTCAGAGCTTCAGTTCCAGTGTCACACTTCTTTGTAGCAAAACCATTTAGTCTCTGTTTTGCAAAAAAATGAATCTGGGTTCCAGCTTCCTCTTGCATGTTGGTCGCAGAGCTTCCTCTTAACTAGGTCACCACAAACGTTCAGAAAGATCCCACTGTACTATAAGGCAAGTGAGCAGGACAAGAGACCGATGTGGGGTATTGTTACATTATTGTAATTATTCAGTGTAATGACACCTTAATAAAGGATAAATGAGACAGGGGGGGCTAGACAAGCGGAGATCAGTAGGCCTTAAATTTTGTGTTAAGGAATGATTCTTTACTATAATGTAAACTGTCCCCCATACAACCTCACAAGATTAAGGGTTTTAATATGTCAGTGAGCATACAGTTCAGCCCAGAGCAAGTTTCATATAAGACAATATTAAGAGCATCTATACCATGGGATATTCTGCTTAAGGTGTGGTACCAAACATGAGTATCACAATTTAAAATCCAGTTCAAAACAATGCCTGAAGCACTTTATTCAGACACAGTTTCACATCATTTGTGGTTCATTACAAAAACGCTTGTCATTACAGAGGTAATGCCATACCCAGATTGAATTGATACAGCTTAAGGCAGGGGTGTCAAACTGCAGTCCTGGGGGGCCGGAGCCCTGTGTAGCTTAGTTCTTTCCCTGTTCCACCATAAATGATGCAGCTCAAGAGCTGTGTGGTAATTAGCACAAGGAGTTGAATCAGGTGTGTTAAATGAGGGGGAACCCAAAAACGTGCAGGGCTCTGGCCCCCCAGGACTGGAGTTTGACACTCGTGGCTTAAGGCATCAGTTTACATCATCTTGGAAAAATTACTTTCAGTAGAGCAAAGATTAGCTAAAGGAAAGTCCTGCAGGACCACCGACTGCGTTTTTGGTTTCATGCTCTCACTAAGCTTTCATCAGCAGTTTGGTCCTGTGTGTTTTTTTAATCACTTGGATGAAAAGAAACAGAATTTAAAAACGTCAAATTTAAAAACATACAAAGAAAAATCCATTCAAAACGTGTTCAGTTATGAAATGCCACATGTTCAGGGAACTGCCCCCCCTAATGTTGAATTTAATTAATTGGGTTTATTATAAAACAAAAGCAGTAAATCTATTGGTTTAAGCCACTAACCAGATTCCTACTCCTAATAATATGGGAACGCAAGCATCTCCTATATTAGCTACATATGAGGCGGGGAAATGTGTGTGAAGCAGGACTTGAAAGTGGGAAGTCCTGCATGTTATCTTCTGAGCTAGGGGCTGGCGACGGAGTCGTCGAAGTCCCGCCGAGGAAGAGTGGTGCGGTACAAGGAGGTCCCCCTGGCCTGGATGAAGGTGATGTCCATCTGCTTTTTGGTGACCTCCACGTGCACAAAACCTCCAAGGGTGGACTCCTGGCCGGTGAAGAACTTCAGGGAACCGGAGGGCACGTGGTTCCGGTGACGGGTGTCGGCCTCCATGAAGTTCCCCGCCCCGCTGACGACGTAGCCCACATCGGACTCCTTCAGGTACTGCGGAGAGGAATGGGGGGGGAGGAGACGCTTAGGAGGCAGGACAGAGGAGGACTCACAGAAAAGAGGAATATTCACATTTGAGTCCGCCAACCCTTCTGAACTCCACAAAAACAGTCAAATGATTTCTGATAATTTAGCGTTTGGCGTTTTTCTCCCTCGCAGCAGCGCTGCTTTAGGTTTTGCAATCAGATGTGTTCCAGTTATTGTCTTGTCAGCACCGTCAGTGACCATGTTGGCTATTTGGCAAAAAATGTGTTGCAATCGTGATCAAGAAGGAAAGAGCGGTTAGGAGGCCTGTTAAGGAAGGACGATTGTGACATAAGGTCTTATCAGCATCAGCGTTAAACACTGGCCAGATAGTTGGAAACACTGAAAGAGCCTGTTTTATCTGCAACACCCATGAGGTTCAAACGGTCTCATATGTGCAATATAATGTTAATTTGCCAAACCCCTTTCCCCACAAGTGCCACTGGTGAATTTATCTGCACATAAGAGCTATAAAACAACCCACCATAACACACACATATATACTGGAAGGTCACAAAATACAGGCAGTCGCACTATGCAACTTCATAAAGTTAAATGCAGTGCAAGGCAAACCATGGCACGGAGCAGACATCTGTGTAAAAAATGAAAATGCTGATAGCGTGATCACACTGCAATGCACACGAAGTCGCAGTACATTTCCTGTAAGTCTAACGCAAAAAAAGTGCACTTCAGAAAAGTGAAGCCATCTTTAGGGAGACAATTATAATCCACACATTGACCTGGAAACTAAATATGTCCAGATCGATAAACTCTTTCGATACCGAAAGTTTCATTTGGAGAATCGCTCCTGACATAAAAAATATTGTTGCTTTTAACCTAAATGTTTATGTTATTATAGGGAACTGGACATAAATTACTATCAGACAGGGCCGCTTATAATGGGGGGAGGAAGGAGAAGAATTTGGCGACACCAACCTTGGGATTGCTCAAATCAGACTGAAAAGAAAATGAGCGGTATGGGTCATCCCGACTGAATATGCACGTGTGCCAAGCAGCAGTGCAGCTGAATCGAGGATCACGGCCTTTCCAAAAACAGCGCGACAAACCTGCAGGTTGTGGTCATGACCGCAGAAGTAAGCCGTGGCCTTGTACTTGGTCAGCAGGGGGCGCAGTCTCTTCAGCAGGCACTCCGTGGGGCCGTGCTCGGAGATGGACCACACTGGGTAGTGTCCCGCCACCAGCAGGAAGTCAGCCTTGGATGCCGCCATCCTCTTCTGGAGCCACTGGAGCTGTCGGTTGGCGTCCACAGCGCTCACAGGGCCACGGGGCTTCTGGTCCTCAAAGTCATCGGAGTTCCCACACAGCAGCACGGTGTCCACCATCAGGATGGTGAGCGTGCGGTCGGAGCGCGGCACGCGGAAGTTCAGCTCATAGTAGTAGTAGGGGAAGCGCCTGGATGGAGGGACAACAGGGAATCGGGCAAGGAGGGGAGACGGAAGGAAGGCAACAGGAAAGACAGGATGAAACAGTGCTGAGCTGGACAATCTTGGCAACTAATGAATCCATCCATCCATCCATCAAGACAATTTATCCTGTACAGGGTCTAGTCAAGTCAAGTAGGTCTTCAATGTCATGTAACCATACATAGCTGAGTACAGTACCCAGTTAAACGAAAAAGCGCTTCTCTCGTACCAAGGTGCTACGTAAATTAACAAAAGACTAACGCATAACAACCTAGCAACGTAGAGAACACAGTGTGCAGAAACTGTGCGACCAGTGCAAAAGGACGGGACAAGTGACAACGACGAGTGCAAACAGCACAGTAAAGCAAATACTGATAAGGTGCAGATTGGCTGTGCAATGAAGTAGCAATAAATAAATAAATAAATAAAAGTAATTGTAAACGTAGTTACAATAAGATAGTAAATAGTAGTTAAATAATAAATGATAATAAGTGAATGTATGTGTATGTGTGTGTGTGTTTTATCAGATCAGTCCCGGAGAGTTCAGTAGTCAGACGGCATGAGGGAAGAAACCGTTTCTGAGTGACGGGACTCAGGGAGGAGGGATGTGGCACAAAGCAGAGGAGACTATATGCCTTATTTAATATTTCAGGCGTGAATCAGATTCCCCATTTTCTCGTACAGATCAAAAGCAGAGCAGTGTGTCTGGGCTCACCATCGGTCGGAAAGGCGGCTGTACTGGATCTGAGCCTTTACGTTGCCGGCGTGGTCGTGGTTGCCAGCAACAACATACCAGGGGATGTTCAGAGAGCGATCCGTGAAGACGTGTTCAAAAGTGTCCTGCCAGGAAAGTGGATAATCGGTTTTCAAAAAACAAGGTTTGACGAATCACTTTGTAGATTAATATAAAAAGGATCCCACCCCCTTCGACAAACAGAGCATAAATTGCACCTCTTGGGATTAAAAGTTAATGCAACTCAATCTGAGAAAAGTTGGTTTAGTGATTTCCAGTGACTGGCTTAATTAAAATGTTTTGTCTTTAAACAAAGCTGCACGTTATAAACAATTAAGGACAATAAAGTGTTATTAGGGAATCAAACACACACGTTTAAAAGTCAATTTCTATAGGTATGGCATGAAAAAAAAATCAAAAAACAAACAGTGCAAACATCTTGAAATGGAAAGCAAATTGACCTAATAATTACAAATTCCATTCATAGCACTTTATTATATAAAAAGGCCACCCACCTGGAACCTGGGGTCGTGTACATCATCCACACCCTTGTAGTAAAAGTTGTCCCCAAGTGCCAGAACAAAATCAGCACCCATCTGCTCGGCGACCCTCCCCATCTCGCGAGCTGTAGCCTTCTCGATGGGGGTGATGAAAGGCGGATAGGGCAGCCCCCCCCAGTCTCCCACCGCCAGGAAACGGATCGAGGTCCTGTTCTCTAACAGTCAAACAAACAAACACAATCAAAGTCAGAAACTGTGTCTCACCATACAATCATAGAGGAAGTAACTGATACACAGTCATGCATCGTTAACAGGGATGCCTTCTGAGAAATGCATCGTTAGGCGATACCGACACTTAGATAAACCTAGACGGTATAGCCTACTACACACCTAGACAGTTTGGTATAGCGATAAAAATAACGATAAAACGTACAGTATAGTAAATACATATATCAGTACTGTAGTTACCATCATCAATTATCATGTACATACATAATTGTATGTGCTATACTTTCATACGCGTACCAGCCCATTAGGTTTGTTTACATCAGATTCACGGGAGACACCTGAGCTGAGATGACGTTACGAGGGCTACAATGTCGCTAAGAGATAGGAATTTTTCAGCTCCATTACAATATAATCTTGAGACCACAGTCATATAAATAGTCCGTCATCGACCAAAATGTCATTATGTGGCACATGCATAAATATACGGTCTGCTACTAAAGAATGGAACGACACACTGCTGTCGTCTTGACCTGTGTAAGAGAGAAGGCTTCTGGCTGAAGGGGGGTCATACCAGGAGGTGAATGACACTTCAGATGCAGACAGACTTACGGTCGTTATCTTCAAGGTCCATGAAGGAATTTGGGTAGCAGAAGAACATGGGAAGGAACACCAGTGCGGAGAGATAAAGCAGAGATGCAGCCATCTGTTACATACAGAAGGAAAACAAATTATAACAGGCTGCCTGTCTGCAGGTATAGAAGCTGCAACAGTGCAAGAATCGTGCTTAAATCCTCATTAAGTTTATTTCATGCGTTTGCAAACACAGCATGTAGATCACATATTATTACTCAAGACAATAGTTAAAATGATCAAGTGATTCAAAAACCAACATAGATTAATCGAGTAAGTAGGCTAATTGGGTTAGTAACCTGGGACTTTTTGTGAGACCTGCAGGACTTGAACCACTATCAACCAAAACATAAAAAGGTTATAAATAAGAACTGACAATGTTAAAGAAGACAAAAAACATGTTAACATGTACTCAGCAACCTTGCCGCACTCATGAGCTTCAGTGATAATTGACTTACTGTGAGTAGTTAATGATTTGCCTCTGCGGCGTTACCCTCAGTCAAATCGGTCAGCCCCCTTTGTTTTAACTTCGTTAAAACTCTGTTAAACAGCTCCTCCAAGAAAGCTTTTATCAGCTCAGCAGGGGGGGGGAGGTTACAGCGCACAGTGTCCAGCCAGGAGACCGGTGCATGCTTGTGCTGACTCTGACTCATGCCAAACAATGACACCGCACACGCGTGACCCGCGGCCCTCCACACTCCGGGCTCCTGTATCCCTTTTCGGGCTTCACCGCGAGGAAAAAACTGCTCAGTTTCCACCAGCAATTCCTCAGCCACCCCACCACCGCTGCCCCCCGTACGATCGATGTTTGGGCAAACAATGAAACAGCCCGACACAGGCTTAGAAAGCACAGCAGAAAGGTATATCATCGGTTCGCCATCTGAGGGTCGGATCCAGCAAAACCAAAGCTGGCGAATGACACAGGTGGCTAGAGACATTAAACTGAACGAGCAACTCCCTGACTTTTCTTATTTTATTATTATTATTACTACATCTTAAGTTTTTTGTAATCACTTTGCATGATTGATCCCAGCACTATTCGCCGAACACACACGGGCATAATGCCCCCTTTTAATACGTTCATTTTATATATTCTAACACAGTACAGTAATGCGAGTGGAGCGGCGTGAGAAAATGTGATGCAGAAAAACACACGCGGAAGATGGAGCAGACGTGTGACGCATGATTCTCCATAAGTTATTTTTTTCCGGGAAGGATTCTCTTCCACTTTGATGCAAAAAAAAGTGTGGAAGAAGGGATGTTTGTATTAAGATGTTAAAATAGTTAATAGTGGATGGCTGCAGTATGTTATGGGGGGAGGGGGGTCATGGACTCCGATCATGCTCTCAGGCAGATCTGGAGCCAAATAAAAGTAAAAATCCGCAAACTGGTTCGGGGAAGATAGGGGGGCATAATTTCGATACGGATCATGATAGCAAAGCATCGTCTATCAGCGGGGATAGTCCTTATTTTTAGCGTTTTAAAAATCTCACGCCACCCCCCAGTTCGAGTTGCCAAAACAAATTTTCAACCTACATCAATATATGAAACAAGCTATAGTGTACCTTGATTTCTATTCATTCTTTTCGCCAAAACAAATTTATCTAGAACCGAAATTGTCCGAATCATTTCTTCAGTTGACATGCCTGATGGTGTTTATTACACGGCGACACACAAAGGAGCGTCGACTCACCTTAAAGCGGATGCCGCGGAGAAATTTGCAGGTAAAAACTCAGGACTGTCCTTTAGCTATATCTTACTTATAAGGATTGTTCACAGTCATACTGACTGCTTATATATATAAAAACAAAAACGTTACGAACTGTAGAGGAGAGACGGTTGCTATCTAAAAAAGTCTTTTTTGTGTTGTCGGTAAAAATACATTTTAATCTTGTCCATTTCTAAAGTCTGCGTTTCGTTTTAATACTCAAAAGTCTACCCCTCTCATCAACTTCACGCTGACCTAATACTGTCTCAGTTAAACAGATCAAAGTTACCTTGCGGACGCGTTACGGTCGGCAAACTAAACCATTAACAAAGTAAGCGCAACCGGCGCTCATATATTCAGAAAAGCCGCAATCAATATATGAAATGTAACTGGAAGATCGATCCGCACGCAACAGGCGTGAGACGGCGCACGGGTTGAGTGTTTGTGTTAGGAAACACGATCGTTTTCTATAGGCTGAAATCCCATCCGATGCGACGATCGATTCGCTCATTGGATAATCGATTATCGGGTTTAATGGGTGTTAGACTTCACGGCATTAAAGCGCCCCAGCGTGGACACTGCCACGCTATGCAACTCCGGTTAAGCAACAAATTTTTCATTTCTTTTTCTTACGCAAATCAAAATAGGTCCAATCTTACGAATACCTATTTCGCAAGGATTTTGAGTGACACAATTAAACCTTAAAGTAGGCTATACGTATATTTACAGTACATGTGTCTGGTGGAAGTGACCCGTCTTAAAGGTAGATGTGTATGATTCTCTGCTGTATTTGGCCTCAGGAACATTCCCCTTAAGGGTCCAGCAGAAGTCAGCAAGCATACTGGGACTCCATTTGCTTTGATATCGTTTTTCCATATCAAAGACACAGCAGGATCCGGTCTCAACATGTCTGAACATGTTTCAGTATGTAATCTCTGGCAAAAGAGACTTACAGTACTTTGCGCCTTTATGTAAAGTATTTAAACGTTCAGAAATATTTTATTTCCATCTTTGCCTAAACTCTTAAATATGCCAGTAAATCCTTAATACAGAATTATACACTGACAATTAGCCTAAAAATCATACTGAAAATCTGCAAAATTCTGATCGCATTTCTTAAATCAGCATTAAAAAGTAAATGACACCTTAATGGTTTCGTGGGGGGAAAAATCGTTGTTGGCCAGTGTTTTGTACATTTTACAATTAAAAAATTGGCCGTTCCGCAAAAAAAAAACAAAAAAAAACTTATCTGACGTGACAATTCTGAAGTTATTTCAATGATCAGCATCACAAAATCTGATACATCCAAAATTCTAAAGGAAAAAGAAAAACCTTGTAGACCAGCGTTATCGATCTGAGCGCACGCACGAAGCCCATGAGCAGCTGGAGGGTCGCTCGTGGTCTGAAGCAATAAAGCCTTTTATCTCCCCAATGTGAAGGTTTTCTAGTAAGGTGAGCCTTTTGTCCAGATCTCACACACACACTCGGTTGTTAGCATTTGTCCCATAAAAACCAATTTAAGGTCTGCCAGAAAAATGGCATCATATATCCAGCATAATGTTACCACTTTTCCCAACTTCCCCAGTCTCAGGGTAGGAATTTAAAGTACATAACTAGTAGCTTAAGGTTATCATTCTTTGCCTGGTCTGTCTAAGACAAAGAAAACTGTTTGGGTAAAACCTTTGTAGCCCACATAGTGGCGGTTATTGTCACCAACCTCATCTGCTTGTCTGTATCTGCATCAAGTTTAACTAACAGTACACTTTACAATGGAGAAATACAGCTTTGTAAAAATCTTCAGTGAGGTACAGTCTCACGCAAAAGAGACGTTCATTACTCAAGACTAATTTGTCATTATATACAAGAAAACCAACTTTCATTCTTCCAAAATAAAAATCCTTTATTGGTCATACAAGTGATACACGCTGTTTTGAAAAACAAAACACCTCCTTGAAAAACCAAAAATATGCCACAAAATTACAGCCTTTCCATTCCCAATCAACACCATTCAAAAATAGCGATTAGAGCACAGGAAGATGTTAAAACAAAAAGATATAGACAGTACTTTGGTGAGTGGGGGAGGGCCTGAACAGTCCCGATTTCTAATTGTCGAAAAAAAAAAGACCAGACGTGATATAGAGGCATCAGAGGTCGCACGGAAAGCAGCTCACAAGACCCGTGGTGTTTTAACCCTTATTTAAAAAGTAACGAAAAACAAAAAAATCCATGGGCAGGTGAGATTGGTGACGAGCTCATCCGCTTCATCCTGCCATCAGAGCCTGACGGGACCCCCCAGTCCTGGAGTGTGGCAGTGGACATCGTAGCACGTGGACACCTCAATGTTGGAGCAGGTCAAAGTGACAATACACAGCTCGATTTGGCCCAGACTAGGATCTTACGCTGGCTGGCTTTTGAGTAGCTAAGGCATTAGCATCTGAACACCACAGGGTTTGCATTCTTGGAGCAGCCGGAAACGGACGAGCGCAAGAATAACGGGACCAAGTACAAACCAAACAGTGTAAGCCACACTAAAATGTGTACCAACGGGAAGGAAACAGCTAGAAATATGAGTGAGCTGGTTTCTGCTTTGGAAAATCAGGCTCAGGAAGCCTGGAGGTGCAGACTATCTGTACTGGTAGCCGAGGCTGGGCTCCCCTCTGCCGAAGCCCACTTGGCCGTGCAAGGACCCCGGGCCTCCGCCGTAGCCTTGGCTCGTGCCGCCTTGTGAGCCGAAGTTTGACTGGCCGCCGTAACCTGTGAGCAGGAAACGGAAGGACACAGGCTGTGAGTGAGGTCGAATGGATGGAAGGAGGCCCCTTTTACTGAAATCCATCCCTTATCCTGGACAGGGTCACGAGGTTGGGGGGGGGGGGGGGGTCATCCCATGCAGCAAAGGGCAAGAAGCAGGGGGCATGCTGAATCATATGCCAGTCCAATGCAGGGCACACACACAAGGGCAATTTAGAAATACCAAGTCTCCTAACTGCATGTTTTCTGGAGTATGGGAGGAAACTTAGAATCTGTCTAGAACGATCCCACACTACTGGGACGAGACTCACACAGACTCCCAGGCCTCCCTTACGATATCGAGATAATACTCCAAATGTAGACCTGAAAATGAAATCCCACAGAGAACTCCCCCTTCGACTCGCTGAGCAAGCCTGGTCAACAATAACCATAATCTCTTAACTAACTACTTCCCGTTTCCATAACGTTCTACTCACCCGTCATGCATGTCACCAGATGGGATGGCAGTAACAGGAAAATAAAGAATAGACACTCTTCCCAAGACTCTACACTTATTCAGAATCCCAGTGCCTTTTGCTAACCTAAGATATTCTTCATTAGGACCAGTTATATGGCCGACAAGGGCTGCTTTAAAGTAAACCTGCGTATTGTGGTTCAGTGGGCCACGTTTAAGGCATTAGATCTACGGCTGATAACGGGATGACCGGGGCCCGCCTGGTCCCTCACCTTCATAGCCGTATTCCTGGCTGCCCCCTCCCCCAGTCACCTGACTGGGGTAAGCGGTGCTGTAGCCGGAGAAGCCACCTGCTCCATGATGCTGGCTGAAGTTCTTCTTGTTCTGTCCAAAGTTCTGGCTATATGGATTGTAAACACCTTGCACTGAGGGAGGGGTGCCCTGGTAGCCCCCCGACACCCCACCAGCAGCTCCCAAAGCCCCAGCGTAGGGCTGTTTACCCCCCCGCGGGGGGGGCTTGTTGCCAATGGGCTTGGCAGCGGAAGGAGGAGGGCCGGAGTAGACGGTGTCGCCGGGGTAGAAAGCGCCGAACCCCCCCCCATCTCCGCTCGCCGAGGGGCCAGGCAAGCCCATTGCTCCAGAGCCCCCTTCTGCATCGCTTGCCCCACCGTTGTCGTAGTAATCTAGGATGGGACAACGTTTGCATCTCAATCACAGAGTACATCCTTGAGGCCAAACTGTCTTTTACTGAGCCCTGTACGAAGGTTCTGACACCAGTCATTCGGTGATACAGGTCTACCTACACTTTACTGGCAATTGTCTTAAGCCCTCAGAGGAAATTGGGATCTCTTACGCATAACATTGGAAACTGATCTGGTGAATGCTCCCACTTCCATGGGCCAAACGTTTATTAAAACAAGAGATATCTCCGACCAAAAAACAACAACAACGGTATATTTAAGTTTCAGCAGCATCACTATGGAAAAAAAAAAAAATTAAGATGCAAAAGGGAAATAATTTCTATGTGCTTTGAGGTGCATGAGCACGTCGGCTTCGATAGGAAAGTCGCCTTGATGTCTTATTTACGAGCGCAAGTCGGAATGTACAGCCACAGAAAAGGCACCTCGACACTGATACCATGATTTAAGCAAACCATTCACCTGCAAAGTCTCAATTATAACGATCAAACCCGACTGCTTCTCTTTCCATCCCTACACAGCTCGATCCAGCAGGGGAAAAAAAATCAAGTTTGTCAACAACAGTTTTTTTTTGTTTTTGTTTTGCCAAATCCAGTAGTGTGGTAGGGATCCATTACAGGAGAGACGCAGGAGACAGATGCTCTTGATGGGACATGGCATCCGGGGGAACATGGGGGGGGGGGGGGGGGCGGTTTATAACGAGGCGGGAAGTTCGTTTTAGTTTACAAAGATGATCTACAGAATTTTTTTTTTAAAAAAGAGTAGACTGGATGATCTAGGATGCAAAATCATGGTAGCCATAGCAGTCTGAGACAAAGTCACCTAGAGTGAGAGACAAAGAGCAGAGAACACATATTAGATAACTCGCCACAAGAGGCGCCATTTCTCAGTTTGGCAGCTGTAATGGCCTTGTTTTTCACTTTTTAAAAAAAAAATATTTTTAGATTTCTCTGCTCCTGTCGCCCTCTAGGTCTTTTCCTCAGAACAGGATATTAAGAGGGGATTTTTGGGATTTCAGGATGGGGCCGGGGGAGATAAAACAGAGTCCTGCGGCTGAAAGCAGAGAAATTTAAAAGTGTTACACAAGTCTGGGGGGAGGAGGGGCACGTCCAGAGTCAGCCAGACACTACTCTGCTCTTTGCTTAGAAAGCAGAGTCTCCAATACAGAGAAATTCCACTAACTGGCAGTTGGAAGTCATCAGGGGGTCCAAGCCCCCCCCCCCCCTGTAAACCAGCTCGGCAGTTAGCCAGACCAGATGCTGAGGCACCCAGAGCGGTCCCCCCTCTAAAGGCATTATGGGTAACCGCATTCGGTAATTTAGAACAAACACGTTCGCGTTCTTCCATACATATAGTAAGCATTGTGAGACCATGTGGTTTCACTTAAGGCATGGTGACCTCATCAGTGTCACCTTTCAGGGGACTCTGGGCACATCCGGCAGCTCAGTTACAGAGGGGGCCCGAAGGCGTTCCACTGACAGATGTCCCTGCACACACTGAGGGAGACCCGTAAGTACCCCGAGGCATGGACAATGATGCACATTTCAAATAAGGAAAAGTAGTGGAGAACACTCACTGTATCCAGAGTTGGCACCGTTTCCGTAGCCATAAGACCCAAAACCACCTGTAGACATAATTGGATAAGTGACATTTATACTGGGCTTAACCATCACATGTACTGAAGAGGTTCACCATTATACAGTGAGCATATAGGTGTTTATTAGTATTCTGAACTATAATTCATAAGCGGTTCTTTATAAATACTATGCTTGTTATTACCTTGGTAGCCACCTGCATTGTTGAACCCTCTTCCTCTTCCCCTGCCACGCCCACCTCTCCCACGGCCTCTCAGATTGCCCACCAGATCCATGGGAGCTCCGCCCAACATGCCGAATCCTGGGTTTGGCTGCTGGCAGAGAGGGGAATTGGACGAGGATTTATAACCCCCCCCAGGGACCCCTAACCCCCCCAGGGACCCCTAACCCCCCTAGGGACCCCTAACCCCCCCAGGGACCCCTAACCCCCCCAGGGACCCCTAACCCCCCCTTTCTCAGAGCTGGCCCAGAAAGCCCAGCATCACCACAGAAGCTATGCAGATATTAGCATCGCCATGAGGTTAAAGACCCGGCCAGTTACCATTGGAGGTAGTTTCTTCTTCTTCATGGCGTCGGGGGCATCGGGGAAAAGTCGCTCCAGGGCAGCCAGGGCGGCGTAGGCCTTGGCCACCTTCTTGTTGGAGCCGGTACCCTGGAACTTCTGTCCGTTGATCTCCACCTGACAGAGAAGACCTGAGTGACGGCTCGTTCACCTCCTGCCATTAAGGGTTACTGTGTTTTGGAAATGTTACATGTCTGTATAGTGCAGCGCTCATGAAAAACATCCTGCAATGCAGGACTGAATGACTTATCTGTTTTGATCGAAATTGCAATTTGATACGATGCGACTGGCAAATTCGCAAAGGCAGCCGTACAGCATATGCATCATACAGCACGTCTCACCCATGGTTTAAAACTGTCGTGAGATAAAAATCTGTACAAATTCATGTCTTCCTTATGTGACAGTCATGCTCACCAATCAAGTGGCTCAAGACGACTGACTGAATATACGCCCACAAACAAAGATGTGAAACTCGAGGGAAAACTTTGTGACAAAAAATAAAAAATAAAAAATCAATTCCACTGCTGAGCTGTAAGTGAATTACCTGCCTATTTCATAGACTGTTTACAGAAAGGTCCCTATTATTAGGGGTCCAAGCAACTGTAGATGCAGGATCACCGTCGTTCTTTTTCCTTACTGGAATTAACAGTCACAGCTCTTGTGATAATCGTTTTTTTTGATTGTTCTCCCATGATAAAATACACAATTGAGTCCCATTTGCAACCGCACCACCTAAGATGCGCATGTAAATACACAATCACTCTACCATGCTCCAGTCGCTAGGACTCGGCACTTTTTTGGCAAATAAATGACCATAAAACAATACTTTTAAGCTATGTGCCTTACATTTATAGAGAAATTGTTGCGGATAAAGAGTATGTGGGATAATCTGGGAACAGCGTCCACACCAAATCATAAGGCCATCGACATATGACGATACAAAAAGTTCAGTTTGTTTAGAAAATGTTCAGGAATGAGGTTACTTGAATTACTTATTAGTAATTATTAATTAATAATCTTGTTAGTTACTTGTGGATAGATTTTTAAATATGTATATGCCAGATCACTAAAACACTCAAGGTATTACACAAGGCTTAAAAAACACTTTTGGAAGCAATATCATATCCTTGCATTAGAATATAGACCAGCTGATGTTTTGATGGTTTCCCATGTGCTAATGCTGCATCATATGCTTTAAATCAAATACACACTGAATATTGAACAAAAGCTTGACTTAAGAAAAATGGCAAATCAAATCACTCAGAAAATGCAATTAGATATTTACCACACATCGTTCAGCCCAACTGTGAAGCATCATGAAGTCCCGTATCACTCCTGCTGAGGTCATCGCAAGCTAAGTGTTCATCCCTCACTGCTGTCATACCGTCTGTATGTTTTTACACTATTTGGCCCCCTTCTGCTCCTGCGTAAAGTAACAGTCACAGCACCTGGCGTGCGGCCACCCACCTCCATGACGAAGCGCTTGTCGTGGCTGCCGCCACTCTCCGAGACGAGCTCGTACTTCAGGCCGCGCTGCTTCTCGTTCAGCTCCATCACCGGGTTCTTGCCGTGCTTGGTCAGGATGGGGCCTTGCTGCTTCAAGCTCTGCCGGGCAGAATTGAACACATACCTCAGCAGAGGAAATTGGGTGGAGGAGGAGGTGCGATTCTGCTGCGGCCCACGGACCTGCGCCAACCCATACCTGATCGATGGCCTGCATTAAGCTCGCCGATGACCTGAAGCGAGGTCAGTACTTCTGGGTAAATTCCGTGAAGTCACATGTAGCCCCTTGCTCCAGGAAAATCCATCCCATCTGCCTCTCGATAAGTGCGACCCACCCCCCACTGAGACGTGACAAGGACCCGGGACTCACCTCGCCGCCGTCCCCTGCCTCGCCACTAGAGGGCGGCACGTCGGCCGCACCGGGCTCCGGAGCCTGGGGGTCGGCCTCTGCGCCAGTGGGCCCTTCCTCGGTCTTCACCGGCTCTGCGGTCTTCACCTCCACCCCAGTGGGCAGCCCCATGTCCTGCAGGACCTGCTCCACAGGGAAAGGTCAGGAAGCAGGCTGATTTTTACTTACAGCTGCACAACAGACGCTATTATTCAGAGTAACCTTATAGCCGGCAGCGTTTCTCCTCACACAACCGGCTCCAGTGCATCCGAGACCAGCATTTAACCACGACTTCTCCATAAATAAATCCAGGAGAATATAATCCAATCTCCAAAAGTAAAATGACATTTTATAAATATTAAATACGTCTCGAGAGAGATAACGCAAGAGTACAGACATTTCTATAAATATGGCATCTATTCATTTAGCAATGAATTTATTCAAAGTGATGTACTATTGAGAAAGCAGCGTCAGCCACGCCCTGGACAAACTGGGAGTTAAAGGCCTTACAACAAGGGCCCAACGGTGATGTATCTCTGGCCTTCTGATCATGGGTAAGTGTCCCAATCTGCTGAGCCACATACGGTCCTATTACAGACTGCTACACCCGCCACAGAACCTCACCAAACTCATTATTTCGAGTGAAGACAAACTACGGAAGCCATCGCACCTTGACTGCCACGTGCAGCTTGGCCGTGCGCTTTGAGGGCCCGGACGCCTCGTAGCTCTTGCCGTCGACCTCCACGGCCATGGTGAAGACGGGCACGTGGACGGGGCCCGTCTGCGACACCAGCTTGTATTGCAGGCCTGGCTTCAGCTGGTTAAGTCGCATCAGGGCGTTCATTGCCTGCGGTGGCTCCAGCTTATCTTCAGAGTCTGTCAGAAGACAGGGGGAAAAAAAAAGCCAGCAATGTGGACCATGTTCATCACCCAGAATTTCTAAAGGAAGACAGGAAATCACATGACTGAAAAACTTTGAAAATGGTACAAGCTCACATTTTTTCTGAAGCTTCTTCTTCTTCTTGTTGGGATTCTTGTCATCCATGACCTCCTCTTCTTCAATAGGCCTCTTTATTGTGGTGACATAGGGTGTGCTGGGGGGGATCTGGACTGCAAAACCCAGTGGTGCCAACTTAAGAGTCCATTCAGGGTCCAAATTAGATGGTGTAAAATGGGGAGCATGAGCTCACAGCCGCATACCTGTGTAGTCTACAGGGGCGTCAGTCTTGGGTTTCCTAAGTATCTTCGAGGGAAGAGCGTCCATCCCCAGGACTTTGTGAAGCTGCCCAAAGGCTACCAACCTTAAGGCATACTGATGGGGGGGGGGCAGAAAGGCCATTTTGTTTCCTTATTGTGCATCTCTCTTATAGGGCAGTGGCATTCAAACTTTGACAAAGCCCTGCCAAGGCTGATATATATATATATATATATATATATATATATATATATATATATATATATATATATACTGATCCAACACCCCCCACAAACACACACAAAACTGTATTCCAGATACGTCTCGTCATATTTTCTGCTTCTGCTCATTTTAGATGTTGCTTTGCCATCACATTTTCTTTCGCCACTACCGTCTACCTCCAAGTACGTAATGCCGTGTCCCATTTGAACTTGGAGGTTGGAATTTCCGAGTCTCTAGTCGGAAATTTCAACTAGAACGCCCCCCCCCCCCCGAAGTCGGCGTTCCGACTCAAAGTCAGAGAAACCACTGCAACCCCAACCTCAAAATTCAAGATGGCTGCACCCTTCATCAACAGAAGTGAAAGCCATGGTTACATACCATTTATAAGCACTTATGTTTAGCTTATCTCATTAAAATCGGTCGTACACACAGTAATGGATTTATGTTAGTAAGCTTGCATACAGCCCAGAATAATATAAAGGCCAACTAAACTGGGGTACTGTAAATCCGACGTTACCCTGTTTTGAAAGAGGTGCCTGGTATCGCTAAATGGCTTTCTGACTTGTACTGGAACACGGTTAATTCAGGTGAGACGTTATTTCCAGCTCTGACTTCCGTCCTCCAAGGTAAATGGAACACAGCATAAGCATTAACTGAGCAACTTCCCCAACATAAAGTTTCATTACACTATCACAACAGTTCAATGTATTCAGTAAGTGGTGCCTGTCTATTATATATTAAATTACAGTGGAAACATCCCCGCTGACTGCCCGGCAGTGCACATCCCCGCTGACTGCCCGGCAGTGCACATCCCCGCTGACTGCCCGGCAGCGCACACACATCCTTGCAAAAACGTCACCAAGGACCAAGTCGGAAAACACTGTTATAGGTTGAATGAAAAGGGCCAATAGAAGGGAAGAGTAGGAGGGCGAAATCTGTGGGGGGGGGGGGGGGGGGGCACAGACCTGTGCGCTCTGGGTGATGTTCTCCCGCTGCTGCTGGTCCAGGTGGCCAATGGCGTTGCTGGTCTCCTTTTCACATGGGTCCAAAACACCAGGCCCGTCTAAGGGGACAGGCAGCTGCAGTGAGCTCCAGGCGCCCAGAAGCTTCTGCCGTAAAGTAGTGGCCACAAGGCAGCCCAGGGTTACCTTGCAAGAGGATTCCAGAGGCCAGGCACTCGAGCACCCGGCGCAGAGCCTCCCCCGCCCCCATGGGCCTGATCCCCGTCCCGATGGCCTTCTCACACAACAGCTCCAAGGGCTGCAAAACAACAAAACCCCTCTCAGCTTTCACTTCCTGTTGCAAAAGGAAGAAGGTCCAGGCTGTTAACCGTCAAGGTCGAGGGACGAATAAAAACATCCAGCCACCTTCCCAAAGCTTACTGGGGGGGGGGGGGTCGCAGCCACGTGAAAAAATTACCTCATAAAGTGAGGCGACCACTACGCACCAGCCTTCAGAGGCGAGCTGACAAAGATTCCCGTTAAATAAGTTATTAGAAAAGTGTCATTATTATTACCAGTCAGATCCTGTGAAATGGGTGACAGAGGCATCTAACTTTAATGAACCCATAAATTTAATACGTATATTAAATTTTGTGAAGAAATAAGACCAAGACAGTGGGCACCGTCAAGACACTCACCCATCCCTGCAGGGGGGCCCAGACGGCTACGCGGCTGCACAGGTCCCTGAGGACGCGGATGACGATGACGCAGGACTTCAGCCCGTTGGCCCTAGCCTGCGGACACACCGGGAGAGGGAGGATGCCGCGTTAGGCGGGTGGCCCGGCAGGGGACTGCCGTTCAATGTAAGCTCTGCCTGGTGTCAGCAGGGGTCCTCTCTATGCCTAGACCCGGGTGCGAGCTCCGGCATCATCAAATGCCATGAGCCTGGAGGATTAGACGATCTGCCTGTGCAGCACTAACCGGGCTGCGCTAATGGGCGCCATCTCGCTCAATCCGATTATGCATGGATCTAGCCTCATTCATTAAAAGTGCAAAGGGAAGATTTCTGAATGCACGGTACAACGAGCTACCACCCCAAAACGCAACAAACTCAGCCAAAGAGGGGGGAAAACGCAAACCTTCGCAATCCTGAGTTTCATAAGGCTATGATCTTGGGTTAACCGCCTAGCGCGAAATGGCTACACGTCACGTGAGGCGACCGTGCGAGGTTCCAAGCTCCCTCTGACTGTAACGAGCCACTTAACGAGACCCTGAAACAGGGACCTCACATACGAATAAAATAAGAGATCGGCGACGTCCCTGAAATACCCTGGGTTATTACAGCAGCGCATGGCGTTAAAGAAAACAGAGCAAGGCGAAGCTGGGGAGCGCAGGAGTGGTCAGCACGTCACGCGAGGTTGACCAAAGCTACATGAACGAAAACAACTTTTATAATAAACGCAGCGAGACGGTCAGCTTGCTCCACTGAAGACACTGCACTAGCTCCTCAAGTGTGATTTGCAACAATCTCTTAGGGGGGTGGGGGGGGGTGGGGTTCTGTTAGAACTGATTGCAAAAACAGCAGCTGAACTTCAGGTAATAAACAGCAAAACAAATCTATGACCTGGACGAAGCAGGACTAGGGGGGGGGCAAGGGGGTGGTGCTTCATAGTCCAGTGAGTTACTTAATATACACATACTATGAAGGCGGCACATGTCAAAATGCACAGGAATGGCAGGAATAGAGAGAGAACACTACTTGAAGACAAGTAAAGATGCAAACCTGGAACCACTTGGCGTGGCGAAGGGACGCCAAGGCTGTCAGGCATTTCTGCCTGTCCAGAGCATCCGGCGGATCGTTGCCTGTTAGCGTTTCTATCGACGGGTGGAATAAGAAGACAAGGCACTGTTTGACCAAGGGGGGGTTCTGTCACACGGCCAGGGGGAGCAGGCAGGTGTCCCAAAACCAGGAAGCGGAGGCGGGGGGGAGGGGAGGGAGGGGGGGGGGGAGAGGTCCCCCCCCCCCCCCGCCACACCCAAGAAACACTCCTGACTGTCTGGTTCGCAGCCATGACAAAACACCGGCACTCATTTAACTGAGGCAGAGGTCTCTCTGCGGCAAGAGCCTTTAGCCTGGCGTGACCTCGTCTGCGAGGCTCCAGCTGCGAGCTCCATAACCCAATGAGTGTCCTCCACTGACCCCAGAGGGCAGCTTCTGGAAAAATCCACTCCTCTCCCTTCTTTCATGACTGTATTTTTTATTTTTATTATTTTTTTTTTTTTAAATAATGAAAAACAAGCATGTGACCTGGGGGTAGATTCCCTCCCCATCGCCCCCTTTCTTTGGGTGTACTGCCTTGCCCCTTCCGAGACAGAGAGCGTCCAGTTGGTCAAAGGTCCAGCGTCCCTAAAAATTGACAAACTAGAAGGCTTGGTAGAGAGAATCAGATTTTGAACCACAGCAGCAATAATCAGATGCACAAAGCATGTAAAGGAAGTCTACACTGCAGCAAAACTGGCATCTGCAACACAAAGGCAGGATCCGCTCAGGGCCTGGGATGTGGATGGGGTGGGGCTTCTCTGGTCGTTAACCCAATATGAGTCTATACTAGCTGGTTGTTGCTGATCACCATTTTTCCTGTATCAGGCAGAAACACATGGGGGACAACGGCACTTACTCTGTACCTGTTGTATATATTCAGCAGCGCTAGCGAAACATTGTTCCCTGGTAGTGAGGGAGGGCTTGGTTTGACTGTGACTGGCTGAATTCGCATTCACCCATGCAGAGTCAAAACACCCCAACATTATCCATAACCCAGGCCAGCTCCCAGTACAAAATTTCAAGGCCGCGGCCTCGCGCCGGGGCTGGTGACCAGAGTACGACTCACAACTCATTTTTGCTGCAATATAAACCATCATGACAATTTCAGTATTAAAAATACATGCAAGTCCTCTGAAAGCCTTCAGATATTCATCTATCCTGAAGCTATGATGTAGGGACAGCTTTGTCTGTGTGTTTCTGCTTTTTTCCCCCTCTTAAGTTAACTTCTTTACTGTGTATTGGGCCATCAAAAACTGCTACATTAAAAAAACACTGCATTTACTGCAGCCTCAAGCAGCTCTGAGAATAGTGCAGTGTGCCTCCCGGCTCCATTGAAGGCCCAATAAACAATATCTGCCACATATTGTTTCCGCATGTGTTTCCGGGGTGAACCAGGGGGCAGGCCGGGCCCTACAGGGGGAAGGCCTACCTCCAGCGGCCTGCCTCTCAGTCTCCTCACGCACCACCGGGGACGTCAGGAGGATGGTGAGCGTCAGCGCTGGCTCCTTGGCGCTCTTAACGAAGATCGCGGCATCACTGACGGATGGGACGACGTCATACTTGTCATCTACAATAGTCTGTGTGCCAGAACGTGGGGGAGGGGGAATTAGAGTGCAATTAGAACTATATGAAATTTCAGGTCCAGAAAGTAAAAATCCAGACCAAGATTTAATTCCAACCAACCAGTTGTCTATAAAGAGTTACAGTCAGTAATCAGCTGGTTGGTTGAAGCAAAATCTTGGACTGGAGTTTTACTTTCTGGACCAGGGATTTCCCCTTTTGGTTATACCTTTTGTTAGGCCTAATTTCCTCTTATGTTATTCAGTGGAGGCCTATGATCATAGCTTTTATGTTCTCCTGAATCTCCCCGAATCAAAGAGCAGCCAAGCGGAGGGAGCTCACCTTCAACTCTGCACTCAGGTTCTCCGCTACTTTCTCCAGCAAGGTGACGGTGGGCTTGTCCCTGCAGAGTAGCACCAGCTCCAGGTCCAGGTCCCCCTTCAGAAGGAGCCCCTTGGCGACCAGACCCACTCTCATCACCCCGCGCAGGGTCCGGGTCACCTGTTCAGGTGGCTTCGCCTCACTAGGAAGACAGAAAACATGCACCGGTGAGCAGAAGTGAAATTTCCCACCAATTAACAAGGGCATGCAGCAGAAGTCCATGAAATCCCGCTAGTTCATGCTGCGCCACAAATCCACCACACTCTCCACTCCTTACCTGTCCTTCTCTGGGCCCTCCGCAGCAGCATCCTCCGTGCCGACCTTCTCCTGTTCGTCCAGCCAATCAGAGACAGCCTTGAGGGCGCGCTCAGTGTGAGACACCATGTTCTGCACGGCCTCCAGCTCCTCCTGCGAGGGGTACACCGCGGAGTGCTTCGCCATGACATGGCGGTCGTCGTTCAGGAAGATTCGCATGGGTCTCTGGCGGAAAGGAGGGGACTGCCGGAGAGAGGAGCAGGGTTTGGTCAAGCGAGCAGTGGGGACAAAACAGAGCAACAGTGCAGATGTTCACAGGCAAACGCCCAAACACATGCAAATATCATTCCGATTTAAAAGTGATGCAAGACCTATGTGCAACTTCAGTGCCATGGGCCTCTCACATACAATACACATATTTAGCTGCTGTTAGCATAAGCAACCTGTGTTTAACGTTCCATCCATGTGGAACACTGAATCGTTTTTATTATTGTCCCGGTAGTTTAGGAATGCAGGGACCAGGAATCTCAGCATCATCCCTCCCACACAAGGACCTGGCCACTGGTTGCCGGGGTTTGCAGAATAATCTCTGCAATGGACCTTGAAAAGATCGCATGGGGGAATGGGGGACAGGAACCAAACATGTATGTAAGCACTGAGGGGCAATCGCTGCTCAGGCACATCCTCCCTGAGGCGAGAAGGCCAGCAGGAGCTCACCATAACAGGTACAGAATCTCCCTCCTCAGGTTCCTGTGCGGCACCGGCGGCACGCTGCCAGTACAGCCGCAGATGCTCCTCGTGGCACACGCACTCGTACCAGTAGCGCAGCTCCTCGTATCTGGAGGAGAGATGAAAGGAGGTCGAAACAGTCAGAAACAGAAAAGCAGACCAATGGGGTGCCCCGGCTCCAAGCCCGGAGAGGAGCGCAAAGAAGCTACGAGAGGCATTAGAGAACATACCGGAATCAAAGCCAAAGTACCCCACCTCTGAGTGAGGCGGCTTGGCCAGACATACCAGTAAATACCCAGTTATAAAAAGCAGATGCGTCTAAAGCATGCAGCTTAGGACATCCCCGAGTGCAGAGTCTCTAGAGCCCGAGCTGGTCGAGAAATATGAGACTTCGAAGGCAACAGAAATCCATTTTGCACCACGACAGACATCACACTTCACGCTCCCCTTTCACGACAAACTCACAATGATCCGACAGTCTAAGATCGCCGCTTGAACCACTCGACAAACCCAGTAGCAGTAAAATGAATAATATGTCACCCCAGGGCAACCGAATGATGCCCCACGCTTATATACTCTCTACACATGCCCAGGACGTGATGCAAAACTCTCAACCAATCATATTATAATACATTTGGCTTTAACCGCTCAGAAAGAGAAAGTTGGCATGATCACCAAGTGTCCAGAGTCTAATTCCACGACACGTAGGAGGCTTGTGTTTAGTCACAAGCGACCTTGCGGACTGATACAAAGAAGGTTCCTGGGCCTTTTACTCAGACTTTGAGATAACACTTAGCCAAAATCATAGCCAAACTCAAGGTTTCAGAAACATAAACTATGATAAGGAGTCAAATTGAGTAACAAATGGGATGCAATGACCGTTCGCATATTCATCATATGGGCAAAGTATCACTCTAAAATAAGAACTAATTTTAATGAATAATGGCTAAATCGCCGGTTGACCATTAATAAATCCCGAAACCATAATCAATTAGTCTTCAGATTACTGATATAAAACACAAAATTCCTGTGTGACAGGCAGAGGGAGATCTGCATGAGGCCTCCAGGAAATCTGATCCTCTGTGGGCACCAGGTTCTGCTCATGCAGCTCATTGCGCAAATTCTTAATCGCAGTTGGAGTTGAGCATGACTAGATCATTAGAGGAAGACTTGCTAGCCTGTACTTCTAAAAAAGACCAGCTCCAGTCATACACCCCAAATAGCAAATGAGCCAGAGCCCTGGTCCGAAAGTACCAAGGGCTTTCCAGCCAGACTCTGCGCGATTACACCCTACGCCACCTCATGTTCACATGCATGGACTGAGATTCCTATGCAGAGCCATAGAAAATAGAGGGAGACGGACTTCTCATTAAGAAAAAAATAAGATGTAGAACCAACAAACAACTGACAAGAGAAAGAAAATCAGTACATAAAACAAGAAAACTGGGGGGGAAAAAATCTGTAAATGAACATAAATTCAGTTAGAAAAATGAGTTAGTTTGAAAATTCCTGTCATTGTTTACGTACCAAGAAGTCGCACCTCAGATACAGGAAACGACTGAGGTGACTTTGTGCCAGTGTTAGATTATTTTACGTTTTTATTTTAAATGTTAAATTTGAAATCCAGTTTAGTTACTTTTCAGAGTGGTTGTACTTCTTAAACATTTCTATTTAGTTTTCATATATTTTAGTTTCAGTCAAAGTTTTAGTAATTTTATTTTTAGGGATAGACTAAAAGTTGAGCTGTGTTAGGTGGCTGATTTTCAGCGAATCCTACACAAATACACAGTGCGCAAAAGGCACTAATATCCTCAAAATGGGCAAAACGTTACAGGGATTACTGATGGTCATTAAAGATAAACAAATCATTACTTTTTAGCTAGATAGTATTTTTAAAATGTATATAAAAAAAATTTATGAAAAATATTTGACATTTGTTTTATGTTATTTCAATTAGTTTCTGAAGCTACATTTAAAACTACATCCAAGCGAAACCTTTATTTTCATATTTTATTTCAGTTTAAAAAAAACGTTCTCTTATAGCTTTAGTCTTTGTTAGCACCTGGCCATGTGCCCAGCAACCAAGGCAGAGGGGTTTGCTCGCAGTTACCTATCGAGGTCCTGTGGGTGAAGGTGCCGGCCGTGTTGTATCAGGCTGTCCCAGTAAAGGAGCTCCTCGTACGCCAGACGCTCGTCCAAAACCAGCTCTGGCACCGGCTGAGCCCACTTAGCAAAATCACCCCTTTTCTGACCGCAACCTCTGCCCATCACCTGAAATCAAACGGTCAGCCATTCAACCCACAGAACTCCACAGCAGCCAAGGGAATATTGTGATTAAACTATTAGCAACTCAAATGCTGAGCCCAAAGCAATTACGTCAGACACAAAGCCGTCATCCAAAATCTTAACTCATAATTGTGGTCTGTCTATGGATTAATCCATAAACCACTATCTCAAGCCTAAAGAGCAGTTAGCCAGTTGCTAATTTCATGCTGGCAGCAGTGCCATTCTGACTATATGGTTGTACCCTGTTTTATCCACAGGATAATACAAGAACAAATACAAGAGAGGAGGACCTTAAATATTCCATAGTGTGGTACTGGGAACCAGAACACAGTGTCCCTGTTCAATTCACTTCGGTTTAATTAAGCAGCTTGAATTACCCACAGGTCTCACCACTTCAAGTGACACCTAGACCATCTCATGCCCTCCACACAAAACGAGGCTTGTACCGTTTGATTGGGGCAGGAAGAATCCTGTCTGTAAAGCACTGCGTTGCCAAGGACATAAAAGGGCAGCTGTCAGAGATCGAGGCTGTCGATCGTCACCCTCCTTCCACTGAAGAGGTTTAATCCGCTCAGTGCACCCATGTCACTAATTAAACAGATTCCGGAACCTCTCCATCCGACAGCAGACAGGCGATAAGGTCACCATGACGCACCGTCTCGCACGTTAATGATGATGCCTGTCAGAGCAATTCTAAATAAGACATGAACTACGCCCAAAGGGCCAGCTAGCATATTCATGTCATTTCTAAATATAACAATTAAATGTTGCTAAAGCGAAAAACGCTGGTTAAAGAAACAGTTCATTTCAATATTGATTTAAACCAGTGCCTAGTTTCCATTTAGCAATGCCACAAAGAACGCCGATAACACGGATGACCTTGTCAGGTACAGCCATCGCTATTACAGTTGGGTATGGGCGGTTTAATTTCTAAATGATACAAAAGTGACAGGTGATGTTTTCACCTGTATTTGTTTTATAATTGTCAGAGTTAACAGCACAAACGGAATGACACGCCGTTTCAGCCGAAAATAGTGCATTTTACTTTTCATTTCAAACAAAACCTAGGGCTGCCAATTTTGGTCAGCTGTCTGGAATGAGATTTTCAATTCGAGAAAGGTCTGCACACGCATTTACAGGTACGTAACAGATCTATTACCTTGTAAATAGTCTATAGGGTTTGCAAACTACCCCAACGGCTTTGATTAAGCTAATTTTAGGTTTATAATGGAATATAGATTTGCTGTAAGATTTCTTGCGTGAGCGTGAGAGTCAGAAAGCGAGTGTCGGCAACGTTTTGTTTCACCTGAATTGATTAGAATATAATACTTTATAGTTTTAAATAGCATAAACTTTGACGAACATGAATTCACCAGTAAACTACGTCTATTTATCCAACATTTTATAAAATACATACTGCGTTTGAAACCTTTTAGGCGTTACAATTTCAGGACAGTGCAGCCCCTCTCTTACAAACATTACGGCTTTTTGGCTGAGGCATTAGATCTGCTGCTGTCATTAACACCAACGGTACATTAGTGCAAAAAAGGCTGCAATAAGCCGATGTACGTCTTGCCCGGCCGATATACGAGTTTGATTATTCTGAATTTAATTTACTATCGCGATGCCCCGTCAGAGCGTGTAATAGAAAAATCACGCAACGCAAATAAACCGGTTACATATCATATATGACGACAAGTATTTAGATTACAACTGAAGCTTTGAAGAAAAAATGTTTTACTTTTATATATTGGCTGTTGTATAATTAGACTGTAGATATTACCGGTATAGTAGTAATTCATACGGAGGAGCACAACCATACCGGTAATGACTAAGGTACCTACCGTACTGGTGTACCGCCCACCCTTACTTTGCACCTAAAACAACTGCTTATATGACAACTCACAATTACAGGTAATTCTTATTCCTGGAGTGTGCTTTTACCAAGATGCATTTACTCATACAGCACATAATGAAATGACTTATACCATCAGCCTTAGACATCTCACACATACATGCGCGCACGTACATCCACATACAAGCATTCTGCATTTACTTATTACAAAAAAAGGTAATTTGATAGTTACAGATCGTGAGAGTTCAGAGCACCGACTCCAGACAGATAGGACAAAACCATGCAACCATGGCCCAGAGACATGCTTCAGGGTATAAAAGAGAAGACCACCATTTAAAATGCAATAACTTCAGCACCACATAGGATACTACAAGTTTAATATCACCAGCATACGCACGACAGGCCAAACTTGTTACGATTACTGCCTGGGTCACAAAGTCTGAACTATTTGTATGATATACTAAAAATCAGGGGTTTGAAAACATACCAAGCAGGTACAAACAGAAAAGACGAACAGGCCATGTATCCAATTATAAATCGTAATATTTTTCCACCTACGTTCAACTCCTAAAATCATGCGGCCAAAGCTATATCCGGCGACTACAGGCCGGCTAGGACCCCAGTCATGGCCTCGTTGCTCCGGCATCAGTCAGCCCGTCCAAACAGAAAACGGCACATTGACTCCCGGGCGCCTCCTGAAACCGTTTCAAAAGAAGCACAAGCCATACAATCCTAAAAAACATCAGCTCGATCAGTTAAGCAGTGCAAGTACGTGGGTGGCTGTCAAGCCAGGTACCCACGGGTCCATCCTGGAGCACGACACTAGTGCCTAGTCCGGGGACGCCATTTTGCTATGGTCCTGCGCCCGACCAGCTCTCCATGCATCAAATGCCGAATACAAACACACCACAATAAAATCACACAGAACCTTCACTCCACACACAGGCATAAAACACCATAATGTACCAACCATCTGCACGAGCGACATGTAGAGTTAGTGAGGCGTCGCTGAAAATGTCACAACTGCGAAAACTACTGATAGGATTAACAAGCGACAGAGATGGAGCATTTGTTTGTAAACATTTTGTCTCATGCTACAAAACAATTAGCCAGTTGACCAACGTAGCCAAAGTATAAACGAATCCACCTACGTCGCTAACCTTAGCTTAGCTAATCACGACACCCCCCCCCCGACAGCCGGCGACAAAAAATGTATGTCTCATTTTAACTATAAAACTTGCCTTTGCAACAGGTTTTACGTCCTGTGACACGTGCGCAACATCGTATAAGACAACATATTCGTGATACCTGTTATTTCCAGCTTTATTCTTTAAGCGGAATCCAGTTCGCCGTTATTGAGTCGGTAAGAAAAAACAAACCCATGGGACGCACGCAGGAAAGGACGCCAGTACCACGTGGTCCGACAACTAGCCAATTGTGTGTGCATTACGCAGGAAATGACGTCGTTAATAAGCATGCCTCGGACGTGAGAATAGTTATAGAAGCGATTTTAGAAAGTCCTTTCATGTCGGGGATGCACTTCAGCTTTGTCCCCTGTGCAGCGTTCCCTAGGAGAGTCTTTGGTATCCCCTCAAAGCTGTTTGGGATAGAAGAAGATAGATAACTGATCGGGATCTTAAAATGCATTGGGGAGGCTGTATGTGGCTCAGCAGATTAGGATGCTGTGTTTGTAATTGGAAGATCAATGGTTCAAATCCCACAGAGGGATTTTACCATTGGGTCAATGAGCAAGGCCCTAAAACCCAGAGTAATAGCCTGCCCTGCTTTCTCAACTGTTCCTTACTTAGGATAAAAGCCTCTTCTCAGTAAAGTTAATGCATTTCTGCCTGTGCAGAATGATTACTCTTTCATAGAATACTTTATTGATCCCCATGGGGAAATTATGTTTTTGCCTATTCCATCTTGCTCTCCATGAGACACAAAGACAGATGAGAGCAAGCTTGGGGGTCACAGGGCAGGGTCAGCCAGCATATGCAGCGCTCCTGGAGCAACTGGGGGTTTGTACAAAGGCCAAACCATTCAAGCTATAGTGACCTTCCAATATCAGATACTAACCTGCTGAGCCACACATCACCAGCTAGTATAATAAATACTCCCTTTATTACATTGTTCGTTTTGTAATTTATTTTTTATGCATTTTTTTTAATTCATAAGCATTGGTAAGTATTGTGAAAGGTCAGTGTGACGCGACGGCCACAGACCAGCAGGCCTCATTCAGCATTGTCAGTGCAGAAACTGAACTGGGTGGGGCTGGTTTGGCGCTATTTGCCCCAAAAATGCAGTGGAGCTTAAAACTATAAGGTAAGCAGGGTGTTTATTCTTTCTCAGCTTTCTCATTAATGGAAATCTTGGAGGAAAACTGCAAAATGGGAAGGCTGGGAGAGGAGCAATTTCTCCCTGAATTGGCAACTACAGCCCTTCATTGCCACAGCCCTCGTATATGTTACCATCAATCCTCCTGGGGTCGTAGCTGTACCCGCATCTTCCGTTCTTCCTCATCTGCCACAGTTAGTTTATAAGATAATACAGCTCTAGAAAAAAAATAAGAGACCACTCTATATTATTTTTTCAAAAGTCTGCATTTTTAAGTCCTGGTTTAATCCTGGTTCTGCTGGCAGAAGGCTACACTGTGCGGCAGGCTGCTTCCAGGCTCAAAGTTTCTAAGAAAGCAGAACACAAGATCAAGGTGAAGCCGGAGATACTGGCAATGACCAAAAACCTGCCAGGAAGAAGGCAGAAGCAACTTGATAGGGATGACTGTTAGCTTATCTAGTAGTGCCTCATGATTTGGAGGATGACCACAAGTGACCTTCAAAAGGAATGGGAAACATTAAGTGGTGTGAAGTGCACTGTGAGGACGGTGTGTATCGGGCTCCTAGAAGCAGGACTGAAGTCCCATAAAGCAAGGAAGAAGCCCTTCATTAATGAGAAGCAGGGAAGAGCCAGGCTGCAGTTTATAGTATATATACACACACACACACATTTATTTTGCCTCCCACAGATGCACACCCGTAAATTGAGAAATGACTGAAACAAGAAATTGTGCTGTGGTCTCAATCTTTTTCAGAGCTGAATGTAAATGAAATATGATGCTGGTTCTTGTCACACGTTATGGGCAGAAAAAAAAAGAACATAAGAGACCTGACAGTGTCAGTAGAATCTCGAAAATAAAGTCAAAATGATTACTGTACATAGTATGAGAGCTTTTATTTGGAAACGAGTCCACAGGTACAGTTTGCGGATTAAAAGCATTTTTGTATATTGTAAGGCCTTGGCCTAATTTGGAAAAAAATGAGTGGAATTAAAGTTGAATTCGACCTCGACCTGCTATTACCTTTCATTGGGTTCTTCTTCTTACAACTAGCATGGTGTGTTCTTCATTGCAAGAATGTTAGTTCATGTTTATCCTAACAGCATAAGCCTGGCCTTTCAAGAACATACCGAACAGGGGTGGTCCTGCCATGTCTGTTCTGAGGGCTAAACAAGTAAATTAGTTATATACATGTAAAACTCTTCCTGCTCACAGCCAGAATGATATGGAATCAGCCTGACATTGGTGCTGTTGTGCGTGACCTTGGTACTGCTAAATCAGAAAGGATTCCAACAGTCTATTTTAAGAAGATGGGTTGATTGAGGAGGAAAGCAGCAAAGCATTTCCAGAGAGTTCCACAAGTTCCCTCTGGTATGTTGGAATGCCCCCAAAATTGTGTAAATTGGCCTGAATGCTCCTTCAACCACCTGTTGACAATATGCAGCATGTGCGGGTAGCAAATTCTGCTCTGAAATTTAATTTCTGGGAACGTGGGGGCTGTATGCCATGATACTACAATGTGGCTCAAGCCGTTATGTAAATACCTACATCTTTTTCTGCTTATAGATACTTGTGTCTGTGGGCTTATCCAAGTCCATCCATTTTTCTGCAGTAAGCCACAACCTGTGAGACCACTTAGTGTTCCCATGTCACACGTCCTCTGCCTCGCTCTTCCTGTCACTGGTCTGGAGGAAGGTCATCAATACTTTGTGGTCAACCACTTCCAGCTAAAGAATCTGGCACAAGTTCATTTCCTTTCTGTTTATGAAGGTTGTTCATGACCTTATCATGCAAAATAATGCACCAGCGTCTCCCATTTGCACTGCTGATTTTCTTCTTTCCCCCAAGTGTGAAGATGCTCCCTTTAATAGAGATATTTGCAAAATCTTTGCCACAGAGAAACCTGACAAATGAGCCCTGAAAACCATGCCCCGTTCTCATCAATCGCCTTGTCTGAGAGCTCAAATTCCCCCACATTAATGGAGATGTGAAGCGACAGGACAAAATATATGAACATGCAAAATGTGCGTTTTTTTGTCAAAGTCAAGTCAGCTAAGCTTTTATTGCATCATACACCTTAAACCCATGAAAAGTTAACAGTTTGAAAGGTTCATAAGTGCAGTGGTTTTTCATATTTTTTTAAATTTTGAAATTTGGTATATGGTTTAGTGAGCCTAGTATTTTGTATGATTGTGTGCTCCTCTATGAATGACTAAAGGAATACATAAGGTACAAAACGAAATACATTTTAGCGCTGGATGTTAACCTGCGTTAGTCCACGCATAAAATAAGCACCTGAATATGGTGTAGAGGTCCCCAGTAAAACAATGATTGTGATTAGCCGACTGCTGGCACCAATCAGGAATGAGCTGCTAAACTTCGTTTTCAAAACTTTGAAGAATGACTGAAATGAACAAGAACCAAGACCAAACAAATCAAGTCATTTTTTTCATCTGAATTATCCTGTCAGTTGCCTTCCCTCATAGCTTGAGTCTCTGTCCCATCTTTCACCAGGAATGTGTTGACGCTGGCCTATACTTCTTGCTAATTTACAATATTCTCTAAGCTACTGATACATTTTAGGGTGTTATATTCATATCTTGATGGGAAATGTGTTTCGCGCAGGAAAAAAAAATATGAGTTTTTAATTTGCTTTTAAGTTTTACATTCAATAGATTTACATCACATAACTTATGTCCCAAACAACTGGGAGATTCACACTGGCCTGAAACATATATTTACAATATATACTCATTATTTTATACACATAACCTTACCACACATCAAAACATTTGTAAAAGTACTACTTTTACTGGTAGCTTAGCAATTTTGTTTACTATTTCACTGACAAACAGCACAAGCTACAAATTGATGTAAATAATATCCAGCACTTCACAATACAAATGACTCCAAAATACTTTAAACATTCAAAGTGCATCCTATCTTAAATAGTTTATTTAATTCATAGTATCTGAGGCTTTCATTTTGTGGATCCTTTATATATATATTATTTTTTTTGGCTCATCACTAGGTCTCATCTAGTAAAACACACTCATCCATCCCACCTCCTGCTGTCTCAGACCCAGTACGCCTGCTCACATCATCTTTGGGATGTCATGAGAATTACTTCACAAGGTCTGCTCCCCGTTTTCACTCAGGCAGCAGGTGATGAAGCAGCGGATGACATGCGAATCCAGATGTTGAGACAATCCACCATTTTGGCCAGTTCCTGATCAATGTGTTTCTATAGAGAACAGGAACCTTAGTGGATTCAGGTGAAGGACTGTCAGAATGCAGGAGGAACGTAAACAACTGGATGAGTTAACCACACCCACTCCTGCTCAAATCTGTCCCTGATGAACTGGTCCAAGGCCACTTATTCCCTCAGATCCTGCTTACGGCGTTCTTCTCGGAGCTCTGCAAGGAGTTGATCTCCCAGCGCCGAAGGGTGCTGCTCTTAAAGTCCGCCTGGCGCTTGACGATGAGGTATATCTTCCTCAGCACAGCCCGACGAAGGAGGATGTAGACCCAGGGGTCCAGTATCTGGTTCCAGGACGCCAGCCGCACCCCCGTTACCATCAGGGTTTTGTAGGTGTTCAGGTTTTCCCCAAGAGACTGGGTCACTGACATCAGGCCAAAGATCTGGGAAAAGGAAACACTGGCCTAGTCAGTATATCATCATCATCATCATCATCATCACTACTTATAGTAGTGATAAAAACTCTGAAAGTGGATAAAATGATAAAACAATAAGAATGAAAACATTTGGTCAGTAGACAAATAATATCACAAGCAGCAATATTTCTGCCAGTAATGTTGTGCTTATATTTAGCCTTGGTGCTGTTTAGGCAGTAACTACGGTAACTACGACCCTCGGTTAAGGCGTTTCTGTCGTATAAATGTCCCAGTCGAAAGAATTAGCAGTCCGTGTCACCGAGAGAAACATTTTTATTATTCCGGTGCCCAGAAGTTGTGTGAGGAGTTTAACAAAACTACCACTAAGTGCACAGAATCATGGGAAATTTAAGAATCAGACCAGCATGTGACGACGGTCGACTCTGCGGCAACTTTATTCGAAGATCACTATTAAAAATCCATTTGAAATTAAAAATTGAAAAGTCGGTCATATCAGACATCCACGCACAGTCAAGAGCCTGAAAGTGTGAACTCATACCCCTATTACACTGTGAAGATTAAATAATGATTAATTGTAAACAATAATCATAAACGTGTATTCATAGACTGTATTATAATTTAGGCTAGCTTATTACATAGGCCTGTTTTCAACTGGCAACAGCTAGCTCCTCCAATCATGTGGCTGATACTCAATATACACATGATGCAGACAGGGTCGAGACGTTCACTTCCTGTTAAACTAAGCATTAGAATAGCTAAGAAGTGCGGTTTATGCGATTTTTTAACATGGTATGACTTGGTGCCTTAGGTAGTAGTTCAAACATCTCAGAAACAGCCAGCCTCCTGAGATTTTCATGCAGGACCGTGTCTAGAGTTTATAGAGAGTTATATGATTAACAAAAATATCTAGTCCATGGCATTTCTGTGGCCAAAAACACATTGATAATAATGAGGTCAGAGGAAGAAAATGCCCTGACATAAGATTAAGATTGATCTAACAGGCCACAAGTGCGAAAATATCATTCTTTGACCAAATAACTCATCAACCATTGAAAAGTTCTTGAGGCAAAAGTTGTTGTTGCCCAACAATTTGACTGTAAAGTTAAATTGAATTGAATGTGGCTCTTAACAATGCCCTGATTGAACCCAGAACCCAGTTTTTGTTGAATAGGATGCAGAAAACTACTTTAGGTTTTAAAGTCTGATCACTGTTGAAAAGGTTTGTAACTTATTAACTTTAAACTATGTTATTTTCTATTAGAAATCCTGTTAGCCAGAAAACACGTCATATAGTAAAAGCTTCAGTGAATGTTTGGGTTTATTCAGCATAATTAGATTTCACTGTTCACTGTATACTGTATGTCCCCAAGGGCCATGCTTAATGTTTTTGTGCTATTATTTCTAGATAAAACATTGCAAAAATGTTACAATGATGAGTAATCGCATCTGAGTTTCTTGCATGTGTGTCGATATGAGTAATTGCGGTGCTATGACTTTAACAATTAGCATTCCTTAAGCTTTATGCGAACCACAGGGCATCTGCAGTTATTAAATAGCACCAGCGCTGGAAGCCGTTAGCTGTCAAATCACCTTCAGCATGATCCTACTATATTGCACCCAGCAAATCATATACCAGTATTTTTAACGAAACTAGATTAAAAAAAAATAAAAAAAATAAAGCCTTAAAATGAAATCAGGTCAAATCAGACCGTATTGCAAGATAAGCTATTTGAATTTCAGTCAGAACAAACAATGAAATGCTTTCTCTTGGATTACAGTTTTGATTCTAGATTAAGTCAGACTCACTTTGTCCATAAATATATCTTACAAAATATTATGGCCTCACCATTGCCTTCTATCTTTGATGTAACACTATGTTTAAAAATAGTTAAATACAGAAGCTTCTGTACACTTAGAATAGCATGAAGTAAATGAACATCTGGTGCCTTCCAGGATAAGGCCACGGAGTAATTTTTATTGCTAGAAAATCAGTGGACTGGACCAGCCTACTGTATGTCGCCTCAGTTAAAATGTTTTGAATTTAAAACCAAGGAAAACTAATGTAATTTAAAGAATTGAGGCTCGGAAATACAAACAATTCCATTTCTGTTAAATGCAGTTAACATGCAAGAGACATGGGTAAATGCTAGCTGGTTAGAGCATTTACTCACCAGCAGGGGGCTCCAGCAGATGCAGGATGTGACCATGATGCCCACCAGCTGCACCACCATTTCGATGTCGTGGGACTTGGCGGAGCGCCGGTTGCAGGGCTTCCTGCGCAGGCGCGCCATCACCAGCGTGAGGCCGCTGACGGTGTTGCAGATCAGCGCCATGGCCAGGGATGCCAGGCCCAAGCAGGAGAAGAGCAGGGCGAAGGCCACATCGGTGCCCTTGGTGTCCTCCAGGACCCTGATGAAGCACCAGGTGCCCGGGAATTGGTAGGTGTAGGCGCCCAGCTGGAAGCAGGGCAGCAGGGCCACGCAGAGCGCCGACAGCCATATGGCGGTCAGGGAGAACTTAGTCCGTGCGGTGGTGACCAGGGAGGCGTGCAGCAGGGGCCGGGTCACGCCCAGGCACCGTTCGGCCGCCATGGCGCAGCCCAGGAAGAGCGGGCACAGGCCAAAGAACACCATGCTGCCACCCAGGAACTGGCACAGTGCGTCTGTGGATTTGGGCGGAGTGGAGTCACCCCCCGACAGGTAGAGGCGTAGCACCAGGGCACCGGGGATGATGTGTCCGGCGAAGTCGGTGAGCACCAGGCAGCTGGCAAACAACAGGAAGGTGGCCTTGGAGCGGCGCCTCAGCTGGGCGTAGGCCTTGGCCAGGATGATCAGAGCGATGATGTTGGAGAGGACCCCCAGCGTCATGGAGAGCCCGGCCACCACGGGGCTGCCAGGAGGAGGCCCCGCCTTCTCCACCGTCACGTTGTCCTGCTGCACCGCCGGTGCCGCGGCCCCCACCCCCTGGCTGCCGTTGGAAAAGGGGCCGAGGGACACAGGCCCCGATACATTGGAATGCTGTATGGATAACATCACTGAGCCTTGAGGGGTGGGGCCATTTCTGTGCGGAGGGGAGGCTGGGAAGAAGCACGGATGGGCAATCAATACAAAGCCGTGAAGTACCATTAACCACCCCCCCCCCCCCCAAACAATTTAATTGCTTTAAAAAAAAATACCTCAGTGGTTAGTGGTTTAGAGAAATGCAATCAACAGCAATGGGGAAAACGGCAGCGCTGTCACACAGGTGATGTTACAGAAGAATATAATTACACTGCGCTCCACACCCACTGTTGGGAAACGCAGCTAATGGACTCGGCGTATTCGACCCTTTGTTTATTATTCACGTTTTATTTACTGAAGCAAAGCAACTCAGATTTTTGAAAATGTAAGGTCATACCGTCCATTTATCAATCGGGGGCTAAGGCTTAAGTACAGGAACTATATATATATATATATATATATATATATATGTTTTAATATAGTCATCTACAAAGCGCTTAAGAAATGTAAGAGCAATAGGCCTGCGTACTAAAAACAAAACGTACAATTCTTACAATTTTTTCCCTGGAAAAGAAAAATCAATTTTTAGGTCAATTGTACTAAACCTCAGGCAAGACCCAACTGCCCCGCCTGACAATAATGGATCAGTGGCGGGCATTACACATGGTCTGCCCGGTGACACCGAACCCCGGGGCGTCGTTTAGACACACAACACGTACGCCGGTGGTCTATCGACCAATGCTACCTATTGAGACGTGCTACCGAGCCTTTATGCGCATGAGCAGTTCCACCGTTTTGGGATTAGGGTTAGGTTTTAGGGTTTGGGGTTAGGGTTAGGGCTATCGATTAGCGCTACGGTGGCCTAACTCGACAAAGCAGCTCAACTCGTCAGAACACCGGCTGTGAAGGATGAAAACCGGTTTCCCCCATCTAATGATCACTCCGAAGTTTTATAACCACAAGAAATCCGTCTTTTCATTTATTGCTGTTAGTGGTGAAATAGCATTACCTATTTTAGCTCTCTGTAGTAGATTTCAGGTAAATGCAATAGCTAGAGTACTTTATCGTTTGCAGTGGAGCCTGCAGAACTTTTTGATCGGGGTGCCCATCAGGGGCCAGTTATATATATTTGAGGATGGCAGCACCGTAAGTATTCTTTAGTTTCGCTTGGAAAGTAATGTAATGTTTCGTTTTTATTATTTTGATGTGGGGTGGCAAATGAGTGAATTTGTTGGTTTGGCCGTTTATTCTATATGCTAATATGACGATGTATCTACCATTTATGTTATTACACCGATTTTGCATGTTATGATGGCTATAGTATATATATTTTTCTTTATCATATATTATAATATAAAAAGCTAATTTTAGCATTGGATCAACATCCCACATACGTGTAGGCTACTGCTTTCAATGCGCAGGAAGCAGCTTTGTGTATTTTCACTTTATAACGTTTTTATAAAACAGACCTCCAACGAACAGCGCCAATAGAAATATTCTTAGAATTGTGACCAACAGCATTGTCCATCCATCCGTTTCCCAACCCGCTTATCCTCTTGGGTCTATGTCAGTACTTCCAGAACCTACTTCTTTTCTTAGACATAGTCTTTGTTCTTTTCCACTAAACATGCCTCTCAAAATCAACGACGCAGGAGAGAGTTTGATACTGCGGGATCACAACTTAACCATTTAGATACAAAGGTATTTTATGTGGGGGGGGGGGGGTTAATGAATCCAAATTAAATATGGGGGGGTACACGTCCCCTGCGGTCTATACGCCCCAAATGAAAATAAGCATACATTATTTCATTACTAATCTTGATTTAGCAATTAGCAACTTTCATTGCACACGTTTATTACATATTAACTAACACAATCATGTTGGCGTACTAATTCTGTCTCAGAACTGGTCATTAGATATAATTCGATTAACACAAATATTAATAATACTTACCATTTGGTTTTGTAGTCTCTTATAGCAGGGTACACTGTCCATTATCGGACACTACAATCTTTTAAAGAAATGCTCATATTCAAGACGTCGTGTTCGAGTACTTCCAAAATCTCAAGAGATAATCCAAACGCGATAGTAGAACAAGCCAACAGCTACATCCACCTCCATAAACCGGTTAAAAAAATGTAATCGCTTTAAGTGCTGCAGTCTCTGATGAAAGCGTCAGATTAAATTCTCCTCCATGTTTTCAGTAATAAGCACACCAATATACTCCGTACTTTATGAGAGCGAAGACTGCATCCCAGCCTGTGGAGAAAGTACTGAGTAGGTCAGTTACACTTCTCCTTTATACACTTCATAGTTAATACGGCCTGTAGGGGGATATGCTAGTCAAGAGCAGCTCGTATGCATTTGGTTCAACATGAAGTGAGCCAGCAAATGACATAAATAGTAGCTTTTCAGGTGGGTCTTTTCCAGCGTGCATGGGAGCCAGCCAAGAATGTCGCGGTGTAGCAACCCTCAATATTAATAAGGGGAGGGCTGGTCTCCGAGATGCCAATCTGCCGAAGGGAAGCTGAGGTGTGGCGATAAAATCTAAATATTTACGCTCGTTGGATGGATTGAATGCAGCAGAACAGCTACACAGCCCGTGAATTAATTTTAAAAGTTGATTGACTGTGGCAATCCTTAGCTGTATAATATCACTAATAATAAGCAGGTTAAGAGCAGAGTATATTTAACTTGCCAAACATGAAAACACTTTCTGGTATAACTCAACCCAAATTGTTACTGAGTGGGTCCCATCAAGTCGATGTTAACTCTTGCCAACCATATAAACGGCGCACCTTTATAAAGTCTGTCTGGAGCAGACTTTGCCATGACATGCTCAACATAGTACACTTACTGTGTCCTCCTCTTCTTCTTTAACTTTCATTTTACCCAGAAGTATATATATACCCTTCTCCAATGCAGTGAGTCTTCTCATAATATTTCTAAAATAAGACAGCTTCAATATGGGCATTTTAAACCATAGTTCAGGCTTGGTTTCATCAAGTTGTTTGACTTTGTCTATTTTTAAAAGTCTTCAACGGCAAATGTCAGATTCCCTTTCTTTCACATCCACATTTAACTACTCTACCATCCGCTTCCACCAATTCAAATGGTCCTTAAATTACATTAAATAGTATGTCCCTAGACGTATCAGACTGTTTCCCATTAATAGCAATTTGTCGGGAAACCAAATGAAACTAACCTGAATTTGACCAGGGCCAAAGAAATATAGGCTACAACCGTCCAAGTTCAATTACATTGCCCGAATAACGCTGAGTAAGTTAGCTGTCTTTAACATGAACAGTTCCAGATGCTTATGGTTAAGTGCAGGACTCAAAGCCTCTTTAATCGGAAACCCAACAACTAAGACTGTGAAAAACAAAGCTTTGTCAAACTATATTAGGAGCCACTGTAAAGGAGGAAGATTTAAGTAAAAGTACTAGTTTTGGTACTTCGAGCCGGCTCTGATCCCCAGCCAGCGTGTGTTTAGCGCGTCCCAGTCGGACTATCAGACGTTATGAAAAAGCCAAGCCTTTGCATTCCTGCGGTGCACAAATCTCGCATTCCTACCACATTTACTATTTATGTGTATATGATTGCTTGTGCAGACGTCTGTGTGATGGGCATTTTTAAGTAAATGAGCACGTTGAAACGATACATGCTCGTGTCTTCCTCCTCATATGTTAAATGATGTAATTAAAATTGAGTATAATTAGCCTACCAAAAAAACTGCTGAATTGCGAAGATGTACTCCAGGTTATACAGGAATTAAAACAGGAAGAAGATCCTTTTTATTCGTGGCGTTAATTATACGTCTTAAATACTCTCCTACGAGGAAAAAAACTTTTTCTTTATCGTTATAGACGAATGACAGAAACACATAATTAAAATATCTGTATGTGATTTTTTTTTTAATTAATGAATGTAATGCTATTTAATAGATTAAAAAACACAGACGTCACGTAGTGACGGGGAATTAACATGTTCTTATTTCCTCTTAATTAGGTATTTGCATAAAGCAGTTAGCCAACCAACGAGTGTATGAATCATCCTTAATTGGCAATCCTGGTTTCAGGAGACAATCAAAATCATAATTTGACAGCTAAGGAAGCCTGATGAGTCAAGACAGGGTTTCCTGTTTCTGCATGGTTCTGCCAGGATCCTGTTTGGTGAGTTGTTCTATTTACATTTTCAATAAGTTCTACTACAAAATAATGATTAAGGTGTTATACTCACAGCTGCAAGATAACATTCTTCTAATATTATAAAAAATATTAAAATGAAATACTTGAAAATACATTTTAATTAGTTCAGATTAATTATCTGGGGCTGTTCATTAACAGGTAATGAGACGTTTTCACTAACCGCTCATCTCCAGCAGGGTCGTTGTGAGTTTGGATCCTATCCTATCACAGGTCACACCCAACTGCACACTGCGGAAAATTCACAAATACCATTCTACCAAAACCACGTCTTCGGACTGTGGGGGGAAGCCAGAGTCTCTGGGGAAAAGTCTGTTTGAATATGAGGAAAACATCGAAAAAAGATGTAATTATGAACCCCAATGTTGGAGGTCGCTACCCTTCCCGGTTTTCCTGGGATTGTTCTCTTTTTTGAGAGACTGTCCCAGAAAATTATTTTTCTTTCCTACTTCATGGTATTATCATCAAAATAGTAGCAGAGTAGTACCTCTGTGGTAAAACCATAGTAATGTGGTCGTATATATACCATGGTATGCTACATAGTATTACTATGTATCTTCAGTTAAAATACAATGGTAATCCGTTAAGCTTTTTGTATTGTGCCGTGGTAATAACATGTTTTTAAATATGTTATACTATGGCAATATAAGCTTATTTTCAGTAGTATTATACCAGGGGCGTCAGAAGCATTCTTAATGTGGGGGGACACACTGGCGGGGGGTCTTGGGACCCTCCCCCAGAATTTTTTAAATGAATTAGATGCCGTATCTGTATTCTGATATCGATCAAGTGGAATGGATTATTTCGCGAAGCAATAGAAACAGCGCTGGGTGAACTAATATTTTATGTGAAATGTGGTGGTGGAGGGGGGGTCCAAACGAATAATTATGAAATGTGAGGGGGACACGACCCCCTCAGACTTAAAGGCGGCGACGCCCATGTATTATACGTAATGTTTACCATGGTATTGTAATGTTACAGCATCGAAATTAGACATCATAATTACATTAAAAAGCATAATGCATGAAGTACCTATATATGTTTTGGCTTAATGGAGAAAACACTTTGACAGTTTAATAGCCACATGCATCAAACAAATTAACCACGTATCAAAATGCGTTTCAATGGCAAAAAAGAAGGATACATTTTATCAAAACGCATGCTCAAAAAACAGAAGTAAAACCGTTATAAAAGGTAAATTATGTCTTTATTTGAAATGGAGAAAATAAAATTCAGCATCATAATTACTGATTTCTGTGAGTTGCTTAGGTGAAATTTTCAGATTCCATTGCCAAATCCAGCACAACTGAAATGAACACAGTCCCATGTTAACAATATTGTTAAGTTTTAGTTAGGGAACCTCTTGGCAAGTACTATATAGCATATACTATATAGCATGTACTATATAGCATGTACTATATAGCATGTACTATATAGCATAGTACCAGTGCAGGTTGGTAATAAATACAGTGGGAGGTAACAGAATACTATATCAGAACAAAGTAGGCCTACTATAATATAAAATACTGCTCACATCCTAGGGGCATAGGCCTATACCATACGTACTGTATATGATATGCGCATGGTATAGGCCTATGCCCCTAGGATGGATACTGTATACCATCACACCATAAACGTAACATGCACAAAATAGAACACGATTAGGACACGATTTGTCCCGTTTTTTGTGAAAATGTATTTCTAATTTGTAATTTCATAATTTCAAATAAAACCTCACTTGGTTTCCTTCTACCGCCATTTTGTTGTCTTCCTGGCTATGTTTGTGGACCCAGCCCTGTGTCCGTAAACGGTTAAAAACGAGCAAAACGCACATCGCGGGGGTTTGTGTTGCAGGCTTCCCCACCATCTGGAAAAGCCGAATTTTTTTTGCTCATCTTGGCAAGCGAAGTGAAAGTCCATTTAAGTTTGAAGTTAAGTGCAGTGTTTCACTGTGAAGTGCATGTCATGCTTAGCTGTCTCTATGTCATATCACTGTACAAATATAGGTAATAGAGGCAATAGGGAGTCCTACAATTATTAACATATTATATTCAGTATATTTGAGTGTCCTGGTTCACAAATCAAAGGGGGCAACCCTAGCTGTAGGTGTGACGTCACAGTGCTAACCATGCCTACATTAAATAACACATCCATGTAACTAATTAATTGTTCAAATGTTTGGCAGTTACTGTTAACAAGCTCAGTTGTTTTAGCTTTCCTATCAGTAGAATCACAAGCATAATTTTCAAAACATATCAGAATTGACAAAAGATCACGACAATTCAGCTCAATTGTACCCAGTTAATTAGGAACAAACATTGTACATTTGGGGCGCTCAGTCCAGGAAGGCGGCCGGGGGAGCAGACAAGGACGCTAGAGATATGGGATGGACAGCGACACCTGCAGGCCAAGGGGGCAATAGCCTCAGACCTATTCAATAACAATAAGGCTTGATAAGTCCACCAACCCAAGCAGTTCCAACCATCCAAGAAAGACTCTTTATTCAGCAAACATGTCATGCATTCAGGAATAGCTCTCACATTATTTGGAGCAATTCACTTTTGCAGAAATTTGATAGGTGGGTCTGCATCATTGCTTTTTTCCTGTCTGAATATCTAGGTTGTGGAGATCACTAACTAAAACACTGGCCCCAAGACCCTAGACTTGTCTGATAGATGAATTGATCGTACTAGTAAAACAGATTTTATTAAAAGCTGACATAATTCAAGACTCCCATCTGTAATTTATTTGACACAATAAGCCTATTCATTGCCATTTAAATTGCATTTATATTATGCTACATGGTAGCCTACTGGATGTTTGTGTATTTCATCTACAAGAAATGAAATTACTGGACAAAAAAGTCCAAAAGACCTTGTCTCTATTTTCAGACTCCTATCATGTGGTCTAACCATAAGTCTCTCCAACCCAGTTTGATTATTTCCACCATGCAGCAAGACTCTTATGCTCCATCTCAAACATCCGACACACTTCTGTATATCTAATGGCTGCTTAGCTGTTCGCCTTGCCAGAAACAGTAATAATCCAAACAGCACTGCATAAATATTTGTGCATTGTGGTTCGAAAGCCAGGCAAAATAAAAAATATATTTCATGTATTTAAATTAAAAAGAGAAATGTTTATTCTGTAATTTAATTCTCTATGTAGACTGTGCTTATGTGAAAAATATATCTGATTTTCAAAATATTGATGCACGGGGATGTGGAAAATGTATTCTGGGGAACTGCCAGACCCCCATCACCCCAAACTTCCCTTCTTGAAACTCACCTTTTACCAGAAACAGTCAAGATATGGAGGTAACAGCATGCATATATATTATACAAATAAACGGAATATACAGGATACAGCAAGATATTCACACTGCACATCCATCCATCCATCCATCCATCCAGTCTCTGCCATTTCTTGGAGTCCGGGTCACGGGGCCAACAGCCTCAGCAGGGATACCCAGACCTCCCTCTCCCCAGCCACCTCCTCCAGCTCCTTCGGGGGAATCCCAAGGCGTTCCCAGTCCAGCCCAGAGATGGTCTCTCCAGCCCGTCCTGGGTCTGCCCTGTGGCCTCCTGGTTGAACAATTCCAGGAAGGCACCCAGGAGGGATCATAGACAGAGACAGAATAGATACAGTAAAACTGCACTCATGTGCGATGTGATGATTCTAAGGCTGCAAAAAAGGAAACATTTTTGTTACCATTCAGCTGCTTATCTTGGTCATACTGGGACCTGGAGCCTATTCTAGTCAGCAAAGGGGACAGAGATGCACGATCATACACTCTGGGCTACTTGGGGACACCAGTTGGACCAGCTGCATGTCTTTATACTGAAGGAGGAAAGCGGCAGAGCAAGAGAAGAATGCAGAAAGAGCAGAAGCCGCCATCTTTTACCTACATTTTATATTTATTATGCTTATTCATATTTTGACCATTTACAGCATGTTTTCCCTACAGACCAAAGCTTCCTTCAAGCACAAGGAGCATGTTTACAGAGATTGAGTAATGGGATATAAAACCACAACAGCTGTGATCTAAACACCGAGAAAACTACAAATCATTAAAGCAGAGTCTTCCAGGCAAACAAGCTAACCTAAACGAACCACACCTCGAGCGAAAGGGACAACAAACAAGTTAGTCAGAGCCTTTCTCGTGTATAATATTAAAAGAAAAAACAAAAGCAAATCAACCGCAGCAGGGCAGGAGAGCAGATATAAGCGTTTCACACATCTATCCCAAAGCTTAAGCCACACCTAACATTTGATAACATACTGGGCCACGGTGCCGTGTCTGGAAACAGGAACATGATACTTGAACAAATCCAGCATAGTGGTTACTGTTAGACTTAGACATTTCTTGGATGTTGACTTTGGACCCTGAAACAAAGACCATGGTGGCCATGTTCTACGGCTGTGGTGCTCAGGCATGGCGCGTGACGAGCGTTTGGCCCTGGAAGGTCTTTTCCACGTCCCCCTGCTTTCTTCATAACAATCCCCTCCGAATGTTGCCAATTGGCCACTACAGGCATAGAGTCCTCCAACACCAAGTCTAGCTTTTTATATTCCTTCTCCCCCCCCCTCCCCCCACCAGGAAATCAACCCAAAATCACTGAGAGAGCTCTTTGACAGTCAACATGCTGAGCTCTGAGCACGCCCCAGATGAAGCAGGGGGGGGGGGGGCTTTCTGAAAGAGGGCATCCCACAGTGCTGTTAGAGTCTCTCCTGCCTGCCAGGCTCTTAAACGTGCACGCATTCCAGTACTGGGGATAATTTCTCCATTTCCAGGTCAACGTTTGCCAAACCACAGCACCTCCCATTACTACTTCCAGCTCCCTACTGTGGCTTAGTGGGCAGCACTGGTGTCTCATGCCTCCAAGGCCTGTGGCTTTGAGTCCAGGCCATCCCAGCATGCAGGGTGAGCACAGCCTCCATGTGTTTGTTTTGATTTCCACCTGCAGCTGAAAAACTTACTGTTCAGGTGAATTATTGACTTTAAATTGCCTTTAGAGTATATGCTCCCATGCGATGATCTAATGTCCTGTCCAGGATGTATCCTGACTTACTCATTATCTTTTCCGGGATTGGCTCCACCCTGTTCTAAAACAAACAGGCCAGCAGGTGGCTTCGCTTCTGAAAAACAGTGTGACCATGTGACCGTGTATAAGTGCTGCTTGGTTCGAGCTTTAAGCAGTGAGGCTCTGTTGAGCAAATAACCATAAAACTGGATTCAAGACATTGCAAAATGCACAATCCTCAGCCACATTCACACAAAATCACACGCTTAATAATTTAGAGATGACCTTTCACCTAACCTCGTGTCTTTGGACATGGAAACCAGAGTACTTGGAAAAAACTGACATGAACACAGGAAGAACATGCAAATTCCACACACAGAGCCAGGTTTTGAATAATAAAATCCAGTTCTTATTCCCATAAATAAAAATGTCTCTGTGAAGCAAAAGCCGCAATAAATTAAGATAATTTTATGGCAACGTACCAGGACAAAAATATTAGCACCTCTGCAGCTCTTGCAGCTAATGCACCAATTCTTTCACAAAAATGTTGACATTACAAATATTATGGTGTTAACATATGTATGTCCTTTATTTACATTGGAACTACAAAAATCTGGCAAAACTAACATTATTTCATAAAGAATGCCAAAAACAGACAACTTAACTAAATTATTGGTACCCTAGACATAGTGTTTGAGTAGTACAGCCTTTCAGAAGAATAGTTGCAAACCATTACTTCCTGTATCCATGACTGAGCATCCCGCCTCTCCACTGGAATTCCAGGCATCTCTTCTTTTGCAGACTGCTGCAGGTCTTCCTGATTTTCTCAGACCTCTCCACAGGTGTTCTATGGAATTTAGATTACAAAAAAAACACTGCGTATTAAGAAGAGTTCTGGCTTCACTTCAGTCTTTCCTTGAATCTCCATAAATTGAAGCCAAAATGTCTGGCTGCCATTGAACGTGTAGATGACTGTTCAGATTGGACACTAGTAAGCACATGATCATTCCGGGAAGAAAGGTGTTTGTACTGAAGGTGCCCAGTTTGCGCAATTCTTCTAGCTGGCAGCTGCAACGCAGATATTAGAAGCAGCCACCATGAAAGAAAAGACTGAGTTGTTCCTGATTTACCACACGGATGGAAAATTTCTCGCTTTCTGAGACATGCAAATCATCCCCTGCCCATATATTTTCTTCCAGCTGTGGAATTCAAACACTCATATTTATCGTGGCTGGACGTCCCCTATCTTTTTGAAATAGTGACGGATACTTCCTTGATCGCCGATACCGTGGCCACTGCTAAAAGAGTGCCTATGTTTTATATGATTTTAAAAATTGTTTTAGCATTTGTGTAATTGTATATATTGTATATAAGAGTGGTTGTTAATGTATATATTTCTGACATTTTTCATTTGCACAATTAACCAAAGGTTTTTATAACATATTTGTAGAAGTGGTGAACTTTATATTTTATTTTGTTTATATTGTCATTTGCATGTTTTTTGTCCAACCAAAATTCTAGAAGTGGCGAAGTATATATTTTAAATAATTTATTTTGACTTTGAATAATAATAAAGTTCATCTTTTAGAAATGCTTGACTGCTAATCTCACACACAAGTAAATGCATGTATTTTATTTAGCAAAAGCCAAATATCACAGTACTGCAGGATCGCAAACACAAAGCTCTCTTCCCCTCAGTTTCAGTGCACTCCAATGTTTGATGGCTGGATGTCTTTATCATTAGATAGAGCTGCACTTATACTTGGCTCAGGTACAGTCTCGTTTTGGTGATTTAGCTGCATTCAAGTAACAAAACAAAATATGCCAGGCAGCGAAAGTCCTGGTGGATGTTCCACGAAGCAGAATTTCCACCAAAATCAGGGCAGGGGAGCACAGGGCAGGGGGAAACAAACCAGACTGCAAAGGGACAATAACACAGAATAACTAGCGCCGGGACAGTATCAAGCATACAAAGGGAAAGACATTAATGACAAGACTGGGGAGCACAGCACTGGGAAACACCTTTATATCATGAATAACAAAGGAGTCAACGAGAGGCAGCTGGAGTGAATCACACGAGGGCAGGAACGAAAAGTAGGACAGACGATGAACAGACATGGCTTGTTGTGGCCATGCTAGGGAGAAAACAGGAGAGGCAGCGGCAAAGTGTGACAGGCAAAGTGCAAATGGGACTTAAACCGAAAAGACAAAGGCGTGACTAACCTAAAGAGGGGTCGTTGTTAAAGCACAACTGCCATTTATTCACAGTTTTAGCAAATGACTTTTTCAACTGAGATCAGGCTTAAAGAAAATAAATTGGGAGGTTCATTGGCTGAGAAATATGTTTTATGACTGAACTTTCAGTCTGAAAATTCTCTGGAGATGGTTGGAAGTGTTTGGGGATTCATGGATTAATGTTTTGGAATGGCTGAATTTTATAGCTGAGCAGATTGAATACTATATCACCGCAATTACCAAAGCTACTTCTAGTTTTTTTTTTTTTGCGAGAACTGAAGTGTTGTTGTCTCTGGAAGCAGAAGCATGAGCAGCCTGTGTATTCTCTGAGGAAGACGGGAGGTGGTTTGATTGTTTTTGTTTGATTTGGATTTTAAAGTCTGCACCAGATGAAAAAAATAATCTTTTATCCAAGATCTGAAACTTTCTTTCCTCGTACCAACATTTTCCGACAGATGTTCATGGTAATAAGATTCAAACATTGAGAACATTTGAGATTTCAGAAGAGCTTTTTTGAATGACTTTTCGTAAGGAGTTAGGGATTTACAGAGTGCTGTGGAGAGAATGTTTCTAGTTTAAATTTCTGCTACCCTACTCCTTGGAGTACTGGCACACTCTGGCACACTCTGAACCTGATGCTTTTCAAACAGTAAATGTTATGAAGTTTCCATCATATGCCTCCATCACTGAAATAGTTTTAAAATTGTAACATAAGGTGCATGGTAGAAAACACAATAACGTTAAAAGGATTTCCATCCATCCATCCATCCATTCATCCATCCAGGTTTTCCAATACAGGATGGAAGGGTCCGAAAAGGTATCTGTGAAAAAAATACAAAAAAGCTCTTCACACTTAATAAATTTGAAGAACCTATCTATTTTCCTAAAAATTAAAATTAAAAAATTAAATTCTATATTTCTATAAGGATTTTTAAACAGAACAACAATGAAAAAACAAGGTTCAGCACAGATTTATTGGTACCAAAACTGAATCCTGAACCTGAGTCTTACGTGGAGGTTCCTTTCCAAACTGGCATCAGTGCTGATGTCCTGTGGTGGTGATTGTCAGCTGGTATCTCACCTGAAGGGGGTTTGTGTCTTTCATTGATCCTCAGAGCTACATCAGCCGACCCTTGAGCTCCTGGAATGGTGTCTCTCCCCCTACAGGGAGACACCTCACAGACTACTATCTAACAAGGAACAAAGACTCTGCCCTTCAGGAAAGGACTTTAAGTACATCGGGGTCGTGTTCACAAGTGACATTGAGAGGGAACTTGAGATTAACAGATAGATCAGATTGGGGGCTGCAGTTTGCCACACTGAGTGAGAGCATGACCTTCAGATGAAGCTTGTCCTTTACAGGTTAATCTATGTACATGTCCTCTCATATTGGCATGAGCTGTGGGTAATGAGAACATTCTGGGAACATCCGTCTGGGCATATCCATCTGGGCACATCCATCTGGGAACATCCATGTGGGCACATCCATCTGGGAACATCCGTCTGGGCACATCCATGTGGATACAGATGCTGATACAGACCCAGGGCAAGCCGAATTATATCTCTCAGCTTGGTCCTGAAAAAAAACGACCGGGTCTGACCTGCTCTGGCCAGCGTGGCACTCACCAGCAGAAGCAGCCGATGCTGATGATGAATATGATGATGAGGGTGTTGCTGAAACCCAGATCTAGTCGGATTATTTCCCCATTTAGAAACGAAGACATAGATAAAATGCTTATGGAATTTTCCAGTCACCATTCTCGAGGTTATCAAAGGGTTACTGCTGCATTCTTAGTCAGTGATTAAGGCAGCAAATGGTGATACGTGTCACAGTAATGCAGTTTGGATTTTCCAGGAATCATCCAGGTATTGATGTAAACCTGCTTCAGGAAAGATGGGTGGAGTAGGATTTGAAGGAGGCAAAATCGCCCTGAATTCCTCACATCCATGGCTCCTGCCAAGAGGCGACAGTCCACCACATGCATATAAAAATATAAATTCTTTGGAAATCCTTCCTCTCCAAAACTTACCCCCCCTGAGGGGAGACCACTGTGGCCTGGGGTCTGGAATGGAGGATTGAGGTAGCTGGACACTCCCAAGAAGGACATAGGAGATCTTGGTCAGGCACCGAGACGGCATAGTTTCATTTCTGAACTATTAACATCAGACGATATGTTTGCGGTGTCGAATCTTTCTGAAAAGTGCCGTAAAAACAGTGTGAATGAGGAGGGGGAAATTTCCAGGGGAGTAGAGGGGCAGACTATGTGCGGTAGAGGATAAATGTTGAGTCACTACACTTCAGGGCTGGTACGTGCATCAAAAAGATACAGACTGTACACAACAGAATTTCAATACATTCAAAAGCTTTTAATTGCAATATCAGGAAATAAGATTCCTACATTAAACTGTAATGACAGTACGGTCATTACTGTAGGACGTTGGATTTCTCAAAGTTGACAAAAGACATCAAGCCTGCAGCTACTCATTACCAAGTAAAGTGAAGAGTGGATAAATAAAGCAGCAACAATCTACATCCACAGTCTCAACAGGCAAGAGGTGCTTTTTGGAAAAGTCCAGGTGACACTCCATCAGCCTCAATGCAAACACCAGAGCAGAAAAAGCATTAACCTGTTGTTCTCAGGCTGACCCATTCTTCACGCCTAAATGAAATTGCAACAAAGAACTGAATTTGCATTATAAAGCTTCCTGCTAAAAGATGTTACTTTCGTTTACCTCTACTTTTATCGTGGATGTTAACATCGTTGATGCATTGTTGATCCCCAACCGAGCTTCATGGGCCAAATGGCCTCCTCTCGTTTGTAAATCTCTTATATTCTTATGCTAATTATCATTCTATAGAATGCTTTGAACTTTGCCCTTTCCTGTTGGGCTGATGTGTTTAGCAAAATTCATGGTGGTGGGGGGGGGGAACTTTGCATGGAAAAATTCATCATGGGGGACCCCAAAGTCCAGGGCTGATTTTAAATCCCAGCCCAACTCTGCATACACCATTAATTTCTTCCAGTTGTTTGAGCAACGTTCTATGAAAAACTGCCCGACTGCTTCTCACAGGGTTTTCTGGGTGGTCAATGCATCAGATGGTTCACTAAGAGAGCAGTAAACCACAATTTTCCCCCTGGTGTAGAGCCTACAGGGTCACAGCAGACCGAAACGCAGCTAGGCTCTCCTCTGAGCTCAGAAATTGGCATCACAGCAGTGCAGGAACCTCATACTTCTATCTTCTGGCCTCTAAGCCCTTGTGCAGTTACACATCTTCCTTTTGTGAGTGCTGTTATTATAGAGTTGCCGGTGTCAGTAGCCACCACTTTGGCAAACCCAGAGATGCTTAAAAGCCATCTTAATGGATTCCTCATTTGGGTGCCTTGATGGACTCAGCAATCCCACAGACATCTGAGACCTCAGCTTAAGCCTCCACACTACTTTCGATTTGAGTACCAGTGCCAATTAAAAATTATTAAGCTATTACGAATTGTCTTTATTTCCTTATGATGCACGCTTCCATCTTCTGAACATCGGTCATCATCATGTTATTTTCTGTAAGTTGTTACAAATTGTGTTATAATAAAAAAAATCATATACATTCATCTTGCAACCACTTATCTTGATCAGTGATAATTCACATATATTAAATATTTATATATTTTTTTTAATTATGCATATATACATAAATATCCATCTTCCATAACAGCTTACTCAGCAGCAAGCTGCCCTGAGCTGGGAACTATACCCAGTAAATACAGAATATGATACATTTGGTATATAGGTGCATGCATATATTGTATAAATATACATATATAAAATACTGACCTTGTTGACTGGTACAACTAATGTACCAGTGATATATCCAAAAGAAATCAAGATATAAATCCATCCATTTACCTGCAACACTGACCAAGATAAATGGTTAGAGGATGGATGAATTATCCATTTAGACTAAAGTTTAACCAAACATTGGTCAACTCCACGGCCATGTCACCAAGATCATCTGGATCTCGTTAAGTCTTGCGGTCTTCAGAGCGTACACTAGATGGCTCATTCAGGAAAGCATCAACACAATTAATCTGACATTTTTGGCACCTGCAAATACACCCCTGGACCCTTTAAAGACTTTCACATGTGATGCGATTTTATGCGAAGCGTTCGTTCTCATGCTTGGCCATTTTAAAATGTCATCACAGGTGCTGGGAAGGAGTGTGGAGTGAGCAGGAGAGGATATGACCTTTGTCCTCTGTATTTCTGGAACCTGGGGCTCTATACCATGTCTGCGGGCTAATGGGAGGAGATTGGTCCAAGCAACTAGAGGGGGCGGGACCAGCCAATCAGATGTCATGGTCCCACCTCTTGTAGCTGCTTGGGCCCACCTCTTCTACGATCTGATTGGTTATCTCTCTGAACCAATCATTTTTCCTTCTGCCCTCAGAACATTTTTGCGTGAGAACTCCCATGAGCGTGTCTGCAACACCACACATTTATGACATAATTAAACACACATGACACAATGCAGAATATCAAGCATAGTGCATATATGACAAGTACAATGCAATGTGCATATGTTATTTAAAAATACACAAAATATATTTGGTGTATAATGTGAATCCAAACTGCATTACTGTGACACGTATCACCATAGTAAAACACTGACCTTGCTGACTCATATAACTAAAGTACTAGTGATATGTTAAAAAAAATCAAGAAATGAATCCACCGCATATTCCATCCATTTACCTGTGACTCTGTCCGACATGAGAGGTTAGAGGATGGATGAATTCTCCATTTAGACCAAAGTTAAACCAAACATTGGCGAACTCTGCAGCCATGTGACCGAGACCCTCTGGATCCCATTAACGTTGCGGTGTTCAGAGTGAACACTAAAAGGCTGGAGAGGAGAATAAATAATCATTAAAAACTGGAAGCTTGGGTCAACATCTTCCCAGGTTCCCAGTACAATGTGCTTCATCCAGCAGTTTAGAGAGGCTGCCTTCATTCAGAGTGATAAATGAGAATCCCCGGCCTTTATGAACACACACACACACACACACATTGACAGGAAATGAGGTTCCCTCCTTTCCGTCATTGTCTCCATTCTCTATCAGTTACATTTTCCTCAGCGTTCAGCCCTTTATTTCGACCCTGTGCTGTTTTCTGTAGGCTTATCTTCATTCTTTGTCTTCTTGACTTCACTCGACGTCGTTCAGGCATTAATCAGTGAAGATGCATGTATGGATAAAGGCACTGGGATGCACGACCACTCTGGCATATTCTATCACTGCACAGAGAGCCAGTTCCCCAGCCACAGTCCAGTCCAGTGTCCCAATAAGCCAGTGTCATGGGCATAATGCTCCAGGTGGAATTGTGGCTTTTTGAAAAGTGCTTCTTGGAGAAATTGTGAGGGGAAGGGGAATGACTGGTGCGAGTAACAGTGACGCACAGCTGAAACTGAAAGTTAACTTCATCTCGGTGTCAATTCATCCTCATCTTTATATATATATATATGTGCAGTACATGAGAAATTATGACGGTAATATCTGAGGTGTTTCTCCTCTATTGCATATTAAAAAGTAACCTGGGGGTGGGACACTGGTCAATGTAGATACATCCATCTATCCATCTGTCATAACTGCTGATCCAGTACGGAGTTGCAGTCAATCTAAAGCAAATCGTAGGATGCAGTGGGCACAAGGCAAGGGACACCCTGGATCTCTGTGTACAAAGATATCTAGGGCACCACTGTGCTGCCACGTGTGTATATAAGCCTTATAAATGAGTAAGTAAGCAGCGAGAATATACATTATCATATTAATGATGTCAGACGTTATAGTAACACATACACACAAACACTTCAGCTACGGCTTCCTATTGAATCTTTGCCTTGGCACTAAGTGGACCCCTGTTCTCAACACTATTAAATACGAGATGCCAGCCAGCTCCCTCGGGGCTACCAGCATATCTCCAGCATTTATTATGCTTATAGTAATGAATTCAATTGTATGGTATTAATCTTTTTCTGTCACCCCGGGTTGCCATGTAATGATGTGTCATGGGAGGTAATCCTCATCACGCCGTATTTCACAGAGTGCTGCAGCTCACACCTTCTCATGTCAGGAACGATAAATATATCTGCATGGAAGATTTGTCATAGAGTCCCAGTTACCCCTTACAGTGCTACTTATGCACACTAAGCATAAAGCACAAACAATCAGTCATAACGCACAGCAGAAACAGGAACGGGGCTTCACGGGCAGAAATGCATCCAACTTTTTGACAGCTAGAGCAAGCAATTATGGGAGGTTTGCTCTGTGTGGAGAGCCTGTTTGGCTCTGAAGGCGCACATAGATAAGTACCACACTCACGCTGCTCATGTATTCCCCGATGACGCACAGCTAGGCCTAATTAAGACACGGCTAGGCCGGCCTGAAAAGCCAGACAGAATTGATGCGTTTCAGATTCCGAGCAACAGGGAGAATGGAACCGTAATGCAATTGAAGGGGACTGTTAACAATGTATCATTAAGTATGTTTTTTTTAAGGATATAATACATGACAGCCGGTCCCTGGTTATCAAAACGAGGTTGGGACACATATTATACATCAGTCAACTGGGGGGCAGAATTAAAAGCTTCGGTTGTATCAATTATGCATTACAGAGTCTTTAAAATCTGAGGTCAGATTTTAAATGCGCAATAACAAGTCACTTTTGTGACAATATATGAAAGTGAGGCAAAGTTCGGATAGCAAAGGTAAAATAACTATCGTTATAAATAACATGCAATAGCCAGCATTCATGTTCAAGTGGAAATATACTCAACTGCAAGATGATACAACCCCAATAATATAAGAAGCTGTTTACAACAAAACATTAGAGCATGTAAAGTAATGAAATAAAGTCCCAGCAAACAGGGAACATTTTCAGAACTTTAGCCAATGTTATCTTCTCAAAGTTGGCAGAAACATTCTTACTAAAACTTTAATGGAATGTTATTTCATGGGTTACATTTTAACAAGAGTTCTGTCAATGATAACAATATTATCTAAATGTCCCTTTTAGGTCAGGTCAGGTCAGGTTGGGGAGCATGACACAGTGAAACTCCTCGGGATCCCGGCCGGCGACCCCCCCAGGCAGATACAGGATCCATTCCCACCCTCCAGAAATTGGCATCCATCTGCCGCAGCCAGGTGTTAAGTGGGTGTCCCCTCGGCCTGGTCCAGCCACTCGGGTCCTCAGCAGTGATCACCCTCAGGGAAACATGCCACATGGCTGTAGTGCCGTAACTGACGCTCCCTCACAATGCAGGTAATGTGCCTCATTCAGGGCTCCTCTAGCAACCGCTCATTCAACACAAAGTCAAACCAGTGGTACCCAAGGATTCTCCGAAGAGACACAGTACCGAAGGAGTCCAGTCTTCATCTCAGCTCACTGGATAGTGCCCATGTCTCACAGCCATTTAGGAAGACAGGGAGCACCAGGAATCTAAAGACTCGGATCTTCGTCCTCTTGCAAAGATATCAGGAATGCCACACACCCCTTTCCGGTGACCTCATGACCCCCCCATGCTCTCCCAATCCGTCTGCTGACTTCATAGTAAGAGTCACCAAAGACATGAATGTCACTGCCGATGTAGGTAAATCTCTGAAGAAGGTCGACATTCTCCCCGCAGAGAGACACTACTGAGGGCTGTGACCAAGAAGTTATTAAATGCCTGGATCTTGGTCTCAGAGCCTCCATTGACACACTTTAATGTCCCTTTAACGCAATTAATGTTAAAAATAATGTCTTATAGTAAATTTTAGGCCTAAGTATATACAGTGAATGTGCCGTCCAGCCCTGGATCCCTGACCTTTGCTGTGTAATGTGACAGTGTTACCTGCTGCCTCACCACGCCTTTCATTCATTTTTATATTATTAGTCTTAGTTGTAGTAGTGGGATAACATTCAGGGAACATCAGGAAAACTGGACAATAACTTAATCATAATGTTCGGTAAACATTCCTAAAACGAAAAATTGTTAGCGGGGGCAAACCACCACCGGCCAGCCCCCACCCCGTCACATTTGGCTGCATGCCTAAAATCATTCCAGCTGGAAGGGACCAAACAACGTCCGCAGTGAAGCAAAATTCCAAACGGGAAAACTCCGGAAATGTTATTGAGACGAAATCATGAGATGAAGTGCATATGCAGTGAAAGCTAGCTGAGGGACATTTAAGGATACGGGTGGCGTGAAGTGACCAGAAAACATAACATTGCGCAAATGTTTGCAGCTCGCAGCAGTAACATTATAAAAGACTTTTGCAGTGAAAAGCCGTACAAAGCAGTGCTTGTTCCTACTGCAGAAATCTGCTGCAGGACCATCATGGATCCTTACAAATGGTTTTCGTGCGTCACACATATCCAGGTGGGCCTGAGGGTTTACTGTCCCTTTGTGTACCCAGCAGATTAGAAATGGTTTGGCACACGATGACATTTGAGGCATTTAAACTGCTTTTTAAACTCCCTTTGCCATACTGTCCCACCTGTCACCACATCAATGCTTTCAGTGAACTCAGTAATGTAAGATATCTTAATAGAGGTGTTAAACACACAGAACGCTACGGCAGAGTGATAAACGCTCTCAGTTTGTTTTCAAAGGGGCACGCGTGTTTGATTGTATCCCAGTGACAAGAACAGTCCCATTGTAAGACGAAGCTGTAGTGTTTACAAAGAATCAAAAATTAAATATTTAATTTTGGCAGATGGCTCCATAGTTTTGGAATTGGCAAAATGGTTGATGTGCTGTTCCTACCTACCAGTATACATTCCTGCTATAGGTCCACATACCAACTGAGCTACATGATTCAAAGAAATCAGTGGGACGATGAGGAACTCTTCCGGAAGAGTCCTTTGGTGGCGCCCCGCACTCTCACCCCATATTGTCACGTGTGCGACTCTGTTGTCCTTGGCCTGCATCTAACAGGCAGATTCTGACATGTAAACACACAGTCCATATTCTGTGGATACCCATTATTCAGCTGAAATTCCAGCAGCAACCTCAGAGCAATAAATTCTGCTCTGCGGTCAGGAAGTAGGCCAGATATGTCAGCATGGTGTCGTGTTAATTAAGACGGGAAGAATTATTTAACTAACAGTGGGAAGTGCTGGTTTGCTGTTCACCCATAATCCTTTTGCCTCTTATTATAGGAAGCAAAGTTAATTAGAAGCAGTCACGTAGACTTACCCACTCTGGTACTCTGCGATCCAATACTTACCCACCCCCCCGGCAAAAAAGTGTACAATAAAGTCTATAGTATAGTGCAGCTGGTACAAGTGAGGTAAATCAGCTTACAAACATGGAAGGTGTGTCATTCTTTGTGGGTGGAACAATCCAATAATGGGTCAAAGAGGATTGGGTAGTGTCCTCCAAACCTACGTAGAGGCATGGAGACAAGAAGCATTGAACAAATGAATGGCAGTAGACACAAAGAAGCTCTGGGAGATCAACTTGTGGATGAAGATGCTCCTCAACACTGCCAGCTTGCAGTTGAGAATTAGTATATAGCACTGAGCCATACTAGGATGATAATTGTGATTCTGCTCAGTTTGTTTACAGTCAGAAGCCATAAGTTTTAACAGCAAGGTCACACCAGCAAGATGAGACTGTGAAGATCGTAGGATGAACCCCCAGTAGAGCCCAAATTAACTCAGTAAAACACTCAGCTGTTTTTATTGAACTATTAAGTAATTTTGCAGGTAATAAAATTTAGTGACGATTTGTTGTTGTCAAATACCTGAGCTTGCAATTCATCTACCTTCTACATAAAAATTCTTGAACACTTACAAGTAGGTACTCTATTTTATTGTCCCCACAAGGAAACTATTTCCCCGTAGGCAAACAAGGTAAATAGGGAAATATATTTGTACAGTTATCCACAGGATACCAGTACAAGCATGTTGGTTGAAATATCAGTATGCACTGCCTCTGTCGAGGCATTGCGAGCGTAATAATGAAACTGGAGGCTGTGCTGCAATCCTTGAAACACTTTTGTAAGGCTCTTCAGTGGCAAAGGGGGCATGGAATGCAAGTGATTCACAGTGGGTTCTCGTGCGGGTGACCGTCAGCCCTTGGAAAACCACTGAGCGGGACGAGGTGTAAGTGCTCAGTCTGAAGCCTTGACTGGAGTACAGTATCTAAGACTGCAAAGGCTAACAAACAGGAGCAAAGAACAAACTGTCCTTCACCTACAGAAGCATTGAGACAGAAGCCTAGCAGAGCTGCATAGCATTAACAAGCTGGTTGTATACTAACAGCTGATAACAGCTGCCAGTGTCCCTCCGCAGGAAGCTAAGAAATGGGCTTTTGAACAGCGGAGGTCGTGAGGTAATCTGAATAGTCATCATTTACCTCTGTCATGGCAAATGGATGTGCTGACGTGTGATTATAGCTCACGGTGCTCCTCAGACGCGGATACAGCGATAAAAGGTTTTCGCGGTTTTATAATGGTACGATCTAATGTGGCAGCAATGAGCTGGATCCACTCAGAGCATCAGGGGGCACAGTTAATGCAGTGTGATACGTTACCGTGCCAAGTCACCATCCGCAGTGTCAAGACGGGGGAATCCTGAAGGGGTGTCTTGTATCAATGTTGAGGACAAGTGTTGAGTCACCATTCAGCAAGGGCTGTCTCAGTCACCAAACCTTGGTGTTCTGGAGCAGTGTTTCTCTGGGGACCCCAGGTGGTCCATCTTTTTGCTCCCTCTCAGCTCCCTGCCAGACAGTCCACATTTTTTCTCCCTCCCAGCTAATGAAAGGGAGCAAAAACCTGGACTATCTGAGGGTTTCTGACGAAGGTGGACATTTCAGATCCAGAAAGCAAAAATCCAGACCATTTTGTTTCAACCAACCAGTCAAATATAAAGAGTCAAAATCACAGAGTACTCAACTGGTTGGCTGAAACAAAATCTTGGTCTGGATTTTTACTTTCCAGACCTGAAATGTCCACCTCTGGTTCAAAGCCTAGCAACGTCTAAAGAGACAATTGTGGAACTTTGCTTTTTTTTCCCCATGATCGCCAGTATAGGTCTATGCAGGCTGGAGTAGCAAGCACATGGAAAGGTTTGTGGGTGTGTCGACAGGAATAGAGTATGACGAGTTGGGTGGAACCAAGCACGCAATTCCCTTTGCACTTTCTGGAAGTATGGAGGTAAGTTTATACAAATATAGGAAATGTCTTATACTATATGAACAAATACGAAAAAGGTATTCAGTTATAACTTATAAGTTTCATGTAAGACCTGCCTTAGAACCCAGCACCCAAAGCAGATTTCCTTGTAGCCCTTCTGGAAGAGAGAGCATTACCCCCCCTGCCCCCCAGATGTGCCCTGAAGCAAAGACAAAACTAAGGAGGCCAACTCTGCTGAAATTTCCTGTATTTAATGGATTCGGACTTTAAGTGTTTATTGCAGAGTTTCCTAACCTGGTCCCCAGACGGTGGGAGTGAGCAAAAATGTGGACCATTTCGGGGTTCCCCAAGGACCGGCTTGGGAAACACTGATTTAGTGAGATTTATTGCTGTTTTAATAGTAAAATATTGCAAATTAACCTCTGATCCTGTTCAGCAGCTCTGTAGTGAATGTATGTTCATCACAGTCAAAATAGGGCTCCCTTGTGCACTTTCATTTTCTGAACTATAAAATACTATCTCAGTTGTTTTGTTCTGCCTTTAACATCCTCCCTTCATTAAGTCCTTGTGTTGAAGACCACTTATTTGACTACTCATGGAAAATTGCAGTGTCCTACCTGCTTTTTACATATTTTGGATTATTAAAATCACCTCACGGCTAGGAGACTCTGAGCCCCTGCAATTGCCTAATTTTGTCACATTCATTATCAGGGAGCTGTCACGATCAATAGGCACGGAGCGGGGAAAGAGGAGCAGGAGTCCAGGGAGTCGGGGTAACGCAGGGTTGATTCGGGGAGTATACATCCGAGAACACGAAGGAACATGTAAGACCGGACTGGGGAAACATACTCTAAAACGGACTTAAATGCACAAGACTAATTAGACACAACCAGAAACGGCTGGTAAGACGGGGATTCCACACGAGAGCACAGCAATCATCCAAATATAACATACCAAACAGAACACCCTACAGCAGAAAATTGAGTATTCTAGGCTTACTTTCTTACCCTTTCCTACCCCCTACCAGCATGGACAGGACCACAGTGTACTTGACATGGCACTGTCAGCTACTCTATGTAGGTGGCTTTGGACAACTGTGGCCAAGTTCAACAAGGCAATTATGGAGTAGGGAGGGGGGAGTAGGGAGGGAGCAAGCAACAGATGTAATGGAAGCTCAGAGATACTCACACACACACAGATGCACAGAAACAGTGCAGACACCATGAACTACAGCACGCAGTGTGGGGACGGCCTGCAGATGTCCAGATGTTGTAGCCCCTGGTGGCACTCTGCCTGCCCCCCCCCCGGATCTGTGCTTTACTCTCAGCCCAGCACTTTTATAATAGCCGATTCATTGGATGCCAAATGGCAGGCGGCCGCCCATCACAGGCCCAACCAGACAAAAAGCAGACTCTTGGCCGCGTCCCGCCCCCACGCCTCCGCTCAGGCGTGAGCTTAGCACTTGGGCGGGCCAACACCCAAGACACTTTGAAGCGAAGGACCTTCTCAGAATGGGCGTCTCCTACTGCTGATGCAGGATATTCCTGAGCGGTAAGAAGCGTGCTGGACCCTGAGAGCAGAGACAGACCCAGCGATGTAACATCACACTGATCTGCTGCCCAATTGAGATGTTTTCCATACTAGTCTGTAGGCAGTGAAAGCCGACCAAGCAGCGATGTCGCCTTCCGATATTGAACCAAACAAAAGAAAAGATTTACAACATCTTGGATCCTGAGTCACAGGGGCAACAGAATTTCCATACGGGTGAATTCTGGAAAATTCGTTTGATGTTATGCTTCTAATGCTGGCTTTTGCAACACAAAACAAAAGTGAACTTACACCATGATATCAGACACGCTGGGGTGATGGCAGGTGATGAGCACATCCGTTTGCTTGCCTGACTACCAGTTATATAAGATGTGGCTCTGGTGTTTCTCTGGCAGAACACCACTGCAGTCATTCCCAACACCGGAGTTTTCTCTTTGCTCCAATCTCCCTGTCTTTGCTCTTCATCACCTTTTCACAAATCCCGTCTACGCTCCCACACTCCTCACCCTTCCTTCCATCCCGTGTCGCACGGCTCTGTGCTCTGTCCCAAATATTGTGAGACTTGGACAATCAAACCCATCATTTCATACACACAAAGGAAGCTCCATTCATTACTGGGATTTATCGAATGCTCTTCTCAAAGCAACATACCCGAGAGGAACATTTGAAGTCGAAGAGCATCAGGGTTAAGCACCTTGTTCAAGGGTTCTTGGCAGTGATATGATTACTCTACTGGGCACTGGATTTGAATTTGCAACCTTCTGGACATGGACAAAGATCATAAATGTAACAGAAAACCAAAAGCTTAATCCGTTCATAAGCACAAAAAGACCCTTGGATGACAGGGCAGTAGCTCTTGTGCCTTAGCTATAATTGATTTTTTAAGACTAAAAAGTGTGACATGTGAAGTTAAATTGCAGTTTTTCCCCCAACTATATGTAATAGTATTACTGCACAGAAAAACACTGTACTGAGAACAACCTGTGGAATAATTTGTGCATCTGCTTTCCAGATGCGGTACTCAAAGACTTTTGGGTCAATAATGGAAATGTACTGGTAACCAGCTTGCTTACAGACAAAGGGGCAGTTCACTGAAATAAACTAAGCATGAAATTAACAAATCTATACAGACAGATGGGGCTTGTGCTCCTAGCCAGGCGCACCTGGCCTGAAAGTCTGGTGTGGTTTAACACAAAGTCCAGCCGAGACCTGCAAGCATTGTTTCCATGGAATATAAGTCATCAGACCCCTAATCAAGAATAACAATATTCAGAAAATTAAAAATATACAATCTAAGCTTTTTGCATCATTTCTTCACAACCTCTCCACCAGCTCTCCAACGATGCCATTCATCTCAAAGATTCTGACTCCTTGATGTTCCACGAGTCTGGATATTCAGCAGTTTTGCCTGGATGGAGAGCCTCCACATATGGTAACTGTAAAAGTCCATAATCAACATCCCAGATAAACTCATTTAGAATTGCCGTTAAATATATTCCTCACACAAATCGTCGTTTAGTTCCGCTGCAGTGGAGAGGTTATGAGTCATCAAGAAAGCCTTAATAATTCTCTGTCGCTGGCTGTGAAAGTGTGCAGTTAAAATTTAACTGCAACCTGACATCACACTGTACAGATCCCCTGCATGTATTACCTGAAGTTTGCCCTCAGCACAATCCCTGCCTTTCATCTATTTCAATGAATCTTTTGCTTCATCATGAGGTTCCATTTCATATCTTAGAATATTAGGTTTGTAATAAAAAAAGTAAAGATTCAACAACTTCAGCTTTAATAATTAATCATAAAATCATCATTAGTTAATTGCTTTGGGGATGTCGAGAGATACCATGTGAAATATGTGTGTAGCGTTGTTGCAAAAAAATTGCTGTCCCAAGAAATTATAACCAGAAAACTTTAATGACCTGCCAGCCTAATTCCAATCGACGGTTTCCCCCATCAGCTCTGAACCCTTGAATTATTCGCAAATGTGACACACTGTCGAAGCATTTCCAGATCCGCACACCACAATATCCACATGCTGGAGCCTCTGACGGGAACCACTGGAGCAGGTGGGATGCCTAGACAGCCAGTAGATTTAGGGAAAGAAACGTTCAAAGAAACTACTTGGGAAGGAAGACTGTAAAAAAGCCCCATCTCTTCTCCGGCCTCCTTTTATGTGCGATGTGGCACTTGGGGCCCGCCGTTGACTCTAGCTGCTCCCTTCTTCCACACAGCTGGGAGGAGGGAAAGGAGGGAAGGATGAAAGAGGAGGAGGGTTGGGGAGAGCTGACGGAATGGCTGCTTTCCTCTCAGATATTTTGAAACAAATTCCTCTGCAGATGTTTTACTGGAAAACAAGTGAAATTATAAAAATAAATAAATAAATAGATAGAGACAGATGTTCCAGCCTGGCCCACAAAATTTACTGCATCATTTACAGATATAATACATTTAAGCCACGGGGGCATATACAGGGGCGGGGCCACAGGTGCACTGCCCTGGCTAAAAGCTGATTGGCCCCTGGACTGTCACTCACTGATTCCAAACATATCATTGGCTAACGACAAGGCTGGCCCCTCTGTATGAATTATGGCCCCTCTTATGCCTATAGTATTATAGCATTGGACCGAGCCCAAAGAAAGCTCAGTAAGCTAGCTGATTAGCAGGATGTACCGCCTTGCTTATCTTTAGCAAACATTACTTGAATACAGCAGCTTCAGATGAGACAAGAGCACATGCAATGTTTCAAGGCCCATGTCCAGTTCTGGCTTTTACTGCAGATATAATTCCAGAGAACAAACCCAATATATCCAAAGGAAAAAAAATGCAGTGACATATTGCAGTCAGAGCAGTAGGTCAATATTACAAGATTTCACTACTGCGAAAGCTGAGGGAGGAAGAGAGGGAGGAAAAGAGGGAGGAAAAGAAACATTTTTATCAGTCGAATGAGCAGTGAGATGGAAGACATCTTTATGTGTTCATTTATAGAGCTGAAAATTAGGTTTTAACATGAGTGGCCTCTAAACCAAGTCGTATATTTCAGCTGTGTCTGATTTACAGAGAAAAAAAAAACTAGCAGGATTCAGAGCTAGACTGGCCATCAGGAACACGGGTTATTTTTCCAGGGGGGGATATGGGTTTGTGGTCCACCAAAATTCACCGTGGGGGAGCCGTTCTCCCCCCACTTGGGTAAATTTATCATCCAGGGTTGATTTTCAATCCCAGTCCAACTTCGGCAGAGTTTCATTTTTAACGCGACACTGCAGTAAATCTACCAGTTAGGGTGCACCATTTTAATCATGGTCTGGCCTTGGTCATATTTCACAGATCTCTGTCAAAGTCAAATGCTAACCGCTTAAAGACACACTGCGCATGTGAAGCAGGTTTACAGAGTTCATGACCTTTGATGGACGTGTACAGACATGCACTGGGGGAGGACATGCACTTTATTAACCCTTCCCTTGACTAAATATAACTACCTGTTAAATGCACTATATGGACAAAAGTATTGGGACACCTGGCCATTACACCTACAGAAATTTTTATAACACCCCATTCTAAATCCATAGGCAGCAATATGGAGTTGGTTCCCCCTTTGCAGCTATAAAAGCTGCCACTATTCTGGGAAGGCTTTCCACAAGATTATGGAGTGTGTCTGTGGGAATTTTTGCCCATTCATCCAGAAGAGCATTTGTGAGGTCAGGCACTGATGTTGGACGTGAAGGACTGGCTTGTGATGTCCGTTCTAGTTCATCCCAAAGGTGTTTGATGGGGTTGAGGTCAGGGCTCTGTGTGAGCCAGTCAAGTTCTTCCACACCAAACTCACCCAACCATGTCTTTATGGGCCTTGCTTTGTGCGCTGGGGCACAGTCATGCTGGAACAGAAGAGGGCCTTCCCCAAACTGTTCTCACAGAGTTGAAAGCATAGAATTGTCCAAAATGTCTTGGTATGCTGAAGCTGAAAATTAAGAGTTCCCTTCACTAAGGGGCCTAGATCAACTCCTGAAAAACAGCCCCATACCATTATCCCTCCTCCACCAAACTGTACAGTTGGCACAATGCAGTCAGGCAGGTAATGTTCTCCTGGCATCCGCCAAACCCAGACTTGTCTATCAGACTGCCGGTCACGGAGAAGTGTGATTCGTCACTCCGTAGAACGTTTCCACTGCTCCAGAGTCCAGTGTCAGGGACTTTACAGCACTCCATCCGAGGCTTGGCACTGCGCTTGGTGATGTGAGGCTTGCATGCAGCTGCTCGGCCATGGAAGCCAATTCCATGAAGCTCCTGGCGCACAGTTTGTGTGCTGGAGTTAATGCCAGAGGAAGTTTGGAACTCTGCAGTTATTAAATCAACAGAGCATTGGAGACTCTTACACACTATGCACATCAGCATTCAGCGACCCTGACATGGTCTGCCACTTTGTGGTTGAGTTTCTGTTGTTCCTAGGGGGCAGTGTGTGGCTCAGTGGGCTAAGCCTATGTGCCTGTAATCACAACATTGCCAGTTCAAACCCACCCTCAGCATGTTGGTGGGTCCTTGAGCAAGGCCCTTAATCCCCAGCTCCCTGGGTGTCCCAACAGGTGGCTGCCCTTCACATACAGCTTGCTCTACAAAGAGTAAGTTGAGGGAGGTGTAAAGACAATTTCCTCACAGGGATCAATAAAGTATCAATTATTATTATTAATAAACACTTCCACTTTGCGATAAAACCACTTACAGGTGACCGTGGAATATCTAGCATGGAAGAAGTTTTACAAACTGATTTATCACAAAGGTGGCATCTTATGACAGTACCTAGCTTTAAATCACTGAGCTCTTCAGAATGACCCATTCTCTCACAAACGCTTGTAAACCTGACTGCATGGCTAGGTGCTTGATTTTATACACCTGTGGCAATGGGTCTGAATGAAACACCTTAATTCAATGATTAAGAGGTGTGTCCCAATACTTTTGTCCATATAGTGTAGATGGTAAATTATAGTATATTATTGGTTAATTGCCACTGGTAAGCAGGTAATTACAATGAAACTACACCTGAAACACTATTTCAAATATCTATAATATAACTGTCTTGTTGTTTTTCATTTTGTATGAATTATTATGTCACACATCCTAGCATTTTACTTATATTAATATATGTTCCATACATTTGTCAGGCACTTTCCAGGCAGTCAAAGTCACATATAGTTCTTACATATGTGCACTTTCCACTTGGTCACTAAGGTCACTTTCCCTCTCTTTCACTTCCCATGCAGGCAAGCTTCTTTTAGTACTTTTTGGTGCCGCTTTAAATGGCACTTTCTAGTAAATGAATGTCATGTATTGCCTCATGGGGAAGAACACTGGAGAGCTGGCGATGACTAGTGAGTTGACATAAATTCACTTTTAGTATATTGAGATCTTTCCTTTAAATTACTATTGTTTCTCCATGTTCCTGTACTGTCAATGTGACTGGGATTAATATTGCTTCTTAATGGTAATGAAGGACAAAAAGTTTTAATTTTATTTTTTTGGCAGCACAAGAAAAATGTGCCCAAATAATGACGGGAATTGCGGCCTGGACACCTCCATTTTCATTCCGAGTGCAAAATTAATCAGCTTCTTTGAACTTGTCCGACTTAGCTAGCTAATGCTAGCTGGGTATCGTTAGCTAGGTCATTTTCAACCGTCTTAACTATGTAACACAAAGAGTGTTGCACAACAACAAACAGGGCGATACATCTAAGCATGACATGGTTTTATGCTTGGAAAACTTTTATAATAAGCTGGATTTATCTCGGTTCATCTGTGTGCCGGTCATGGAAACGCGCCGGTGATCAGATCAGCTACAGCACAGCCAGCTGAATCATGCCTAGTAAATCTTTCAACCCTGATGTCATGTACATGGACTTAATAAGGACAAATTCCAGGAAAAAAAAACACGAATTCTCACACTTGCTCAAGTGAAATACTGAACTACTTCTAATAATAAACTTGATTTTAAAAGACGTGCCCGTAGTTTCCAGGATGGGCTCCGGACCCCCCGTGACCCAGGAGGATAAACGGTTTGGAAACTGGATGGATGGATTTTAAAAGACTCAGTTAAATCACTATTGGACAAAACATTCCACACATAATGTTAAATACCATATATATTGTCTATCTTGTATTATTCAGGTTTCCAGTTTCTCTCTGCAGTAGAAAATTGTACAGCTAGGTGAACATGTATCTTTGTTTTGCCCACAGTGAGTGATTTTGGGCCCTGAGATAAACAAGCGTCCCATAGAGAGAACACACTGTCCTCTGCCCAGTGCTTCATAAGCTAAGCTGCACACTCAGACTCACTACTGCATAAATGGCTGCAGGATGCATAGATAATGAAAAAAATGATTCTGAATCATTCTCTATGCAGATTGTTTTTCATAAATAAAAAAATTAAAACAGGACAATATGGATACTGCTGAATTTATTTTTGCAACATCCTTTGCAAAGAGGCAAATTTGTAATGCCTGGTTAGTGTACATATTAGGGATGAACCAAATGTTTATGCGACCAGGTCACAGACGGACATCACAAGCTCCCTTCACTCTGACTCACACAGATTTGTTCGTGACCGGAATGATTTCTGGTTTTCATCCTCGAGCTCCTGCTGCCACGTTTCATGCTTTAAAAACCCACATCCAAGCCAGTTTGCTCGATTCGTTAGACATAAATCATGTTTTGAACTTTTCACAAGAATGGTCTTTTAAAATGACTTCTCATTAAAAAAAAACATTGTGTGAGCACAAATCCAGTGAGCGATTCCGAACAGAAGCAGTAACCCCTCGTAGCCTTGACGGGAGTGGGAACGTTATGATTTTTATGACCAAATGGAATATTTGCAGTTGATGGATAATGCCTTAATCCACAAACACAACGCAGCATGCCTCCATCACCATGCCTTCAAATGTCTCCTATTCCCAACACATCACTGGCTGTCCGATTTGGGAAGGTGGGAAGCTCCACATTCCCATAACTGTCTATCCAGGGAAGGTCATATTGAGTTAAAGTGACCATCAAGGGTGGTGGTTCATCAAAGGAAGCAACACACGAAGGCACAGCAAAAGGATGCCACTCTGCATGACATCGATTCTGGCTGAAAACTGGGAGTCCAGCGGAAGTCCATACAAGCAGAGGAAGAGCAAAGGACAGGAAGTGAAGTCACAGTCCTGGAGGTGTGATCATAAACACACATTACATAATATGCAACACAACAAACACACGTCATCACAGATTTAAAGGTTCTATGCGTATTGAGCTCCTTTTATTAAGAAAGATGGATTGTTTGGGGCATTATGTGTAACATTACAGCAATAGTAATCAGCTGATGTATAATCTCGTTTTTGTTCTTTTGTCACTGAAATCTAAACTGAACTAATAAAAATGCAAACTGTCAATAAAAAAATCAATAGCCCATTACACATTTCAGTTTTTTTAATGACTCCACAAACTGTCAAAATCTAAACACTTTTTTTCGTTTCTGTCATTATGTTTTATAATCAATAATCCACAAGCAGTAGGAAAAAAGACCCAAGGTGATATCAAAACAGATAATTAAACTGCAAACTGAATATTCTCTTGCGCAAGACGACCACTTCTGGTTAGTACCAGACTGACTCTGTAAGTCCAGACAGCTGCAGTGGAAACTACAGGGATGGTCTGCCTTTTTTTCCTCCTGTTTTCCATAATAGGCAAGACAGAAATAGCCGCCGAATCCTTCAGAGTTTAATTAGGAAGACAGAGCAGCATCTTAGCAGAGCTGCTCACTGAAGAGTTTCAACAATTTCAGTTTGGATGGATCAGGCAACAGTAACTGGGCCAGGTATAGTTATGGGAAGCTGCTTGTTTTATTGGTGCCTTTATCCATCTATCTCCCACAGCCACTTATGTAATGTATGTGTGTGTTTTATATATATAAATATATATATATAAAAAAAAAAACTTTCTAAATCCATTGGCATCAATATTGAGTTGGTCTCCCCTTTGCAGCTACACCATCTTCTGGGAAGACTTTCTACCAGATTTTTGAATGTGTCTTTGACAATTTTTGCCCATTTATCCAGAAGAGTGTTTGTTAGGTAAGGCATTGATGTCGCACAGGTTGCACAGGTGATTGATGGGATTGTGGTCAGGGCTCTGTATGGGCCAGTCAAATTCTTCCACATCAAATTGTCCACAGTCATGCTGGAACAGAAAAGGGCCTTCCCCAAACTGTTCTCACAGAGTTATAAGCATAGAATTGTTGGTATGCTGAAGTATTAAGAGTTCCCTTCACTGTAACTAAGGGCCCTAGCCCAGTCCTCATACCATTATCCCTCCTCCACCAAACTTCATATTCAAATTTACCGCATTTGACAGATGCCCTTAGCCAGAGTAACTTACAGAAGTGCTTAGTAGTCTCCACCAGTCAATAGGTTCATGCCACTTTACAGTTGGCACAATGCAGTCAGGCAACATTCTTTGGGCATCCGCCAAACCCAGACTCGTTCATTAGACTGGCTGGGTTTCTGTTGTTCCTGCATGCTTCCACTTTGCAATAATGCCGCTTACAGCTGACCTACATCTAGCAGGGAAGACATTTCACAAACTGACTTATTGCAAAGGTGGCTCCCTATGACAGCACCATACTTGAATTCACTGAGCTCTTCAGAACAACCCATTCTTTTACATGTTTGTAACCCTGACCGCAGGGCTAGGTGCTTGATTTGATACACCTGTGGCATTGGGCCTGAATGAAACACCTGAATTCACTGATTAGGAGGTGTGTCCCAATACGTTTGTCTATATAGTGGAGGTACTTCTTACAAAATTTAAAAATTCTTCATAAAAACTCAGTTAAATGACTATTGGACAAAATATTTGAAAAATATTTTTAAATACCATTTGCATTTACCCCATCAACTGCTGGGAATTGTTTGGTGGGAATGACTGGACTGTTTCGTTTATTTGGCACATGTAGGATATTTCTGCAGACACCATCCTCATTGTTTGTGCTCATAGACACGGGGCATAAAATATCAAAGCATATTAATACCCCCCCCCCCCCCACCCAGAGAGGACAGCTGAGGTGAATGCTGGAGAACATCCGACCCAAAGCTGTTCCTGGAACTTCTCAGAAGTTCAGCCATGATGTGTCTACAGTACAGCTCAAACAAGCGAACATCTGCAGTCATTCATCTAGGGAATTGTTAGGAGGTCCGAAGGTGGATATTGGACTGGCTATTTTTGGAACTTCTTCAACAATACAGAATTCCTACTATATCACAGCTGTTGAGTGACAGTCGAAGGTGAGGACAACAAACTTGGTCAGTTTTCTAATGTACTGAAATATTAAATGAGTAATTGATCTACCTGTGTGTTCTAAACGTGAATTGGGAGAGCGACCATAGTGAGAACTGTCAACAAAAAACTCCTCAAAGCCAACCTCAGACACAAGGTCAGTGTTCTATCTGCCCTCAAAGAAGATGCGCCGACAAAGGAAAATTTATCCAGAAACTAAAAAGAGAGAAAAAAAGAGTCAAAAACTGGGGAACATATGTGCATAAATTTGGATTTTCTTTGTTCACATGAAAAATTTTTATGAGTCACTTAATTTTTTTAAGATATTTTTTTCCCCCAATTTTTGGCCAGGGATGGATTTAAGACATGAAAGGTAAGGAGGCAGGGAGATTTGGCTGGTACAGAACGTTACGATGTGTCATCCTGAACACCCCAATGAAATGACGGTGTCCTGCTGTATAATTGCTTAGGAATCATTCTAGCATATTTAGTAGAGGATGTATTTTTAGCCCTTGTTTAAAATCAGAGACACGCTGTTTAACATCACAGCTAAGGCGTCGGGAATCTATTTATGTGTGACGTGGTGAAGCGTCAGTGTGGTCCGTGACGCTAAGTAGTATTCGGTTTGATTGTTATCTATTTCCCCCATGCTGTCCCTGTCCTGTAGCTTGTCAGGCTCTGTCAACTTCACGGATATAAAATAACAATGTAACCATCCGAAATGTTAGCAATCTGACCCCAAAAGATCCAAAGGCTGCTGATTCTATTGTTGGAAATTATTTTTTAATGAGGTTGTTAAACGCGATGAAACGTCGTGCAAAATGGTGAGCGTCCCCTTCCAGCAACAGCAGCTCCATGCAGCCTGTGGGAATTTGACATTCGGATGTTTCAGGCAGGGAGTCTGTCCGTCAGCAAAGCACAAGAGCTGTCGGGCCGTATGACGACGACGTGGGAGCAAATGTAACTGTTACATCACGTCCGAGCTTCGGCGTGTCAGAAGAAATGACTTGTCAGGTTCTTCTATTTAAAAGAACGATAATTTCCAGCCTGAATATTATAGCGGTAAAGACATAATTTCCTCTCCTCCACTTACAGCCTTTGTAATTAATCTCATGGTTTTAAACCTTTAAGCAGATCTGCAGAAATGAAAGTGCAGGTGAGCCAGAGGCAGTCAGACATAAGGCCTACAGAAGGTCTTGGATCCACTGAACATCATCTCCTTTCATGTTCACAAGATTTATTCACTTGGAAACTCGCATGAGTGAATAGCCCAAGAGTCCTTTGCACGTTTAGATTCTTAAATTACTTTCCTTGTAGACAGACTTTATTTTTTTAAAAACCGATCCCTTTAGCAGACTAATATTCAAAGTCATAATGTGTTGGAACTTTAAACACAGACTTTTTTACACATCAGTAACACCGCTGGGCAGAACTTTAAAGTCCCTTGAGAATCACTATTGTATTTTTGTATTTAGCACTATAAATACATATGTCTCTAAGAAAGGAGCAGAAATCATCATCTTCAATGGAAGTTGGGGGAGTGAAGCAAGAGGGCAGAGTGGCACAGTGGTTGGCACAGTGGCACAGTGGTTGGCACTGTCTCCAGACAACTCCAGGACCAGCAGGCGCTGTGTGGAGTTTGCATGTTCTAACCCGTCTTGGCATGGCGTTCTCTGGTTCTTCCCCATAGTCCAAAAAACATGCTGAGGTGACTTGGGGTTGTCACAGTGTGTGTGCGTGTGCGTGTGTGTGTGCGTGTGCGTGTGTGTGTGTGTGCGCTCTGCGATGGGTTAATGTGTTATCCTGGGTAATGCCTGTTTGATGCCCATAGTTTCTGGGATAGGATCCGAAACCCTGCAAAGGACAAGCAGGTATAGAAAATAGATGGATGGTAAGCAAAAGGGCTTTTTAGTGCTTTAGAGAAGATAATAACTTGGGCAAAAAAAGGAAGCTCAAGATCTCTGGACTTTTAAGTTACTTTGGAACATCTCTGCTGTGTACGCTGTGTCCCAGGATTTAGGAGCCCTGCAAAGCCTCCTCCTGTGTCTCGGTCTCCTTTGTAACGACAAAGCTCAGTTCATGGACCGGAGCCTTTCTAGCCGTTTACTATTCATTATTTATCAGGCATTGACCGATTAGCTTCATTACAACATGCCTATTACAACCTCACTTCCTGGTGGAATTAATCAACAATCAGAGCTGTTGGGTTTTGTGGTTCTGCACCCAACACTAAATAGAACAGATTCTCTGTGAGTCATGGAGGACGAGCAGGCAGGACACTCAGTTCCCAGTCTGGTTCCTGGAACCGAAGTCCTTTGTTGAGCTGAGCAAGACTTTCAGAATGCTGATGGAGGGCCTTCAGGGGACACTCTGCACTAGACGTGCCCACCTCGACACATCAAACACAGCAGAGAGCATGGCTTCTGTCCTCCGGATTTACTCATGATTATTTACTGGGCATTGACAGATCAACTTAATTAAAACTCAACATGCCTGTTACAACCTCACTTCCTGGTCAACTTACTCAATAATCAAAGCTGGTCGGTTTTGTGTTTCTGTAACCAGCTCTAAAGGGAACAAGGTCTCTGTGAGTCATGAAGTATGAGCAAGCAGGAGACTTAAATCCCCCCTTCGCATCCTGGAATTGAAGTCCATTGTTGGGCTGAGCGAGACTCTCAGGGTGCTCATAGATGGAGGGCTTAACGGGCTTTGTGTGGCTTCGATTTGCCAGATCCCCCCAAGTTCCCATTTTCCCAAGTTTATTCCTTCTTTGTCATTTACGGCCACAGCCAAGCAGACCTGTTAGGTCTCACCAGGCCCCGCAGACCCACCAGGCCTCACCAGGCCCCGCAGACCCACCAGGCCTCACCAGGCCCCGCAGACCTACCAGGCCTCACCAGGCCCCACAGACCCACCAGGCCCCGCAGACCTACCAAGTCCCGCAGACCCACCAGGCCTCACCAGGCCCCGCAAACCCACCAGGCCCCGCAGACCCACCAGGCCTCACCAGGCCCCGCAGACCCACCAGGCCTCACCAGGCCCCGCAGACCCACCAGGCCTCACCAGGCCCCGCAGACCCACCAAGCCCCGCAGACCCACCAGGCCTCACCAGGCCCTGCTAGCCTGGACTTAAGCAAGCCTGTGGTGCTTCTCCCCCAAGCAGCTACAACAAGACTGGACACAGATCACCACATCATCATATCATATCTGAATCCCCTCAGTGTGAGAAGGAGCCACAGCCAGAAGCAGAAACTTCAGGCCCAGAAAGTACAAATCCAGACCATGATTTGGTTCAACCAACCTGATGAGTATAAAGAGTCACATTCACTCAACTGCTCAACTGGTTGGTTAAAACAAAATCTTGCTCCTGGACCTGAACGTTCCACTTCTTCCCACAGCCGGGACCCTGTGGACACACCAAGCAGAAGCCCACCCTCCCTCCATCTGCCCCAAGACATGGAAACCTTACAAATCAGGCCTGAGTACAAGAAGCATCACCTCAAACTAACATAAGCAACCCACATATCCATGATTGGTCTCATTTGAATTGTAACAGTACGACAGATACAGTGGTCCCCATCCCAAATCTGTATGTCATCATATTAAGAAAATACAGAAAGTAAGTCAAATTCCAAAATAATGGATGTCTTGTGAATAAACTCTGTTTTGATTACTTAGTTGTCTGAAGTTGCTAACTCCAGTGCATTCTGGGTGGATGGACAAAACTCTCCCGGCCAAGACTAAGAATATTCATTAAGGGAATGATGCACTACCCCAAACGAGGTGTTTGGACTGCTGTTTGGCTCGGAGAAGTTGAGATTCCGATTGTTACATAAAAACTATTGTGAAGCCTCTGAGTTAAGTCGGTCAGGACCATTATCATCTATTCCCTTCAATGACGGCGCAAAGCTGAGCTGCGGTGAATACAGGCTGCTCTATTCAGTTAGACAGTCGCCGGACCTAACTGGCCAACTAAGCTGCCATTGTGTTCATTGTAGCGATATCACAATTTCTGAACTGAGATCAGATATGGCAGATCCATGGATTCACCTAATCCGCCCGGTGAATCCGGTGTAACTTCACCACCCGGAACAAATGAAAGTCAGTCATAGGTAAGGAAAGCCCTACAGATCATAACGAAAATCTTCTAAACAATTTTCAAATTCACTTGGAGTCGCATATAATTAGATCTTGTCTAAAAGGGACAGTAGGTTTTCTGGTGCGCTCAGGACGACCCACAGACAGAGCCTTCAGGAGCCCAAATGGATTCCATCACCGGGCCAATCGGCGGATCCCTACAGCATCTCTCTTCCAAACTGTGCTTTCTGGATTCATCTCAGATGGAGTCAATCAGTGCACTGCATCGTACTACATTTAGAGGAAATTTATACCTCGAGTTCACTGCCATTTTACCCCCCCACCCCAACCCTTTTTAAAAGTCTGCAAAATAAGAGAAAAACACTACAGACAGTGTAAAAAAAAACTGCAGGAATGATGTCTGGATCCATTCTCACTTATTAGGAGTGAAGCAATGGCATTTTAACAAAGTTTATTATGGTAGTTTAACAAACAAAGAGGGGTAAAAGTAAGAGAGTAAGCTCTGGAAGAGAAAACAGACTGGCTACAGTGTAAAAGCCTCTGACGGCAGAGAGATCCAGTCCTTAATTCTGCTGACCGCAACCATTATGAAACACCACTTTCATTCATCATGGTTCAACGCAAATATGTGTCACATAAAATGGTTATACGTGAGACACACAAGGGATCGTCTGTGTAAAGAGAGGTAGCCTCGTCACAGCCTTTGCGGAGCAGCTGGCAGGGACACATATGCTGACTTAATAACAGCGATGAAGAGAAAACAGGTCTTCAGTGCCGGTCGAACAGCACGGGTGAAAGATGGCTGCTGCATTCACACCTAAGCGGCCCCATCTATACTGCTGGCTCACAGCAACCAGGGCGATGAATCAGTATTGCAGAAATACATACATCACGTACAATAACGGAGGCAAGAAAGCGGTTTGGTAACGGCTGCTCTTTACGTAAGACAAGCCTGCAGCTGTTCCCCATCTCCCGCCTGTCCTGTTTATAATGCTGCCTCCGCGTGACTCAGCAAACCATCACCACCGACTCTCGCTTTCTAGTGCAGACAACTATTGTGCTGGATATTAAATGTCCTTTGTCTTATTTTCAGGGCATCACACGTCGGCCTGGAAACTCATCGATCGGATCAGCACTTGTTTACCCAATATTTATTTTAGTGACCTGTAAGTGGATTTCTTCCCGAGGACATTAGTGAAATCCAGTTGAACGTTAATTGTTTGAGTGGTTCTGTCTCCTTCTCTTCCTCCTCCTCCTCCTCCTCCACTGACTCTCCCTTGGCTTCCCCACAGCTTCTGTCCACATTCAAAAGGTCCCTGTAAACACGCTGATAAAGGCTGAATTCTGAGACTGTTGTTGAGCCACAGTCCTTTTTGTTGAATTTGCCCAGTGCGGCCACAACACACTAAACACACCAGGAGGATGGTATGTCAGCTAGATGGCTGGGCTTCTGATCAGAATGTCGTGGGTTTGAATCCCAGGGTCGGCAGAATCATTTCGTTGTTGGTCCCCTGAACGAGACCCACCAATCGCTGTTCAGACTGGCCTGATCCCGCTTTCGCCAAAAAGGTATGTTACTACAGATAAAATTGTCTGCCAAATTAAAATGTGTGCCGATAAATTTTTCGCTTTATGAGACGGATAACGACAAAGGTCTTCTGGATCGGGAAGTATCACCATGATCAGAACGTGTTGCCTGAGGTATCGGACATCTGGACCAGAATGTTAAAGGATACCTGAAAGCTAGCTCCATAGTACTACTTAATGACAAGCTCTGTGCATCACAGGTTCAGTGTTGCATAATTCCCCCCTCCGGCATGCTGCAGAGCCACTAACTCTCTGCTCCCTCCAACACTGCCCCCCCCCCCCAAAAAATGGCCATCTTGTCCCATGTGCCGTTTCGTGCTTCAGCTGCGTAGATCGTGAGTAATGAAGAGGAAATAGCATTGAAAAAGCGGTTCGAATTTGGGAAAGACTTTGGAATGGATTAGGAGAAAAGGAGCAGATTAGCAGAGAAATGTGTTTGAAATTCACGACAGAAGCAGATAATTTCTCCAAGGGACCTGCTTTGCATCCTCCCAATTCCAGACATTCTCTAGCTGCACACTCACCCACAACCCCAACTGACTGCCGAACCGGAAACAAAGCATCAAAGTGTCAGATGTCAATTAGTCCTGTGCAGAGTCAGAAAGCCTGGTACATTAGTGAAAGCCTCTAATCGCATTACACTGGCATCCTCATCGGTAGCTTGGCACAGCCCTGATGGGTAATTACTGCTTTGCTGGGCATAGTCCTTGTGGTCTGCAAGACATAAGCAGGTAGAAGGACGGTCGCGGTGTCAAGTCACATGCCCCAAACTAGAACCCCGCATGCCAGTGGGTCCGAAGCAGTGCTGTGTCGGGTCAGCAGATTTCAGTGCCATCTGACGTCAGAACCGCAACTTGAGACGACAAGGATCCTGCCATGAACACAGCGGCTGAAGATACGACCACCAGCCTGGCATCACGTCAACAATCTGACCTACAAGCAAAATACCATCAAGACCCTCCGACCCTCGATGACCCCAGGAGACTTTCACTCTTATTTCTTTGAGTGCGACAGAAGACATGCAGGACTCCGTGTCAACCAATGCAGGAATTAGAAAAAGGCAAACGCGGACTTGCATGTGCATGGATCCGAGGTTTGGAGAGCTGTGACCGCAAAGCCGGAGATGTGTGGGTAACTTCCGGATGCCGCCAAGTCTGGGAGCTTATAAATATTCTAATATGGATTAAAGATTGCGGTCAAAAATTGCTGGCTATTGCCGCCATGAAAAACAAGAAAACAGACCAATCACAGAAGATTACCTCATCCCTACTCCTCCCCCCCTTCAAAAGCCGTACTCCATGTGCACTCTCGACCCCTCTCGGTTACCAGTCACTTTTCATTTCTGAACTTCTTTATCCATCGACCGAAAGCCAAAAGCATGACCGCTTTATGGAAAATCAAGAATGGCCTAATGAATTAAAGTGTCAGGTTTGCTGTACTGGTTTATTAAAGTGTGTGAGTGTGTGTGTGTGGGGGGGGGACGACACTCCTCAAGGCTTGTGGCTGTAGGCAGTTGGAGTCTAATGCCTGGTGTCAAGATATGCAGGAAGGGAGAGACAGAATGGGAAATAACTGCTGATGCAACCTTATAAACCCGAAACGAGGGCCGCACTGTTTTGTGGACAAAGAACAAGTGACAAGGACCGGTCCAGAGACACAGAAAGTCAGAAAAACACCATTGTCTCACAGCTGTCCCACAGCATTTCCTTCCTGGACATACAATTATGTAACCACAGCGAATGAAATCATCACTGCCCCCCCACCCAACCCGAAAGCAGCACATCTCCAGTCCTCACAGCTGGACAGTATTCTCCAAATTGTTAGAAGCTTCTCCCACCCGATATCTTGCGATTTACTTGGCCACTGTGCTGATGGAGTTTGTCGTTTTGTAAATATCCTCTCCAGTGAGAGTAAACTCTCTCAACTGAGCTGCATGCTAAGACTTCAAATAACCTGAAGGCTTCCATCCTTATGAAAAATCAATGACAAACCAAGATGGTAAGACAGTTACACTTGACCGTTTAAACGCTGCTGTCAAGCTGACACTTATGCTAAACTGTGATCCGTTCCAGATCTTTGGACATGGAACTGGACGATCACCCCACAATTTCTTGTCAAGGGAGAGGAGAAGGTACCATATCCTTACTTATGAGCTTTTAACAGGAACCCGCGAGCCTTAGCCTATAGATCACAACATGCGTAATCTGCGAACGAGGACTGTTGACATGGGTCACATCTGAGGTATGTGCCAAAGCAACATAGCACAGTACGGGAAGACACACACACACACACACACAAACACACACCCACGCTGTTCCAAAGATCTTAAAGTCTATATAAGGAGCCCAAATATATACCTTCCTGATTATAACATACTTGCAATTGTTCTGGTCTCGCCCAAAGGACTGTATACAGACTTTTTCTTTTTCTGGTAACAAACCAAAATGTTTGCCAGGTTTGTAAATGAAGAGGCACAAAGTGAAGAAAGAGAATTATTTATAGCACGGGGCTTATGTTGGTGCTGCCAGGAATGAATGCCGAGTTTGTGAGCAGACCGAAGTTTATGAGTGCGAGGGAAAACAAACAGATGGACACAGAAATCCCGACTGTGGAGGAGGTGTCCAAGCATTTAGCCTCCTAATCACAGTTTCGGCTCTGTGGGGTGACATTAACCACATTCACATGAACGGGACCAGAAATGGGTTAGTTCCATTACAAGGTCCCAAAAGCTTTGTTTTGATACTGGAAGCCTAAGTGACATCATCTGAGACTCTCCAGTCACTCTGTCTGCTTTACCAGTATCTACTGTACTCATTGCTAAACTCTTGACATATCACAATCTTTGACTGATGTGTGAAAGTCAATCCATCACATGCTAAATATTGCAGTTGGAAGTTTTTACCCCTGCTCACCCTCATAAATATACACTATATTGCCAAAATTATTGGGACACCCCTCCAAATCATTAAATTCAGGTGTTCCAATCACTTCCATAGCCACAGGTGTATAAAATCAAGTACCTAGGCATGCAGACTGCTTATACAAACATTTGTGAAAGAAGGGGTCGCTCTCAGAAGCTCAGTGAATTCAAGCGTGGTACCGTGATAGGATGCCCCCTGTGCAATAAGTGCATTCGTGAAATTTCCTTGCTACTGAATATTCCACAGTCAGCTGTTAGTGGTTTTATAACAAAGTGGAAGTAATTGGGAAGAACAGCAACTCAGCCATGAAGTGGTAGGTCATGTAAAATCACAGAGCGGGGACAAGGCATGCTGAGGCACGCAGTGTGCAGAAGCCCCCAACTGTCTGCAGAGTCAATAGCTACAGACCTCCAAACTTCATGTGGCCTTCAGATTAGCTCAAGAACAGTGCGTAGAGAACTTCGTGGAATGGGTTTCAATGGCCAAGCAGCTGCATCCAAGCCTTACATCACCAAGCGCAACACAAAGCGTCGGATGCAGTGGTGTAAAGCACACTGTCACTGGACTCGAGCAGTGAAGACGTGTTCTCTGGAGTGACAAATCACTCTTCTCTGTCTGGCAATCTGATGAACGAGCCTGGGTTTGGCGGTTGCCAGGAGAATGGTACTTGCCTGACTGAATTGTGCCAAGTGTAAAGTTTGGTAGAGGGGGGGGTTATGGTGTGGGGTTGTTTTTCAGGAATTGGGCTTGGCCCCTTAGTTCCAGTGAAAGGAACTCTTAATGCTGCAGCATACAAAGCTATTTTGGACAATTTCATGCTCCCAACGCCCCTTCCTGTTACAACATGACTGCCCACCAGTGCACTAAGCGAGGTCCATAAGGACATGGATGAGCGAGTCTGGTGTGGAGGAACTTGACTGTCCTACAGAACCCTGACCTCAACCTGACAGAACACCTTTGAGATGAATTAGAGCAGAGACTGAGAGCCAGGCCTCCTCGTCCAACATCAATGCCTGACCTCACAAATGCTCTCCTGGAAGAATGATGAAAAATTCCCGTAAACACACTCCTAAACATTGAGGACAGCCTTCCCAGAAGCGTTGAAGCTGTTATAGCTGCAAAGGGTGAGCCAACTCTGTATTAAAGCCTATGTATTAAGAATGGGGTGTCATTAAAGTTCATGTGTGTGTAAAGGCAGGTGATCCAATACTTTTGGCAATATAGTGTAACTAGCCTCTGATGGCTACCGCTGCAGGTGCCGCTGGAGGTGAACAGGACATGCCTGAGACACTTTCTGCAACCTCATTTTGTGGGCAAGTCTCTGCTTCTTATTGAAAATCTAAGTCGGTCCCTATCGAATGCATGTAAGGCTACATCCACATTACAAGCCTCATTGTCCAAATTCCAATTTTCTGCTCAGATCACATTTGCCTATCTTGACGGTTCACATTCATAGTTAACTGTAATGTGAATGTATCTGTCCTCCGAAACAGTTTGCATGTGCAAAATGATACATTTTTTGCACCAGTCATCTGTGTCATCAACAACAAATACTATGTTGGCTGGTGACAACAATATTCAGTGCATGTATATAGGCAAAGAAAAGAAGAACACATGAATTCCAATCTGACCGTTCACATTCATATCACACGGCCATAAATCAGATACACATCCGATCTGGAAACCGCAGATGAAAATGACTCAAATTTGATTTGTGTCACTTTCATATGTGTTCATAAAACCCTGAAAAAATCATATCGGAGTCACACTTAGGCAAAAAGTTGGATTTGAGTAAGTTTAACTTGGTCATGTGAACGCAGCCTAATTTGTTCATTATTATCTAATAGCTGAACTTTCATAATCTTAAAATCTCATGCATGCACAGTCAAGTGAAGTGAGGACTGCATCAGAGACTAAACGGCTGTGAAGTTCAGCCAGAGGTTACCCGAGCAAATGAAACTGAGACAGAGGCCTCGTGGGTAGCCAATCAGCGGCAAATGGAGCACAATTATAGCCAAAACCGCTTGCGTTTCAAGCTGGTGAAGCGCTCTCAACGTGATTTCAGTTGACGGATTCCTAGGACGACGCCCCAGAGCCAGTTCAGCTTCGACTTACATCATCAAGCCACTGACAGGCGTCAGTCCCCAGAACGTCCACATCCAGGCTGGCAGACGTGACTGATCTTTCGGTTGCCGCCGGAAGACAGAACGTCCGAGTGACGAGGGGAGAGAGGATCGATCCACGACGTGGCATTAGCGGGCTGTAATGCCCCAGTTTCCGCCCGCAGGTCCTCTGGGACTCTTATTAAGCCTTTTTATGTCTCAGAGACTGGAAGTACCCAGAGGCGCACGCCGCGCCGATTCCTGACTCCGTCTCCCAGCAATAGGCTTCCTCGTCCCTCTTTTTCCATCCTCGCATTACACTAAATGATCTTTCAAATGTATCTATGGGTAGCTGAGCGCGTAGTGCACTGTGCTGATAGCACAAAGGTGGGGGTTCATGTCCGCATAACCCCTCCCTGTATTGTACGTCGCTTTGGATTAAAGCGTAAGATAAACACGAAGGTGAGGCAAGTTAGCTCTCCATCATGGACAAAACTTTACAAAAACCAACGTAGTCTTTCTCTGATGCAAAAATACTTTAATGTATGCTGGATTTAATTATGCAAGTTTTCAATATTACAAGTGTGGCACAAATAAATATTTTTTTCCTCTTTGAATTTTCTGCTATATTTATGACCTGTGAAACCACTCACACTGCACCCTACACCCTTTTTAAGTACTGCTTTAACTCCTTATTCCTCATATATGCTAAATTTTAAATTACATGCCCTCCCTGCCTTATGTGGGTGTCCCTCTGTCGGTTAGCTAAGCTAAAGTGTGCATAGCTCATGTCTGTAGGTGTGTTCACCCTGCAGGGGGGGGGGCAACACCCCCCCAGCTCTGTGGAATACTTTCCTTGTCCTCCATCCAGGGATGATCTCAGCCTCCTGTCTGACTGGGATTGTCTAAAATCACTTTATTTGTCGCATCAGTTGACAGTTAGTAAGTGCAGGTGAGTGAAAAACCTGCACACAAGATCACAACAGCAGTGAGGAAGTAGTGCAAATAAAGACAAGGCTGCAGTAGCCTGCAGGAAGTGAACTGGGGCCTCGCACAGCACGGACGAGAACTTTACTACTGAACCACCAAATTAAACATGATGTCTGAGCCTCCCTGTGATCCTGACCACAATAAATAGTTAAAAGATCAACATTAATAACTGGATGGATGAAATAGAATTTTCATGTTACAGTTCATTTTTGACTTGTTACCTACTGTTAAGAATTGAACGCATTATTATGTCGGGAATAGTCTGTATTTTTGTCCAGGTCATTAAAAGTTCACAAACACCAGCCACCCTCAGATTTAAAACAACTTCACCCTGCTTCTTGTTAAGGAAGCAGCTTCCTCAGACTCCACAGGCAGCTAGTTATGCAGCCATTAAGGGCACAATTTCAGTCCTTCAACTCCTGTGAAAATATCAGCCTGAGAACCATTGCCTGATTTTAATACAACACATAAATCACATTCCCTTGCCTTAAAGGGTATGGCCAGTCCTGAGTCTTCATCACGACTTTGATCTTTTAAAAACATTTCCCAAGGAATCCACCACTTGTCTTTTAACAGTCCCAATCAAATGACAAATCTGGGACTAAACTATTATAATTATTTTTTAGAGGAAAATTTTTTTTTAACAGTAAACGCCTGGAGGGGGATTTCTCAGAGAAGCCATTGTTATTTATGGCCTGTTCATTTTAGATACGGTTTGTTTGGCCATTTATTTGCACAAATTAAATATGGCTTCTCAGTTTTTTTCAGCATTAAAAAACACTTGTCAGTGTGGTGCCACGTCAATAGCCAGTAGTAGCTGGATATACCATTTGCGAACATTGCCATCTGACACTTAAAGTGACCTTACAGCACGTGATACACTCATCCGGCGCTTTGGGTCCGATTACAGGAAGCCCAGGCCTCTCTTGGCCCGTCCTCTAACTGCACTGCAGGCCAGCAGACCAAGTAGCAGCAGGTCTGCCGGACAACACGCGGCGAAAACTACCTCTGAATGGCTCCAGCCTCCACCCAAACACAAGGCACTTCCACTCAGCATAAAAATTAACAGAATAAAATCATAAAAACGTAACTAATCTTCCTTCATTACTATTTTTTTATATTCATTGTCTGATTATGATATTGATCCATTTCACTCTGCCATCATACTCATTAAATCAAGATTCAAACTCCAGAAAATTTGCATTTTTAAAATCTGATTAGTAGCCATTACAATAAATTCCTTAACCTTATCATTTTGAAGATAAGTCGCCTTCTTCATCATCATCGCACATAATGTGTAAATTTGGATATTTCGACAAGCTGTCTCTTGTACGCACCCATTTGTTCTCTTACAGTGTTTATATAACTTCTGCAGAAATTGCTGAAAGTCACATTTAATTTGGATAATTAACACAAAACAACAGAAGTACAGAACACTGTGTATATATTAAATGAAATCCTCGGCAGCTTATAGCAGGTCAAAAGTGGGTTCACATTATGTATTTAGGTAAATATTGCATATCTTTTGCAAAATATTTATAGGAAAAATCAGTAAATCAGTAACAAATTAATATTTGAATATTTGATTTGGTGTCCTGCTTGAATTACATAAAATTGAATTAACAATATTATTAAGCAGTAATTATTATAATCGTCATTATTAATTAGTAATATGTAACAATTAATAATAACAATAATAATAATTCCATTTTGTTAGTGCCATTTCAATGTGCAACTCCGTATTTAAATATAATGTATATGCGTGTGCGTACAAATGTTATATAAATGTTATATACACGCATCCTCATAAGTAGCATTCATAAGTAAAAGTTCAACTGCCAGTGTCGTGCCGTATAGGCAGCAGAACACTCATAAATATTGCGATTAAACATAATTACATCAAAACAACAGCTGAACGAAATGTAACAAGTGGCGCGTGTCAAACGGTCTGTTCAGGAGGTACGCGCGCGTTTTATGTACCCATTCACTTCCCTCTGGTGGCGGTTATTAGTAATGCAGTTAGGAAGCAGTTGGCATTTTTTTTACCCAGACGGTGATGAGTATATATTTTTTCCGGGTCCTCTCATAAATTAACGTTACTGACTTTCTTTTCCCCAGACCTTCGACTACCAAACAGTGTTTGCAAAACCCAAATAAACGTATTTGCATTTCTACTTGCTACCGTCTGCTTTCATCTTGCTTAAGAAAGCTCTTCCTTTTGTCATCTCCAGTAAGGTCGTCAAACATCACACTTCTAGAAAATTCCTGGGAAGTTTCTTGACATGTTCGTGCAGTCAGTGAGCTGCCAGTTTTTACCTTGTCCATTGTCATTGTTGAATGCAATATAGTCTAAATTAATATTCATCTTAATTATATGTATCTGTCACATCTCGGACGTCGTGGACCTGATTTATGCTCTGCGTAGGTGAATGTCAGTAAATTGTGGTTTATATACACGCATCTCGGCCACAGTCTCCCCTGCCTTGTGGCCTATGCTGCCTGAGATGGTGGTTATGGAAGATCTATAGGTCGATTGGCAGCCTTACTTTACTCTGTATTACCTCTGCAGGAGAGTCAGGGAATGATGACTGCTAAGAAGCGTCTTTTCCTGGGAAACGATGCCCTGAAGATGACAGGGACAGTATATTTCTGGGAATTACGCGCAAATTTCAGAAAGTTTATGGATGGAGTACTGAAGAAATTTGAAGTAATTTGCTTAGAAAGGTTTGTGTCAAGTCACTCCTTCATGAGAACTATCATTAGGCAGAGTCAGGGGCACAGGACTTTTTAAGTGGGGGGGGGAACCAAACAATGAGGAAAAAGTTTCAACCTTCAAGCGCCCAGCCATGCTGGAGGAGTCATAAAACTGGGGGGAACGTGTAACCCTCCCCCCCCCCCCCATATGCACCCCTGGGCAGAATGTAGCCTGGACAGCACACCCGCCTGTGGACAGCTCTCTCTCTCTCTCTCTCTCTCTTACACACACACACACACACACACACACACACACACACACACACACACACACACACACACACACTTGTGGGAATTCGCAGTTTACAGCTTCCGTGTCAGACTGTGGGAGAAAACAAGCACACCCAGAGGAATCCCGAAGGAGCATGACGAAAAACACATGATCTGAATACAGATTCAGTCTGGCACAGCGTCTTAAGGCATATCTCTATACTGCCCCAGACAGGCGAAACACTGACAAACTAAGAAAGGTAGTTAAAGAGTTTCAAAATTTGTATGTGTAGCAGGTATTGCAGAACTAAGATTATCTTAAGATGAAAGGGTTTAAGAAACCCGATTTTGGTCATTAATTCAATTTCGATAAGATGAATTTATGGTGTCTTGCCTCTGTGCAGCAGTATAACAATCAGGCACTGGAGATGTCTGAAAAGAAAAGGCTTCGTTTGAGGCTGAAAATCAATCACATTTTATTGATCGCTTGGGAACCAACACACATCGCTCTCTGAACAGTAGTGCTTTCATTCCCGCGGTCAACACACATTGCACTTCTTGTACCCACGAAGCCCGGCCCCCCTCCCGCCCCTCCCACCAAGTGGCCAGTCACACCGGCCTTCTGATATAGGCAAATCCCAAAGGTGGGGGGGGGGGGATTACATTTCCAGACCAGCCACTGTCCATCACCCCCACAAGGGCATCAACAATCACCTACTCAATACCAGACAGAACCCTGATGTCCACCGGTCTGGGAACACCCCCTTCGGAAAGAAATTTAGTGTCCTCTAACCCCCAAGAGAAGACTGCTCCTTTTGTGCCCCAAAACCTCATCTCTCCAGCACCAGGACTTCAGCTTTATGAAAATTATGCTAAACAGTTTAAAAAGTACTTATGCTGTATCTCCTTTTACCGAGAAATGAAGCGCAGACCGCATTTAAAAACAAAGCATAAAAAAGTTCAAATCAAATCAAAAAGACAATAAGATCACATTTCGTAGCTAGCCATTTAAGAGGTAAATAATAATAAAATAATAGTCTTAGTCGTTTAATAAGTACATGTAGTTATATATTCCCTTAGAGGGATGGGAAGATATTAAGGGTCAGAAAGTGACGGGGTGGGGGGAGATGGGGGGGGAATGTGATTAATGCTGAAACAGCCGTCAACGTCTCAGACATGGACCCTCCAGTTATTGCTTCGCTTCACTGATGACGTCCTGATGCAGAGCGTTCACACACACAGACACACACACACACACACACACACACACGAGGCCCATCTTCCTGAAGACGGCAGCCAAACAGGAAAACACAAGACAGAATGACAGACAAACATAGCTGGACCTTTATTACTGCTGTGCTCATAGCATCCGAGTTGGGCAAAAATGTGCCCCACACACACACACACACACAGACACACACACACACACACACACACACACACACACACACACACACACACACACACACACACACAGTACAGAGAAAGGAAAGAAGCACTGAGTGCTTCACTATCCCGTTCCTATTATCTTAAAGTGAGGTCACGTGACCTGGGCCACATGACCTGGGCAGCTCAGACTCTACGCTGCAGATGCTCGTCCACATACAGCTTACGGATGTGGGACAGGAGTAAACATACCTTTCTTTGGCACGTACTGAGTGACTGAGGGGCTAAATCCTGCCTCTGCTCTGGCGGAGCGGGACCCTGTGCTCTGTGGGACTTGTGGATCCTGCAGCCAGAATATGGGTGCGAGCAGAATCCTATAACCATGGGTCTAAGCTCAGCGCCGACCTCTCCAGAGTTCTGCTCTCTCTACCACGGGGCCAAATCTGTCTCCAAGTCGTCCTCGTCCATTTGTCAACACCAAGCCCGTCGACAGCCAAGCTGTCTGATGCATCTTTGGTCACAGTGTGCTTACTGGAGTCGCCCAAAGTCCCCCCCCCCACCCCACCCCACCGGGCAGAGAGGTACATTCAGATCAGCTTCATATGCTGTAATAAGCAAAGCTCCACACGTTCGGAGTGCCACGTCACTCCTGTGTGGCCGCCGGCCCGCCTGGACTCACTACTGAGCTCACAGGCCTTTGAACCTTAGACCGCACCCCAGCCACGGGCCTTACAGCGTAACCAGCCAGGTGGTGGAGGTGGGGCCGTGTCACGGGTGGGGGGTGGGTGCTGAAGAGCCCCTGTTTCAATACTGGAGACTCGCTGACTGGGCAGCGCTGTGCCCACCGTCCCGTGAGGCTGGCTAATATCTGCGTCTGAATGTGCCACAGCACCGGATAACCCCAGTGAAGGGACAGAACCTTCCCAGGGCTAAGGAGCTGAAAGGGGAAGCAGGGAATTCCTCACCCCACCCCAAGCACCCCCACCCCATCCCCTGCCGAGCCACGGAAGACTGCAGCCTCTCTGCCTTGCATCCAGGAACGGGGCATCCCTTCGTAGACTGTCGTCTTTAAAAGAGTGAATTTAAAACGAATGGCACAATTGATATGTAGGAGAAGTAGGAAGAGGGACAGACTAATGGAGGAGGGGGGGGGGGAGTGGGGATCACACTTCCTGTGTGGGGACAGGGGCAGGCGTAGGGGTGGGGGTGGGGGTGGGGGTGGGGACCGGAGTCGGGGTCGCGGCAGGGGTTATGGCGGGGCTAGGACTGGGAGTTGGGGTGGGGATGGCGACCGGAGTGGGACTGGAGCTGGGGACGGGGGTCGGAGTGGAGGCACCCGGAAGGCTTTCCAGGGCTGGAGCTGGGGGCGTGGTCGAGGGCGGTGTTGTGGGGGCGGGGCCTTGGGTGGGGGCGGGGCCCGAGCCGGGGGTGGAGGGAGGCTGGGATTTGTTGAAGTTGAGCTCCAGGATGTGCTGCTGCAGATGCCTGACCCAGTCCTCCTGCACGGAGAGCGGGCCATGGAACTCCACCTCGCAGAACCTGGGGGCACGGCAGGGAGAACCACCTTCAATGAAACACCAGCCCCGAGCAACACTAATGCCCCCCCCCCCCGCCGAGCCCTGTCATATGACCGGATACCGGCCTTCAGTCTCTGCTGAGGAAAACCTGCCCCCCCTCCCCCCAGCCCTTTCACTCACCTGCACTTCAGAGAGTAGACCTTGCCCACCAGCTTGACCAGTGGGGTGGAGGGGGGCTTTGGTACGAGAGCTGGGATGGTGCTGGTGCGGGGGGTCTGCGGGGGTCGGCTGTCCCTCTCGCCGCTTTCAGAATGGGGTAAGTGCTTTGGGGGCCGACGTTCAAAACCTACAGGAGGTGGGACACAGACACCCTTAAACACACCAGTGTGCGAGGCATCGGGCATTTTGCAGGGCACCCCAGCTCTCAGGCCTCACCTCGGGGCGAGCGCACATTGAGCTCACTCCTCGCCACCTGTGAGTGCGGCGGCAGACCCTGGCGGGACATCCCGTGGGACCCCTGCTGCAGCGAAGCACCGGCCCCCCAGGGGGCGCTGGTGACCTCACGGCCCGCCCGCCGCCCCAGGGGCGACCCCAAGCTGGGCCGATGTGACGATGGGGGCTTGTGCAGGCCAGAGGACGTGGCATCCCTGGAGTCAGCGCTTAGAGGGGGGACAGAGGCGGAGCCACACTTCTGTGGAAGAGAGAGGGAGGTGCGTATAAGGAGGCGCAGCCAACAGGCTGACACACAAGCAGGGAGGATGGACTCCCGGACCGGAGGCCCAATGGAATGGAGAGGAACCGGCCAACAACGGGTCTGCAGACGGCAACCAGAGCTGCGCATGGGCAGCCAGGGGCCTCACCTTCTTGGGGAAGGGCCGGTCGCCCTGCAGGTAGCGCCGGTGCATCTCGGCCACCTTGTGCGGCCGGCTGCGCATCCAGGCGCTCAGCGTCTCAATGGGCGAGCCATTGACGCACCACTCGGTCACGCCGAACTGCCGCAGGTGGGCGCGGGCGTGGCTCGCCAGGGCCTTGCGGTTCTCAAAGTAGTAGCCGCAGAGCTCACAGCTGGCGTCAGCTTGGGAGGGGCAAAGGAGGGTCAGGAGGTCCGACAGCAAGGATGGCGGCATTCGTTGCAAAGATGCTTCTAGCTAAACTATAAACGTAGCGCTTCCTTTATTACGAATACGAGGCTTCCCCAGTCACATGTTGCCAGAACACCACTCTCCCAGACCTACCTGAGGGGGTGGCCGCAAACTTCTCAGGGGACGACTTCCCCTTGAAGGAGAAATCCAGAGGCGAGGGTGAGAATGCTTTGGGCTTGGCCTTCTCCAGTAGGTGAGGCACTTCTGGGAGGGGCCTCTTCCCTAGCAAGGACACGCCCACGAAGCCAGCTCCCTTCCCATTTAAGGGCGCGGCGGAAAGGGAGGGGCCGCCGTGCTTGTGCGGCCGAGGCCCCGGGTGTACCATGGTCAGCGGCGACTTGCGGGAGAACTTGGGCGGCAGGTAGGTCAGCTCCTCCCAGGCCCCGCCCCCAAACCCAGGCTCCTTCTTGATTGGAGCAGCAGATGCGGGGACGGTGCCCCGCTTGCGCATGAGCTCCCGCAGCGTGTCGATGGGCGAGCCGTTCACCGACCACTCGGTGATGCCCAGCTGGCGCAGGTGCGAGCGCGCGTGGCTGGACAGGCCCTTGCGGTTCTCGAAGTACTCCCCGCAGAACTCGCAGCGGATATCCCGGGTAGGCTCCGGATCCAGAGGCGGCGCTGGGGAGGCGGATGAGGAATGGAAACAGTGAATTAAAAAAACGGCAAGAACATATCTGACCATTTATGGCTAATCTTTGGTGGGATGTTTTTTTTCCCCCCATTCCATTTCAAATCTTTGATTATCTGTCCCACATACAGGCCGCCAAGAAACAGAAATGGGAGGGCAGTCAGAAGGAGTCACACAGAGACCCAAAGACAGAGCAGCGCCCCCCAGAGGCGGAAATGTATGGCGAGTGACCTGTATAAATGAAATGCTTGTTGTTTTATGCTTTTTTCAGCATTAACTGGCAATAATAGCAAAAACACGCCGGGAGACGTGGGAAAGGCGGGGGCTGCGGTGACCGTACCGAGGCTGAGGGGCAGGTTGGCGTCGTGACTGGTCCAGCTCGGGGGACCAGGGTCAGGGCTGAAGCTGCCCCCACCCACTGCAGGGCCTGACCCGCTCAGCTCCACCTGCACTGGCTCAGGCTTTGGTTTGGCTGGCAGCACGGAGCCAACCTTGCGGGCCGTGGGCGTGTGGCTCTGGGGTAGGGTGAAAGGTGGACGTTTGCCAGAGCTGTGGGAGGATGGGGAGATGGCCGGGGGGGAGCGGGGGGAGCCCGGCGAACGTGGGGACGACTTCAGGGGCCGTAGGGGCAGGGCACAGGGCAGCCCGCGGCGGGCGATGAGCTCCCGCAGCGTGTCGATGGGCGAGCCGTTCACCGACCATTCGGTGATGCCCAGCTGGCGCAGGTGCGAGCGCGCGTGGCTGGACAGGCCCTTGCGGTTCTCGAAGTACTCCCCGCAGAACTCGCAGCCGATCTCCTTAGACGGCTCACCTGCGAGCCCAGCGGATAAACACGCCGTGGAAGAAAAGATTGAAGGGAGACAAGAGGGCGACAGAACCTTGTTATTCAACAGCAAATTAATCAAACATACATACACAGATCATGAAGTTGATTAATTTGATTGACTTGATATTAAGAGATTAAGCTGATAAAACATACAGGGGTGCTTATGCTAGTCTGCTAACTGCGGAAAAACAGAAGTAAGGTCAACAGAAGGACATGATCGATATAAACGTGACATTCTACATTCGAGATTCTAATAAAAAAGCAACAAAATATGCTTAGAAAAGTTAGAAAGTCAAGAGGTGACCTTGGAAAGTACCAAATTACTTGCAGAGCCCATATTGTATTAGCCGAAGAAAGCGGTTTAGTTGCTAAGGGAAACCAACTGCTATACGATGCTGAAATAACGTACATAACCTGTAATCATTCGCAATGGAACACAGCCGTTCAGAAAAATCTTAGGTGAGACTCCCTTTGCCCAAAACTCACCTACCATTTAAAAAATTATTACTTGTGCACAAAGCACTAAATGGCCTTGTGCCTAAAAACGTTTCTGATTTACTTTTACATTATGAGGCATCCAGGCCCCTGAGGCCATCTGGGAAAGGTTTACATAGCGTCCCACAATCAAGACCAAACAAGGTGAAGCAGTGTTCAGTTTTTTTTGCTCCCCGTCTGTGGAATAAGCTTCCTGAAGATCTGAGGTCTGATAAAACAGTCAGCTCATCTAAATCACCGCTTAAAACATTACAGTTTGCTGCTGCTTTTCAATTAATTAAATCAGTTTGGTCGTATGCTATTAATACAATAATACTTCTCTTCTCCCACCCAGTCGATTTCCCAACCTGGGATATTTTTTTCCGTATGGTGTACAAACTGTGGAAATAACTGATAAATTTAATAAGCAAACCGCATAATAGAAGCACCAAAAAACTGGATGTGCGACTCTGAATGGGGTTTCAGACCCCCTGTCACATGACCAGTCACATGACCACACGTCCGCCCCGCCGCCTCCCCAACCACACCAGCTGGCTGGGACTCACCATGCGTGAGGGGTGACAGCTCACTGCCACTCAGACGGAAGACCTGCAGGGCGGCCCTCTCGTGTGCCGAAGGCTTGGGCCGCTTGGTGGGGGGACCCAGAGAGGCGCTGGGACTCTTTGGCCCGTGCGAGATGGCCTTGTGCAGCCCTCCGGAAGACGAGGACAGGGACAGGCGCTTGGAGGAGGGCGAGGAGGAAGGTGGGGAGAGGATGGGAGCGGAGCCCACCTCCAGCAGGTTGGGCAGCAGGCCGCCGGCTCTGTGCTTGAAGTCGTCGGTGTGGATGAGCTGGTTCAGGTAGTCGATGGGGGAGCCCTTGGTCTCGGCGTCCACCACCCCGAAGTGACGCAGGTGCGCCCTGGCGTGGCTGGACAGGCCCTTGCGCGTCTCGAACCAGGCCCCACACAGCTGACACACGATGTCCTTGCTGGATTCCCCTTCAACGGAGGCTGAAAGACAAGCAGGCAGGAAGGAGCTAAACTCTACGCTGGGATTCATAGAGTACAGGTAGACAGCAGGCTTAGGGGGGAACACTCCTGTCTCACACCCTCACGGTTTTAAGGTGCCCAAACCTCTCCTCACGTGCACCCCAGCCATCACATGTATTTATTATATTTCACCACCAGCTTATTTAATTAGTTAATCACAAGTCAATGAGATATTGATTAGCTATAGGATGGGTGCCAAACATGGGTTTATTGCAGGAGTGGGGAGCCTGATCCATGGAGGGCCGGTGCAGGTTTTTGGGATGGCCTCTCAATCAACCAATAATAAAGCAGTGGTTCTTAACTCCAGTCCTGGGGACCCACTGTTATTGGCTGATTGAGAGGCCATCGAGATGGCTAAGCTAACACACGTTGACAGGCGTAATAGCATAGTTTTACACAGATATAAAGATCATTTAAGCATCATTTTCTTTGACTTTCTAAGGCTTCTGCACAGCACAGTAGTTTCATTACACGGGCAGAACTGAAACTCACAAGTTTCCGTGTTCAAACTTTCTGCCAACTGAGGCTGCAAATCGGTTATGGTTAAAGCTGGTTACAGTCAGCTATAATCAGCCATTTTGGAACATTCTGGTTTCCCAATAAAGTACCGATGAGACCATGTCTGTCGGCTCCCTTATACATAACTTGGAGGAGCTAAGGAGCATGCACCGATTACACAGTGTGTAAGGAGCATGCACCGATTACACAGTGTGTAAGGAGCATGCACCGATTACAGTGTGTAAGGACGAAGCAACTGCAGGTTAAGGGCCCAACGGAGTAGAATCACTCTGGGCATTCACTGGATTTGAACCAGCAACCTTCCAGTTACTGGCACAGATCCCTAGCCTCAGAGCCACCACTCCACCCATAAATAGCTATACTGCATTGGGAATGGGACTGCTTGGGACACGAACCCAGACCCTCTTGTACCAGAGGCAGAGATCATACCCCTGCACCAATGAGGGGTGCTAGGCTTACCAGAAACATACCTAAACATATCTAATGTGCTAACTAATTTCAGACAACATCTGAGCTTGTGTATGACCAGAGAAAGGCAGAAACAGCCTCTGTAAGCCAGTCCTCCAGTGACATCAAAGGCGTTTTTGTCGGAAAATTCAGAGAGGCGTTTATCGGTTACTCGGTAGTGGAGTACACTGGATTTAGATGGGATTTATTTCATTATGATTGTTATGATGTTATAATTTTAATGTTTATTTATTTTATAAATACATGGCTTTGCCTTCCAAAATACAGTGACTTGTTTAGTAAAAAAAAATAAATAAATTTTGAATGTTTATACTTCAGAAGCAGGATACTTTGGTCCATGTTAGACCGACCTAAACTGCATCCTGAAAGGATGCGCAATATTGCTGAAAGATGCTATTCGGACACTTTCCCAATTGATTCTGGGCAACAAATTTCTATTTGGAAAAACTTTTCCTTACCATCCAGGTCCAGATGAGTTGCCCTTTGCTCACCTGGATGGTAGTTGCCCAGTCATACTGCTCAAAAAGTTGCCCTGTGTATCATCGCCTTAAGAGCATGTCAAATTTTGCTCTGTCGCATTAGAAGTGAATGAAAAAGCAGATGGAAGACGGATGGAGAGATAAAGGAATGTAATGCATGTGTAATACAGCCTAGTGGGCAGGTCATACTAAGAGTGTAATGGCGATTTCTGCTTACTCAGGTTCAAGGGGGCATCCGTTTCCTGTGGGGCCCAAAAAGGCTTGGTAGGGGCCGGCGAGGCAATGGAGGCAGAGGGGGGCTTCACAGGGCCAGGCTTGGACTCCAGGGAACGCAGAGGGGAGGAGGCAGGGAGCAGGGAGGAGATGGGGGCTTTCCGCAACACGGGAGATGCCGAGCGGGACTTCGTGAACACCATTGGTGAGGAGGCCCGGGCCCCAGAGGGCGGTGCTTTGTCACCGGGGACCAATGGGGAGAGGAGGGCGGCTCTGTGCTCAGAGACGGCCCCCTTTCCAGACACTGCCCCTCCCGTGGCTTCTTTCCGTGGCACAGGACCCCCGCCGTGAGGCTTCTTGGCCACGGATGGTGGGGTGGGGGGAGGGGAGAAGCGGCCATCGCGCTCCTTGATGAGCTGGTAGAGCAGGTCGATGGGTGCCCCGCTGCTCTCCGATACGCCCACACCCAGCTGCCGCAGGTGCGAGCGGGCGTGGCTGGACAGGCCCCGCCGCGTCTCGAAGGGGGCGGCGCACACTTCGCATTTCAGCAGGCTGCCGGCTGCAGGGAGTGAGAAAAAGGGGGGGGAAAAAAAGAAGAAAAAATATCCACGTGCCTCTGTTTCCAGGTCGACCAATCAGGGCCCTCCCATTCACCTTTCATTGACAATCGCTGCTCACAGCCTCCCCGTCTCCACCCCAGACGCAGCATGTCCCGCACACTCACCGCTCTCAGCTTTGTCGTCAGGGTCCTCAGTCGACGGGGAGTCTGTAGTCCCAAGGTCCGAGGCGGCAGCACTACTGCTCCCAGGAAGCCCGGTCACATCATCCTCCACATCTGGCATCTGGTCGTCTTCTTCACCTGAAGCACAACAATCCTCCCTGGTTCACTTGTCTGGTCACAATGTCGTCTGTATCCAGACAACTGTACATACTATACAATTAAACGGGACTCAAGCAGCAGCTTCAATTAATCTATAAGTCAGTGCAAATAAACCGATTACAGAGAAAGATAGATAGATAATGATCTATCTATCTTTGTATGTCTGCAACAAAATTTTGTGTGGTGACTCAAACAGAAAACAGCAATAAGTACGAGAGATGCATCTCTGACTATATACAAAAATAAAAAGCACTGAAGGCAACAGTAGGCCAAAAGACACTGCTCAATCAAACCGAATTAAAGTACTGTTATATAAATATATTTTTGGTGTGATGTTTTTATACTATTAAAGTAATATAAATGGATAAAAGAATCAAAGTATATTTATAGCACATTTACAGGACTGACAGTATCCTGCCTTGACAGCTCTCATTCATCTGAATTCCACTCTATACTTAGAACCCCGACAGTCTTGTTCTAAATGTGAAAAGGGACTTTTCTAAGTTTTTATAAAGTGAGGAAGTAGAGTATGTCTGGGTTTTAAAACATAGTTAAGTTTAACGTTAGTCTTAAAATCATTAATCCAGTAACGTCGATTCCGCCACAGCCCAGCGACGATCTGACGAAGATAAATGTCATACTCACCGCTGACTTCACGATCAAAAGCAAAAGCAGACGTGGACGTCAAGAAACATTAACGATTAAAGACCTGGATGATTATCCAGGGGATTCCTTTAACATTTATACTGTCGATAATCGCAATCGCAAAACGAAAGAAAAACCATTGCTCGCCGTAAGGGGGATGCTGTAGCTCCCGAAGCTTTAGCAGGGAAGTACCCAGCCCAGATTGGTGATTAACTTATGCTACAGCCCGATGCCTCCGTTTAAGAACAGCACAATCCCCCGGGGCTGAAACGCGACGTCCGCGGCCCCCTCACTCACTCCGCCTCGGTGACACGGCTTTCTAGCTGCCTTCGGCTTCGATTGATTTTTCAGGACTCGCACTTTATGGGCTCGTCTAACCTGCCATCCATCTGCCAGAAGGGGCGGGTTAACCGGGGTAACCGGGATAACCAGGTTAACATTTTTGTGTTTAAAAACCGAACACGGGCACACGGCGGATATGACGGTGCTGCCATTACCAACCGATGCTGAGCAGTGGGGCACCCGAGTCCGGGCCGCCGGCAGACAGACACCACTCCGGTTCGGTTTGCGGGGAGCTGGCGGCGGCCATTCTTGCCAGTCCGCGTTGGCCGAAGGCGTGACGAATACAGCCGACTGTCAGCCGACTCGACCCGAAGGCGTGACGAATCCAGCCGACTGCTCGGTGATTCGCGTTTAAGGTGTGATGAATCGAGCCGAGGGCGGAAAAAAATGACCGTCCAGCTTCTACAATTTACATTGCGACATTTTAAAAACGTATATTCGTTCGATTTTATTTCATATGCGACGAGAGCGTTCTAATTATTCACCTACCATCCTCCTTTTTCACTCGACTATTACAGCGCCACCACTATTGTACATCGTTAAAAAAAAGATGTCGCAGACGATCACATAAATAAGCCAACCCCAAGAACTAGCAGTACACACAGGGTTGCCACATTATACGGGACGATCCTGTATTATAAGAGACGGGTGGAAAACCTAGTACACACTCTACATACGTGTATGTCAGTGTATATTCAAGCACCAGACAAAAGCTTGGATGCACCTAGCCATACAGTTTTATTATTACTATCTATATCAGGGCTCACCTACATGGTGCCTGCGGGCACCAGGATGCCCCCAAGGACCACATGAGTAGCTAAAAATAGCACAACAACAACAGTGAGCAGCCTCAAATTTAATTTTATCCTGTTGCTATTCTTCTTTAATTACACAAAAAAGCATTTAAAACATGTTTATTATACATGAAGTTTAGATAAGTTTAGGAGGGCGTTTCAAACTGGTAGCCCTTCGTATGGCTCAGTACCCGTGAAGTAGCTCTCAGTTTCAAAAAGGTTGGTGACCCCTGCTCTATATTTTATAATAAAGTATAAAAACAACAAAACAATTATATTATAAATGGATTATGACTGACCAAAAAGGTATTAAACAAAAAAGTTGTTTGGGGGTGGTGGGGGCAGCTCTGTGGGTTGGGACTCAAATGGTTGCTGGATCAAATCCCGTGCTCAGCACAGTAATGCCACCATTGGGCCCTTGGGCGAGGCCCTTAGCCCCAACTGCTCCAGAGACTGGCTGACCCTATGGTCTCCTCTATACCAGTTCCCTGAGGTGACCTCCTGGGATGCTCTCCCAAGCTGTCCTGAAGGAGCTCCCACATATGCCGAGCTCTCATTGGCCATTTTTCATTCTCTCTCTGGTCAAACTCGTCCAAAACCATCTCGACTGTGTTTAGGTCAGGTGACCAGGTCATGTGATGCGACACTATCATTCTCCTTTGTAGACAGCTTGGCGTGTCCAAACTTTTAACTGGTACTGTACGCATGTGTACATACACACACACACAGTTACAAGCAGATTGTATACAAAACTGAAAGCAGTGTACTGCATTAGTCATAATATCACTTCGTGTCTCTTCACTCACCTTCCACTTGTGCTGTTGGTAGGGTCGGGGATGGCGACAAAGATGACAGCGCACTGCCCACGGCGCCAATCCCGCTGGCCCCTGGCATGTCCCAGTCATCCTCCAGGTCAGGGCCATGGACAGGCGAGCTTCGGGGGGGCCCGGTCGGGAGAGTCAGGTCCGGCCGGCTGGAGAACAGCTCCCGCAGGATGTTGATGGGCGACACGGTGACCTCCCAGTTGGTGATCCCGAAATCACGCAGGTGTGCACGCGCATGGCTGGACAGGCCGGCGCGCGTGTCGAACCCGGCGCTGCAGAACTCGCAGCGCATGAGGCTGAAGGTGTCTGGGTCGAAGTTGGCCACTGCAGCCAGAGGGAAAGGCAGGTCACGAAACCTAGAATGTGACCATCTTTCCCCAAGGCTCTGCAAGCTGTACTCCTTAAACCAATTCTCAGAGCCTGAGCAATTGAGCTCCCTCCGGCACACGCCCTCCCCTTCGCGATCCTCACCTTTCTTCCTCTTTTTCTGGTATGAGAACTTCCTCTCGATGGCATTGACCTCCTCCGGGGAGATGAAGTGCCGGACGTTGTAACTGACACCTACGCGATTGAGGTGGCCTCGCACGTGATTGGCCAGGCCGATGCCGTTGTGAAAGCGGTCAGGGCAGTAAGGGCACTTCCTCTCTACGTTCTTCAACATCCCTGCCTCCTCTCCCAGAATCTCGTCTGACAAAAACAAATTCTCTTCATCGTCGTCATTAAACTCGTGGTCCACCTCCTCCTCATCATCATCCTCTTCCTCCTCCTCCTCCTCTTCGTCGTCATTGGCTTCTTTACCCTTATTTTTCAGGGAAAAGGTAAAGATATCCTTCACCAGCAGAGAGGATTTCCCTGGAGAGGATCAAGGAACTGGTTGAACACAGCTGCTGGGAGGCATTTGTGTGTTCACCGACAAAATTTTACAAAAGTGATGTGAAAAACGCACACAGACAGCTGGACAGTAACGGGACTCACAAGGAGACTGTGCCAAAAGAAATGACACCTAGAGAAGCAGACTTATGGCCACTGATGGAGACCCAGATTCGGTAAAAAAAAAAATTAAAAAAAAATTATAGTCACTGGGAAACTGGTCACTGTCCTGTCTGTGCTGCGGCCTCAACTGTCACTCACCAATCGCCCTGCTGCTCATCTTAAGGCTGGCGCCAGAGAAGCAAGGTCGAGGGCTGAAGTGGAGAGACTCAATGAGCACGAGGGGGACCGCATGTCTGAGCTGGAACCGCTGACTCCGGGTCAGCTCCAGGCTCTCTGCCGCCACCCGGAGGCTGTCAGAGAAAGTGCGCTTCAGCCGCACGGCCGAGGTGGGCACCTGCACAGAGTCTGCGGGGGGGGGGGGGGGGGGGTAAGGGTGGCCTACATCAGTGGCAGGGAGGGATCTTCCGCCATCCGCATAAACCATATACAGCTGAGTCAGCGAAGCCCACTGAGCCCATTTTAATAGGGAAACCAACCAAAATGGAGACTGTAGTCAGATGATGACTAGCAAACCAATTATGGCCCAACTTTGCTTCTCACTTGCTGGACTTCATTTCCTCAAGCAGATGCATGTACAATATACAAAAAATGCCATAAGCGGAAATACTAAAAAACATATACTAATACATTTGCTAGAATTTAAAAAAGACCAAGCCAATTTAACTCTGTAGGTGCTAAACATACAATGCATGACTGCATTCACATCATTAATGTTCAATAATATTCTCCAGAGCTGTGCAAAAAGCCTTACACAGAACTAAACCAGTGTTCATCTAGCCATCCAACAAAATACCACTCATTTTTTGGCGAACGAATAATTGTTAGTTTTTATCGTGTTAGCTAATTGGCATATGTTTAACATTAAAATGTTTTTTCTGGGCAGATATACACTTACTACCCAGATAAATGGCTTAAGACATTTTCTTTGACCGCGCAAGACTTGCACAGTACTGTAAGTGTGCTTTGAATATTATTGGTAATGAGAAGTGCTGCATGACGGTGATACAGGCACAGTACTGTAAGTGTGCTTTGAATATTATTGGTAATGAGAAGTGCTGCATGACGGTGATACAGGCACAGTACTGTAAGTGTGCTTTGAATATTATTGGTAATGAGAAGTGCTGCATGACGGTGATACAGGTACAGTACTGTAAGTGTGCTTTGAATATTATTGGTAATGAGAAGTGCTGCATGACGGTGATACAGGCACAGTACTGTAAGTGTGCTTTGAATATTATTGGTAATGAGAAGTGCTGCATGATGGTGATACAGGCACAGTACTGTAAGTGTGCTTTGAATATTATTGGTAATGAGAAGTGCTGCATGATGGTGATACAGGCACAGTACTGTAAGTGTGCTTTGAATATTATTGGTAATGAGAAGTGCTGCATGATGGTGATACAGGCACAGTACTGTAAGTGTGCTTTGAATATTATTGGTAATGAGAAGTGCTGCATGATGGTGATACAGGCACAGTACTGTAAGTGTGCTTTGAATATTATTGGTAATGAGAAGTGCTGCATGATGGTGATACAGGCACAGTACTGTAAGTGTGCTTTGAATATTATTGGTAATGAGAAGTGCTGCATGATGGTGATACAGGCACAGTACTGTAAGTGTGCTTTGAATATTATTGGTAATGAGAAGTGCTGCATGATGGTGATATAGGCACAGTACTGTAAGTGTGCTTTGAATATTATTGGTAATGAGAAGTGCTGCATGATGGTGATACAGGCAAACACAGCCATGTCATCCACATAGGCTCTCTGTCTCAAGCACACACTCCTGTGTCTAGCCCATGGTTCTCAGCACTGGGGGGGATTCCTACCCCTCCATGTTAGCTGATTCCCAGTTAACCACGAGTCAACTGGGTTTGACCAGATTCTAGCAAACATAGCCCCTGTGATCCCCTTCCCATTTGTTCCCGGGTAAGAGAGGTATCCGTGTTCTCGATTTACACACCTATTCACGATTCCTTGCTTTCATTCATAAAGCAAAACTTCAAATTAGAAGCGATAGGCTTTGAGTGATTCACCATTACTGCTCAATCGTTACTATAGACCAGGGGTGGGCAATCACATCCACAAAGGGCCCGTGTGTATGCCGGTTTTTGGGATGACCTTTAGGTCAGCTGTTCAAACCCAGGTGTGAGGACTCTTCAGCCAATTAGTCCTTTAATTAGTAATCTAACTAGGTAGTTACAGTGTAAACTCGCATACACCACAGCCCATTCTGGATAAGATAGCCCACCCCTGCTATAGACTGTTTCTCCCCCACTCCAGGGGCAAGAAACTATTGTGCGATAATCAGAATTAAACTTTAACATTATATTAACGGTCACTAATACGAAAAAACGAAAAAGATCTTTCTGGCTGAGCTGGAACAGACGTAAACTGTAACAGTGTTTCTCCAGACCTCATTGTGCTCGATGTGTGTATTTCTAGTGCTGTAATGGCAGGTCACATGTTGCCTGGTCTCACCTGGGAGCCAAAGTGCGCTAGGGGCAGACAGTGGCCCCTCTGAGGCCATCTTGGAGCCCCCAAGCCCCACAGTTTGGTCCTGTTTCTGCGAATCTCCCAACTCGTAAGCTGACAGTTCGGGCTTTGGCGTGAGAACAGCTGCCCTCGCCCCATCGTCCCCTCTTCTCCCTCCCCTTCTGTTCCCAATGCTCTTAAACGCCACGTCCCTGCGGCAAAGCCCAGGGGCCACACTCCCGGGGGCCAGGAACAGCTGGGAGCTGCCTTTGGCGGAGAGCCCCGCTTTGGGGCCAGCCAGACCTGTCTGATGGGCAGCCGCGGGCAGAGGGAGGGATGGGGGCCCAGTGCTGTTGCCGGGGGTGATCGGGGGGTGGGTGGGATTGAGCAGGTCTTTGCTGGTCCCTGGGTAGTCCTCCTCCTCCAAGCTGTTGGCCCACATGTCCGCACACGCCGACCGGCTAAGGGCCACATCCGAGGGCAGGGAGGAAGACAGGCCCCTGTGGCCCCCCATGGGGCGGGGCTGTGGGCCCCTTCCCCGCTGGCTGTCACTGTGATCGGGGCCCCCCTGTGCCGTACAGGTGCCCTTCACTCCCTCCTCGTCCAGCTTGCTGATCTCCTCTAGGATCTTCTTGCGTGACTCCTGGTGCTGCCTGCGGTGCTCCTCCAACGCCACGCTGTCCTCCAGCTCCCAGCCGCACTCGCTGCACCCCAGGCCCGCGCCCGCCCCCTCCGGCGCCCAGCGGCCCCGCCCCCCGCTTTGGCAGTGCTGCTGCATGTGCTCCCGCAGGTGAACCTGCTTCTTGAAATAGATGCTACATTCCACGCACGTGAAGACGTCCTGGTCGGGCGCGTCTTTGCTCACCACCGTCTCCACCTCCTCGGCGGCCCCCCCCATGCCACCATCTTGTCCCTCCTCCGTATTCCCGAGGGGCGCGCTTTCCAGGGCGAGCCCCGCCCCCTCCCGGCCTTTGGCCCGCCTTCCCGCCCCTGGTGTCACGCAGTGAGGCGATCCAAGGCCTGAGAAGGGTCTCAGCAAGACCCGCTTCCTCCTCCGGCGCTGGGTGAAGGTGCAGTGGGCCCAGGGTGCCGGAGGGGGGCTCTCGGGGTCCAAGTCCCCGGGGAAGCTGTACACGTCCAGCGTTGCTGCCTCCTCCCTCTGCTTCTCGCTGTTCCCGGGCCCCTTCACCCGGACCTCCTTTGGTTTAGCTTTGGAAGGCAGCGGCTCAGCGGGCTCAGCGGTCACCCCCTGCCTGACGCCGTCTTCCTCCGCTGCAGGGACACGGAAGTAGACGCGTTACATAGAGGATAATGTTACGTTTACATGCATCTATCATCGACCGCGACGGGTCAGCTCAGCTGCATGTGGGGCCGACCGCTACGCACGGTCACCAAAGACCCGGTCGAAGGCTGCCTCCCACCAGCCCCCAGCCGCCCTGTACTCACAGTCTGGTGATCCGGGCTGTACAGTTTTTGACTCGTCACACCGTGGGCCTGGCCCGGCCCGGTCCCACCTCTCTGCATCCTCCAGGGCTACGTGCTCTTTCCTCTCAGACACTTCGTCCGTCTCCCCCATGGTTCTGGAGAGTAGTGAGGACAGGCATGGAGCGGGACTGTCCAGGGGGACGGACATGGCCTCATCCTGTAAGCATCTCCCTCTCCCCTTCTGTCCTTCCTCTTCTATGTCATGCTACCACACTCTACTTCTTCTGCGTACTTCTCCATCTCTCCCACAGCCATCCTGAGGTTCCGCATCCTCCGTGCCCTTCCTGTTCCCCTGATGCCTGTCCCCCAGGATGTCTCAGTGTCTCCTGTCCGTCCCTTTGCCTGACCTGTTCCCAGCTGTTCCTCATCACCTATCCCTAACTCATCCCCTGTGTGGCAGTGAGTTATATTCCACACCAGGGGGCGCCATATGTCCTTCTGGCCATCAAGTGCCTGTTCTCCCTCTCCCGCCGTCTTACCGGTCTTGCTGGGTTCCCGAGGAAGGGGACTGCAGCATGGGCCCAGGGCTGTGAGCTGCCAGACCGTGAGGGTTCGAAAAGTGCTGTAGCTCCTCCTCTGATATACAACCGCGACAAAAACGACCAATCACAAGGGACGTCACGCACCCACGGTTTGTTCAATTATGTGTAAATGCGAGTAAAATACATAAATACAAAATGACCTGAATTAAATGTGTGGACTATGAGATGCACCCACATACATATTTTCATTCATATTTCAGTCCTTTCACAAGGTAGGTGCTACTATGCTCAGATCTCTGCAGGTTTGTAGCACACTGGTATCACATCTGGTTTTCACACCCGCAGTAAGCAAGTTGGGTTTCAATTATTTGTTGTCATATACGAGAATGCCAGCGTGCATTTGCAATAAACACTAGGGGGTGCTGTACATGCACACTTCGTGTTTAGGGACTCCTTCAGGTTCCAAACTCAAGACAGTCTGGCTCAGCTGAGCCGACAAATGTGCTACAAAATTTACATAACATTTCCGTCCCAAAAATAAGGTGTGATTAATATAAACACAAACAACGAGCTATAACCACCGAGCATTTCCTTCTCCGAGTCGGAGTCCCAGGCCTGGGAGGACAGGAAGGCTGAGGGCCGGAGAACCTTCGGTGACGTGCCGCCTGCTTCTGGCCCATAGGGGGCGCCACCGCTCCCTTCCCCACTCTTGTCAGTTACTCCACCGCTATCATTCGGTTCCTCCCTTGTTACTGGAGAAAAGGATCTCTGGGGGAGGACAAAATAAATATCTGCCCCTTATTATTGCTCTTAATTACAAGAAGTGAATGTGCGTGCAGTGGTGTACGCGCAGTGGTGTACGCGCAGTGGTGTACACGTAGCTCTGAACACACTGTGCATGATCGATTTGCTAGCATCCACTTTAAATACCAACATGGATGCTTCTGACGAGCGTTGGAGTCGGTTGCAAACCCTACAGACTATTTACAATGTAATAAAACTGTTACATACATGTCTCGAATTGAAAATCTCACGCCAGCCAGCTGACCAAAGTTGACCCTGTGAGCTGAATTTGTAAAACATAGAGAAACAGACTCAAACTTCACTGCTCTGGTACATGTGCAGGGAATATCAGAATAAATGTATATTATTATTAATAATAATAAAAATATAAATACAACACGTTGTGCACATGTGCATAGTATGCGGCTTGGCTGGAGACCTATGGACGTTTCCATGTCTGCATACACAGTGTGGGTACGTGAGAAGTATGAACCAGCCATAACAGTGTGTACTACGCCTACTAGGATTTACCCAGATTGTCTATCCGGCAATTCGAATTGATGATTCATTTATGGCATCAATTTTGTCATCCAGGGCTCTTATATCCACCTGCACAGCAACATCTGCTTATTAGACAAGATGCCAATCACAGTAACAACACACTGCCTCCCCCTTACCTGTAAGGTGCTGCCAACACTTGCAGGAGGTGCCAGGTCCTGTGCCAAGGGTGAGAGGGAGGGTCCGGGAACCGTCATCTGACCCGGGGCACTGCTGGGGGAAGGGGAGCGCTCTGCCGGCTCCATGGTCCCCTAAGGCCACAGTCCACCTACCCACAGGCGTGCTGGTGGTCTACATAGCACAAGGCTCCAGAGCCACTGCACAGACAAGCGTACAGACAAAGGGTCAGCCACTGCACAGACAGGCATATACACAAAGGGTCAGCCACTGCACAGACAGGCATATACACAAAGGGTCAGCCACTGCATAGACAGGCGTACACACAATGGGTCAGCCACTGCACAGACAGGCATACACACAAAGGGTCAGCCACTGCACAGACAGGCGTATACACAAAGGTTCAGCCACTGCACAGACAGGCGTATACACAAAGGTTCAGCCACTGCACAGACAGGCATATACACAAAGGTTCAGCCACTGCACAGACAGGCGTATACACAAAGGTTCAGCCACTGAACAGACAGGCGTATACACAAAGGGTCAGCCACTGCACAGACAGGCATATACACAAAGGGTCAGCCACTGCACAGACAGGCATATAAACAAAGGGTCAACCACTGCACAGACAGGCGTATACACAAAAGGTCAACCACTGCACAGACAGGCGTATACACAAAAGGTCAGCCACTGCACAGACAGGCGTATTCACAAAAGGTCAGCCACTGCACAGACAGGCGTATACACAAAGGGTCAGCCACTGCACAGACAGGCATATAAACAAAGGGTCAACCACTGCACAGACAGGCGTATACACAAAAGGTCAACCACTGCACAGACAGGCGTATACACAAAAGGTCAGCCACTGCACAGACAGGCGTATTCACAAAAGGTCAGCCACTGCACAGCACCACTTCAGTACATTTTATATCAGAAACATCCATCCATCACTGTAACCACTTAATCCCAACTGGGGTTGCAGGGGGGACCAGAGCCTATCCCGGGAACAATGGGTGCAGGCAGGAACCAACCCTGGACAGTCGGCAACATACCGCATGGCGCACACACTCACACGCACAATTACAGGGAAAATTTAGACTCGTCAATCAACCTGCCCTGCACGCTTTTGGTCCGTAGGAGGACACCGAAGCCCCTGGCAGAGTCCTGTGCAAACTCCACACAGAAAGGACCCGAACCCAGGACCTTCTTGCTGTAAGGCAGCCGCACTAACCACTGTGCCACCGTGCCGCCCTATCAGAAACATTTATAGCTCAATTATAGAATATCATCTCAATACTGAGTGTTTTACCTCCCATAACATTAACCTCCTCCTACTCTCTCTCTCACTCTCTCTTTCTCACACACACACACACACACACACACACACCTGTATTCATCTTTGTGGGGACCGCCCATTCACTTCTATAGGCAAATCCCTAATCCCAACAATGACAACCTCACCCCTACCCAGCCCTACCCTTAACCATAAGTGACCGAGCAAAATATAAGACTTTTGGCATATTTAGTTTTTTGACTGCAGTCACAGACTTTTAAAAAACGGAATTCCCCCTGGTGGAGACCAAAAATTGGTCCCCACAATGTAATGTATATCTGACACACACATATACAGGGCTGGCACTGAAAAGTCATGTGTAAACATAGCGAGAAATGGTCTATACTTCCCTAGTGGATCATCAGAATTATTTCTGTATTAATAAGGGTTTAGGTTTTCATCAACTCAATCAAAGCACAACCCTGCCCAAGACTCAGACGTTACATGTTCTGTTTTGTCTTTTTTCCCTTTAACACGCACTATGAACAATGGGCATGTACAATTGCATGATTGCATGATTTCTGATTCCCGCATTTATCGTTTCAGATCAGACCCTAACAATCTGTCTGTCAGCAAATAGTGGGGACAGCGGCGGTCGAGGACACACCATCAAAACCACTGAATGGATTCAGTAATGATGGGATGATCACCACATCCCCTTTTGGAAACTCCTTCAGAGGCAACAGCTATTTTCAAATTGACTTTGGTAGTGGCCCTAAATCAACAAAAAACAAAGGACACTCCGATTATGAAAGGTTTGGAAAATGTTCTAGTGAGGCTTTGCCAGCTGACTGGCTTTCACGCTGTACCAATGTCTATCTCCTGAAGGCATGGAAAATTAGGTCAGTGTGTCCATGTTATGGAATACAAGAAGTATTAACCACTAGACGACTCGAATGGATGTGGGGAAAATATGACACGAGCGACGCATGTCACGACATGAAGACAAGTGATCTTATTCCTACTCATTCAGTGCATGCAGCACTGGGACACGCATACACGATTTGCCTCCAAGGACAGGAGTTTGTATCTGTTAAGCCAGTCCTATTATAATTGTGGCTTCTTCTGCAGTATATTTAAGACAGCATATTGGAAATAAAGCTGCAAGTGCCAAGTAAGCAGAGGCAGCAAGATTTCTGTGCGGTTTTAGCCACAGCTACCCTGCACGCTTCGTCCAGGCAGTTGGCTGGCTACCGAGTAGGCTTAGCTAGCGGGCTAGCATGCTAAGCATCCAGCAGCACCAGCGATGCACAGTGTCATCCGTCGCAAAAAGCACAGCTCCCCAGCTACCCCAAATCAGACCCAGTAAACGGTGTCGGCAGGCCGAGCTCCTCTTTTTGTCTGTCCGCCTTCAAAACGGCCCTCGTTAAGTACGTGTTGTCTGAGTACTCACGGAGAATGGCCTGGCTCGCCCGCCGTTCGATGTGAGCTCCCGGCCTGGGGGCCGCCTAGGCGCCGCGCCGCATGTTTCTGCGGGTGCGTGTGCGCCTCCGTGTGTCAGTACGCGGGTGTGCACGTCCCTGCGCGTCAGTGCTCGCGTGTGTGGCTGCGCGTGTGCGTGTACGTGTGCGCGTCGCTGTTTTATTTTTTTCAGCTGTCACATTGGCGCGCTCTCCCTCTCGCGCTCGGGTCCAGCGCGTCTCCCCAGCGGGCGGGCGGACAGGACGGGCCACGGCTGCGTGACATCACCTGGGCGCGAAGGGAGGCGCGGAGCGACGGAGCGGCCCGGCCATCTGCCATGTTGAGTGTGGCTGGGGAGCGTATCGCTGTCTAGAGCACCGAGTCCGCATCTTGGATTCGGCCGACTTCAGTGGTTTCCTTTCATTAAAAAAACGCATATTTTTGTAATGGGATATGAAGCGTTTTTCTTTTTATTGTACCGAGGACTGGAAGTTGCTAACGATTTTGGTTTCCGTTTGGTTAGCGTCCCAATGAACTGGAGGTTTAACTTAACCACCAGAAAAAAATATATACAGGTCATTTATCCTGCTTTCACCAAAGTTTAAAGTACTTGGTGTATTATTTCAGTCATATTTACTTTTGTGAGTCAAATTGTTTATGTTTTAGGGGAAAAATCCTGGGCAACTACAGTTCAACTTTAAAACTATTTTCAGGTATTAATAACGTATCGGCTTTCATAATTTTGGCAATCCCAAATTCATTTTAACAAACAGGTTAATTGTCAGTTTAATCCCGGTAGCCTACAGGTGGCAATTTGAAATGTCAGCGGGCCAGGCTTGCAGGTACTTTTAGGTATAATGTGTGTACATCTTGCTAAAATTAATTGGTCCCACTTTACAATAAGGCTTCCTTTTACCAGTTGTAAATGGTAGTAACTCATTACTAAAAAGAAAACTGTTATAACTTGTTAAAAATCGTCAATTAATAATAATAATTAAGTGTTACAACTTAATTAATAGCCAGATTATAAAGCATTCATAAACGCTTTATATGGGTAGCCTTACTGTAAAGTGGCACCAATTAATTTGTTTCTTTTTATGATATTTCCATAGAAGATATAACCAATGATAAGTGTATGCTAGATTTAAGCTCTGTACATTCATATTTTGCTGGTTGTCAGCAGAGAAAAGTGAGGTTACGAAATCATTTTTAACGTTTTATTAAGTTATGATATACAACTTAAAACTGAAATGAATGTATGAAACTGCAGAAAAGAGATTGAGTAGGAAAAAAAGTATTTTTTGGTAATCATCCACTTCTATTGAAACCCGTTTTCTAGTCACTAGTCCTATAGAACAGGGTTCCCCCATTACTTAGCTAGTTTTATTATTATTATTATTCCCCATGGGCCAAATTCCATCAGCAGTATAAAGCTAAGGCCCACTGCTGAGGATAAAATTTGCTAGGGGGGTGACGAGCTACCTATCAGGGAACCCGGGTATAAATGGTTTCCATTAGACTGCGGAGAACAGTTCTGGCCTGGTGCCTGGTGCCGGGTCCGGGTGCGTGCCGGAATCTGCCTATTAAGTATCTGTGCTGTACAGTTCACAGGGGGATCGTGGATTGGGATGCGAGTCTGTTGCAGAGCTCCAAATACGCATAGCAAGGGTGGCGATTAGCCCCCCACCCCTGGAGGTGCAAGTTGACACCAACTGAATTATTGTGCCCCCCCCCCCCTTTTTTTTTTACCGGAACCCCCAACAAATTAAGTACTATTGAAAACAAAGTACAGGTGCAGGACAAAGCTTCCCAACATTCCTTTAACAATGTTCAAATTTCACTCCATTCATTATTTGAGCTGCACAGGACTATGAACCACGTGTAAAAGTCGCAGTGTTGCCACGGCGCCCTGCTGACGGTCGCATGTCCACGTGCAGCCAGGTGGCTGCGCTCAGTTGCTGTTGCTGTCAGGCTCGCCCGCTGACTCTGGATGCTGCATGTTCCTCTGACTGCTGAGCTTGTTCATGTCTTTGAGCAGCTCTGCAAACTGCTCCTCCTGAGAAAATGTACAAAATGAGTAAGCAGTGCGAGAGGAGTTCAGGGAGTGAAATTTTTAGATATTTTTGAGCATTATTCGGCACTCTAAATGGAGAAGTAATGGGTTTATTGATTAGCTGTGTTAAGTACCATAATAAGTGATCAATCTGGCTTTCAGTGGAATCCACAAAGACTCATATTGGCTGCAGTTTATTGTTCCCTTCACCTCTTTTTCAGCAATTTATTGCCCTTGATGACTTACCAGCACGTTCATCCTCTCTGCTGCAGCCATGGCGGCATTTAACTTCCTCTCATCCTCTTCCCTCTCTTCCTCTATTACTCCAAGTCTAATGGAAGTAGAGAAAAGTAAAGTCTGAACTGTTTCTGTAAGTCTGAGGTACTGTTTGCCGTTCCCGTGACCTGTTCCGGTCTGCCTCACCTGAAGGTGGTGCTGGCGAGCTGCTCCTCCTGCATGGTGAGCAGGTCCTGCATCTGCTTGATTGTGGCCCGCAGCTCTTCCTTCTGCTCCTCGCTCTCGGCTATGAAGTCCTCCAGTCGCTTGGCCATCTCCAGCTCTCGCTCCGTCACTTGGTCCACGCCGAGCCGCAGCTCGGACAGTTCTTCCTCGTGCTGCGCGTGCGTCAGAGGGTCCGCGTCAGCAATCGCGAAGGTGCTGCTATCGCCACGGGAGCAAAGGCAAAGACTGGCAACACCCACCTTCTTCAGGACGCTAAACTCCTCCGGCTCAGAGCTCATCGGCTGCGGCTCTTTGACTATGACTTGCCAGGGCACACGAGTTGGGACTCTAGGTTGCTGGGGCTCTGAGGGGTTGAGGATCTTAGGGAAGGCAGACACAGACGGAGTCGCTGAAACCCAGCAAGTGAACCGTGGCACCGCTGGCACATAACATCCATCATGACAACCAAGCCGGCAGCGATGGATAACATGCAAGGATGTAATGGTGCCAGATGGATAGTGCGCATACCGTGATGTCCGGGAGGTTCTCGCTGCTCGCCTGCCGCTTTGGGGGGTGCCAGGGACGTGGCTTGACACGGTTAGGGACACTCTGGGTCCTCGTCACACGCTTCCCTGCTCGGTTCTCCTTGTTCTTGCCATCGGCGGGCAGGTGCTGGTAAGGGCTGTATTCCGGAAGGTCCCGCGGAGGCACATAGGTTGGCTTGGTCTGCTCCGACCTCAAGCTGTGGGCCACACAGTGAGGTCAGTTTCATCCCTATCACTGCCACAGGGTGCTTTCTCTTTGAAATCGCTGTTCTGTTTGTTCGTTTGTCTTCTGGGTGCTGCCCCCCTCCCGCACTTACTTGCAGATTGTGATGCGGGGAGCGCTGGGGCCCAGCGAGTCTGAGATCTGGTTCAGAATGGAGGGCAAAGGGAGCAGCTTCTCCACCGTTTCCTGCAACAGACACTCATCACTATGATTCCACTGGCAGGCAGGATGGGATCGAGCAGGACAGAGCGTTGGAAGGGGGGGTCGTTGGGGGGCGCGTACCTGCTTCATGGGAGAGATGATGTCGATGAGCAGGCCGTGAAGCACGGCCAGACGAAGGGGCAGGTCCACGTAGCCGTCGAACCTCGCCATGGCCAGCTCGCTGTCAGGGTTGGACACCCGCTGCAGGAAGCTCCGCATGTCCTCCCAGTGCTCCTGCAGGAAGTCGTTCATGAAGAGCATATACTCCTCCTTTTCTCCAAACCTGCAGCACAGGCAAGGGGAGAGACTGCACTGAGAATTGGACACATGGCTGTAAGAGTGTTGGCTGAAGAACCAAGAGGGGCCTGTTTGTTATACCCGTGGACAGTGTATCTGACATGAGCTGGGCGTTTAAATGTGCACGCAGCCCTTCAAATGTGCTGTTTGGCACTGATTTATTGGGAGAGTAACAAGTGCTGAAAGAGCATTGTGTTTTCCAAAGGATTGGCAGAGTTGCGATGCCTCATATTGTCAACTGTAGAAAAAAAAACGCCGTAAACGTGTTTTCCACGACTGCGCCGATTGGCTTGATACAGCCGGCCAAGACTCACGAGGTAAAGTTGGCCAGGTTTTGTATGACCTTGGCGGTGAGGGTGAGGGTGCGCAGCGTCGGCGGATCCGGGTAGGGCTGCATTAGGCCGAAGAGGGAGGGGCTGAGGATGGCGGGGCACAGGAAACGCAGGAAGAGCGAGGCAGAGATGAGGCGCTGGCCAATCTCCACCCGCCCGCGTGCCTCGCAGTCCTCCACCCAGCTGGAGAAAATTTCATTCAGCTCCACTGGGAAAGATCTGGGGCCGGCGGGGAGGGAATGTTCCGGAAATAATCGAGTGCAGTTACGAAGTGGTGAAAATAAGAAAGTCATGGAGGGGGAGTGGAGGAACCCAGGGGACACACGTAAGATAAGAAGGCAGCGGAAAGAAAATGGAGAAGAGAGAGAATCGTTTTTAAGATCGTTAGTACATAAAAAGTCAAAACTTTTAAAAAAAAGTTTCTTTTATGCATATTGACTTGCAATAACGCACTCGTGCATCTCCGTGATTCTCTTCACCACATCTTCACAGGCCTCCCTCAGGTTTTTCTGGTTACTGGGGAGCTCTGAGGCGGTGCACTTGCGTGGGTCCACCTCGCAGCTCTCCGCGGAGGCGTACAGCCGTGTGATGAAGTCTCCTGAGAGCGGACGGGCAGGTGAGTTCCTGACGGAGTGCCTGTGTTCCTGCAGCCTGAATCAAGTCACCTTTGCGCCAAATCCCAGACCTTTCCATCAAATTCCAGCAATACCATCGCTTCTGGCTGATAAGTGTCCCCAGAGTTTTCCCTAACCTTTTTGGAGTGTTTTATAAACGCACCACTGAAAACACTTTGCATTTTGGCCCAAAAGCTCAATTTTAGTCTCATCAGACCATAAAACTCTTGCCCTGTCAGGTAGATTCCAAATGAGCATTGAGATGTTTCTTCCAGAGTAACAGCTTTTGTCTTGCTGACCATCCATACATATGCATGCATATATAGTTGCTCTTTCGTCTATAGTCGTTTTCGGCCCTATTCTAGACAATTTCTGGGTGGGTCTTGTGCCAGCAGTACTCGCAGGGATATCGATGGCTATTGTTTTGCATTTGGATAACTATACCCCTGCTTTTGCTCTGTTTATGTGCTCCCAGGTCTTTATTTTCATGTTTTGGACTCCTCGACTGACACACAATCCCTGCCTAAACCAGAGCTTTCATTCAGTAAACGGCTTCTTCAAAGGCCAATAGCAAGACAACTAGGAAATTCTTTTCATTCTTTTGTTCTACGGACAAATGATTCACTTCTGCATTTAAATATTTTCTGTGTCTCACTGCAATGCACTTAGTAACTAGACAAATATGTGCATTTACAGTCTGTAAGATATGAAAGCATACTTTTGCACGGCACCGCAGCAGTAAACAGGAAGTCGCCCCCTCCGCCCCTCCCCCCCCCAGGCAGGCCATACCCAGAGTGTCGATGAGGTACTTCTGCCCCACCAGCTTCATGTACTCGTCGATGGCCTTGGTGGCCAGTGTGTTCTCCCTGAAGATCAGCGCCTCCTTCTCCCCGCAGCGCTGCACCTCCGCCCTCCCCAGGGTGATCAGGAACTCCTGGAAACGCACCCGGTTGCCCTTTTTTAATGGTTTATAACGATTCGATTACTGGTCGCCAATGAGTCAACCACGAGATTTTAGTAGCCCGCAGGAAGCCAGTGAGCCACCTCCCGCCCCCACAACACCTTATACCGTCACCGCCTGGGGTGTACCTAGAAATTCTGGGCCCCCTCACAAAATTTCACCTTGGGCTCCTCCCACCCAATTTTACATAAAATATTACATATTCAAGGGCCCTTGTCAAGTGTAAAAAAAGGTTGAAGACCCTGGGATTAGATTGTTTTAAATAATTAGCCCCCAGTTTTTGGAAAGGAGACCAGATGTATTTGTGATGCGCCTTCCACAGTTTTGGTAGCGGCATCGGCCCTTTTGAACATGCCGCCCTGCAGCCCAGCCCTGCTCCCCGTGGTTAAACATTCTTGGCTCTCCCTGGGGGCTCACCTTGGCCTTCCCGATGCTCTGCAGCACATGCACCAGCGCCCTGGCCAGCTCCTCCTTCTCCCGCACGGACAGCAGGGGCTCCAGGTCGACGCACATCTCCTCGTAGTTCATCGTCACGAACTCGGCGAACTCCTTGTAGCGCTCGATGGGCAGCACCCGCAGGTTCTGGAAGCGGCCCTTAACGCGGAGCGAGGCCTGCGGCCCCAGCTGGTCCTTGGTGCCTCCAGAGCCCGCTGCTTTATAGGGGACGATGCGGTACCAGTCCTCGTGAAAGGCCCGTCCTCGGATGTTGGCCAGGGAGATGGCGACGCTGCCCAGCGGGAAGCTGGGGGTCTCGTCTCGCGAGTGGCGCTTCTTTTTGGCCTCGTCGTCCCGGAAGAGGTGCAGCGTCAGCTGGGACACAGGTGGCAGGTTGTCCAGTTCGAAAAGCTCTCCCCAGAACAGCTGGCAGCCTCCCGGGCCGGCGCCAGCCCCCCCCCCTCCCAGGCTCCCCGCAGAGGCCGCCACGCCCCCTTCGGCCATCAGGCTGGAACGCTGCGGGGATTTCCCGATGGCACGGCTGCTGGTGCGTGCAAAGAGGACGCCGTCCAGGTGCAGCTCGCAATAATAGCACCTTTTTGGGGGCAGGTCCTTGGCCTCGTTCACCCAGAGGCTGAGGGAGTTCTCCGTGCGCTCGCAGTTGTCCTGGAATAGCGGGGGCAATGAAAAGAGCAACGCTTTTAGCATGCTAACCCTGCTTAGGCTAATCTCACACAAACACTCAAACCCCAAACTATTCATTGTAAGACATTTATTCAGCTTCAAAGGTGTGTTTCATCCTGGACGCCTCCCTGGTGAGGTGTTCCGGGCATGTCCCACTGGGAGGAGGCCCCGGGGAAGACCCAGGACATGCTGGAGGGACTATGTCTCTCGGCTGGCCTGGGAACGCCTCGGGATTCCCCCAGAGGAGCGGGAGGAAGTGGCTGGGGAGAGGGAAGTCTGGGTTTCCCTGCTGAGGCTACTGCCCCCGCGACCCGACCTCGGATAAGCGGAAGTTAATGGATGGATGGATGGAGGTGTGTTTCATGGCCAAGAGAGGCTGATGGATACAGCACAGCCAAGCTGAATTGCACTCTCTTATCATCTAACTTAAGTCAGTGTCTCAGTTTTTAGTGATTTAAATGGCCGGGACCTTTCTGAACACAAATGCTCATGACAGGAATTACCTTGTTTGACTTGTTTTGGTAGCAAGTGATAAATGAGTTTTGGGAAATTAGACACACAAGAAGCACCAAAGTAAAATGATATCATTTTGATTATCATTTTAATGACAGGGGTGCACATTTCGCAGTGTGAGACCAAAAATATGTGTGTCGCACTAAGAAAATTTGCATTTCAAATGATATTTTGCAATTAATTAAATGACTCTAATGCTTTGAGTCCATATCTTTAAATCAGTTATTTTCCCTGCTTTATTATTTAGAGGAAAGCTGTGTCCTGCAGCCTGCTCCCCGGTTCGAACCACGTTGACGTCACATTAACTGTCCAAGTATGGGTGCTATCCTTTTAAATGCATAACAAGATTGAGCAGATAGTGCCCCCCTCAGACAGATGACAGAGGCCACCTCAGACAAATTGTTTGGAGAATCTAGGCCAATGTTTTCCAACCTAGCCTCGCGGACCCCCAGAAAGTCCAAATTTTTGCTCCCCCCTGCTCTCAACACACATGTACCAGGTATTTGTTTTTCTTGGTTGGCTGGGAGCTGGGAGAGCAATAATGTGGACTGATGGTCCCTGAGGACTGAGTTGGGGAACGCTGGTCTATGTGCCTGGGGGATTGCAGCTGTACCTTATTGGGCTGGGCAGCACGCCTCAGGTTCTCGATCCAGCGGTCCCTCTCCGCAGCGGAGCTGCACCCGAAGCAGTGGTTGTTCTCGGAATTAATCACCTGTGAAAAGGTAAGCCATACTGTCAAAGAGGCATGTTGTCAACGCTCATACCGCTAATCCTTATTTTGTTAGCTGATGACCCAAGGAATGCGAGGCTCCCTATCTGCAAACTTGAAAACCCATATAAGACATCTTGGTGTTATTTTTGATTCACCTTTAAACTTTGATTTACAAAAAAGGTCTGTGGTAAAGAACAGTTTCATTTAAGGAATATCGCAAAACCGAAGCCCTTTCGCCTAACGATTTGGAGTTCGTCATCCATGCCTTTATTATTTTAATTACTATTTAGTTATTATTTATTTTCATTAGCTTTGAGTAGGCCTGAGTATGATTGCTTTTTTAATTGTGGTTAATAAATAATGTTAATTAATTTGTTATTTATTTAATTAATTTCATTATATTTTTATTGTGCTGTCCTTACAGCGCTTTGGTCAACTCTTGTTGTTTTAAACGTGCTTCATAAATAAACTGATTTGGCTTGACTCGTGGGAGCAGCATGAACCAGATACAGGATGTAACACTGTACAGATCTACAGGGGAGAAGGATGCAAGCAAAGTCAGTTTGTAACATCTCGGAGGTCAGAGGAGCAGAAAAACAAATCACACTGGTCTAAAAATGGCTTCAATGGCAGCATTGCGGAAAAGTGTCTCCTGTTTAAAATCTTCATCTGTTTTGCACGTGATTGCATAGTGTCTGGTGTTTTTTCACTTGTACCTGGGCATTCATAGGAAGTTGAGCCAAGCTCCTTGACAACATGTATGTTTGCAATGTGCCATTTGTCTCCCTTGTTGGTCACTTTTGGACCAAAACATCTGCTAAATATGTAAAATGTACAGATCAGGTGGTAAAGGAAAGTGTTTGGGAAGCTGGTCACAGAAGCATGTGGTAAAGTCAAGGAGACCAGGGGCACCTCAAAGCAGAACTTCTCGCCCAGGATGGAGCTGTGCACAGGCCGGATGACTGTGGTCTGGTCTGAGCTCAGGTCCAGGCTCTCGACCGCGCTGACGGGGATGGACAGGGATTCCCGGGAGCCATGCAGCCTGAGGGGGGGGGGGGGTTCGGGACACAAGGTGAGCTCATGTTCATGCTGCATGCTGGCTTTTCTTGTAGCTAAATTATTAATTAAACTCTGATGGGGGTGGAGCAGTCCTGCTCCTCATGCTTGTACAGAGAGTGTGTGTGTGTGTGTGTGTGGGGTGGGGGGGGTGGGACTTGCTGGCTTACGTTTATATTACATTGTGGGGACAAAATGGTCCCCAGATTGTGATAAAGACCTGTTATTTAAAGTTGTGTGGACCATTTTTCAGGTCCCCACAATGATCTGAGAATTCAATCTAAAAACTAACAATGCCAAAAGTCTTGAATTTTGTTTCTTACTTATGGTTAGGGCTGGGTAGGGGTTAAGGTTGTTCTGTTGCCCATAGAAATGAATGGAGAGTCCCCACAAAGATATAATTGTGTGTGCGTGCGTGCGTGTGCACCTGCACCCTGAGATGGATTGATGGGATAAGCTGATTGGGATAAGTAGACAGTAGATGGAGGTAAAGTCCCACTTAAGCTGCAGTTATTAAGAGGTCACTTGTGTCTGACATGAGCACGTCCACAGAACTGAAAATGCCATTGGGGGAAAGTCAGCGAGGGACAAAGCACAAGGGCCCGCAGCTCGTACCGGCTCACAGCACTGTGTTCGATGGAATTTAACTGCGTGCGGCTGTTCCTCTGAGCTGCATTCATGAAACGACGAAAGATCAGCTTCTGCGGATGGGGACAGAGAGAGGTGGCGTGTGGGAAGTCCGGCGTGCTCTCAGCCAATCACAGTCCCGGGAAACGGCAGAGCCCACACTCACTCTGACAGCACTGTTGGTCTCCTTTGCCTTGACGCTGGGAGCCACCACGTCTGGGTTGCATTCTGGGAGACAGGGGGGAGAGCACAGTCAGCAGCCAGACGCCAGGTGACAAGATCTCCGCCCCTTCGATCGCCAAGGGGAGGGCGGTCCTCTATCAAGGGAGCGATCTGCGTTTCAGGCTGTACCGCCGTGCGTCGATCTAAGCAACCACAGGAAGCAGAGCTATTTCCTCCCTGCAGTGTGCACTGCTGATAAACATAAAGTGCAGTGAGCGGTTGCAGGCATCTGCATGTCCATTACAGTGCCTCACTCGACGCACTTGGACTGCTGTGGTCATTCTCCATCTTTGACGCATTTGCATGGGTGGCCAGTCATGAAGGCCCAATGGTGTGTGTGTGTCCACCCCCACCCCCCCCCCCCCCCCCGCACCCCAGCCCCAACTTTAGTCATTTATCTATGAAGTGCATCCTTATGTTCATCATGGAGAGGAACACTTAAAACCATGAAATGAAACAAAAAGAATATTTACTGTGCCACAACTTACAGAACTTAGGGAAAATATGATTTTTCTTTTCTTATGGGGTAAAATCTTCATCATCCCTATTACTACTATTATTTGGATTATTGAATTGGTGTCTACTCTTTGCCCATGATAACTTCAGATGTCTTAGACGTCGTAGATTTTCAGTGACTACTCGTCTTAGCAATCGTGCAAAGCCTGCAGCGCGATGGAATTCCATTCACAGATCCCGGCAAAAGTTTTCCTCCCTTCCCATCTGCCGCGCCGTCCTGTCGCGTCTTCTAAGCCCCTGGGGATCTCAGGGAAGTGCTGCCCTACAGCCCCCCAAATGTAACTACGGTACCCAAACGTAACCACGGTAACTATGGTCAGAGTGGCGATGGAGGGTTCTGTGGTGCGGCCATCTCATGTGGAAGGATGTGGCACCCAGCCCTTCGAGGGCCACACCTATCGTAGGGTAACGGTAGAAGTTTGCATCGCCCATGCTTCAGTCATTAGAGCTTATTGTCATTGTCTTTCGTTGCTGTGATAATGAGTACAGAGTACAGATGGAACGGGTCCATTTTGATGATAAAGAAAACATTTCTAAAGGTTAATCACCAGGATCTTCTACAGGATAAGCAATATGGTAGATAGAAGAATTGTTGTTTTAAGGTTAATTACAGATTCATGAATTTTATATCCTACAAACATTTTATGTTGCAGCCATTAAAACGTACATTTCTGTAGGACATAACCATACTTCTCAGTATATTTAACTCATAAAACCCATAAAACACCCAAGGCTTTAGCATTTGCTTACCCAAGCCGCCTCCGCAAACAATCCATCGTCTAAATCCCATGATTTTGACTCAATGATCGCCCCAATGAAAGCACAGGACCGTTATACTTTTGTCGTCTTTCGTTTCCTTCTCATCACAGTCATCTACTGCCTTTTCATGATGTCTCTTTCGTTTGTTTGTTTGCCTGCTTGTTCATTCATTTGTTGAGCTGAGGCGTTTTTTTGCCTGCCACTGCAGGACCAGAAGAGGAAACTTCAGTTCGCCGTCCGACCCAACTAGCACTCTGGAGGGCTCAGTAGTGATGCTATCTTTCCCCAAATTTTAGAGGAAGCAATTTGACAGCCGCTTGCGTGTGTAATCACGTCAACCGCTTCCTCCGTGTTCAGCCATTGCTGCCTGGAAGCAACGGGTGCTTTTCAGGGAGATTCAGAAGCTTGAGTTTCACAAACTAATACTTTTATTTGGGTCAGCCTAAAATCCCGCTAACCTCACATTACCACACCTCTCTGCCTCATTTCATGTCTGAACTACCTCTGCCAGCCTTCAGAGGTGTAAGATCTTGTGTCAGCATTGCAAGATCAGATGTACCAGATGTGCGTTTTCAACTGGCAAAGTCACAAGTGCTTCCGAAACAGGAAACGATATCGCCAAGCTGGCTGCCTGTCGAAAACATCCTAATGGCATATAAATGTAGCATAAATATCTAAATATTTAACAGTCGTCACTCTTCAAAAATTGTATAAAGGTTCCATAAAGAACCAGTTGAATGGTTGGTCAAAAAACCACTGGGCTGCTGTTGGTGCGGATAGGTAACTACTTGCTTGGAAGTGGGAGGTGCTGTGGTACTGACCTAAGTTGGTACGGCTGTCTGCGAGATTCTGCAGGCTGAGGTTGTACAGACAGCTGCTCGCCCGGTTCCGGATCCGCAGCATCGGCTGGGAGAGGGCACAGATGGATCACTTGCATGGTACCCAGTAATAATTATCAGGAGCAACAGAGGAGAAACGGAGCAGGGATACGGACTTGGCCCATAAACTCATCGAGGATGTTCTGCCATTACAGTTACATGAGGAAACACCACTTGCCCCTTCTTGGCAAGTCACCGTAAAGCGGGGCGTACCAGTGATGAGTGTGAGAAAGAGCCTCTGTACGCATGTGTGCCAAACAGGAAACCGCACTTACCTCCTCCTCCAGCGAAATTTGGATCTGCCCGTCGTGCAGGCGGCAGCTGTTGATGTCCCACACTGGCACCTCCTGTTGCGGGACCCATGAGAGCCTCACGGGATCCGGGGCTCCTGCGGTGGTCTCTGTCTGGGCCTCGTTGGGACCCGTCGCTGTTGTCACAAGGCATAGTCAGCACATTATCAAAAGGTACTGTAGATATCGCACTGAAATCCCATCCACACTGTCCCGGGCTTGTGCCTTGTGCTGCCTTGGATCCTGGTTCACTGTGATCTAGTGCTGGACAAACTTATCTGGGGGGTCCTATGCTGCCATTAGCTAGGACATTTAGGTATTGCTGATCATTCCATTTTTCCCGATGCCGGGCAGGGCCCAGATGTACAGTATTGTTTACAGTACAGTACCTACAGTGTAAATGTGCTCAGAACAAAAATTTAACAGTTTAAATTAAATTAATATTTTAACATTAGAACATATGCAAATTAAAAGTAGCCCAATAAAAACTAACAGGAATTTCTTCTGTTCTCTAAAAAGTTGCTGATGTCTAGTTGGAGTCAGTTCCCAAACCTCTTCTCAGGGGCACCCCAGCCATTCCATTTAACTTAACTCACTTAAGTTACTTATTTTTAAAAGTCAATTAGGTATTGATTAGCCATATGAGGTGGGGTAGTGATCAAGTCAAAACACACAAAGGTATATTGGAAGGTTGCTGTGAATACTGGGGTGACATTAATAGAGGTTTGGAAATGGCTAAGCTAGCACACTTTGTCAGACATAATAATTTTACACCAACATTAAGATTATTAGACGTCATTTTTTTCACTGCCTAAGACTTCTGCACAGTACTGTACACCGACGCCCCAGTCTATAACTTAAGATAACCCATGCATTAATCTACCCTGAATACTGAAGATGGGTGGATGGATGGGTGTAGATTTTGCCCAGTTATAACGGCATGGTTTCACTGACACAGCAGAGTATCTTGGTAACAGAATGCACCAAATATGTCCGCTTTGTTTCACCCTAACGGCAACTTAACTGAAAACTGAGTAAAAAGGTGAACAGTACACGTGAAAATGAAAGAGCAGGCCCTCAAATGCTCATGCGTACACGCCATCTGCGGGCTAAACTGGTCGCGTGAAGCCAGATCGGTAGTTATGTTACATGTGATTTCGGTAACGTTTCTTTCCCAAATGTGACTGCGCCGATTACTGCAGTTTCAGAAAAGTGAAAGTATCTTTTCTCCACCTCATGAGATTCCAAAATCACCCTGTTTTACTTAAATCTTCCTCCGTCGCTAACCATGCACTTTGTCACATTCAGTTTGAGCTCCCTCTATTCTCTGTTTTGGCCCATCTCTCTCTCTCTCTCTCTCTCTCTCAAGAAAGTAATTTTCCTTTTATAATAATGACCCTGTGCTCCCTGCTTAAGTCCGCTGGGTCTTGCTCACGCATGCTTGGACTCCAGTCCACTTTGTGCTGACTCTGTGCAAAGCTTCAAATCCTTAGACGCGGTGCCTCTGACCACACAGCGATTTCTCCATGAATCTTGTCTCGTATTATCAAATTAGGAATAACTATTAGATAACGGTGTTTCCGGTCCATTTCGCTGCAAGCACTCTCTCAATTTAAAGACACCAGCTAACCTAAACCACATGGACTAGACTGTGGGATGAAACTCACAAACATGGAGAGAATTAGAATTGACATCTAATTAATATTACAGTACCTTGTGCTTGCCAGACTATAATGGGTAAATGTAGTGATACGGGCCTAGATAATAAGAATGAAAATGATTGTTCTTATTATTGATATTGATGGAGCAGGCTGAACGTGAAACCCCAAGCTGTTCGTGTTTATCCTCTCCAGCACTAATTTGTGTTTAAATCGGATTCGAGCTGTGAGGGTGGGTGTGCCCTCCCCAGCCTGACCCAGACTTTAGCATTCAGGGGGGGCATGTGTAAAACTAATCCTTAATGAGCATCTTTGCCAGCGTTCAAACTCTGACTCTGTACTGCCTGTTTATGCTTCTGAAGGGATCTGGTCTCATTCAGCTTTTTCAAGGTACAATTCATTCTACTTCTTTTTAAAGGTCACTAAAACAAATTAAATATATGGGCACCACAGCGTTGTCCCCTGCAAGGCCACGTCAGCGATAAGCATCATTTCCCCTCTTTTTTCACGTGAATCACGCAAATCTGTCATTACCAGAAAAGCAGCCATTTCACCTCAAAGAGTGAGGAAAAGAGAGCAGCGATGGCGGCCGCTCACCTTCCACACACACGGGGGTGCTGTTTCGGCTCTGCAGTCGCGGCCTCTTGAACTTCTGGGAGACGGTCCGCAGGTATTTCCTGATGGGGTTGCCTCCACCTCTCTGCTGTGCTTCCTGAGTGGAGGAGCCTGGGCTCTCTGCGGAGCTGGGGCTGGCCACCGATTGGCTGGATGTGGGGTTCGTGGCCGTAGAAAATAAGGCCCCGGGGGGCTCAGAGAGGGCCCTGCGGAAGGGGTTCTTGCGGGCGGTGGTGGACTTGCCCGGCTTCGCGTTCTCCGCAGGCTCCCGTTTCTCCGCGGCGTCCTCGCTCAGGGCTTTGCGCCAGCCTTGCATCTTGCTCCACTTCGTGGTGCTGCTCTTCTCAGGCCTCTCGAGCGAGGCTGACCCCCCCATGTCCCCTTTGGAGCCCGTGTGCCACTTGTAAGTGTTGAGGAGGTCGGGGTCTTCGGGGGGAGCCGGCGGCAGGTCCTTTCCGGAGGACCCTGTCTCCTCTAGCATCATGGGTGATGTCTGCTCCATATCTGATTCCTCATTAGTGCCCATCTACACTTTCTGATTCACACTTTCCATCCAAAAAAAAAAATCAAATAAACCAAAGAGTTTTTATATCACACTTTTCTATAACAATTTCTATATTCTATATTCTCTCAGCCATTGAGATTCGCAATAAAAGGATGACTGCAGAGCTTCCTGTACTCCGGCAGTTGCCCTCCGCCTCTGGTTCTGCGTGTTCCTCTCTGCTGAGCTGCCTTTCTCTGCAGTTCCCACCTGGCCCTCACGGCTCTGCCCACCCCTGCTCTTCTCCTAGCACCCGTTGTCTACCCCTGCAAACCCTCTCCTCGCGACATACCATTACCATTATTGTGTGAATCTCACCTCGTGCCTTGTTCTGTCCTCCAAAGCATGAGCGTCCTATTTTTCTGCCTTGATGTCTTTTTTCTTTCTTTAAAGTGTGTTTTTTTCTCTTCTTCTTCCTCTTTAACCTCTAAATATATTTTTCCTCTTTTCAACAACCTAAACTTCTGGGTATTCCTTCCAAGCAAAAGTCTCTTTGGTGTGACCTTCCTCCTCCTTTGTTTTATGTTTTTTATCAGAAGGTTATACTTTTAAAATTGTGCCTCTGCACTCTTGAGGCAGTCTACCTTTCTTCAGCCACACACAGGAAGTCTACTTTGCTCTGACAACAATATGACAGCCAATCAGTTTAAAGTATCTTGCGCTTATACGCAGTAGAACGAAGGGGAGCCGATTGTGCAAAAACACCCAGAAACCACAGACTCTACATGCTGGTGACAATCATTTGTGGAATTTCTAGAAGCATAATAATAGTATTTTTTACATGGGAACAACATTACCAAACGTTTTTCAGGTGTGTTGTCAGAATGTAATACTCTTCTCTTCTGGCCAAGATCAAACATTAAGGTTTCCACTCAATTGCTCCATAATCAGTATCAGTTTTTGTTACATGTGACTTATAATCCAAACGGTCAAATCCTCTGTGCCTCCACTGATAATTTAAGCAAAAATATTTAGTAACTGTTCCATAAAAGCTACTTAATTCTAGTCAGGACTTTCACAAGAGGAACATATTTCATATGATTGTGAGGAAAACTAAAAACAATAAGTCCTTAAGCAAGGTCTGTAGGTAGATACAAATTTTACCGTTGCTGACAGGCTCAGCTTCCTGCTGAAAGCTGCTTCACTTCCTGTCAGCTATGTCTGTCTGATTCCATGGCCACTTTGAAAACCACTTCCTGAAATCTTTTACACCGTGACTGGATCTAGTGTATAGTTTCCAATAGTCCTTATATAGGTAATATATTCTCATGTATACACTGTATTATACAAAAGTCTTATGCAACGAAAAATGATTTTTAAATGATCTTTGTGTTGGCGTAAAACTATGATATTATGACTGTCAAAGTGTGTCAGCTTATTCATTTCAAAACCTCACCCCAGTATTTGCAGCAACGGTCCCAAACCCCAGTGATTTTTTTTTTTTATCTCAACCATACCCAACCTTATATGGCTAAACAATACCTCACGAGTAATTTTTTAGTTAATTGAGCTGGTTGTGAAATTTAACAAACACATGGGATGGCTGAGGTGCCCCTGAGGAGAGGTCTGGGAACTGAAGCCATACAGCGAGATATCAGTAACTTTTTGGAGACCAGAAGAAATCCTGTTAGCTTTTATTGTATTGCTGTTAATTAGCAAATGTTCTAATGTTAAATTACATATACACTTACTACCCAGGTAAATAACCGCTTTCTATGATTGCCTAAGTGCTGTATGTTTATATTTCAAACAGCTATTATCATAGGAAATGTGGACTGATTCTTTGTACCGACTTCAGGGTGATTTGCGGGAGGATATACAGATAGATTCAGTGTGATAAGCATAAGCTAATTTTGTGGTTAACTGGTGGGATTAATGGTGACGGGCTGCTTGGTCCCGTGATCTGAACTGCTTCCAGCTCTCGATCTCCAGGTACAGGGCGCCGCCGGGGCAGGACGTGTTGACGAGCTGCCGGTGGCCGTGCCAGGTGAAGTTGCCGGTGAGCCAGCCGGCCATCACGCCGCAGCTCGCCAGGGACTCCCGCACCAGCTCCAGGGAGCGCCGGGCCGGCAGAGTGGCGGTGTAGTCGCCGACAAAGGCGATGCCGTAGCCCCGCGTGTTGTGGCCCCTGGTGTGGGCCCCCCGCCACTGCCAGCCTCGGCCCTCGTAGATATAGCCGTCTGAGCCCGCCACGAAGCTGAGGGGACAGTCCGCATAAGGGAGAGACAGCGGCACTTTATCAGGGCAGCTGAAAGGTGATTGGCTCCCGGAGTGGCCCCTCCCCTGTCACTCACCGATGATTCAAATCAAATCATTGGCTAATGACAAGATTGACTCCTCAGTATGAATTTTGACCTTGTTTATGGCCCTGACCTTTAAAAAAATCCTAGAATTGGCCCTGAATAGATTTTGGAGAAGCAAGCTCAAGATAAAGATAGATGCTCTGCTGTTAGAGTTTCTGTATATGCTTATCCATCCATCTAACCATCTACATTACAACTGCTTATCCTGGTTTATCTGGAAGAACTTTTTGGTCCATGCCGCTTGCCGTACCTGTAGCCGATATCATCCCAGCGGCGGACGTCCTGGTGGAAGCGTTGGATGGCTCTCATGTCGGCGGTGCACTGCCGGAAGGAGAGGCACGGCTGCCTGGGCGTGTGGGTGTGGTGGATGTACATGAATGCCAGGGGGAGGCTCAGTTGTGTGGGGGAGCCGCGGTAAGGCCGGGCCCCCCACTGACACCGGGGGATGATGACCGGACACTCTGCCGGGGAGAGAAGCTCAGGGGGGTGTTTCTACTGACTCTCATTGCACTGAAACTTCACCCCTTACAAATCCCTCTGTGTCTCCACAGATCCCATATACGGCTGCTATGACTCCCGAACTACATATAACCCCATATAGGTTGTACTCTGCCCATTTGCTGTGATTTCACTCACCTAGGTACCTGTGGACAAACTTCTGCACCCCCCCTTTGACCACGTCCTCCAGTGCCGCTGCCTGCCCCGTGTCCTCGGCTTCGCCGAGCCTCTGGAGAGTGGCCAGGGATCCCAGAACCAGCTCCTGCAGGACAGAGCCGTTGACCAGCCGCCTGAAGTTGTCCCTGCGCTGGAAACTAATGAGGTGTGGGCCCTCCGGGGGCCCCCCGGGGTGCAGCCCGTAGTAGTCCCTCAACACCGTGCTCAGCTGTAGGGCATGCAGAGGATGAGTGGACAGATACTTGCCCAGTAACACTCCGTCCATTCCCCCATTGACGAGGGCGTCGGTGGCCAGAGAGGGTGGCCCAGAGAGAGTGAACACTCTGGGAAAGGTCACGTTGTCCCAGCAGCCGTCCGGGCCCAGGATTTGGGAGTCTTGGGAGTGCAGGAAGGATAGACCTAGATTCCTGGCTATGGTGAGGGAGTAGAGCCCTGAGACTGACTCTCCAGCCCCAGCCACAAGCCCAGCTTCGATGCCCAGAAGCAGGGAGCCGAGGGCCACTGTGGTTCCATCACTGCCAAGGACCACCCCCTCCTCCCTGGCCTGGCCCACTATCCTATGGCGAACCATGAGGTGGATGAATTCAGAGAGTGTAGGATCCCACATGGGGGCTTCGTTCTCGCCACTCGGGAACGGGTCGGGATCTCCAAGAAAGTGCTCCACAAAGGCATCACCTTCATAGGCCACCCCCCGCAAGCTCCGTACCACGGTCAGCGGTGAGGGACCGAGGCCCCTGCCTTCAATCCTCTGCACGACTTTGATGAAACTCTCCATACTTAAGGGCAGATCTGCGAGGACGTCAGAAGAGCAGCCACGTGATGCTCAAGCTAAAGTATCTGACATTCATTCCTTTGTGGTGGCTAATTTAAGGAGTATAAAGAACACAGTTGAGGTTTGAAATCCTGACATTCACATGAAAGGCTAGCACGTAGCAGAGGGATAAAGGCTGGAACAAACCAAGTCGATTTTCAGCTGTTGGGGAATCAGTGAGACCAGTACAGTCGGACACGGTTAGTCACAGTTTGCACTTGCGAAACTGAGCTCACTGATTGGGCAGAATGTTAACCATCACCTCTAAGTGTACCGCCATGTTCCAGTGCAAATTTTCACAATCGACAGGAGCTGACCGCTCGTTGGTCTTGGTCAGCACTAGTGTTTTGCCCTCAGCTTGGTGTGTACCCAGCTTTGTGGCCAGCTTAATGACATTGGTCAGTGTTAGTGAAGGTGCTCATCTGTTAGGATGAGCAGAAGTGTCTTTACCGTTGCCATGGACACTCGACCACAGAGCTGCCAGCGCCAAGAGGTGTCGAGCCCCGGATCCCATCGTGGACGTCGGCGCGCTGTGTGAACACGACCTAGAAGTGCCCACAAATCTCCCGCATACGGTGACCCGCAAAAATATAATCCTTTGTTGTGTATCTTTGACAAGTCGAACTTTGCATTGGAGGTGCAGGGCAAACTGATCCCCGCATGCTCACAGATGCGAGTGAGCGTGTGCGTCTGTCCAAAGTCTCCTTCTTGACGTCATTTTGACCTCCACACTATTGATCTTAATGCACAGGCGCAGAGTAAGTGGAGGGTAGGAGGGGGCGGGACACATCCAATACTTTCATTTATTTATTTTAAATGTGTGCCCTACAGTACCACATGCAGGATTAGATCCAACAGGTAATGTAATGGCTCAGTGGTTAACACTATAAACTAGTGGGATTTACTCCAGTTTCTGCCCTATGCTTGCTGGGATAGGCTCCAGGCACACCGCCACCCCCTACTGGATGGGTTGTTATAGAACAGGGATGGGCAATCTTATCCGTAAAGGGCTGGTGTGTATGCAGGTTTTTGGGATAACCTGTAGGTCAGCTGTTCAAACCCAGGTGTGAGGACTCTTCAGCCAATCAGTCCTCTAATTAGTAATCTAATTAGGGAGTTGCAGCGAAAACCCGCATACACACCGGCCCTTTGTGGATAAGATTGCCCACCCCTGTTATAGAACATGGGTATTACATAAACATATAGGTTATGGTGTTTCTTCATAATTAGGCTTTACAATAAAGCAGCACTGAGAAATATGGATGGAAGTCTGGTCATTTTCACTAAACCAGCAGATTTAGGCTCAGCAGCACAATGTCGGAAAGGGGTGGTTGGCAATTTATTATGTTGCAAAATATTTTGTCACATGAGCAAATCAGTAAGGTGGGACTTAAATGTTACACAACACTCCATGCTTTGTGAAATCTAAATTCAGGAAAGCGGCCGACCCGATGGCAGAGAGGGCAGCATGCGTGACTTTTCTGTTCACCTCGTATCACTCTTAACGTGCTGTCAGTGTCAGACAAGCACTTTCTATTGAGATAGCACCTCTCCCTGACTGAAAAACCGCGGTGTGTCACGAGCTGGGTAATGAGGCTAAACCACACAGGGGCGTCGAGGCATAGTAGAATAGCATAGCGCACCCTGAGGCCTACTGAGCTGCACCCAATCAGTGAGACTAGAGACTGCGGACGAGGGCGGCATGTGATGTCACATGACCTGGTCACATGACCATCGAGGAAGCGCGGCTTGAATGTCTTGCGTTCATCCCTAAACTCCGGCTGCGATCCGACGCGGTCTGCTTTTAGATGGTCTGCTCGCTAACCCATGGATCGCCCAGGGGGGAAATAAGTCAGCTGAGCGGAACTTATATTTTTATGCGCGTTTTAATGGTTACAGCGTTTTATTTTTTAATTTATTTGTGCATTGTACGAGCTGTGGACAAGGTGCTGCGCAGCAGGACATTGCGTGATCCAGTCACTCCTGAGCCGAAGCCCCCAGGCTCCTGACTCTCCTCCCTGGAATTCAGCACAGTTCCGGCCCTCAGTCCATCCCTGTGACTCAAGCGCCGGAGCTCAAAGGACTGTTTAGAAGACCACACCTGTTCCGTCTACAAAAAAAACTACACCAGTCATTCCCCAAAGGACTATCTGGTGTGGTCTCTACAGGGTGGAGAGTCTGTTCACAACATCCTAAATCCATCCCTACAGGCAATAACACATAAACAGACAGCTGCCAGTCATGTGGTTTCTGTCAATACAGAGAAGAGAGACTGACACCTGACATCACAGGCTACCAAGGTAAGCAGTGTTACTGTAAATGGCAGAGGATGAAACCGAGGTATATGAATGTTTTTTAATTTAACTTAAACATAACTTTGACTCAAACTCAACCAAATACACAGGTAATTATAATCAACCAGTCAAAACACTGAAATCAGAGGTGGAACTTAAGAATTTTTCCTAGTAGCCAACTGACCTAGTTCAGTTAAAAAATGCAGTCTGACATTTTGTTTGTTTTTTTGTTACTAGCCAGCAGGCTGCGTAGTACTCAGTTTTTATTCTCTCATTTTGTATAAATTACTTGCCTAAGGCAAGTGGGCGAGCTTAATTTCCAGCTCTATCTGTAATATTTTCACATTTTGAATAGCATAATGAGATGGAATAAAATTAAATAATAACAGGAAGTTGACTCAGAGCTAAAACGCTGACGCAGGTTGAAACAGGTGTGAGTGACAAAATATTGCCCCCAAATGGCAAAAGGCAGGGAACAACCCTGGACGGGGGGCCAGCCCTTCGCAGGGCACAATCACACACCATTCACTCACACACGCACACCTACAGGCAATTTGGTGACTCCAATTAACCTCAGCATGTTTTTGGACTGTGGGTGGAAAATCGGAGTACCTGGAGGAAACCCACGACGACACAGTGACAACACGCAAACTGCACACACATGGAGCCAGAGCAGAGACTCAAACACTAGCGCCAGAGATGTGAGGCAACAGTGCTAACCGCTGCGTGACCGTGTCCCTCCACATCCACCCATTTTCTGAATCTGCTTGTCCTATGCAGGGTTGCGGGGGTCAGGAGCCTATCCTGGACGCTATGTTTTCTAAAACAGTTTTATTATCATATTAAAAATACTTAATCTATTTAGTACTAAGGACTTCAACAGAAACATGTGCTGTATCGAAAAAGTTCAAATTAATTTTTAAGCACATTAATATTTAATCCCACATCTTAGGTTCAATTCAAATTTAAGGTTCTTTAAATACAGTAATGCTTTATGACTCAAACAACGTGGAGTGGCTAATGCAATCTCCTGTATTATGTCTCTGAGATACAGGCAGCTCTATCTGAGCTTAATCACACCTACATCCTCTTTTTATTGATGTCCAAGTGCCCCGTCTTCCCACTGTGCCACAACAGAGAAGCACGCAAGAGATTAGCCAGCACTGTTTATAGTTGTTTTATAATAACTAGATAAAGTACTACACAAATAACTATTTTTTCCTCGGATAATATCTTAGTATCCACAATCTGACAATATGCAGGAATAACAGTAAGATGGCTGTGCTCTACTGCCTATGGACAAACAAATCATGCACATACTGCATGTAGACTGTAGGCATATTGGCATGTTAGGTTAGGATAGGATAGTAATAATACAGGATAGCACAGATACTTTATTGTCACCATATGGAAACTTTTTTTCAGTTAATAGGACATGTCAGATGTTGGCATGACAATACAAGCAGGGTAAACACATAAGACATTTTGACCCTTAACACGCTACACCGGACCTTATATACACAATATAATATTGTACTTCCTGAAAACCAAAATGCAGACTAAAAGAACAGACTTCAGCAACAATCCCATCATAGACACATAGTCCCCAATATCCCAGTATTGCACAGGGGCCTTCAATATTTAAAAAAATGTTATTGTTCTGGCCTGCTGAACAGAACCAGTAAAACAATCAAGACCTGTCTTATTTCTAGAAAAGACCTACAGCCTTAAGGTAACAACTCAAAGGCAATTAAACGTGGGTGCCTTAGCTTCTGGGTGAATTCTCTCTGTTTTGTTCAGAGATCCGGATCAGTAAATGTCTTCTAGACTACTCAGATCAACGCCTAGCAGTTTCCTGGTGGTAATTTCCCTAAGGGTATGCTTTTGTGCTTGATGCCTTGCTGAACCAACATGTGAAGCAAAGGATTAAAATACTAAAACGAAGTACTAGACACAGTACTAGACAAATGAAACCACAAGTACTAAAGTACTAAGTACTATACAGGTTAAATGTTTTTAATGCAATAATAAAACTGTTTTAGAAAACATTGGTTTCATGAAAGCCTCACGATTCTGTTCAGCTAAACTTCGCCAAGCCAAGTACTTAAAGTAAGGATGTACGGATCAATACTGAAATATCGATTCTTTCGATAGTGAATGTTTCATTGCTAGAATCGATTCTAACGTTAATATATTGTTTTTTAACCTGGCAACTTAAATGTTTATATTATTATACAGAGCAGGGCGTGAGCTACTACCAGGAAGGGCCGCCCATAACGTGGTAGAAAACATATATCGGTGTCAGTATTACCAATACCAACACTGGTGTTGGATTAATTGAAAGATAATCGCATGAGCGTGACTGGTTACATCCGAACACGCTACTTCGCGTCAGAACGCTGTTCATCCCGCAGTTTGACGTGGCGCACAGCACCACCTAGTGGGCTGAACGCGACACCTCAGCCACGTAAAACCCTACTCAGCCAAAAGAACACGCTGGTGAATTAAATGTATAATGTCGTATTGCATATATTACTACTCCTTCAAAGACAAAGTCCAAAAAAATAAACCTATTTATAATGACGACATGAAAGGTCATCAAACTCTTCTACGTAATACATTTACTAGAGTATACAAAGGTCAAGAAATCCAGTTATGCGTCTCCACAGACCGCGCTGTGTAACAGCCTATACAAAGGTCACACAATCCAATTATGCTTCTCCAGAGGACAACCACGGCCGCTCTTCTGAAACTCAACTACGGAGACCGAACTGCAAGCGGAGTTAAATGATAGTGACGCTGCGGACGAGGGCGGCATGTGATGTCACATGACCTGGTCACATGACCATCGAGGAAGCGCGGCTTGAATGTCTTGCGTTCATCCCTAAACTCCGGCTGCGATCCGACGCGGTCTGCTTTTAGATGGTCTGCTCGCTAACCCATGGATCGCCCAGGGGGGAAATAAGTCAGCTGAGCGGAACTTATATTTTTATGCGCGTTTTAATGGTTACAGCGTTTTATTTTTTAATTTATTTGTGCATTGTACGAGCTCGTAATGGCTGCTTCTGTTTTTAATAACTGCAACCACGACTGCGCTGGTAAGTCTACTGCATTTTGTAACAACAGCAATACTTTTTTCCCCCATTCTTTTTGACAATAACAATCCGTAAAGCTTAAGTCCTGAGGAAAATCTATAGGTTAGCAACTTGGTGTCGAATTTTATTGCAATGATAGAACCGTAATACAGCGACACGCGAAATTATTTATTGTACTAAACAGTGAAAATAAAACCGTTTCCACTGTATTTTCATCGTCTGTCAGTTACATTGTGTCAGATTTGCTACCCGCTAAAATATTTAATAACCTAAGTAAATAGCAGTTGAACATCATTGAAGCCTATCTGCAGAGTTATTAATCAATACTAAAATACTTATGGACTTCCGGCTGTCTTTATCTGTTTATCACTCTTTCTAACTGTGAAGCTGTCTGTTGTACTTCTAGTTTTCTTGGCTCCGAGGGTAATGCGTCACTATGGGAGTGTAGCAGACACTCCTGGCAGAGCTGAGGAGTGACACCACAGCAGTGGCCCACAGTGAGTGAGGAGCATTCGTCTGTGGTAGATGGAAATGAGGATTACTGTAGGCTGGCGATGTTGACGGTAGAGCTTGGAGGTGATTCTCCCTGTTTGCGTCATTTTCTGTGAACCGAAACATTCGTACATGTATGTTTTGTTGTGGTGCGATCCTTATGTGGTCCCGTTCAGAGGCTGCCTTAAATGCTTAAATTTCAGATGGAGAAACTTAGTCTTTTGTTCTGCCTTTGTCCCCTAACCCCTCCTCCGCTGGCGCTCCTTCCCCGCCCGGCACCGTTCCCTCCTGAGCCCCAGCACCTGAGCAGAGTGGCTGAAATAACGCGGTTGCCGGGCAACCTTCCCGCAGCTGCGTCTTTGCGGTTGTTTGGATCCCACTGTAATTACGCGTGACCGCTGGAAGCTATGCTCTGTCTCTCATTGACTGCATGGCGGTGATGCCAAAACACCTCAGCTCTGATTCTAGTCCAGGCTTGTCAGTATAGGATTAACCATGGTTCTGTTTTGTGTGTGGCCTGGTGCAGATTGATCCTACGAACATCTGTTCATCCAACTTCCCTGGCCGTTGATCCGGTGACCTATCATGGTCACGCTCGCAGACTTGGTCTTCGGCCATCAATGTGTGTGGCACAACTGAGGCAACAGACTGGAAGGGCTGGATTCTTTGCTGTCTCCTCTAGATTTGATTGTGTGCGATCTGGTCAGTCAGAGTAACAAAAGCCCTTATCGGCTGTTGTTTTATTTGGCCCGATCCTGGCCCCCGTCCAGACACGCGACACATTCCATCACAGCAGATCATTTTTTCTCTGAATTCCATCCCTTGTGGCATGCGTGAATGTCTGTGTCAGGGCTGCGATTGACACACACTGCTTTTTTTCTGGGGGGGGGGGGGGGGGGTCAGTATGTAAATACTGGTGGTGACAAAGGGGTGGCTGGGGTGAAGTCATTATAGAGGCTTAGATACACCTTTGACCAATTCCCTTAAGTTCCACTGTTCATTCAGAGCTCTGGTTTACTGAAAGATACAGTTTTTGGTGCCAGAATCAGTGTAAATCCTGCGTTCACAGTATGTGCTCATTTATATTAATGTGACTTACACAGCTTATGAATGCCAGACTTGTGGGTTACAGGCATAATAAACTGCTCCAGCAGACTCATTTGGATAAAAGGTGCCTTAATACAGGCGTGATGACTTTGTGCTGTTTCTATGGTGTCAGAGTCGGTAGCGATTGTGCATTACGGCCGAACAACATTTTGTTGTTTTCAGCAGTTCAGTAGGATACTGGGGGCTTGTTGTGACTTTAATGCCGGGGAAAGCAGGTGAAGAAGTGACATAAATGAAAGTAGGGCTTCATTACATTGTAGACAAGATGCAAGGCACAAGGAGAACAGTAAAATATGTGATTGATATTAACCAAGAGTTAATAACTCAGATTAGTGATCAGTTAAAACGATGCTTTGAGCTGCTGTCGTCTGTCTTGAAGTGACCATTACAATGAATAATGAGGACAAAGTGCAAAGGGAATAACTTCAGGTCTGCCAAGGGGGCTGGGATTTACGACCCAATCGGGCAGGTGGGGGCAGATGAATTTCCCAGCAATCTAGCTCATGTTGCCGTCTTGTGGTATAACCCCTGAGCACCTTCTGAATGCTAAGAGGCGCCGGCCTTCGATCAGCCTGAGGTACACGAGTGTCCCCAGTCCCCATCGTATGGACCGCGGGTACGTGCACAGATAAAGCTGTCGCGGTTAGTGGGGCTCGTACCTGCGCATCCTGGAGAGTCAGCCCTGATGGAGAAGTTCCTAACGGACATGCCTGCTCTCTTGGGACCGCAGCTGTCGACTTTATCGGTGGGTCTTGAGCTTCCCCCACTCTCATATGTACGCTGACGAAACCAAGTATAAACACCAGAAGAGGAGCGTTCCCAGTTCCTCTTTGGTAGTTTTTGATATTCGTACAGGGAAGTTCTTTCTAGTTCAGGGGGGTGCTAACACTCAGCCGGATTGGATCAGGCTGGGTGATGCAATTTTGGGCAGAACGGCGCACAGAGACGCGTAACACAGCAGTGAGGCGACGGAAGCGGAGCTTTGTTTGGGAAAGGAACTGAGACTGGTTTAACTGGAGTGGGGGGGATGCAAAACATGGCACTGATACAGGGAAATGCATGATAGATAAAAAAAAAAAAAAGGAGTGGCATTTTGGGGGGGGGGGCGGAACCACAGAGGTGCACTGGGATGGGCCTCCGGTTTGGGGGTGCTTAATGGGTACAGCTGCGGTGTTTCTCAAACCAGTTCTTGGGACCACCAGGTGGTCTATGTTTTTGCTCCCTCCCAGTTCTCTGAGAGGTGGGAGGGAGCAAAAATGTGGACCGTCTAGGGGGTCCCTAAGGACTGGGCATAGGGCACAGGCAAATCGAGCGGGAGTCCCAGTCAAATGACCGCCTGCACAGACAGCTGCCGTGGAATGTAGATGTAGCTGTGGTTGCTTGATGAGTAGGGTTCCAAAAACCTCAGTTAAACACTCACTCAGCCCTGTGTCTCCCTCCACCTGCCAGAGAGGGAGAGGCTGTTGACGTCGGTGACGGCTTATGGCTCCGGTGACCTCAGCGACACGAGTGCGGGCAGCTCCGGGCCGCCGCCGGCGCTGGAAAGGGAGGAGGAGGACCTCCGCCGGAAGCTCAAGTACTTTTTCATGAGCCCATGTGACAAATTCCACGCCAAGGGCCGCAAGCCGGTGAAGCTGGGCTTGCAGCTGCTGAAGATCATCGTGGTCACAGTGCAGGTAACCGGCCGCACGCACAGACATCCGCGCCACTAGGGGGCCTCGCGGCCGTCGAGCCACACCTGCTCTCAAATTATCCCATATCCCACTTAGCTTTACATTCCTTAAGTTATACTAGCCTGAATGTTAATGCATCTTAAATCCGATGTTAATAAAAGTTGTGATTATGCTGATAAAGATGAAGGGATTATTATTTTTGCATAATTGCATAGGGAACGATCCACCACCCATAATACTTCAGTTATAAAGACCACGCTAAGGTCACCTTCATCAACCGACCTTTTTATAAACCTGAAGGTCTGGTAGGTCTGTGGTTTGACGTCATCCTGCTGGCCCCTCTAAAGCCACTTCCATATAATCTGCTGCTGCCGTTTTCTCAGAAACACTTTTTATCCTAATCGCCAAGCTTTAGATAGTTTTTCCTGGATTTGAAGGTAAAGTATATAATCCCATGGTATTGCCTTCAGCATGTGAGCTTGTGTCCTTTACCCCTATTCTGCCTGCTGCCCCGCCATGTTTCTGCTGTTGTGTCATGCTGTGTTTTCCACAAAAACATTTTAAAAATGTCACCCGTGTACCTTGACCGAAGAGGCACGCGGAGATCCCGTCTTCGAATTGAGCTCCCAGCTCGAGCGATGAGGGTAAAGGAGGCCACTTCATAATTTCCGACCCACGTGTCACATTTTATGCTCTTGTCACTAGACCAACAACCTTTGGACGTCTTCGCGCTGTTCCAACTTGCCTTTGAGTTCACGGTGGGAATTTAGCGTCGAAACCCAGTCGCGTGCAACGCGGGGAGGCCGCAGGCGAGCGCTGAGCTGTTTCGCCTCGGCGTCATGCTCTGACCCCCCCGTGCCCATAGCGGCGTGTCGCACACATGCGTCGCCGTAACCGTCTCGCTCTTCCCGCCCCACGTTCTCCTAGCTGGTGCTGTTCGGACTCAGCAACCAGATGGTGGTCACGTTCAAGGAGGAAAACACCATCTCCTTCAAGCACCTCTTCCTGAAGGACTACAGCGAGGACTCCGACGAGTCGCTGGCCGTCTACACCCAGACCGACGTCTACAGCCACATGTTCTACGCTATCGAGCAGGTATTCCACCAGCGCAGAACCATTTCAGGCGCTGCGGGAACTTCGAACATGGGCCATAAACATTACTGCTCAATCTTTACCCTAAGTTCTGGATGTTGAGTATTCTTTTTTTATAAACTCTCCCACTGTATTTATTTCACATCTTTCATCTCCTTTTTGTATTCCTCCACCTATCCTCTGTTATCTCTGGTTTCTGGCCCCTGCGTGGTTCTCATCTCTCCCCCCTTGTTACCCCCCCAGTACCTGGCACTGCCGGAGACCACTGTGGGCCGCTATGCGTACGTATTCAACAAGGAAGTGAACGGAAGCGCCCTTTCCCTGTGTCAGCAGTACTACAAGAAGGGCCACATCGACCCAGCCAACGACACGTTCAGCATCGACCCCCATATCATCACAGGTAACCCCCCCCCCCACACACACAGCTCATTCTCAAAATATCTCAAGCATTTACAACACTGGTGCCCAGCAGCAGTTCTCTGGATCAGTTCCCCTTTTCAGACATATGGACCTTTATCTGCCAACACTGGACATAAAGCAGTACTTTTAAGTGAGTATCCAGTGAGTATTTTTCTCTTTATTTATTTGCCTTCTCCTCCCGCCCCCCCCCTAGACTGTATAGGAATCACCCCCATGTCCAGGCCACTGGCCGAAGTGAGAGCCGACTACAGGAACTTCACACTCAAGTTTCACAAGTATGTCACACAGCGGGGGGGGGGGGGGGCTCCTCTCTCCACCTATCAGTATCGCGTCTGATAGCAGCTATCTGACCCCCCCCACCTGAATGTGCCATGCCCCCCCACTCCTCCCTCCAGGCTGATCAACGTGACCATCCAGTTTCAGCTGAAGGCCATCAACATCCAGACCATCATTAACAACCAGATCCCAGACTGCTACACCTTCTTCATCACCGTGCGTGCCCCCTCCCTGCTGGTGACCTGCCGTCACCCGGGGCCGTGCTTTTCTTTCCGTTTATTTGTTTTTTACCTGCTGGGCATATCTATGATAGCCGCAGAATAACCCGACCGATTTCATCGCGATGGAAGATAACGGCATGTATAGGAATAGCACACACACACACACACACACACGCACACGCCAAACACTTCCCCAGTCATTCTTTCATAATAACATTCCCACATTCCGACTGGTGATTTTAATCTTTGTCTCCCTGTCAGTTCAGTTCCGGGGGGGGGGTCGTTGTGTTTTGTTTTTTTTTTGTGATGTCATGACTGGTTTCTTTTGTAATGTTGTTGCGCTTCCAGATCACCCTAGATAACAAGGCCCACAGTGGCAAAGTGAAGATCAGCCTGGACAACCAGGCTTCCATCCACGAGTGCAAGTCACCCAGCGTGTCTGGGCATGGTGAGGGAGAAAGGGGGCCGTGAGAAGGGCGGGGGGGGGGGGGGGGGGGCATTGCGGCTGCAGCTTGGTGTAAAATCACATGGTCGATGCAAACATCTTCAGTAACTTTTTTGCCTTTCTCCATCCCATTTTCCCATCATGCCTTGCTGAACATCATACAATGCCGCCCCCCCTGCCGCCCCCCCCCTGCCGCCCCCCTCTGCCGCCCCCTCTGCCGCCCCCCCCCCCCCCCCCCGCCGCCCCCTCTGCCGCCCCCCCCCCCCCCTGCCGCCCCCCCCCCCCTGCCGCCCCCCCTGCCGCCCCCTCTGCCGCCCCCCCTGCCGCCCCCTCTGCCGCCCCCTCTGCCGCCCCCTCTGCCGCCCCTCCTGCCGCCCCTCCTGCCGCCCCCCCTGCCGCCCCCCCTGCCGCCCCCTCTGCCGCCCCCTCTGCCGCCCCCTCTGCCTCCCCCCCTGCCTCCCCCCCTGCCTCCCCCCCTGCCACCCCCTCTGCCGCCCCCCCTGCCGCCCCCCCTGCCGCCCCTCCTGCCGCCCCCTCTGCCGCCCTCCTGCCGCCCCTCCTGCCGCCCCTCCTGTCGCCCCTTCTGCCGCCCCCTCTGCCTCCCCCCCTGCCGCCCCCTCTGCCGCCCCCTCTGCCGCCCCCTCTGCCGCCCCCCCTGCCGCCCCCCTGCCGCCCCCTCTGCCGCCCCTTACTCCAGCGGAGACCCACAGTCGGCTGGCGTTCGACCTGTTTGTGGCACTGGTGTGTGTGCTGTCCCTGCTGCTGTGTAGCCGCTCCATCATCAGAGGGATCCTTCTGCAACAGGCAGGGAACCGGGGGTGGGGTAAAGGGGGAGGGGGGTAAAAGGGGAGGGGTAAGAGCAAGGGGGGGGGGGCTATGAAGTTGTCAAAGCAGGCTTAGGGTTTGCATTCAAAATTGTTCTGTCTCTATGGTGCCCTTCAGAAACATTGGGAAATGTGTGTAATTTCTTGGGGGGAGGGGGCAGCATGTTTGTCAACGTGGTTTTCCCACATTGTGAAATACCCCCCCCCCACCTCACCCTGTATAACTTATGACTCATGCCTTCCTATAAATGTCATTTTGTGGAATGATCTTCTCACCAAACGGCACTTCTCGGACGTACCCATACCCGCATAATAACCCCTGCTGATCGGCTCACTCTTTCCTGGGGGGGGGAGTAAAGCATAAACGCGGGGAGCAGAGAATGCTCAGAGCTGTGATTATTCACATTATTCACTGACATTTTCTCTAGGGCTCAGTAAAGCCAGTTTTCCAAACCTCATGTTTAACAACAACACTACCTCTCTGGTAACTGGTTCAGGACTAGAAAAGTGGCCATTAGTGTCTACAATTAAACGCCTGTTAAAGTCTCTTCAAACTATGCAAAACGCTTCACAGATTAAATGTAAAATCTGTTACTGCAGGGAGGGGGTATATGATACTGGGTGCAACTAACTGTACTCACAGACAAAATGCAGTTTATAGCAGGGTTTCTCAACCCGGTCCTCGGGGACCACCAGACGGTCCATGTTTTTGCTCTCTCCCAATTCCCTGCCAATTGGGAGAGAGCAAAAACGTGGACCGTCTGGTGGTCCCCGAGGACCGGGTTGAGAAACCTTGGTTTATAGCACATGCACCATCCGCCTGTGTGTGGGTTTGTCTGTGTTGACGTGCCGGTGAACTTTAGTTCGGTTATTCAGTTGCCTGCTTATGCAAGTCAGCAGTTCGGGGGGGATTCCTGTTCAGCAAAAAGCTGACTGCTGTTTATCAGATGCGCAGTGGTGGGGAAGGGTTTAAAATTATATGCAGTCTACATACCAGTCCCGATTTGAGTTTTCTGCAACAGCATGTTTTGTTTTGTTTTTTGAGCGCGGCCATATTGTAATGCACATGTTTACAGAGATCAGTGACGAAGAGACCGTCCTGCAGAGTCAGCGATGCGTGCTCTCACGTCGTCACTGAATGCGAGAGGAAAGCAGGGATGCCTGGGGGGGGGGGGACAAGCGCTGAAATGCAATTGGCAGCCTTCATGAACACATGGCTCACAGATATGTGACTCAGTTTAGAAAACAGAAGCAGCCAGATTTAGTGTAAATCTGGCTCCCTGGCAGTTTTCTGGAGCTTCTCATTTGTGGTGCTACAGTCCCATTTAGGCTAATTAACAGAAGAAAGTTCTCATGCTTTTCTGTGTGCTGAGCCACGCGTGAACCTGTCCCTCTCGCCCTCCGCAGGAGTTCGTGCACTTCTTCAAAGTCAACCTCAGCCGCGGCGTGTGCTGGTCCGACAGGATGGAGTTCATCAACGGCTGGTACATCCTCCTCATCGTCAGCGACGTCCTCACCATCACCGGCAGCTTCATAAAGATCGGCATCGACGCTAAGGTCTGTGTCACCGGGGGCCGGATTCTGCAGGGGAGTCCCAATGTCGCGTGACGTCCCTTCCTGACGGCGCCGTTTCTTCCCCAAAGACCATATCGGCTTATGACGTGTGTGGAATCCTGCTGGGCACCTCCACCCTGCTGGTGTGGGTGGGAGTCATCCGCTACCTCACCTTCTTCCAGAAATATAACGTGAGTAACATACACAGACATCCGTCTGAAACACCTTTGCACTTCTGCTGCCCACAATTTGAACCGGAGGAGCGATTCTTACTGAAAGATCTCGCGTGTTCTTCCCCAGATCCTGATCGTGACGCTGCGCGCTGCCTTCCCCAATGTCATCCGCTTCTGCTGCTGTGTGGCTGTCATCTACCTGGGTTACTGTTTCTGTGGCTGGATCGTCCTGGGGCCCTACCACGTCAAGGTAGGCGAGGCCCCCTGCAGGCCTACGGGATACACTGCACCTGACACTGGGACATAACAGAGGCTCTGCACCCTTGAGCAGGGGTCTCACACTCGACTCAGGGGGTTAGCCTCAGTTGGGCCACTTGAGTTTTTTTTGTAGCTGAAACGAAAAAAATATATACGTATAATCGGCTAAACCTCTGGCGATGGTAAATTTTTCGAGTTTAGTGCTGCTAATTAGCGGAATAATGTTACACTGTTAAATTCTTTGTGTGTCAGTCGACAGACAGGAAATTATGAGACCCCTGCTCTTTAGAGCTCTCAGTCCAAGAGTAATGCTGCGTTCCACTTACCTCGGAGGTCAGAACTCTGAACTGGAAATGATGTCACACATGAGTTAACAGTGTTCCAGTACTCAAAGTTGGAAAGCCATTTATCAGTACCAGGGAGCAGGATTTCTTGCTTACCTGGATAACTTGTCGGATTTAATCTACCCCAGTTTAAATGGCCTTTATCTCTGTTCATTTACATTTAGCCCAGACTACTTTAAATCCGATAAGATGTCTGCTTAAGCAAGAAGTCCTGCTTAATGAAACTGGTCCCAGTTCTATCCCAGGTGATTGTTAGCTATTGTTAGCAATATCAGTGGATAACAACATATTATGCAGTATTTTGCGTAGCAACAAGTCCACAGATAGCGGCTAGACAGCACTGTGTGTACAATCGATTTAATGAGCCACAAATAAGATGAAAGTTCTAATAAACTGCATAAAACTACAGCTTTAACTTCGGTTGATGAAGGGCGCAGCCATCTTCAATTCTGAGCTCAGGGTTGTGTCCGTTCCTTTGAGTTCACGAGTTGGAATTCCGACTTCAGAGGGCGCTCCAGTTGAAATTTCCGACTATGAACTCGGAATTTACGAGTTCAAATAGAGCGCAGCATTAGTTACATTTACAGCATTTAGCAGACACTCTTTTCCAGAGCGACTTACAACAGTGCTTTTGTAGTCCATGACTGTTCTTCGATCTATAAAGACCTAAAATCAACAACTGTCATTAAAACCAAGTTACCACTAAGTACAGTTCTCTGGGAAATGAGCTCAAAATAACCTGAAAGAACAGAGGCCAATCAATCAACTTCTCGGTGCATTTCAGTAACCAACTTTAGTGGCTGCAATGATGTCTGGTGAGTGAAGGATGACTGGACCTTCGTCTGGTACTAATATCCATCCTCTCCACAGTTCCGCTCGCTCTCCATGGTTTCCGAGTGCCTGTTCTCGCTGATCAACGGCGACGACATGTTCGTGACCTTCGCTGAGATGCAGGACAGCAGCACGCTGGTGTGGGTCTTCAGCCAGGTCTACCTCTATACCTTCATCTCCCTCTTCATCTACATGGTGCTGTCGCTTTTCATCGCGCTCATCACCGGGGCCTACGAAACCATTAAGGTACGGCGCCGGGAGTGGACTGGAAGTGGAATAATGAGAGTCAAGAACCAAACGTGGAACCATGAAGGCAAAATGTTGTTGTGCTCAAGCCTTTGTTTGGGACGTAAGAGGTCTTTGAAGGCTCAGCAGCATGTTTACATACTTCAGAAGCTCATCTAAGTCTCTAAATAATGGCGTGTTTTGAATACAGTCACGCATGAATATGATGCAGGAAATGGCATTGAGGTTGAATTGTAATCCAGCAAATTCTGGTTCAAGTAGCAGGTCATTGCTCCATTGAGTAATCTTGAACTGAAACTGTAGGTTGCTTGGTTAGAAAATGTCACTCGCAACTAGATATAAACAAGCTGTGAACCTGATCCAATTGCAGCTAAATTATTGTAATATACAGGTTGTCAACTTACTACCGCAGTCGGTTCTGATTGGCCGGTCATCAGTCGATTTGGTAGCAAGTCGGCCCTTTATTTTATATGCAAAAATTTTCACATATTTGCGATCCCGGTACGGTCGTAAGGTCAATCAGTCATAAGTCGCATCGATCGTAAGTCGACGTCGACCTGGAAATGTTTGTCACCAGACTGATACTGCAGTATTCAGATAAACCCTTATTAAAACGTCTTCTTTCATAATGATTTAGATAGATAATTAAGGTGAGAGGAATGGAGAGACCATCAATTTTTTTTCTATTCACAGCACCAAACCCAGGAGCCAATACACATCACAGACCTGCATGCCTTCATAGCGGAGTGTACAGACACTCCCACTTCTGGAAAGTTCCGCGGCCTTGACGCCTCCCCCTGCTCATTCTTCTGTTGCTGTGACAGGTGCGAGAAAGATTTGTTTGGGGAGTTGTTAGGTGAGGGCTGCTGGTTTGTGCTTCTTGAATTGTCCAGGTATGGCTGCTTTTCGATGTTATCGCCACTGTCTCGCCATGTTGCTATTAATATAATTGCTCTGTGCTTTCTAGAACCACAACTTATGAAGACGTCCTGTTGGTGAACTAACCCCCTCTTCTGGCAGCACTGGGTTATTACATCCCGATTTTCTTCGGCCGCCTAGCCGGAAGACAAGACAGCAAGCAGTGGGTTTACTTATACATGCCGGTTTGGTTTACCTGCCACCATAGAAGCATCTGGCCAATGAGATGTGACCAATGATCGAGCCGAATGTCACAGAACCACCATATTGTCCCTCATTATTCCTCCAGTCCTTCCCAGCTACATAAAGAAGCTCCCAATTGGCATTTTACAAAACGGTATAAATTTCAAAGCTGCAATAGCACATTTGATACAAATGAATAATTAACCAGTATGGTAACAGTTACGCACAGTAGAATTATTATTCATTTTTTGCTAAGTATTATGACAGGTAGACATACACTGTGTCGGACTGAATCCAAGCTGTCGATGACTGTAACTTATACATTTACAATAGTGTATATTTCCTTCCAACACACCGACCAAGTAGTGCTGGAACTGCGAAGACTGTCGTAGATTTCTGAAAAACGTTCCTTCCTATTCTTATCCAGTCATTTTGTTTTTAAGTGCGTTACCGATTGCTTTCGGACAGGGAAAACGTAATGCGTGTCCTCTGCTGTAGAGATCGGACGTGTCCACGCTGTCCCCCCGCCACCATGTTGCACCAGATGTCCTTGTTTGCAGCTGGTATTAGTTAAATGGGGGAGAAGCAGGAGCTTTTGCTGCCTCTTACTGAGCAGAAAAAAGAAAACACAGGAGCACAATCCATGTGTCTGCTGCCCCCCTGTGGCCTGTTATGGAATTATGATGTTTATATTGTTTTTTTGCAAGCTTCTGCAAGGCAGTCTGTAGGTTCTAGTGGGGATTGGGGTGTGTCAGTAGCTAACAGGCATGTCTGCACAAAGCGGCAGTCCGCCATCTCTCTCCCCAAATGCAGTATTTAATGGGCCAAGCTAATTCACCTGACCTCAATATTTAAATGTGCAGGGGACATTTAGAGTAAACGAAAATGCCTTATTTTTCTGTTTAATTCTCTCTAAATATCAGTTAAGGGGCAGAAATTGGTTGCATTAAATGAATTTGAAGGAGGAGGATTAGTTTGCTAAGAAGCATGATTCGGCACCGAGGAGGAAGATTTGCCGAAGGTTAAATCTGTGATTCCTGTGTTTTCTTGCAGTTCTCTTAAATTTGAGCTATTTATGTATATGAGCAATGATCGAATCAAACGTTTTTAAGTGTCTTATTTATTGTTTTTTATTATTATTATATTTTGAAACAAACGCACAAAACCAGAAGGGCATCCCCCCTGCGGATTAACGCACGGGGGCGGCCTGCTCAGCGTACTGAAAACCCTGTATTGCTTGCACGCTCCAGCCCACACTGGTCGGTAATTCAAGTGCAATAGCCTCCAAGCTCAACAGAGGGCGCTGGCAGACGCTGGTGCAGCTCGGCCAGTCCTGTCATACACTGTCGGGTACAGTTGTGTGGAACCGTTTCTTTTCCTTTTCTGGATAACTGGGACTAACCAGGGTAACATGAATTTTAATTGTAATATATGTAAATATAAATGAGTGCAATGCCTGCTAAAGGAAAAGGATGATTTACCTCAGTTTTAAGTGTGAATCATTTTTATATGTACAGAGAGTGCTGACCGCCGAGGATTCCGGGACGAGGGTGGGGCGGGTGGATTCCTGTTCAGCCTCCTTTTATTATCCTGACTCTCCAATTAAAATGCTGGCAAACCTCTCCCACGTCTGTGTTTCGTGTTTTTGTGGGACATGGTGGGTGGCTTGTTTTCGGGCATCTGGCTGGATCCTTGCGGTTGATGTGGAAGCTTAGTTTGGCGTTCTGGACGTTTTAGGGGTTTTGCTGAAACTGCACATCCAAAAAGTCCCCCGACAAGGCGTAAAGAGATTTTCCCCTAGGGGATTAATAAAGTATCTATTATTTATATTATTGTTGTTATCTATGTTATTCAAGAAAGTGTCCGTGATTTTCAGACTTCATTGTTTATTGCGTTAACAGGTTGTGTATCTTTATACCTGTTTTATTCTACATAGTTATGCATAGTCATGCACTATTTTGCAGTTTCGCTTTAGATGCCAAACTGCATTTCGTTGTCTGACTGCTTGTTTGCGTAATAACACAATTGAATCTAATCTAACCTAACATCTAATCATGTATGAAATTCACCAACCATGAGTTGCAATTACATTCAGTGACCAGCAGATGGAGTAAAAAATAAAAACCTTGAGCGCTTGCTCATTTGCAGTTTTCATTGATGTGTCAGGTGGAAAACTGGGGGAATGAGCAACAATTTATTTATGGCAGGTTTGAAAAGAGTATGATTTTTTTTTTTTTTTTTTAAACTGATTATAAGGTAATGTTTTAATTCAAAAGCCAGCCGAAGTAGTGTGTATGGGCCTATTCTTCCAGACAAAAGACGGTTGATCTCAACTATAGATAAATGAGAAAACAGCCCGTGAAAATACCATAACAGGCATGTCAGCGGGAGGTCAAATGTCATGCAGACTAGCGTTGGAACACCGGGACAAAGTGGAGGAAGAAATATCGATCGACAGTAATTAACTTTAGTGTGACTTGTTTGAGTCAGGTTTGACAGGAACGCTGTGTGGAGGTGCTCCTATCCACCGCCCTTAATACGATTATACATAATTTACAGGAAGGAGCCAGAGGCAAAGGCAATCAAATGAGCCCAGCACGTACCCTGACCGGGCTGATCATGCTCAGGTTTCAGAACAAAGGCGTCCCAGACAAAGCGGACTGCGCTGCTGTGGGTTTCGGAGCAGCCTGCACACGCCGTCAGATAAAAATATCAGCCTATAGCCTATATGGGTCACTGTCTACCTTGGTGCACGCTGAGCTCAAAGTGCAAGATCATTTCACGATTGCACTATAAAGCGTGTGAGCCAAGGTAATGCTTTCGGTGAGCATAACTGCAGTGTACAACTCATAAAATACTAGCAGGTAAAGGCGGAACATTGTATCCCTCCTGTCTGGGCTAACTTTCCTATTTTAATGACGTGGGGCTGTGGTTTGCCTCAGACACGGGTGAATATCGTTGGGTTACGTGATAACCCTTGACTTCTTATGCTCAAACCAGATTAATAATAAATATATATATATAATAACAAAGAAAAAATAAAGGACTGAGAGCTGGCCAGTCCCTTCCTGTCTCTGCTGGCACACCATTTGTCAATAAAATTTCCTCTCATTGTTGCCACTCAGAATTATCATGTTGATGCCAGAACCTGCTGCCACAATGTCACAGACAGCCTGTCGTGTAGTGTTCTCCTTTGTCCGCTGATTTTTTTTAAGAGATTAAAAGAGGCTCTATACAGACCATCTTGTATGCCTTTCAGCAGGAGCGGGGACGAGTTTCGTTACTCAGCCCTGGCAGCTGTTTGATAGGTGAATTCAGATCACGTGCCAGTAACAGCATCCCTAAAGCAACCAACGTCTGAATTAGAGCAGAAAAAAAATATTAGTGTCCCATGTGACCCTCAGCATCGCTCCCTTTGCAGTCCCCCTACTGATTTAATTGTCACCCCCTTTTGTTTCGCTGAAACATTCCAGCAGAACCCCAGGACACCTTCTGGAAGTCCTGCCTGCACCCCTATGACACATTCAGGTCATGGAGCACTGCGTACCCAAATCTCCGGACTCTATACATCTGCTGGAAAAGGGCTGCTGGTTTATGGAAGTTCTCCTGAGGTGAAGGTGGCTGTTTCGGCAATCTAGATGACCCAGGTTAGACGTGGACATAAGAGGAAAAAAACTGGAAATACTGTATCAAGCACTTCCAGTACAAGACAAGGACGATCCCATAGTCTTATAAATGCCATGCCAGACCCCTGCTTTGCAATAGATTGTGCCACTAGTGAAGGAGGTCATTGTGTTGCTGGTTAATCATTGCAGGTCTGAAGATAATTTACAAATCAGGGTGCAGTACTAAAACACTGCTGTAAAATACAGTTGCGGATAAGCCATAGATAATGTACAGTGTTTGCCCCAGACTGCAAACCTGGATAAGGAATCAATACAACTGACTATCAACTGACAATCTGATATTGTCACAATGTAAATGGGAATGAGGGACAATGCAGTCCACGGAGGGAGACAGCACGTGGGTACATGATTCTAAGTAATATTCCTAAAAATGGGAGATTATCTCCCTGAATAGAAATGATAATTTCGCCAGCACACTAAGAATGAGGCCACGTGAATATGCTGCCACCCCAATCTCACCCTTATGTCCCCCCCCCAACCTTACGTTCGCACGCGCAGAACAACGCGCTGATGTGGGTTTTATTGAGTCATCGGGCTCTTTGTCTACTACCCGAATCAGTCTACTCCATCTTTTCATGAACAGCATGGGACAGTAAGGGAAAAAAAATTAAAAACTGAACAATCCTGATCATGAATTGTAAAGTGAAAGAAAATATATGTCCCCCAAAATATACTATCCTCTTTTAACCGTGTAATTGTTAATAAATAGCATGCAAGCAATAAAAACATATATTAACTCTACACTGATTTTCACGCCTTCCGGACTCTTTCGCGGAGTAGTACCATCTTAATGCATAGCCTGCCCACTGAAACTATTCATTAGCTGAAGATTGTGGTTAAGCCTGTTACTGGGAGACATGGGAGCGCTTTTAATATGCTTCGGTCGGGTGGTAGGACATAAGTTTCGGGAGAGGAAGGGTGGTGGCGCAAGTGAAAGGCGGAGGCGGGGTAGCTCGGACAATTACATCACCCTCTTTTAAATAAATCTCGGCCCTCGCTGCGATTGGTGGACGAATGAAGAAATTGGGAGTTTTTTCTGTCTTTCTGTTCTTTCAATCTCATGCCCGCGCCGTGCTGCTCGTCCCCGGGCGCTTCTCGCTGAAACGAGCCGAGTGTCCGGATGAAAGGGCGCAGATCGGCGCTGCGGCGGCTGCTTAAGTATTACTGCGGCTGCTTAAGTATTACTGCGGCGGTCTGACGCCAGAACCGGCCCGGTAAACTCGCTTCTTGGCAGCTTTACATTAAAATAGGGGGGAAAGGGGGATATACATTTCGTCCTTTATTGTTTTTTTTTGGATCATCCTTCGCAAGGGAAAGAAAGCGGTTTCATCCGAGCTTCATTGTAACAGAATCCAAGACGGTAAGGCGATTTTGTGAAAATGCAATTCTGTATGCCATCGACTTAAAATTTAGCCGAAATGATTAGGTCCTCTTGCTTATTTGAGTAGCATGTGTGTTAAGTTGTTATCCAGGCAACAAGCTACAGGTCAGTATTTGATTCTGGGTACCGCTCAGTCAGTATTGCAACGTGGCTGATGCTTGCTGTCCTTCTGGATAAAGGAGCCGCGGGTTTCATGCGTATCGGATAAAAGCAGCTCCGTCATGTCGCTTCATCCCTACGGGGCCCCGTAGCGTCTTTCTGCAGGTACCAAACGGCGTAATGAGAAATAAGGTTCAGGTTTATGCTGAGCTATTGCATGTGTGCACTGTTCCTCCATATCGCTGTAATTACTTAAACTCCTGCCTGAATCATCGGCCAAGTATAGAGGATTTTTATTATTTTTCCAACTACGACGTAATCCTATACTAGCTAACTTTGTTAGCCATTTAGTCCACCGGATGGTTTTGGAGATTTCGAATATGCGTTTGGCATGGCTTTGCGGGGTAGGTACAGGTATCGGGCTCCCCTTTATCAGTACCAGCATGGCCATGTCCTGGGGAGCCGGATAATGGGGCGGTGGCTCCGTCCTGTCCGAGGACACAGCGTTGGAAAACGCCTTTACCCGCTCGAAAGCTTCAGCCATAACTCGCCGGCATCAGTGGAGGTTAAATAACGTGTTGCTTTCCTTTGCACGGCTGCTTTTGATCTTCATTACTTTCGTATGTTTCATCGTGTTGGCGGCTCCCATTGTTCCCGGGAAGGCCCTTGGTAAATAGCGGACTCCATTCCCGGTTGGCTAGATGCATAATTTACTCGCCACAATATTGCATTAAACCTTATATAAAAATGCTATCATGACTTGTTTGGGTCGTATGTTTGAATTCATGTGAATTTTTTTAACAATACATTCTCAGCGACACATTCATTTTTTTTGCCAAACCCTTAAAGCTGTATAGTGATGTGTGTTTTCAGGTGTAATATTGAGCCGGTTATTAAGCTGTCGGTGGGAATCGACATTGAGTGATTTATCGCCTCATATTGTATGGCATGAAAGCGCGTCATGTGTTTCTGTGGAATATTTGGGGATTGATTGCATTGTACTATATATCTAGTTACCACAGTTCGGATACCTAATGTTTATATTTGCGGAGGGTGCAATGGCAAGTCCTTAATGCACGTAAAACCGAACGTGCATCAATAAATCCATGGCAGTCATTTTCGTCCTGCTCTTAGAATGAATGCGGTTTGGCTTATTACTGGGCGACTGTTATTACTGGAATGGCCGGTTTTTACGACGCGGCCGTTAATACCTGTAAGCTTTCCGGGGCAGGTGGAGTTAAGCGGCCCCTGGAGAGAGATCTGCGATCGTCAGGATCTTGCACCTCATGTCTCCAGATCCATAGATTACAATATGTCGTGCCTGGCCATCAACACATCTGTTTACATTCCTGCACGGAGGCATAATGTCGTACACAAAACGGCGGTCTGTGCCTCTTCATGCGCGGCGGCGCGGATGCGGGCGCGGCCGCTGGAAGCTGCTTTCGTCCGCCTATGGTGCCTGGTGTGAGATGCACTTTACAGTCTGGCCAGTGTGTGCATCCGGAATTTTAAATCCCTAAGTCATCTTGTGAATCCCTTACAAGGGAGACTGACTTTTTCGCACTTTTCCATTGGGCACCGCGGGGCTGGGAGTTCGTCATGGAGGTTCTGAAGTCACTTATTTTGGTGGTGGCTGCTGTTGCAGTTGTCCCGATCGTCATCTGCGTGTGACCTTGTTGCTGGCCCTGCTCTTAGGGGGCAGTGGCTGCTGCCTCTTCATCCAATAGACTTAGAAGTGCTTGGAATCTCCTCCCCGCTCTCAGCGGCTGGCTGTGTGCAGAGGCCGCTGTAGATGCGGTGAGCTCATTTTGCCTGTCGGCTGGCGCCTGGTTCTCGGTGCTGCCATAACTACTGTGCTTCTCCATCCGGGTTAATGGCACGTGTGAGATGTTGATTGGCAGTGTTGGGGAAAGTTACTTTTAAATGTAATATATTACAATACTGAGTTACTCCCCCCAAAAAGTAACTAATTGCATTACTTAGTTACTTTTTATGGAAAGTAATGCGTTATATTACTTTTGAGTTACTTTTGCGTTACTTATTTCTTACCTGGCTAAAGCTTTTTGTTGTTCAGGCCTTAGAATTATTATTTCATTTTCTTTTAAAAACACATATATAGAATAATAATATAGAATTATATAATATTCTCAGAACTTTCAGAGCTATGCATGCCATTTAAAAAAATCTCTTAACATTAATTATTGAAAGTTGAAAATGAATGTGTTTGTTAAGTTTTTATTTTTATTTTGGTAGGCTATGGCCTACATAAAGTAAATTCACTGTCCAATGAGATAATAAAGAGTGCAATATAGGCTAGATAATTGCCATTGTGAAATAAGTTATATTAGGGCAAAAGACAGATCTTAAACATTTAAAATGTTTAATAACTTTTTAGAGAACAATGAAATTGTACTACTCAAGTGATCTGAATTCCTTAGTTCAATTTTTATCAGATTATTCAAGTCAGCCTATGTGTTTCTATGATGCTTCAAAAACATTATTTCTCTGTTCACGCTCCACTTCATCTGCCAATGAATTCAACGATCTTATCAGATCTCCAGCCGCCATGTTTCAAACGATCTAAACGTAACGCGCTTCCGCCAATCCCCGCCTTGACGCAATGATTGCCGTAGGGTGGGCGTGGTCAGCTCGGAATGCATTTTCAAAGCAGCACTGAGTGCGTGATTCTACGTGACTACGTTCGTTTTAATTAAATATTTTTTTAAGCAAATTAATTAAAATAGAAAAGTAACTCGCGCTACTTTTTAAAAAAAGTAACTTAAATATTGATGTGTAAATTTATAAAGTAATGCGTTATATTACTTGTTACTTAAGAAAAGTAATATTATTACGTAACGCACGTTACTTGTAACGCGTTACCCCCAACACTGTTGATTGGTACTGTTAGTTGCAGGTGGTCTCGTCATACCTGCGTTGCCTTATAGGAACCATGGATGGACATTTCTGTGTGGACTCTTACCTAGAGGTTTTCCAAGTCTATTGTTACTGGACTACTAGACAGCGCTAACATGCACTATATTGTACCAGCTGTGTTTTCACTTGGTTTGAAGGTCCCTTCACCTCTTGTCTGCTTTCTAACCTCCTTCACTTCTGTTCATATACATACACTGTATGTGCACGCCCTCTAAATTAGGGGAATTGGCTAATTAAACCACACCCATTTCTGAGACAGGTGTATAGAAGGTATTCATGCAATCTTTTGCATCAGACTGCGTTGGTGAGTTTCAGAGTGGCGCCGAATTTCCCACAAGCCAGTTTACCACCTTTCTGCCTTGCTGCAGCTGTCCTGGTGCACTGCTGGTGACGTGATTGTGAGCAGGTTCAGTAGTGAATTGGTCGGCCACACAAGCTCGCAGAAAGGGACCTGATAACCCAACATCAGTACCCAACCTGAACGTCAGCACGTGCCCACCAGCAATGTTCTAACTAATGGAAAACCTTTCTAGGAGTGTTGGCTGTTATAGCAGCAGTTGGCCAACTTAACACCCTTGTCTGCAGAATGACTTGCTGGACAAGCTGGTGCCCACATAGTTTTGGTCAAATATTGCAGATTCCATCTTAACGATGTGTTCAGGGAAGGAGTTCTGGGCCTGATAAGTCTCTATCTGAGCTTTTCTGCCTGACCTGTTTGCTCAGTACCCAGGAAATTGATCTGCTTTGGGAGAAGTCACTGTTCCTATTGATTTTTCTCTGTGGGCCTGTTTTGTGTAAGCTGGGTGTGTTTTGCCTCCCAGATGATGTCAGCTGTCTCCTTCCACGCCCAGTATGATGTCACCGGTCTCTCTCGCTTTTTAATTCCTATATCCCAGCTGATAGCTCTTCACATAACTGGTTGAGCCTGTACTGCCCACAGGCTTGGCCTAATCGACGCCTCTTTCTGGTGCCACCGGAGGCTCCTGGAATTTCGTGCCTCTTGGCTGTTTCTGTGTTTGTACCCGTTGTTTTCATTTCCAGCTGTTGATCACGTCATGTGGGCTGATACTGTATCAGCTGCTGAAACTCTTTAGTGTCCCCAGGACACAAATTAGCTGGGAAGACTTCTGTTTACTGCAGAAGTGCCAAGGCGAGGCCAAAAGGCTCCGTTAGGTTCGTTGGGATCGTTTGGTGCCACCCTATAATGCGTAACGTTGAGTTTTTATTACTTTGACCTTTGGATGAAGATTGACAGCTGATTGAGGAAACTCGATGTACTAGTATTGTAGCAGAATTGTGGTTTGCCGACCCGCTGTTTGCCTGTCAGCAGTAACACTTAGATGTCATCAGTATTGAAGTTGACTTGTGATGGGGTCTCTTGTCTACTTAGCTGTCTGCTAGAATTAATCTCCTTTTCTTCTCCTGCTCTCCCCACGCCAGCAAGTTTTGTTCTCGTGTTGAAGGCACCACAGGAAAACATCCATTGTGCTGTTGATTAGGTTTTTGATGGTTACACAAGGTCTAAAAAAAGGGTCCCTCTGCTGAATGACGGACGAGAGCATCGCCTTTGTGAATATCTACTATGTGTCCCATGCAGGAGTCAACGTCCATTTGCGTGGTGGTGGTGGTGGGGGGGGGGGGGTTACTGTATCAAGGCTTAGCTTTGAAAACCTCTCGCAGGCAGTTTTTGTAGTAGTTACAAAATAATATTGGGTTATACGTCAGCGGCTGTGAGAGAATGTCGACCTTTTCACCCTGTCCCCCCTCCGCTGTGTCCCGAGAGGAATCCGGTAGAGCGGACCAGCGCCGCATGGCGCTGTTTTTGTTATTTGTGCCGGAATGGGTGGTTTCCTGCGTGGAGTGGAGGGTGTTGAGGCGAGATCGCGGTCTTAATGGCACCCCTGGGGTGGGGTCTTCCAGCCTGCCCGCTGAGATGCCAGGGGTGCTGCGGTTTGTCGTGGTGGAGATCCTCCTGCAGTTCTCTCCCAGGTGAGAATGGACCAAAGTGTCTTCATAGGTTCAGGGTGAAGGAAAGACGGTGCAAGGCGGTGGTAACCAGGGGGTGTAGCAGCTCTTCTGTGCTATTTTGTGCATAAAGTATATTGTCCTTGCTGCGACCCCCTGAGGGATTTTTCTAGTAGCACAACATCACTGGAAGATCGAGAGTCTCTGTGACTGAACTTGGTCCATTGAGAGTCTCAAATTATGCTGAGATGATTATGTGTCTGTCCTGCAGCTGAAAGCCTGGATAAGGCTTCAGTGCAAACTAGATTAGAAAAGAACTGTGAGGGGGGGGGGGGGGGATACTGATTTAATGCCACAGAGCCACGTGTTCTGCTAGAAAGCCACCGTTTCCCGTGAACCGTGAGGTTGTTCTGTCCATAATGTTTAGCGGCTTTACCTATGAGGTTTGAAGGGGCTTGAGGACCTCTGCAGTGACTCGAGGCGTTGGATGAAGAGATGTTGATGTGAAGCAGAGAACAGTGGTTATGTACAAGCTTACCATGGAGACGACGGGACACATCAGCCCGGCCCTTGGCGTCCTGCAGTGCGGTTTGTGTTTGGAGTTTCCATGCCAGTTAGCTAATAGCTGGTTTGCCCCAGCTGTCCATACTGATGTCGTCGTCTGGACGTGAGCCTTTCAATGTTTGTCTGTAGTCTGAGGAAAGCTCTGTCTGTTTTTTTTTTTTTTTTGAGTAGGAGATTCTGGCTTCTGATTTCTTGTGCTCTTTCTGTCTCTCGCCCCCCCCCCGTTTACAGCCTAGTCTGGGGGTGATGCAGCACAAAGCAGCAGTACTGCCTTGTATGGTCACATCTCCTCGCTACGCCCGCAACCCATCTTCCCCCCCCCCCCTCCCAAACAGTTCATTCACCTCCTCCTCTCCCTCCTAACTCTCCCACAGCAGCAGCTGTGTCGTCTCCCCCCCCATTTGAGGGCCTTTTGAGGAAAACACTCAGCGATATGTGTTTTCCTGACCTCAAGAGACTGACGGGGGGTGGGACTGCATAGTCATAATGTTAATGGGCAGGGGGGGTATGAATCTGAGGTTGGTTGCACAGAGACCCTGGGTATGTGGATACTAGCCTTTTACACACATTGTACCCCTCTGGGGTACAGGGTTCCCTGAGGTATTAGGCTGGGTCTGTATGCATCTTCCTGGTTGCAGTGCTGCTATTCCCGCACTGTACCTGTGGCTGCAAAATGGCAGCAGCAACTGCACTGAAGGGTGTGAGGGCAGCCAGTGAAAGGTGCATGATGCCCTTTTGGTGAGCCGTCCCGTGCTCCTCATTTTATTTATTTTCTTTTGGGGGGGCTTGTGTCTCTGGGTTGTCTGGGTGGGCCTTGCTCATTGTCTGCAGTGCCCAGTGGCACAGGTGACAGTGATGAGCCTCTCCCAGTTTGTTGCTTTGCAGTTGCCTTCCTGGCCCCTGCCTTTAGGGGAGGGGGGGTTGCACGCACGCTCGCTGTAAACTGAGCCTGGCACTGGCCCACCCTCCCCCGCCCCGTGTTCAGCCCCTTGAACTAACTCGTTGCCAGTAGATCACAGCACTGATAACCCCTGTGTGACTTCAGGAGGTTGTGACCCATTTTCCTGCGACTGGAGATCGGCTTGGATGAAGCCATCGCTGGCTCTCCCGTCTGATCTTCACGATTTTGGCGATTCCCAGACTGCCTGGGAGAGGGGGGGGGTTCCTGCCCATCTGGACACCTTTCCGTCTGTCTGTAAACACGCATCAGCTGTGTGGTTCCTAGACGGTCAGTGTCAGGTGTTGGTTCTGTGGCCGCCTGCAGAAGCAGTTTGGTCTGAGATCAGCTCTTGCCACTTCCTGGCGACCAGCTGGCGGTTTTAATGTTGACGGGCTTTTTGTTTGAATCGAGTGCCGTGAGCCGTGGGTTCTGGCGCTGTCGTTGTTCAGAGCCGCTGCTCCGCCGGGCCTCTTAGCATTTTCTCATCGGGGTGAGGAAGATGGTGGAATTCCTCTTTTTACTGAAAGAAGTTGTCTGGTTCAAATCTGTTTCCCTTTTATGGAATGAGCTGACAGCCTGTTCTGATGGGACTGTAATGAAGCGTCGCAAGAAGCAAAGAGATTCAACTACATAAATACCAAGATGTTCAGAACCTCTCCTGCACTGTTTACTGACTGTCCAAGCAGCGTTTGTGCTAATATCAGCTCTTCAGTCATTTTAATTTTGCAAGGATTCCCCCCCACACACACATCTTTGAAATTCTCTCTCTCCCCCCGCATCAGCACAGTGTGTACAACATGTTGGGTTGTCAAGACCTCTGTGGTGGCTTCTGGGAACAAAGCTCCTACCCGAAGTAGCAGAAATAATTCATGAGCGCGCTCTAACGGAATGGCAGTTTCAGGCCAGTCTGAATGTTAGCAGCGCCTGGAACGCGGGTTATTTATTTCTGTACATTGTCGCAGTCTGCAGTTTCGGGGGGGGGGGCGACGTAAGCCGCTACGTTGACAGGATGCCACAGGAATGTGGTGGGCGTGTGGATCAACGGTCTCACGTGCCACCGGGTGTCCAACAGACGGAACCTGGAACTGGTCCCCCCCCCCCCTAAGGGATTATTTCAGATCTGAGTTCAAATGCGGAGCTGATTTGCTTTCCTGTTGGATTTGCCTGCTGTACACATTTGAGATCCTCCTTTATCTGTGTGTGGTTTGTCTCCTGTCTGAGTAACATGTGCGTGCGGGAAAACCGATTCTATAGCAGTGATTTGCGTGTGAAGCCGGCTGCCTGCATTCTGCTGGTTTGATGTTTTAATTTTAGAATTTTCAGGGAACTATGAAATGTAATTAATTTTTCTACCTTTTTGGCCTTGGCGGCGAAGCCTTTCACACGCGCTTGTCGCCGTGCCCTGGGGTGGCCGCTTCAGGTGCTGACGTGGGTGTGGACTTGTCCAGCTTACGGGTGATGGAGCCTTGAGAAGAGGGGGGGGGGAGCTGGGTTCCTTTTGGTTTATGTAAAAGTAAAGGTGCCTGGAGCACTGAGAGAGGAGGAGTGGCCCTTCTTCCTGATACACGAGTGGGAAACGCAGCCCGTTTTTGAATTTGAAAGGGCTGCTGGGGTGGGGGTGGGCGTGGGGGGGTTTATCTTTTACTAGGCGTATACCAACTTAACCGGTTTGTCAGGCCCTCTGCAGCTGGTCCATTTGTACACAGTGCGTCTTTGTGAGGCCGACCCGCCAGACAGAACACCCCCCCCACCCAACGATTCTCACAAATATCCCAAAGTTCGGAAACCCCCTGGTCTCCATTTCCGGTGGTGATGTCACCGTGAAGTCGACCTGCAGGCCAGTCAGGGCTGGCGGGTCGACGAGCCGGGATCTGCTTGCGGGTCAGTGTGGCGCTGTGTTCCGGCGCCGGATCGGGCCCCATTTACCGCGGCCCTCTCCCTTGGCTGCCCTTGTTTGTTCAGCCCACAGAATGGCTCAGCTGCTCGGACCATCTGCATGACTGACTGGGAACAGAACTTGGAGGGGGGGGGGGGGAGCAGCTGGAGAGGTGCAGAAGTGAAACAGAGTCCATGTAGAAAGCAGGAAGGGTGGGGTGATTATGGAATGGAGAGTGGGGGCAGGGTGGGGATACAGAAGTGGTTCCGTTTTGAGTTCACAAGAAAAACCGGGAACAAGAATCGGGATTAAGCTTTTGTTGTCGCCGGTGGGGGGAGTGGAACGGTCTTTATCCCATATCCCTAAATGGAGGGAGGGCCAGGCGGCCCCTCTGCCAAATGGTGACGCTGTCGGCTGTATGCGTCCGTCGCACCCGCACCGGCCTCCATCCCAGCAGCGTGGCTGCCTGCCCGCTGCGTCTCCCGGCCCCCGCCACCACGGCAAAACCGAAAGTAAACTAATGTGTCGTCGTCTCGTTCATAGTCAGTGATTTGTGCTTTTATTTCAATCGGGAACCGGGAGTTTGAGAATAAGGCTGCTGAAATTTTCCTTAAGGGTTCCCTCGTCTGACAGAGAGGAGAATTATGTCCCAAAGTGAGCCATGCGTTTCCACTTTGGCTGTCTGCTTTTATCGGAGCCCCGTGACACGTGGGGGCCATTTGCATGCTTGTTTCTGCTCCACCTCTGTTTGTAATTAAGTTTGATCGTACAGGATGCCACCGACCGCTTTGCCGCTCCGTTTACTGGCCTTTTGGACAGCAGAGATGAGGCGTATCCTGTGTAGACACACACACACACACACACACACACACACACACACACACACACACACACACACACACACACACACACCCCTCACGTGTTTTCTCTCATGTGCTCCTTGAGTCCCTTGTCCTTGAGAAAATAATTTTTGTTCAGCTCAGCTTGTCACTTCCTGTTTTTCTTTCTGCTCCTGATCTCATGACTGGTTTCTTGGCTTACAGTTGTAGGGAAAAACTATTTCTATAAAACATCATTCACAGCAGACATTCAGATGACCTTTATGTAAGTTTATAAACTGCTATGTTTAATATGGAAAGTTTAAGAATAAAATTGTGCATGTGTGTGTTTATTTCTTGCAGTATTGAGTACAATAGAGACCGGTCTTCTTGAATCTGCTCCAAACTGGGAATAAAATCATTACACTAACTGGGGAGATGAAACCGGATGGGGTTGACACGGCATCAATGGAGCCTATGGAAGCAATAGGAGCAGAGCCCCTGGTGGAGGGAACAGCCACGGAGGAGGATCCGCAGCAAGACCCTTTACAGTCACACTCTGACGAAGCGGAGAAGCAGCAGCAACCGGAAATGGCAGCAGCGCCACCTGCTGTCCAGGAGGGGAACAGCAAGCCAGCAGACGCCAAAACAAAGGCGAAGGGCCCCGGCAAAACGAAACCTGGCGCTGCTGCTGTGAAGAGCTCGACAGCTGGGCCCGGTTCCCGACCCGGCACGGCGCAGAACCGCCCTGTCAACGGTGTCCAAAAACCCCTGTCAAACGGAGTGCAGAGAAAGGTGACCGGCGCCGTCCCCGAGAAGAAGCCCAGCGCCTCCGCCGCGGCTTCCAGAAAGCCGGCCGCTGCAGCCGCCGCCGGGTCGGCCAAGGTGCCCGCCAAGGTGCCCGCCAGGAAGTCCGGGGGAAGCAGTAACGGGGGGCCGGGCGCCGCCGTCCCAGCGCAGCCCAAGAAGGGTCCTGCCGGGGGTCCTGCCGGGGGTCCTGCCGATGGCGCCAAAGCAAAGCCCAAAATGGCCGGTGAGTAACTGCCTCATACGATATTTTAATGTTTAAATAGCCGCTTTCATCCATCCATCAGTCCTGTCGGCGTAACGGGCCCCTAACTGCTGACCTTAGCTTGCTAGACTGTCGACGTCAATAAAAATAAGTATTATGCTATTGAAAAATTAAAGTTGTACCCGCCTATATCATGGGTTTGCTCACTTAGACTCCGTCTGCCAAGTTTATCCGTTTTTGAGGAGTAGTGTGGCAAGTCTGGATGGTTTTCATTTAATCTGGCCCAAAAAATACATCTATTAGTCATGGAAGCATTTATGGATCATTAATGTCTGGGAAGGTGATTAATCGGGGTGGTCTGAAACGGGGCCGGATCCGCACCCCCCCCCCGGTCGGCTTTTCGTCGCGTCAGCAGTCATGTCGCCGTGAGGCGTGTTGACTCCCGAGTCGCCACTCTGGTGTGTGGTTTTCCTTTGAGAGGCGCCGAGTCTGTGGCTTCCTGTTTCAGAGGAGGCTGATTTTCTGCATTTGTGCGCAAACAAGCGCGGTCTCTCTCCCACGCTGGAGAAACGGGGGTTAGGATTTTGGCTTCAAGACTTTCTGGTGACCCAGCTACAACTTCTGGAGTAACTTCTTCGCTTTCACATCCGACACCCACGCGGAGTAACTCTTCCCAGGCTGTCACAGGACCCCTGCTTCTCTGCAGAAACGCACGTCTTACTCTGGCTTTCTTACAGCATCTACGCAGCCTGCTTCACATCTGAGCCCTTTTTTACGTTGATGTGTTTAACTCAAGCTGTTCCGCTCTTTCCTGTCTGCCTGGAAGACAGATGAGGGCTTAATGACTGTTGTACATGCAAATGATGCCTGTAATTCTCTCTATTTGAATTTGTACGGTCTTTGGGTCAGACCAGGTGAAAACGTGAGGGGTGTTCGAATGTGGAGGGGAATTGCAGGCCTTTGGAATCAGATACTGTTTATTGTTCTTTGTATTTGTTGTCGTCATTGATTTGATCTTTGTCAAATTATTTAAACTCACAATGTCATTTTTCTTTTAGGGGACACAATATGAATTCATTTTTTAAATTTTGATCTAACCCCTTTTCCTTCTTGTCCCTGTTACATCTCTCCTCCTCTCTTCTCCACTTCCACCCATCCTTCTTCCTCTCCCTCCTCCTCCTCCAGCCTCCAAACCCGCCGCTGCCAAACCTGACAGATCTGCCGTTTCCAGAGCAACCAGGTAAGGCAGCCAATCGTGTTCCAGCAGTCAAATAGATTATTTATTTACATTTTAATAATGCAAAGCAGCTTTATGCCGTAATCTTTCCACACGTGGTTTGTTCAGCATATACGGGTGACGTGCTCTTTTTGTAGAGTGCAGGTCGGACCCTTTGTTCCCTGTGCTGCCCCGTACGCTGTAATTCGGACACTATCCCTGAGGCATGCTGGGTAGGCCCGTATCTCTGGGGTTCCTTTGTCCTCACGCCTGTGCAGCGCGTGGAATGCCGGCCCATGACCCGTTTCGTCACACTCAGACCTGCAGGACGAGCTCTGCAGGAACAGGAGCTCCAGGTGTTCGGTGTGAAAAGTTAGTTTGTTGCTGTACCAGCTTTCCAATCTGATGGGGGGGGTGGTAAGGGATTGCTGTCCCTGAGATTAGTTTGTAGTCTGTGTTGTGGTCTTGAGCCACTCCCTCCCATTCAGGCAGCCCCGAGGGGCCCTGCTCTTCTCCCAGGAACCTTTGGGGGGGGGGTGTCATCTTCTTGCTCTCTGCACTGGCTGTGGTTCCCCATTTGATGATTGTGCTGTGACCCAGTACTGTCTGTGAACCTTGGCTCCAGTATGTGACCAGCTCACTCTCACCTCCAGTGAGGAAGGGGGCTGGGGAGGTGTGAAGGGAAATTCCGCACGGGGGTCACTGAAGTATCTATTATCTATCCATCCATTTTCATAAACCGCTCGTCCCAGTCAGGGCTGTGAGAGGGGGGGGGGCGGCGCCCATCCTGGAGGCTATGGGGGCCAGGCGGCAAAAAACCTAAGATGGGGCACTAAGCCGTCTATTAATATTCTGACCCAAACGCTGTGGGTGAGGGCGTGGCTCGTGTCGTGCACATGCGCACATGCATGCGCCTGTCCCTGCGAGCGTGCCAGCCGTGTCCTTCCGGTGCCCCTGTAGAGGTCACTGTGTAGGCGACCGCGCGGGGGGGGTGGCCCAGATTTGGCAGCATGGCTTCAGTCCACCGCAGTATCCTGGGCAGAGGGATGCGGCCAAAGCGTACCTGTATCCAGATGGAACAGCGGTGGGTGGGGGGCTGACACAGCATGTGCATGAGAGTTTGAGTCTTACCCTGCTGGGGTGGGGTGGGGGGGGGGGGGTGTGGAAGATGGGGAACGGTGGCTTAGTGTGTGTTGCCCCTCCTCAGTTGGTTAATTCCCCTAATGCTCACCTCTGCTGTTCTTTGGGGGAATAAGCGGCATTAATCACTGACAGGAGCTGACATGTGACCCCCAAATTCCGGCGAGACTGGGGTGTGGCTCCTGCATCCTCCCGCTTCTTTGTCTGTGGCTGACGCCCTCTTTCTGTCACGTCCCCCTCCTGCCACTGCGGGTGCGCTCTGCCGTAGTGGGCCGTGAGCCAGCCCCCCCATCCCCCATCTGTCACTCCCCCCAGCCCCCCCCCCTTCCCAGACGCCGCCCCGAGCAGCAGGACCGTGCTTTGAATTGCCGCGTCTTCCCATCTAGACGAATCCGCCTGATTTATGCTTGTTCCTTCTCGTTCTCGGAAGGCAGGCAAACGCTCACGTTTTTCATCTTTTATTTCTCTGTCATCCGCCGCTCTGCCTTTCGCAGTGTTCGTGAACCCTGGTGACCCTGCTTCCCCTTTTTTAACCGCTCACTTTCTCGGCCTTGGTCTTAAACATGAACCATGTCGGTCGTGTCAAAGCCAGCTAGATCCTGTTGGAGTCTGTCTGGGTTATCATGGGATGTCTGGTCTACATGCATGAAGGGGGAGAGTAAAGTCCTTTCTGGCCTGGAGGCTGCCCCCGGCAGCGCCTGCAGCCAGTCAGTGCTCCATGCCTGGCTCTCGTTCCGCTTTTATCCTAAATGAAGTGACTGGCAGTGAAAAGTGCAGTGGGATGTCGGAGAGCCTGCGGTCCATGCTGGGTGACAGGGCAGTGGTTAGTGAGGAACCACTGGATCCCGGCAGTGCTGTGGCAGATTTGGGGACCATATGAACTGGGATTGCTCAGTCTGACCGTATTTGTGTTTTTTTTTTTTTTTTTTTTTTGGGTGGGGGGGGGGGTTGCTATCGTTCGTGTGGCTCATACATGTCCCTTAAGCACTAAAGGCACCAAAGCAGGAATTCATGTGCCGGACTGCATATCTGAGGAGCTTCGGGTCAGTCTGGCTCATACGCTTTATTGTATCATGACTCCTGGGGTTTCTGCGGCGGAGATCGAGAGCAGCTCCACGAGAGAGCCTCCCCAGCGGTGCCCCCTCCGCCCCCCACACCCCGCAAGCCGTGCCAGCCAATTTCTCAGGCAGCACAACCTACACGCTCTTTGCACCGGCGGTGGGTGTTGGGGGGGGGGGGGGGGGGGTGAGGATTGCCAAGGGCGGGGGCAGTCACCTTTTGCCTAGTGGGTTAACCAGCTCTGAATTCACACTTGAGCAGTTTACACTGTGTAGTGTTATTCGAATTGGGCCTGCTTGCTTCAAGAGACTTTTCTGAATTAAGTATTTTTTCCCTATTAGGGATACAGTCAGGGGCAGCAGTCGGTGGGATTCCAGTGAAGCACTGGAATCCCACTGGAAGCCCATTAGAGGGCTGCTCTAAGCCCTGTAATGAAGTGAGACTGGAAGGGGGAAATCTGAGCCACGTCGCCGATCGTGTCAGGAGGAGGATCGCAGCCCCCCCCCACCCACCCCCCAGCACGATCTGGTTCCTTCATCACGCGCGTGCCAGCATTCCTGAGCCAAGTCCTCTGTAGACATCGGATGGGTGTTTGTTTGTATCCCGCTGGGTGGTGTGGTAGGGGGGAGGGTTTGGATCCAAGCCTGTCGCGGCAGGGCCTGGCTCCAGTAAAGATGCTACACATGTGACTGGGGGTGTGGACAGTGGGGGTTTGTCATATGGAGACGAGCAGGCCCGTCTCCCCCTGCCGTGGAAGGTGCCGGTGACACTTACAGGGGATGTTGCTGAAACGAGCAGATGGTGTCTGCCTTAGACTGGGCACCTTGTAATTATTCAGAGAAATTATATTTCTTTGCTGCTCAAATGGATAGATTGGGTTTTATTTGTATATAAACTCATGTCCTGTTATTCCACGGGGTGTCCCATTTCGTCTGTTATCAATTAAGTAGGATGCCCCCCTAATCCATGTTGGGGGGGGGACACTTTAGAGCTACCCCCGGTATTTCAAACTAAAACTCAGAGGCTTCCATACTTGGTTAATTAGTTCAGTTCTTCTAGTGCTTTGACTGGTCTGTTTTCTTGACCGAAAGACTCATCCAGTTGTTTCATATTAATGTTAGTGACACATAAATGATTATAGGAGACTGACCAATCAGCACACAGCAAGAACTCTGTGCTAGAGTGAAATTCAGGGCTTTTTATATTGAAATGGTAGCTTGTAAACCCTGTCCTAGCTCAGTGTCCCCTCTGACTCTGAGGTCACCCAATAGTAAAGGCTGACATCTTAATGATAACCTTATTTATAAATCTAATTTATATGAAATGGGTGATATCTGGCTCAGGCCTGATCCTGCAGCTAGCGCCGCGCTGCCCAATGGCAGAGATCCTTAGCGCCGCGCTGCCCAATGGCAGAGATCCTTAGCGCGGTGCTGTCCAATGGCAGAGATCCTTAGCGCGGTGCTGCCCAATGGCAGAGATCCTTAGCGCCGCGCTGCCCAATGGCAGAGATCCTTAGCGCCGCGCTGCCCAATGGCAGAGATCCTTAGCGCCGCGCTGCCCAATGGCAGAGATCCTTAGCGCCGCGCTGCCCAATGGCAGAGATCCTTAGCGCCGCGCTGCCCAATGGCAGAGATCCTTAGCGCCGCGCTGCCCAATGGCAGAGATCCTTAGCGCCGCGCTGCCCAATGGCAGAGATCCTTAGCGCCGCGCTGCCCAATGGCAGAGATCCTTAGCTCTCCCCAGTGGAATGCTGCAGTTGCTGGTCTGTAATTAGCACCCGTCTAAACTCTTAATTCCCAGCTAGTTTTAGGTTACTTCTTCCTCCAAGCCTCTTACTGTCACCAGCGTCTGTGTCAGGATCCGGTAATCGCTGCTCGAGCAGGTGTAGGTGTCCTGTTACAGTGCCGTGTCATGGTGTGACGGAGTGCTGCAGGAGTGTGTGACCCGGGGCCTCGTGTGCTCGGTTACAGGAAGTCGCACCCGCACAAGGAATGTGCCGCCATCACTGCCGTACACATTTTATCACCCCATTTATTCTGTGAAATATGAGATTAATAGCCTGTACCTGCAGGACTGACATCACTCTTTCGATCTTCACATAATTGAGCCATCCTGTCTTTTCCGATTCACCACCGTTTGTCATTTAGGAGATTACGAGAATCTGCTCTGGTTCTAATCACTCCTGCTGCCCTGTGTCCCATGACGCTCCGCTCTGGTTCTAATCGCTCCTGCTGCCCTATGACGCTCCGCTCTGGTTCTAATTGCTCCTTCTGCCCTGTGTCCCATGATGCTCTGCTCTGGTTCTAATCGCTCCTGCTGCCCTGTGTCCCATGATGCTCTGCTCTGGTTCTAATTGCTCCTGCTGCCCTGTGTCCCATGATGCTCTGCTCTGGTTCTAATTGCTCCTGCTGCTCTGTGTCCCATGATGCTCTGCTCTGGTTCTAATCGCTCCTGCTGCCCTGTGTCCCATGACGCTCCGCTCTGGTTCTAATTGCTCCTGCTGCCCTATGACGCTCCGCTCTGGTTCTTATCGTGCCCCCCCGCCATGTCCCATGACGCTCCGTGCCCACTTGGTATTTGGTGCAACATGACAGCAAGGATAAACCTAAATAACCTAAATAATACAAACATGTCCTGTATAGTGTCACACATATTCAAACAAATTGCATCTTAAAGTGACAGCCCTATGAAAACCAGAGTGTCTGGTGTGCTGTGTCTGGAGTGAGTGCTTAAATCTGGACTGTCTGGGGCTCCCCAAGGACCAGCTTAGGGGGTGTCTGCAGCTGATCAGTACTGGAAGTCATGTTAAGATGAGGGACCCCCCCATATTTCTTCAAGTGGTATGGCTTACTGCGATTGTGTTACCACATAGAGTCCACACCCCAGGCTGGTACTGTCCGGCCTTCATGAAGCTCAGCAGGCCTCTGACAGGGAGCAGGGTGGCTGCTCTCCAAAATCCAAATGGAAAGAACCGGCTATGGGGGAGCTTGGCTTCAGACTCACATGGGGGCTGTTTTTAATTACTTTCATTGTAATTTTGCTTTTATTGTAACTTTCGATTTGGAAGAACAAATGCAGTGTCAGCGGTAGATGTGGGGACCTAATTTCAGTTGTCCCCACCCCTCCCTTTTGTTTTCTCATTATTCTTTACACTGTGTAGTGTTATTCGAATTGGGCCTGCTTGCTTCAAGAGACTTTTCTGAATTAAGTATTTTTTCCCTATTAGGGTTACAGTCAGGGGCAGCAGTCTCCCCCCCCCCCACACACTTTGCGGCTGCAGTGACTAATTGGTGCCTTGTCTGAATGCCCTTCATTGAACCAGTTTCTTCGTTCCCGCTGTGATTGCCTCTTCACCCTACACGTCCGGGGATTGATGACCCTCTAACCGGCGGATTTATGAGTCAAGGAGAACCGAAGGAGTATTTCATAAAATGGTTCCGAAAGAGCGAGCCTAGATAACACTATACTTCATTCTAGGATGTACATCCTGAATCTTTTTTTTTTCCATGGCTGAGATTTCACATACTTTCCCTAATTTAGTTTTCTGACTGTGCTGCTTCCCCCCCCCAGGCCTGCTGGTGGTCCTCCTCCTCCTCGTCCTACTTCCACGACAACGGCGGGAAAGCCAGTCGTCAACTCCACCACCACCTCCCGACCTGCCTCTTCACGAGCTACGGCTCCACCTGCTGGCCGTAACACTGCAGCGCAACCCACCAAACCTACAACTCCTGCAAAGAAAGGTAGTGAAGGGGGAATCTGCTTTAGTTGCTTTTTATTTATTTTCCCTCCCTGTCGCTGGAAAAGACAACTTTTATGTTTTTATTTCTAAGTGGTTGTATAAGAACCAAGGCTAATCACAGCTTATTTGGTCCACAAATACCTTCCTTAAACAGTATTACAAAAACTGCATTGGTACTATGGGATGGTTTTATACTGCAGTGTTTGAATGTGTGTAATTCTTTGTCGTCAGCATTATAATGCTTTATATTTTCTCTCTTGCAGATGTCAGTAAACTGACTACAGTTCCAGTGAAAAAACCAGCTGCAGCCCCTACCCGGGCCCCCCCAGCCAAGACCGCAAAATCCGACGCCCCCAAAACAAGCGCAGCTGCCAGGCCGGAGCCCGCTGCCAAGAGGGCGCTTTCTGCCAACAAGCCGGCGGACGCCAAAACCAGCCGGCCCAAACCGCAGGACGGCAAGCCCGCGGCGACACGGGTTGGGACCGCCAGCCCCCGCAGCATTGGTTCGAAGCCTGGCCTCAGCAAGACAGCCACCGCCAGCCCCAAGAAACCGGAGGGCGGCGGTGCACCGGTGCCAGTGAGCAAGTCCTCCAAACCCAAGCGGCCGGCACAGCCCCTGTCTGCCAGCGGGGAGCCGGCAAAGGAAGAGGAGCCTCCAAAGCCGGCGGACGTCGCAGAAGCCGCTGCCGTTGCTGGATCTGTGACGGCAGCTACCGAGGCGACACCTTCAGAGCCCCAACTCGCAGCAGAGCAAGAGCCGGCTTCAGTCGGTCAACAAGAGGCGCAGCTCCAGCCTGAGCTGGATGTGCAGCCGACGTCTACGGCAGAGGTTGAGCCAGTAGTAGAAGCCCTAGCTCAAGAAGTAGACCAGGCTCCCCCTAGTGTTGATGTGCTGCCATCTTCACCTGCAGGCCCAACTGAAGGACAGTCTCCACTAGATGATCAAAGTCGGCTATCACCTAAGATTCCTAAAAATTTGTCCCCGGAGATGGGGAAACAAGAAGAAGGTGCAGAGAAGGTCTGTAAACCAGTAATGGAGGCGGATATGTTTGTTCCTAAGAATGTAGGTGCAGGAGAACTTGTTGATTTGGTGGTACAGCCTGAGCTCACTACTCTAGTACCAGCCGAGGTCTTCACAGCTGAAACGCCTGTCCTTCTGGCTCAAGAGCCTGGACTGGCTGTTGAAAAGGCAGATGAAGAGATCAATGAAGATAATGACTATGGTGGTGATGTTGAAGAGGAGGAGAAGGAGGTTAGCCAGCAGATATCGGTGTCAGAGATGAGTGGGACTCAGCCGACCGAGGACTCCCGGCCTGGTTCTGCGGGACTCGCTGGGTCCATGTGGCGGGGTGGTGCCCTGGTGTCAGAGCTGGACTCTGAGGATGTTAGTTGCAGCCAACAGGGGGCATCAGAGCTGAGTGCACCAGGTGTGCTGGAAGGCACTGAGAGCCTGGATGACCTAGGAGAAGCCAGCCTCAAAGGGGCTGATGGCGAAGGAGCATCTGCGGGTTCTCCTGACCTTGAGATTGTACCAGACATTCCAGCTAATGAGGAGGATGAAGATGATGAAGATGAAGAGGACCGTGTGTATGACATGGAGGTAGGCTCAGAGAGGGCGGAGGACCCTCGTAGGGCACGGCAGGAGGGTGAGGACGAAGAAGAGGACGAAGATGTCGAGATGGCGAGTGAAGGTGTGACTGAGAGTGGACTGGAAAGCTACGGTAATGCAGATGAGGACGATTTTGCTGAGGATGATAGGCTAGACAACCTGAACCGTGCCCAGCCGCACCTCCTGCTCTCGACAGCCCCAGCTCCACACTGGGCCCAGGCCAACCCATTGGGTGAATCCTGTACACAGCCCCTACCGCTAGCTGCCTCTGCTCTGCTCGTGAGCCCTTCCTCTGACCCCTGGCAAGCAGACCCAGATACGCCCGTCCAAGCTCCTGCTGAACCTTGGATGGAGTTTTGTGCTCCTGTCGTTCCCCAAGTTCAGGAGCCAGTCTTCCACCTCCAGGTTATTCCAGAGCCACGAAGCGATGACGTCCAGCCGCCTCCTGCGGCACCTGCTGTGGAGGAGAACCTGATGTCCGTGGAGCCCATAGGCCTGCCTGTACCTGCCCGGGGCATGTCCCAGTCGAGCACTCTCAGCGGGACGGAGCTGGCCGCCCAGAGCAGCAGTGACACCAGCACGCCTGAGGAGCTGCGCGAGTACAACAGTAGCTCCGGAGTGGAGTCTGAAGACAAGCTGAAGACCCCAATGCCTCAGCAGCAGCCTGATGTCGAGCAGGACATGAGCCTCCCCCTGGAAAGGGGCGAGGGGGAGGAGGAGGAGGCGGAGACCCTCCCAGCCGACGAGGTCCTCGGGGGTCCGGCAACCGCACCGGCGTCGGATCCCTCCTCTCCCTCGGCCTCGGAAGACGAGGCGAGCGACACTGAGGGAGAGATGCTGGTCCACGACCCCGGCACGCTGGGTTCCCAGACCTTGCCAGCTACCGAAGAGCGTGAGGAGGCTGGGCAGCTGCCCTACGGGGAGGGCGAGGATGGCGGGGACACGCCCCAGTCTGCCAACTCTGTGGCATCCTATGGTTTCGACTGCACTACGTCCAACTCCAACGCCCACTCCACCCAGAGCCCCGGAATCTTCTCCCTGGAGAACGAGGACCAGCTGCTCGAAGAGACCAAGGACCCGACCATCAAAGAGCTCACCCTGGGGGCCGCTACGGCAGAGCCGCCACTGGGGGCACCCGTAGACCTCCTGCCCCTCGGCGCCCTCAGGGAGATTCAGTCCAACCCAGAGGAGCAAGAGTACATGCTGTGTGGGAAGCGAGTGGCAGAGAGTCCCATAGGGGAGACTGCCCCCCCCAAGGCCGGCCTCCCCCTCACTCCCCAGGAGGCCAGGGAAGGCACTGACGGCCAGCCTGCGTACTACTCTGCTATTTGTGAAAAGACTGATAGCGTTCTTGCAGGTAACGTATAGTCTCGCATTTGTGATTGCCCGCCCCCCCCCCCTCCCCCCTCTCTCGTGTTTGTTGTGGATTTTCACTCCAGTTGGAAAGCAGGGAGGGCAAATGAGAGAAAGTTTAAAATAAAATAATAAAAAAAAAAACCTAGATAGTGCCACTTCCCTCTATATTGCTATTATGATTATAATATTAATATATGGCTTAAAGTCCTGTATGTGCAATAGCTACTATTTACCATGAATTTTTTTTTATCAAATAAGCCTGAAGGATTGACTGGTGGTCTGTTGTGAAGAAGACAAAAGAAATGTAAAATGAACTTGACCTTGTGTATTTGTCCTGCTCTTTTTACTGAACAAATGTTACTGAATTTATTTGCTTTTTTTCTCCTCCCATTGAGTAAACCCCCCCCCCCCCCCTTGCCCATTTTCCTGCACTTTACAGTTAGATCCCCTTTGTTACTTTTGAGTATTTACCATTTTAGCTTTAAATAAAGATTAGATATTTAACATTATTTATGCATTTCCCAGTTGGTCTTTTCACTGCGGGCTGCTGGAGTGTTCTATTAACGTCTGGGGGTGAGATGGAGCTGCACTACTTTTTGTTTTGGACCACGTTTCACTTTGTTCCAAGCTTAGGCTTGTATGTTTTTATGTGCATTTAATTTTCACTGTGATTTTAGTGCCAGTGAAATTCAATTAATCAGGCTCAACTATAAGAGCCTTCGTTTTATGTTCTTCCCAATTATACACACATTTTATCACCTATGTGCAGTTTCCTAGGGCTTAGTGGCCTTGTGGGAGTACAGTAGTGGCTCTTTGAACACGTAAATGAAATACGAAAGACAGAACAAAACACTATCAGCAACCTCCCCCCCATCGAATTTCAAATAAATTTAATGTGTGTGTGAACTTTTTATTTTCAAAGAAATGGTCAAAATACAACTCTGCAAGTATGTTTGCAGAGGTCAGCATGCAACGTGACTGGGACAGTCCCTAATAAAAATGGACATACTGGAGTATCCTCTGGAATGGTGTGTTTAAAAAAACAAACAAAAAAAAAATTAAAATCCTTTTTTGGTCTCAATCTTAAGCACATGCCAACCCTTTCTACATTTGATAAGGCTTGTGTCTCTCACCATGCACACACATGCCCACCTCATTACTAATACCGTGGGACCAGTCCTTCAACAAGCCTCCACTTTTCTGGCCAGCGGGAAGTCGATCCCACAGATGTAAAGTGTGAAGATGTAGAAGATTGAGGATGGAAATCCCCAGCTTCCATCTCCCACTGGGAACCCAACTGGATCCAGCTCTGACTTCCTCTTTCCTGCTCTGCATTTTAGCTGTACTGGGGAAGTGTTGGATTATCCCAGTGACACTGCACATTTCAGGGACTCCATAGCTTCTCCGCCTGACCTCCCTCTCCTCTCCGCTGCCTGGTTCCCGTTATAGATGGAGCCCTTTCTCCAGTGTAACCTATTCCCAGGTCGCAGTCTTCACTGGCTCCTGTTCTGCAGTGCCGAATGGACTGTCAAGCTCCAGCGGGTGATTGAGGCGCGTGCAGACTTTGACAGGGAACACTACACCATATCCTCTCCCCTGCACTGCTGGAATCAGACTGGCATCACGCATGTCTGACACGCCATTTCAGTCTTGCTGCTGGTTCAGCCATGAGATTTTATTTATTTATTATTTTCTTGCATGGCAGAATTTATCCACCAGATGCATTGAGTATTTGACCATTTACAGTAGCCTGCTGCTTTTTTTATTTTATAAATCTTCCCCCTTTTTCCACTTGCTGCCTTGTTTATTTGTGAAGTTTTGCACTGTATTTACCTGCATGGTGGAAAGTTGCTCTCTTGCATGTATTAACGAGCCGGACTCAAACTTTAAAAAAACTTTTTTTTTTTTTTTATTTATAAAAAGCTTTTAAGTTTCCCCTACATGGTTCTTACTGGTTACTGCATATACAGGATGTGGCCGCTTTATAGCACATAACTTGGTCCAAATTAGTCATTTGGAAGGTTGAATAAATGCATTGGTAAGCACTGCTTTAACTAACTCTCTAGCCCATACCCTCTTTCCAACGTCCATTAAATAAGGTTTTGGTCGTGTAAATACTTTAAATAATGCGTTGATATAACTTTACCGTAGAGAGAGTTAATACAGATACAGGTTCCCTCCCACCTTCCCCAAAAGTGAAAGATTTTAGAGCATTGTTGTCCACATTTTCTTCGAAATCAGCAGGTAGGACAAGTCCGACGTTGTTGGGTGAATATATCGATTTATTCTGCAACAGAGCATCTGTTGATTCGTGACGTCTAATTTACATCTTTATTCTTTAATGTAAAAATCCATTCGATCCACGTCAAAAGTGAAACGGACAAAGCTACAAGGACCCCCGAACACTTCCCTTTGTTTATCAGTAATTAGACGAACCTATAGTTAATTTGTGTAGGCCTATAAATCGGAGTTTGACTTTCATGTGTATTGACTGAAAGTACAATAGAAGCATTTTGCATCTGGAGTTACTCAGAAGTCCGTTTGATAGCGTAATTTCGCTGCAGTCATTGAGTCGCTGCAAATGCGAACTGCAAGACCGTTTTCAGCAATCGAAAATGAAACCTTAAATAAAAATGGTAATTTAAGATCCGCCTCAATTACTCGTCGTACAATGGAAAACGTTTTCTTTCGAATAGCCTTGAAGTGTTCCGAGTACTAAAGACCGCTATAGCGGGGTGACTGTACTTACTGACCGCTATGCGTGATATAGCTGAATGCTTGCGTCGAATATAAAGTACCTCCGTATTACTGGAAGTAATAAGACTGTATTTAAGATGCATTTAAATATTTTAAAATGAAAGCCCGTGTCCAATGTTAAGATTACCAGGAATCAGTAAAAAGTTCTTGAGACTTGGATGTGGACACTTTCGACAAGACGTCTGCCCTGGCGCGTGCTGGGCTTTATTCCCTACAGCAAATATCCGATGGTCAGGAGATTCGCGATTGCTTTAACTGTTACTTTAATCGCAGAGTCTTAATGGCTGAAATGGATTATCACATTGATCTTGGATTATCCGTTGCCGTTGAAAGTGCGTTTAAATGAATCTTATAACCGCTTGACAGTTGCTTAAATTTTCCGGTTTTTTTTTTTTTTTTTTGCAAATTACAAATCATAGCAAGGTTCTAACCATGTTGCCATTTTCCACATGCCTTGCTCTGTTGCTTGTGTTGCCAGTGTCCGTGCATAATGTCTTGCGGGTCTATTCACTGCTTCTTGATGCCAAGCATTGAGTTGAATACAAACCTATTCTGTAGTTTTTATGAGATCTTTTGAGAAAGTACACCACTCCAATGATTTTATATTGTATTTAGCTCAAATTGGCCATCACATTTTTTTTTAACCCTAATTGGCTAAGTTGCCAACTAGTAATTATATTCACTCCATACAATTGCTCTACAGTTTCGTCTTGTCCCAACTCATATTCCCTTTTCTTGATATTTATTTTTTCTTCCATCGCTATGCCACCCATTGCTCCACCCAGTCATCTCTCATTGTATCTTTAACGAGTCTCAAGTGATGTTGCCTCTCTCACAGGAGGCTGTGAGCTCCAGCCCAATCAGCAGCCACCGCCGGCCCAATCGCAGGCCAATCATGTGGGCTCTGTAGAATGGAAAACCTACAGTCAGCCTCCGTCAGCTCACCTGAGCCCAGCCTGGCAGCCCACCGACCTACAGTCCAGCACACCACAGGCACAGCCCAACCTGCAGCTGCGCAGACTGGAGCAGCACCAGAAGCATCTGCAGCAGATCCAGGAACGGCAGGAGCAGCAGAACCGTGAGAGGCGCAAGGAGCTGGAGCTTGAGGCTGAGCTCAGGGAGCTGGAGGAGGAGGAGGAGAATGAGAAAGAAGATGAGGAAAAGCTGTGGCGGGAGCAGCGGAGGAAGCTGGAGAAGCAGCGTCAGGACCTCCTACAGCTCCAATTCCAACACCAGCAGCAGGAGCTCAAGCACCGGCAGCAGATCCTACAGTGGCAGCAGGAGCTGGTGCAGCAGCAGCAGCAGCACAAGACTCAGTCTGCTGTCCTGCAGTCCCCAACATCTGTCCTCTGCACCATCTATGAAGCCAAGGAGGCAAGTGATGAAGAAGGGGAGGAGGTGGGTGACGATATGGTAGAAGAGAAGAATTCAGAGCTGGAGGAACGGGTGACAGTTGAACGCCAAGAGGGTGGGATGCAGGAGGAGGAAAAGGGCGAAGATCCCCAAGTCGATCAGGGTGATCCAAAGACCCCTAACCTGGCACCGTTACTGAGGCCCACAAAGCTCTCTCCACGCGCTGACCAGGCCCAGCTGGGTCTGGATTGGGACAAAAAGGTGGATATTGTCCAGCAGCTAATCAACCAGACCCTCCTTCTAGCGGGAGATGGGTGCCCACCTCTGCTGCTCCTGCCTGGTGGTGGGGGGGGTACCCTCAGCCCCCTGGAGAGCAGCATGTGGCCCACTTTGCTGCCCCCTCTCACCCCCCCCTCTGCCACCGTCACCTCAGTCAGCAGCTTCTCCCCTGAGGACCAGGGAAGCTCTCCCCAGGGGGAATGGACAGTAGTGGAACTGGAAACCCACCACTGAGGAGGGAACACTCCCCTCTCCGTGTTGGTGGGGGATGTCCTTCGCAGCACTGTCCCACTGCACTGTCCCACTGCACTGTCCCACTGCACTGTCACACCGCACTGTCCCACACTCAGAACTGAAAATTCCCCATGCTGTGGTTAACCTGAAGCTCTTGCATAGCGATGTCATTCTATAATGGAACACACACATGCCAGAAAGAGGTATGCACTGTCCTGACATTTTCATCCTGTCGGTAAAAGTATGTGCCATCCTTTGTGTGCCAAAACGCCATCGTCTGGATGAAAAGACCAGCATCTGCAGAAATGTGAAATAACCCTGCTGTAGGTCCCAACCGTTACTGATGTATAAGTCCAGGTCTATCGCCTCAGAAGGTTGGTCTCAAACTGATCAATATGCTTTCCAGTTAATGGTGATGAATTCTCTTCTCTGCAGCTTTAGTATTGCGCCCCTCCCCCCCAAAAAAAAAACAAAAACAAAAAAAAACAATCAGATTTGCAGTCAATAATTCACACAATGCAGGTAATTTCTCAGGTGTTTGCTGCCTGAACTGTCCAACACTGTGACCTATTAGTAGTAGTTTTTTTTTCATTAATCTCAGTCTCTATTACTCATTTATGACAAAAGCAAAATCAGGTACGTTTTAGAAGCATAGTCTAGTTTTGTTAGGTATGCTGATGCAGTGTGTCGCCTTAGAGCAATGCCACTATCCCTGACTGGCCTGCAAAAACTGGCTCAGAAACATGCCCTGTTTGTCTGTATGTACAGAACGATGTAGCAGGGCAAGGCATGAAACAGGTTTATGGCCTGATACAGGGAATCACAAACTATACGAAGGCATTCTGCAAATGTTGCAGTACTTGGCAAGTTAGTACTAGTGAAACTGATGGGGTAGATAAGGGACATATAGGAAGTTGACTTTCTGTTATGACTGTAACATGGTTGGGTGGGTTGATTGTCTGCCCCTGCATTCTAAAGCCATGACCTAATTTTTCGGTCTCTCTGTCTTTGTTTTGGGTTTCTGTGGTAACTCGTGATGTTATGACAAAAGAATGAGACGCTGAATGGCAGAGATAGGACTGCACTGTGGGACATTCTGAATTGGACAAAATGCACTAAAATCACTGATGCCAACTGGCGTCTCCGTAGCATAATAGAGGAAGGCAGACAGACTGTTTACATAACTACTGAAAGTTCTGAGCACTGGAGTTCTGTTCTTTGCCCAGCATTACAGTTTCCCTCAATGTCTCTACTGACAAGCAATTTTGCGACATTTCCTCCAATCTGTCCTTCTTTTTTTTTTAGACAGGGCTGCCAAACAGTGCTGTGGTTCCACTGACCTCCCACAGAGACACTGTTTAATCACTGCCAGTCGTTTTGAGACTGTCAGGCTCAAAGCTTTAATAAACACAGCCAACTGTCACAGGTTACAGAATTACATATTAGACAGCATTGAGTCTCCTGACCCGAGATCGAGTTTTTCTTTCCTGGATTGAACCCGTAGATTATCTTCTGATCTCGTGATTGAAACTCTACTGCACATCATTTTCTGTACAATTATAGCTCTAGAGAATAACATATATATGGTACCATATGATTTAATCTTCTGGAGAGGTAAGGGAAAACTTCTGCACTATTTTGAATCGGGTCCATGCACGTTCTAATCAGTAGCGGCTAAGGCCCCTTCCAGATTAACTCAATTTGTTGGTAAAACCATATCCTTATGTGTATCTATGCACATATTCGTATTTATGTAATGCATGTAAATGGTGAATATTCAATTCAGAGTTTATATGCGTCTCATGTGGCGAATCACATCACTCACTTCTCATGCCACAAGTCCTTTTGCTGTAATTTGCTGCGACGCTGCAGTGGACTGCGCGGTTCAGAGGCTATGACACTCATGCACTCACTCAGCATCGCAGCACGTCTGGTGGCCGCGGTTCGCAGTTTTCTAAAAGAAACATGTGGGAACTGGGCCGACTGCAGTTTCCCATCTGCTGAAGCAACTTTTGGCCAGATTCCTTAACACCCGTGTTTTAATGGTACTTTATTTTTTTCACCTCAGATCCAAAGTGGTTCTAGTAACATGTTGGCCTATGCTGGATTTGTTTAATCAGTGCTGTTATACTAGAATTTATATTTTATACAGAGGGAACTCGTAGAGCCAGTTTACTATGATGTTAGTTTTCACTTGATTTATTTTGAAGTATAGAAACTCTAATGTGAAATAGATGATGCCAAGGTACTAATAAAGATATTTAATAGAGTATGAAATGCAAGCCATTAGTGTTAGAGACTTCTGAAATAGTGTTCGTGATGTCATAGTGATAGAGTAGGTATTTTAATGTTGTCTGTGTAATTCAAAGCTCTGTGTGCACTGAATATGAACTGTTCGCTTTCTGTACGATGTTATATACGTCACATGACGTCTCTAAAGTCTACTCCTTCCATTCTCTGCTGCGTTTTATGGATTATCCTTAGAGGAATGGGTCCCCCCCCCCACCCAAGTACATATCAATCTTGCATATCACATAGAAAATGAGGTTCTAGTCAATATAATAGAGGTATTTTGTTTCCCGGATACTTTACAGGTTCAGCTTTCTCCTATAAAGTGCCCCCCGGAGATCCGTACTAACCTAAGGGCAGTAAAATCACACATCACAGTGTTTTTTTGTTTTTTTTTTCCCCCTTCCTGGAGTCTCGTGCACTATAGTGGTGTGTGTTGGGTTGGAGATCCTGGCGTGGAGAGGCTGATGAGCGACTGAGTAGAAGTCATACATATTACACTGAGGGCTCAGTAGGAGAACGGCAAGGATCCCACATAGAAAGGGACAGGTGCGGATAGCTGAACTGGCAGCTTTCCTTTTCTTTCCTGTATTTACTGCTGTATTCTGAAAGGAGAAAACCTTTAGAGATTAGATACTGTGATACTAAGAGTTTTCCATTAGAAACTATGCTAATTTCATGGCAGCTGTTCGGTGAATGGTTCCCCTGATTGGGTACCTCAGATACATGTCTTTTTTCCAGTGAAAGAAGCTTATTTTTTGTGTGTATTTTTTCAAATGATCAGTTTATCCTTTTACTCAGCCTGAATGCTCATGCCCATATTCTCAAGAAATAAAATGGTTTTGGAAAGTGAGTTCTGTTAACTGGTTACTTTTACTAACCTGCATCTCAAGTTAACTTGACACAGCGCGCCCAGACGATAAACCACAAAACTTGTGTAACATCATGAAACCTTTGCATTTAAAGCTCATTTGTTAACACTTATACGTTTTATTAAGAATGTTAACATAAGTTTTATCCTCCTCAAAGACACTTAACATTTTCATTTTTTGGAAAAAAAAACAAACAAAAAATAGCAATGAACTACAAACAGTTTGTATTTCTGCAACCTCTAACTTACCAGCAAATCAGTAGTCGAGTAACAGGAACGAGATTGTGTATAGTGCATTTTGTAACTGAACGAGCCCTTCACAAACATTACCTGGAAAAAAAGGACTGCAACCAAACGCCTCACAAATTACCAAGAATCACAATCCTGTCCAGGTGAAACGTATCTTTGAGATGTGGCTTAGGTGTGAGCTGGGTGGCCTGAAGCTGCAGAACACTCTCCTGGACCCTCCATGGAAATTAGCACCCCCAAGAGGTAGTCTGTGGCAGTGCAGGCTGAAGGCTCCTCTGTGCCCAGGTGGAGTAGCAGTTTGTATTGTCCCTGAGGTGTTGGACAGAGTAGCCTAAAAAGACATAAGTGGGGGAAATGGCCACTGTGGACACGTCCCAAATACCCCGACCACTGAGTCCTTTCTCTTGCCAGCAATAACTCACTCTGGCAAATGTTCAGAGAAAGACTGGAACCATCAGAATGTGCCTGACACAAACCCAACTGGCTAATACTGCCAGTTGTATGTATAACTTTATTTGGTTTAGCACAACAGTCTTGGGAAGTCCTGAGTGGCTCAGCCAATAACAGCGCTCGTCCTGAGTGGCTCAGCCAATAACAGCGCTCGTCCTGAGTGGCTCAGCCAATAACAGCGCTCGTCCTGAGTGGCTCAGCCAATAACAGTGCTCGTCCTGAGTGGCTCAGCCAATAACAGCGCTCGTCCTGAGTGTGGCTCATGGCTAAAGTTTGACCTCTGGCATTACCAACGGCAACAGGAGCACAACTTACTTGAGTCCTCTGAAAGGTAAGCGGGGCCTGTCTTATTTAGCATCAAATACTGAAACTTCCATTGTGCTAAATGTTTCAAGTGTGCGTTGGTGTTATGAATAATCAACAGACAAACTAAAGGGTACGTTGAGGATTTTTTTTTTTTTTGCTGTACATCTGCTCCCGTGTTTGTATTGTATTGTGCATTTGGCTGAAATACTATTTAAACACGACAACAGTAGATTCCATATCCTTTTCCATGGAATGTGGAGTGAGCTGTTTCACCAGTGTGAGTTTGCTAGAGATATGCCCGGAGAATATTTACCAGTCAAAAAGGTCTGCATTCACGGGATCGGGGTCCGTTTGCACCCACTGCCCAATAGACCACCTTCTGACAGAATGGCCAGCCTCTGGCCCCTTCTCTTGCCTCTTCCCCCTCTTGCTGTGCATCTCCGGCTGCGTCTGAGCTACGTCCTCATAGCACAGAAAATAACTGCAGAAGAAGAAACAGTTGTACTTGTGGCTTAATAGTGAACTCTTGCCCCTCTGCGACCCGCTCGATTTCTGCCCTGCACTTTACTCACAATTCAGTGTCCTCACTGTCTCCTTTCCCTATCCCAGTATTTTTTCCCTGCTGGCCCTCTGTCTCTTCAGGCCATTCTCTTGGCCTCTCCACATTCCAGCGCATGCGTTTGTAGAGGTTGCCCCCCGCCCCGGGCCTAACCCGGAAAAGAGCAGGGCGGCAGTAACGGAATATGGACACACTGACTGTGTTCAGTTGACACTGGCCGATGTAGAAATGGGATACGCTGAAAGGGCAAGGCGAAGCAGAAAAGAATCATATCACCATTACGTCCAGAAAACTGTTGACTACTGTTACGAAGAGCAAAAGTGCCGTGCATACCAACAAATGTTGACACGTTGCAAATTGACCCGTTGTGACAACAACACGGTATACCTGGATGGCTCAGTCTCCTCCACAGACAGCAAATTCAAAGAGGCATACATCAAGACAAGCTGCTCAAGTTGAGTGCACAGCTGCTGAGAGAACTGCAACAGCTGCACTAATAAAAAAGGGATTAAAAAAAATGCAATGCAAAACAAACAGGCAGAAAATATGAAGTGATCTCCATCCCTTGTTTTTCTTTAAGACCCTTTCCTTTGGGTCTAATTTGTTCTGTTTATTACCAAATTCTTTGACTCTGACCTGGGTGCGAATGTAGGGCGGAAGGGGTGGACGTTGGGGAAGGCAACTGCGGGCTGTGGCCTCCAGGTAGGCAAACCAGGGCTGGCATGTGCGTAAGAATATGCGAACAGCCTGGGTGAGACTCTCCTTCTGCAATCGGTCACATCTGTACATACATGGACAAGACAGAACAGTGAATCAGAGCACTGACTGTAGTATTATTCTATGTTGTGCAATTTTGAAGCACATGCAGTGTATTCCGAATGTGTCACACTACACTGACCCGTTTATCAGGTGTGCCTGTAATTTATCGGCCTTATTTAGAAGGTACTGAACTTGCTGCTCAATCCATCGAAGCTTCTCATCCATCACTGAGCTCTCAGGGTGAACGGGGACGGAGGACTGCTCGGTTTGCTCAGTGCAGTATCGCTGTGCACCGCCAGGGGGTGCCACCGCTTTTTCAAAAGCAGCAAACATCGAATTGATTGTTGGGGGTACAGTATTGTATGAAGATTAACCAATTTATCAAGCTTGCTGTTCGCCACGAAAGCAATACTGAGGGGGACATAGCAACAATAAACCATATTAAATTATATTTACAATTTGAATGAACATGTTCCCCTCTCTTACCGCTAAACTTACCGCTTATTACATCAAGAGGTGGGTGGCCCAGCTCTTCGGAAATGACTATGGATTGCTGGAACGGCAGCTTCTCTGTTGTCTCATCGGCCATAACGGCTAGACTTAGTAATCTATGTAATGGGCTTTGCGTGTGTTGAGACAATCTTACAAGAGGATCCAGTCTGGTACACCTAATATTAAAAAATGAAGGTCATCCATTGTTACGTCGTATACTCACATTATAGAAACGGCTTAACTGACCCAGCTTTAAAGCGATGACTCCGGTTTGAGAAATCTCCACAGCTTGTATGTTGGCGTTATCTCGTTTAAAATATGCTTTCATTTCATCTCACTTAATTGATTCGACGTTATAGTTAGATGGCAGACGATAAAGTAATATTAAAAAAATACTAACGGTACACTTCAGATTATCATACTAATGTGTTCTGACAATCCGTTTAGTCTAATATCAATATTAAAGATATGATGCAGAAACCAATACTGTACCAATATACGATGGATGGCTAATTACGAAGCCTCCACTTAGCCTAGCTTAATAAATACAATTCAGTTTCTCTAACGAGGGGGTTAAACGACTTAAGTAATTATTATTTGACGTGAAGGTGGTATATTTTGTCATTAATTAGTTGCTTGACACAGAGATAATACAAATGACTACAATTAAATGAGCTATGCTCACTGCTGATAAGGCCCTTCGTGCTCTTGTTGGTCCTGCGAAGAGCGGGTCACGTGATCCGCATGGCAAACAGGCCAACGTCACCGTTTTGCCGCCTCTTTGAATGTCAATTATCAACCTGGATATTTACATGAGCATCGGATCATACACAAGGCAGGTTGCAGCATATCGAGGCCATCACACTGCTTCTGTTTTTACAGTTTTGTGGAGAATTCAAGTTTGTTTGAGTATTTACAGAATGGCTTCCCTGGTGTCTGGCGAATCTGTGGGGGGAGCAGTAGAAAATACGTAGCCAACCCTGCTGCCACCCCACATCAAAGTAATAAAAACAGATTATGATCTTTTTTAAGATGTACTATACAATGTTTGAAATGACTATTGCAAAGTATAAAGCAGACATGCACCCGTAATCATATAATTTTACACATATGCTCCACACTTAAACATTAGTTTGCTAAACTTTTAGCTTGTTTGCGATAATCGTACACTTCTAGACATCTTGTCAGTTTCCGAGCAACATTGCATAAGTGACATAACATAACCTGTTACTTGAATAGTATATGGCATGCTTTTTATTGTTATGCTAATCCCTACGCTTAGGCATCTTTTCAAAGCATCTTTGACAGATTTTCAATGAAAGTATCCGAGTAATGAACATTGTGTTTATTCATAGGGGTAACAAAACCATTTGGAATTGATCAATGGTCTGAGAGGTGGCTTCTTGACCAGAAACGTTTCCTCAATTATTGGCAGTGCTGTTTCTGCCGATGGGGGGTGCTCTGTGGACACAAAGCTTATTATTTTTAATTTCTGAAATTACTGTAATTATTTTAAGGACGTCGGTCACAGAATTTTATGTGTTATTTTAGAAAATTATGCATTTCCAGCGCTTTGTTAAATACCTTTTTTTCTTATCGTACTCCGTTGTCTATCCGAGTAGTGTATAAATGATCTGCGAGATAACTGTGTCTTGTAGTTAAATATCCTCTTATTTAGCTTATATATTTGTATTTATATTTATAAATTGTATTTAACTTACGTGCGCGGCTTCTTACGAGTTAATTTTAAAGAAAATCACATAACACGTCATATGAGATGCCGTTTTAACCAGTTACTATTTTAAACAATAGATGGAACATCCAACTCTTTTTACATAGAAAGAGAACTTCTTACAATTGATCTGCCACGTGTTTATTTATTACAGTTATCTTGTTTACAAATGATTTCGGCATATGGACTTTAAAGATGTGTAATTAAAACATTAAACCCATATTTATCTGATTTTATAATGACAGAAGTTGCTTAAACGCGATCGTTTACATGTCCAATAATAAATTATCAAGTGGTATCCAAACATTTGGATTTCAGTGCGTATATTATAAGACATGTCAAATAAATGACCTGTCAACAAATGCCTTTGTTGGCGGATTTCTTATCAACAGTTGCGCCTGAATCAACCGAGACTCAGCGAATCCATGGATTCACCACGAGAGAGGGAATTACACGCGGTCACGTGACGACACGGGCGCGCTCCCGGACTCTCGCTCTCCCCTCAGCCGCTCGAGCATCGGTCGCCGCTTTGGAGCGAGATCCTGACCTCGCGGACAAGCCGTTAGCAGCGCTGGCGGAAAGGAGGAGAGAAGCCGACGTGTGGTCTGGCCACTGAACCCAGCGATATTAAACAACGGGGCTGGCTTCCCGCCCCCGAAAAACCGCCGTCTGCTCTAGCAGTCCCGCTGGACAGAGCCCCCCGACCGCTTCGGATAATGGCACATTGCGACTGGAAAGAGGCTTTTTGTGGCGTGTGATACATGGGAGTAGATGCGATGCATTTATCCGGGATGCGTTACACTGAGAGGAGACGGAGTTTGCCTTCTAGTGTTCTGGCTAGCTGAATTGTTTACGGGGTGGGTGTTAAACGCGCACCGCTTAATGTAGCTTTTGTGAGGGCTGCTATAAATTGGTTTTTGTTCGTAGCTTGTAAGCTAGCTGTAATATTCTACCCCTCTAGTTAGCGATAGCGGCTAGCCACGCATTTAACACAGTCTCCACAGAAAGCAGCACGGTCTCTGCCAGCTGACAGTCTAATACAAGTTTCGGCGTTTTAAAAGTCGGTTTTATTTTCATTTTTTAACTTGCCTTTTTAACTGGGTATTTCTGGACAGCGTGAAAGGGACAGTACAACAGAACCTCACCAGCTAGCTCTCAAGCTAGCCACAGCTGTCGGGATGATGGGTCGGGGCTGACCGGCGGCACGGTGCGATGCGGGCCACCTCAGCCCCACCGTTGACTTTGATAACTTCCCAAGCGGCTTGAATAAACCACATTATCGCTAGCTCTGCCGTAACCGTCGGTACCCAGGAAATTTATTCACTTTGTACAGGACGGCGTAGACCTATGCTCAACACCTAGATACTGTCACTGCAAGCATTGTCGGTGTACATTATCTCAGGAGAGCCTTGTCTACAAAACAACATATGGCCAACGACTCGATGCAAGTAAGTCCTCCAAGTTTTATTTCAATTATTATAATTTAAAGACCACGTGATTATGCCACTGGTTACCGTCCGCCTCGCAGCACGATCGAAAATGTCATCATATAAATAAAAACAGCACGCCTTTGTGATCTCTTAGGGACCGACCCCGTGCGTTGTATTAGACGCGCCCGTGACTGGAGAGCTGGCGATAAAATGTCCACCTTTATAGATGTTAAGCAGTCAGCCTTCACAAAACAGTCACCTTGCTAGACTGTTTTGCTCCTCGCTTTTTTTTTGAGGGGCGGTATTGTAAAGCCGGCATATACTGGCGAAGTGTTTGTCTTTGGATCCGTTGAACCCGTCGATAAAGAGAAATATTTACGTTTACGTATTTCTTCTTCTGAAAATGCCCCATATGTTCCTCCTTCCCTTCACAGATTTACAGTTTGTTTTCAGTTCATTGCAACGACAGTTCTGTATTTGATTAAGAATAGTTTGAAGTACTTATACTTTCAGTTCTACAGTTCAATTGTTGCATTGCAGCGGTAGGATAAACGTTATAATACACATAAAGTTATATTGCAACTAAGAAGTAACTAGTACTTTTAATGAAAGGCTTATAATGACACTGATCAGATCAGTTTCTGTATTATTTTTAAAATGTAAGCTATATAGCAGTGCGTATTTAATCTTTTGGCACTTTACTGTTAGATGTGTGTTGTTTCTGTTGGTCACAGAGATGCGCGTAGCGAACCTCAGAAGACTTTTTTCCTCGTTTTCAGCCAGATACGCAGTATGTTTGAGCACTTGCGGTACGCTTGCCATAGCTGGTGATGGTGATGGTTATAATACTGGGCATCACATGGGCTCAGATGAGATCTGCAGGTTATCACTTTTTGTGTGTTCATAACACTGTGCTGTGGAACTATATTGTAAGTCGTGAAGGCACGTAATTTGCATGTTGGGTGTTAGGATTGGGGCTTAATTAAATGGGATTAGGTTGCACCATTAGGCAGATTCACTCTAGCATCCTGGAAACTCCAATATGGGTGATGTTAAAAATTAAACAGTGCTCATCCACCCGATAGTCGCACATCTTTTTACTTGCACTATCCGGGGTGGCAGATCTTGTTTGCTAATATTGTTAATCCTGCAAAAACAAAACTGATTGTGAATTGTGAACAGATTGTGAAGAAAAGGTAGGGTTTCCAAAGCTGAGCTAAGGTATTTGTTTAGTAGATTGATATTGTCTTCAGAATATGACTTGCTGGTAAGTTGTGCATGGGTAATAAGTGAATAGTTTGACACTTTCACATGCTCTGTTGAACATGACAAAATTCACTCTCACAGAAGTTGTAGGCCTAGCAGAAAAGCTTCACTGGTCACACATTGAAACATGGGAACTGATCCTAACATGTTGACATTTTAAAATGCTTCTGTGCAGCATCTGTTTGCCCTTTTAAGCCCGGACAGTGTGTACAATGGCTGTGGGCGCAACAAGAAGCAGGCAGAGAGAGGCTAAGTCTCAGGGCGAGGTCAGTGACAGAAAAGGGAACCCTTGTGCTGCCAGACAGGTTATGGGAACAGAGGAGGCCATTATCTCTCTGGTTGGCTCCTCCATTCTTCAGCCTGCACTAGCTGCAAGTGGCTCCAAGAGACCCCTGGGAACCTCACCACAGGCTGCCCCCGAGTGTGCCTTGGTCAGGTTCCGCCAGTGGATCACAGAGGCTTCTTCTGAGCATGTCTTTGTTCTGCTTAGAGGGGAGAAGGGGGAAAACAGGAATCAGAACTGCGTCATACATCCTTGAGTGGGTCAAAGGAAAATCAAAAAGGGGCTGCTGGGGGTTATGACATGGGGGGGGGGGGGCTCATCATAATAGTGTCAGCATTAGTTCTGTCAGCATTTCAACTCACTAATCCCACTACTTCAGAAAACAGCAGCTGATGTATGCCTGTGTACATGCCCAAGATGCACATGTGCAGTGCTGCATGGTATTATGGCATTTGGAACCTAACCCTCTTGAGAACTTCTACAACAAGTCTTGCACACACCACTGCATCATAAATACATGCACATACAGACACAAAATTGAGGAATGTCTAGAATGGTTTATACATTCTTACATACTACCAAAAAGATTGTGGGTCCATGTTATATTATACTTAATAATATTACATTCGCTTAATTATATTATGCTTAGATTGTCCCTGGAATTTATTTTATGGTATTCATCTATATTCAACTATGAAATATACTTTAAAATCTAAATTTACAGTAATGGATAGGCTTGAGACTATGTTGTAATCCCAGGAAGAACTCTGTTGTCTAGTTGAGTAATCTAACATGAATAGCAGTAACTGTCAACATTTTGAACTGATACAGTTTAATACTGTGAAACTTTAATATTGTCTCTTTGGGGAAAAAGTAGTGTTTGAGTATTGAGCATAAATTTTAGTTATTCTAACGAAAGGTAGCAAAATGAATCTGGGGATTTCTTTCCCTTATTTTCTCACTTTTAACCATTTTTAACCGTATAAACATTTTATCCGCCCATATATATTTACTCTGTCCAAATATCCCCGCCCCACACACACACAAATTGCTACAGATTTCTGGAACCAGAACCTATTTATAATTTCTGATAATGGTCTGATAATACTACCCCCCCCCCCCATGGAAAATCCTAGGTAAGCTCCAGCACTGGGTTTTACTGGCTTGGGTTTGCTCTGCACTTTACTGATCAAGATCAAAGAAGCATTATGCCGATGACATGGTAGGCAAATTAGCACAATGGTGTCTATTGTTTAGTCTAGTTCAAGTTGAGTTATTTCCTCCTGCAGTTGACCATACAGGACCCATAGGCAGCAGTGAATTTCTGTGGCAGCAGGTGTAGTGGGTGGGAGTCACTACTCACTTTCGTTTTCCTTTGGAAACGGGCTGTTGTGTTCTTGCCACAAAGCTCATTTCCTTCTCTCCTGATCTGCCCTCAGGGCTAAGTTCCATCCTTCTGTTTTTATCATTTGTTCTGCTGTCCACCCCCCCCCCCCCCACACACACACCTTCAACCACCTTTTCCCCCCTCCTTGTCGTATTAGCAAACCCCTTGCTACTTTCCCATTTTTCTTGTGCATTACAGTATTGCTGCCTTATATCTTGGCCCATCCTTACATCAGAGAGACTTGGCACAGCAAAAAGCAAGTGGCAGAGAATCTGAAAGTAGAGTATCAGCTGCTCCCTGTCATTTCTCTAAAGTTCAACTTAGAATTTTCCCACAATAATAGCACATCCACTCTTCCCACAGCTTTTCTTGATCTGGAAATGTCATTCTTATGTGTATTTTCAGTGCAGGAGATCCTTGTTAATGGGGTGTGTTTTGTAATGTAGAAAGTTTGTGTTTTGACTTTGCTGAATGTGCAGACTTATTTTTGGATATGCGTTACAGTATGATTCACATAAAGTCTGTTGAAGATGAGCATTTTATTATGATTAAAACTCTCCAGCACTATTTAACCTGGCAAACAACCCATTAGTTAAATGTGTACAGCACTGAAATAAATAGCACAGGGATGGTAGTATAGTGTGTGGAGTAAAAGCATTTAGCTGAGCTTGCACAATTGTCTGGTAAACTGAGTGGTTTGAGCAGCAGCTTGTTCTCTGAAGATCCAGCTCAGGGGCCTTCTGGCTGCTGTGTTCTAGCCTACTGTCTAGGTAAACCTTAATGTGGATCCTATCAGCACACACTCAAACCAGCCTCACAGCATTTTTGGCTCAGCTCAAGCGTGCATAAGGTTTTCATATGAATATGTTCCTCAACCATGCGGTTGTATTAGTTTAGTGTACTATCCGGTTTTGTGGATAAGATTTCAAAAGAAATAATTGGTATTGCGCAAATATTTTAGTACTGGCTGAACCGGTCTGTTTTGCCGTCCCCTAAGACAGAGTAGAAGACTGAAAGAGAGATAGGGAATGGTAAGTTGTTAAGATGATCTGAATTTTGTTAACTTGGAGCATTTTTCCCATAACGGTGATCAGGGTTGGGGCCATTCCAGAATGCATTGATCAATTCCAGTCCAAATCAGGAAATGGACCTGGAGTTGGAACTTAAATCTCCCTGAAATTCAAATTCAACTGCAATTCTGTTCCCCGTAGTTTTTTTTTTCCCCAATCCCAGCTCCAGTTCCATTTCCTGATTTGGACTGGAATTGATCAATGCATTCCGGAATGGCCCCAACCCTGACGGTGATTAATATTAAGACTTTTTGTTTCAGAAGAGAGATCTGGTGGGATTCATTTATTTGGAGATGCTTAATAAAATTTGAATAATTGAACAACTTTAGGTAAAGTGAAGAATAAAATGATGGAACAGTCATAATAAATGAATGGCTGTATTGTAACAGAAAATCCCAAAAGCCTTCAAACTCCAAAGTGTTCTCAGCTGAAATCCACTTGTCACTCATCTCTCTTGGTGTTTTTCACATTTTTCCCGGGCCTGTGCTCAATGCCTTGATGGTTCATTTACCAAGAATAAGCTTTAAAGCCCTTATTTCCGGTTTTAGCTGTGGCCAAGTATGAGTATGCTGGCAGGGAAAGAAATACGGTTGCTTCTGAGTGTGGATTAGCTGTAGGCTTTCACTGTAGGAGCTTCCAGCCCAGCTAAGATATAAAGACTGGCATGGCTTCAAATGGCTCATGATAATGCCACATGCACGCTGTCTGTCATATAGTTGGATGATTTCTTTCGCTTGTCCTCAAAAAAATTGTCAGTCTTGGCATAGTAAATGTAGCGCCCAGTCTGCTGAGTGTCTCATCATCGCTGGTTTCAGTGAACCTATGTGCTAAAAGTTAAGCTCCTTGCTAGCATGTTGTCGTACCAGACTAGTGTGCTTTTTGAAATACTGTATATTCCAGCAGGGTTCTGGTTGTCTGGGTGGCAGTTTGGATTTTTATGAAGGCTGTAGGCTTGTGTGATTTAGTGATGTCTGTAATTAACAGGAACAGGCAGGTAATGGTCAGTATCTGATAGTGACTGACCAGCAATTATTGCTTTTTTTTTGGTAAAGTTGGCTTAGGCTACACGCTAAGCAAGACAACGGAAACATTTATTAGTTGGTTTTCAGTTCATCCTTTCAGCCTTGTACTTTTCAGAGTCATTGAAGTTGGTGTTTCCCTTATTAATTTTCTTTAAGCCATTAGTTTTCAAACTCTGGTACGTGGGGTCCACTTTAATTGTAGGGGCAAGGGCAAATTGTGATACTCGCTACCATCCCTTTTCATTTTAAAATTAATATCACCCAGTCCTAAATGATAGTTTTGAAAATTGTCATTGAGTCAAGGAAAAACTGGTTCAACTAATGTCCGTGCTGTAGACATCATGTATCTGCACTTATCAGTGTCACGCCCCGCTCCGTCCACTCCTAATGTGTGCCACGCCCACCTCATTACCTCCTGTTTCTCCCTGATTGTTCTCACCTGTGGCTCGTTACCTGTAGCTTGTCTGTTGTATTTAGTCCTCGTCTGAGTCAGTCTTCCTCAGACTTGTCATTAATGTTACCCGTCGTTCTTCCCCGTCTTGTGGATTCTGCCGTAATAAACCCTGTTTACCCTTCTCCCTGGCTCCGTTTCCCTGCTTCCCGGATCGCCTCCCCAGCGAACGTGACAATCAGTGATATTATTCTTTATTCCTAGTGAAATTTTAAGGGAAGATGGAAGCTATTTAAATATTTTATGAAATTAAGGTGAAGCACAGTGTTTCCATCTCCATGCATGTATCATTGCTTGGAAATGTACATCTGTTTTCATTAAGAGTAGTCTTTCTTGAACAAGCTGTAGTACATAAATGAGATCATACTACATAGGTTGCCACACTCTAATGCCTGCTTGCAGTGGCTGGCCATTCCAGTCTACCAGCCAGATGTAAATTTAGTTTGAGAGTAACCCTACCACACAAGAACAATATGGTCTCTTTCTTTGTTTTGAATGTGAATTTTCCTATTTTAGTTTCAGTAGTTATATGTATTAGGTTAAGGATGTTCTGTCTTCATCCTCATCTTCCTGGTTGGACTTTCATTTGAACTCCCTGTCTTGGTGAAGGTTCTGCTAAATTTAGTCCGTTAGATAAGGTGAGGAAAACCCATTAAATAACCTCTTCTCTGAAAGCCTTCATCACCCATAGCTAAGGGTTTTACTGTTGATGTTGATCGGTTATATCTTGTTCTTGGTAGACCCATTTCTTCATTTATCTTTGAAACCCTCTGCATTAATGAAGTACTGCAGTATGTTATGTTCATTAGTTAATGAAATCTGTTCAGGCTACTTCATTTTCTTTGATGTGTCCATCTGTTTGGATTAATACACCAAACTCACCTCCTTACATGAAATAGGTGTTTATCTCCTCTCAGCCTCTCTGTCATCATCTCTTTCAGTCTGATTAAATCAGTTTGCAACCCCCCATCATCAGCAGCAGCCATGTGCATTTGGCTTTAATAAATCTAGGAAGTGATTGGCAGGTGGGCCACGCCTGTGTGTGTGTGTGTGTGGGGGGGGGGGGGTAGGTGGTCACGGGCTCTGGAAACTCATGACATTGAGTAGTATCACTTGTCCTTTTGTTCTACTGCTATGCATCATTAAGTTGCTCCACTTAGCACAAGCTTTGATTCAGTGTAACGACCAGTACTCGACACTTTTGGATATATGAGCATTTTTACTGACACTTCTGGTTAACCACTTGAACTGTAACCAATGGGACCGTACTGGGACTGTCAGCTGTAGCTTTTTTTGGATCATTGTGTACTTTTGCCCCACAGGTTATGACTTGTTACACTTATGTCAGATGAAAACTAACAGGTCGGTCATGTGGACAGCAGGTCCCAGAGCCGGTTGAATTGATGTTTGTTTGTATGTCATAATCAGGGAGAATCATTGGGAACTGAATCAGGATCCCATTCCAAGCACAGTAGTATGTACCACAGTAGTATGTACCACAGTAGTATGTACCACAGTAGTATGTACCACTCTGTAGATGCGGGGGTGGTCCAAGTAGGTGAGTGAGCTGCATGTTTTTTGCTTATCCAGACTTTGACTCTTTTAGAATTTTTTATATATGTGGTTGTGCTGATTGGGCACTTAGTCATGGCAGAACCACAGCCTAGAAGACCAGTAGCTTCTATGTCAGGCTCCCTGTGCAAATGTTGCTGTTTAACTGCGGCACATCAGGGATGTTGTCCATGTGGCGCCTTTGGTTTCTTGTGCAGCTAGCTGTGTTGTAACTTGATTTGCCATCTTGCACCGCAGAGTGTTATGCATTTTGGTTGCGCCACATTAGCCATCATTGCTAACAAGCATACAAGCATTCCACTTGTATGTGCAGTGGGCAATGTCAGTAATATAAATACAATGCAATCACAGGGACTTGCTTGCTCTCTCCCTCTGTCTCCAGGGAGGCTGGACCTTGGTATAATAAGAGCATTCATGTTGATTCGCTCTGCTCCAGCTGTAGTCTGATAGCAAATACATCCCATGAACCCCCCCCACCCCACCCCCAAGCTTCCACTCATATTATTCTGGAGTTTTAATACAGTTCTGCATTTTACTTATTTGGAACCATCTGCTCTTTTTCCGGATATACTACATACCTAATGTTATGGCACTTTTTAAGACCCTGTGGCTTGTTGACGTTACAGTCTCAGAATGTTACCGGCTGGTGTATTTGCACTACTGCTTCATTTGTTTGTGCCTGAGCAGCTCTGATCCAGTTTGTGTTTACACGGTGGAATTTGTGGTTTGTTTGTGTACATCTTAAAAGTATGCATACATGTGTATGCATGTAAGAAAACAGGGTCTGGCGTCATTCAGTTTTGTTCGGCTTTGATTTTAAGACGTTAGGTGTTGGTGTACGTCATGTAGCTGAGGGAGAACACATGCTAAAATCAGTTTTCAAACCTCTTTCTCATTCCCAGTCACTGCCTTTGTCCCAGAACTCCCAGCCAAAATAAAGACCCCTGTTCCCCTCCCCCCTCTGCTGTCTGCTAGAGACACTGGATCATGGTGTAGGGTTACTGGTCAGTAATGTGTCTATGCTTCAAATCTTGTGCTGGAAACAAACACTGTGACACTTAAAACATGGTGGGGAAAAAGCTATATTCTGTTTCTGTCAGTGTGGGTTCTCATCTGACCTGAACTGGGCCTGCCTGGTTTCTCAGTTTTTCTTTTCCCTTGTACTTATTCAAGTCACCCTACTCTCTCTGCTCACAGAACCTCTAGCTGTTCACGCGCTGGCCGGGGCATGGTTGTCTGTTTCAGCTGTGCTCTCCTTCGCTCTGCTCCTTCTCCCCCCTCCCTTTATGATCCCATCCCTAGTTCCAAATCTGTACCTCTCAAATCCCAAGAAACCATCTGCAAAGAATAGAAAATGGAAAAAGGAAAATGGGAGGCTTGTTGACAGGAAGGAAGATGGCATTAAAAAGCACAGTTGTGGGGGGGGGGGTTGTAGAGTAGCAGTGAAGGTAGGGCTAAGTGAGCTGAACTTGTGACCTAATAGCATTAAAGTTATTCCTCAAATCCAGAGAATATTAGCATTGGAGAAAAAGGCACTTGACCTGGTTTGTTAAATATAAATGATTAAATGTACATTCCCTGTGCTATGCAAGCCCAGAGTGGATGAATATAGTTTTACTGTACATTTGTGAAGTTCTTAATTCACCTCAGTTTTTTCCTCTGCTTGCTGGAAGTTGTTTTGATACAACAGTGGAAAGCCAGCCAGGCAGGAGTTGATGATGGATCATTAGGTGTGGTGCTGGTAACAATGATTCAGAGGCAATGAGGGTGGATACTGATGTAAGGTTATCCTGGAGAAGCCTTACTCTCATACTTCTCTGGCATAAGTAAAACAGCATGCTGTTTAGAGTTGTCTGCCACAAAGTACCTGGCACTTGATGTCACCAAAGTGGAATTTCTGGAATTCCCTTAGGAATAGTTGGGGATGCCGCCCTATGATAAGCTGGATGCAGTTGTGATTAGCTGCAGACCTCGCTGTTTCCAGATACTGCTCCCTGAGACAAGTGAGTTGCATCTTGGTCCAAGGTTCCTCCTTCAGCTCCTCGGGTTCCAAACTGCAGGGGCTGTAACCTTCATTAGAAGCTATATTGCAAGCATAGTTTAACAACTCTCTGTTGCCTCATCTAAGCAGAAAGCCCCCAAAATGTTGTTAACTTCACTGCTTTGTGTGGTGTTCATCTGTTTCACCTTGGCTCAGCATATTAGTGGCCTCTTATGTTGACTGTAAACAAACAGGCTGCACTAAGGCACAAGAAGGGGAAGAGGCACTTGGCATTCACTGTTTGTCACCCTCCACCTCAACCCAATGCCACAAATGCCTAAAGTCCAAATCCCAGGCTGAATGGAGCTATGTGGAGAAAAGTTAGTGTGAGCAGAATGCATAGAAGCATTGGTTGGTCTTTCTAACTGCCTGTAGTTCTTTGTCCATTTCTTGCTGTTACCCAATACTAGCATGACAGAAAAGCCCTTAAAATTTTGTTCTGCATCTTGAATTTTTCTTTCAGTTTTAATTATTAAGGGGTTTTATTCCTGTATTTTAGATTAAAATGGAAATCCTCAATGCTGATATCGTTATTCCGGTTTCATAACTCCAGATTTATTCAAAGTAAAATTGCCATTTAAATTTTTGTGTTTGGTTTCAGTTGCCTTTTTGAGGTTCCCCGTATAAATTGATGGAGGCCTCGCTCATACAATGGGTTCTGTAGATCACACTACATTATGCATATGAACTAAGTCATTAGTGGACTTTGAAGGACAGTTTCATAGTGACAGAATAGGGTTGGTATTGTTCTGTTGCCAGTGATGGTTCAAGTTTCCCAAGGGTTCACGGTCACTGCATCAGTGCCTCAACCCCAGGGGTTGGTTAGATTTTGGTGGGCTGCCTTTCCTCCACTTGTCTACTATTGGTATTTAGCATTCCCAGTTCTCCTGCTGTGCTAGTCAAACTGCTGCGATGTGACACCTGTGGGAACAATAGTCTACCCTACTGCTTGTTGTTTGCTCCACTAACATTAAATAAATGTATACATGTTTGTCATCTGATTGATTTGTTCAGCCATTGCCCTGTAAGGGATGGCCTGTATAGAGGTTTGGTGACTATGTGTGATACAGGGTTAGTCTTGGCGCCAGTTTGTAACTTTACCTGCACAAGGAGTGTTCCCAGGAGGCCTGTGTGACCAAGGAACTGTTGCTATGTGGAGGAAGCCCAGCTGAGAGTAGTTACCCGAACAGTTGTTATGCTGAGGTGCATTGTGACAGAGGGGACCGTTTTCCTTACTCTAATGTTATTACTTGGCAATACTTGATAAGGTTTCTACCGTACACTGAACAGTACTGAATTTTTATAGGTGCACCGCAGCAGAATTGTGTTTTCTTTTTTTGCCCTGGACTTCTATGTTTTATGTGAAGTGACAGAAGTTTTGTCTTCCAAGTCACTTCTCTTTAACCTGTTTCACTTGTGTCCTCTAAGGGTAAAGCACTTGTAGCCCATGTTCGGCACATCTATTGAGTATGTATAGTATTCAGAACATTGTTTTGTTCTTTTTGATTTTGAGCTGCATGGTGGTTGTTACTGTGAGATTTGAGCTCATACTTCTGTACATAGGTCATGTTTCTGAAAAGCCTGCAATTCTAACCCCCAGTTCTTTCCAAATGTAACTTTCAATCAAATTACAGTTTTACAGTTATGTGTTGAAACAACGGTGTATTCAGCATTGTTTCTGGAAGTATTAGCATTGCATGAAAATGGGTTACTAATCAAATCACCCGTAACTGCAACATCTGGATGTTTTATTAGTGTGTTGTAAAAACCTTTTATAGTTAATGTTGGCATAGTGCTTTCTTGAGGCAACAAACTAACTATGTGCAGATTGTCATCGCCAGTTTACTTTGTGCTGGCTGCTAAAAAAGACAACTCATTTTGTGGTATTTGTCATTTATTTTAGGTTTTATTTGCAGAAATCAAAATGATAAAATCAGACTCATAATTGTTGACTTGAGGTATAAGGAACCATTAACCCTGAGTCTATGCCTGTATTCAAACATTTGCAAATAATGTCCTTTAGGACAGGAGAAAGATTCTGTGTAACACTAGCCTCCATTGAATATTCTGTCATGTTTTTTTTCCACAGTGGTAGGATTTTCATATCCAGTCATTCAGCATGATTCTGTGTGGAAGCCATGCAAAATTAGCACCATTGTGTTGTTGTACACAACCAGGAAATTTTCTCATGCAAATTACTAATATGCGGAATTCACTAGTTCTATATAGTTGCCTTTGATTTGTATTTATGTCAGCCTTTAGATCAGATGGTGATTGCGATAGCTACATTATGGCAGGGTGGCTTTAAGTTGATCTGGGAACAGATGTATACATGTGTGGCAAGAAGTTTCCTCAAAGTAACTCTGAATTGGACATGGCATCTCTATTTATAGACCCAGCCACGTCAACACGCCATTAAATCTTCATTAAGGGTTAGCATTCTAGGCTTGGGCCTCCTGGAGAAGAGGAGCATTCATTAGACACTGCTTTTGGAACTCTTTAGGTGTGTGAAAGAAGGTGTCAGAATTGATGCATGTGTTCATTTGGTGGTTTGTCATTTGTTTGCCTTGTTGTTTGTATATGCCAGCTGAATAACTGTCAGTAAGTATCGCTATTGGCTCTTTGGTGGCCTTGTTCTCATTGGATGATTACTTTTCGTTCTGGGTGGATACACATGATTGTGTAAATGTAGCATTTCCTTTAAAAACAGCTTCTATAAGCTGGTTCATGTTTAAATGTGCTGATGTGTCTTCCTGCAGGGCATCCGTGGGCTTCAAAGTGCCCACATCATTGTGGGGACAGACGTGTGGTTGTGAATTTATTTGGTATACTTCCGTACGGTTATATATGGGAATGTTCTTGGTGATGGTTTAGGAGCAGCACTTCTGGATTGTGCATCTGCAGCTTAAATATGCGGATGAGTCCAGTGCCTTGATCAGTGTGGCATGGGCTGTCTCCAGCAAAGAGTGACAGAGTAGAATTGGGGTTTCGTAAAGGATTTAAGCAAAGCTTTTTTTTGCTGTTTTCATTTTCATTACTTATGTCTGTTCATGTATACATGGAAAAAAAACATGCCCTCTTTGCCTGGGTTTCCTCTTTGCTAGGTGTTCAGTCTTCTGAACTTTCAAAATGTAATGTGCATTTGTGTTTGTGCACAGGGCTTGTGTGTTTCTGGCCTGTTTCCACTGCTTTGCACCAACCTTGTGGTTAAACAATCATAAGCCCCTGAAGCCACTGAGTGACGTGAGATTGTCCTGTTGACGCGGAGGGCCCTCCCCCCTCAGCCTGACTGACACACAAAAGATCCACAGAAGGATTCAGCTGATAAAGCAAACGTGGGCGCTAAGTGACGGACAGCTTTGCACAGTGCTGGAAATGGACTAATTGAGTCTCTGGTGGGGGGGGGGGGGGGTGGTGTGTATGCTGCATAACTGGATCCCTCCCTAGAAACTCGTAGGACTGTGAAGGCTGTAATGCCTGTGACACAGATTTTCCCTGCGGAGTAGCAAAACTGGGACATGATTGTACAGAGTTAGGAACTGGGATAGAGGGCAAAAGGTGATGCATTTTCAAATCCAGGGAGATGTTTGACTTTTTAACAATTTTATCAAATATGCTTTACCTTAAAGATATTGGTAAATACCTTTGGCTGATGACCATTAATAATGATTTTTAAGCTGTTTTTGTTGGTTTGGATAAAAGTTCATAAAGCAAGTAATTCAATTTGAAATTAGAATAAGATGGTAATGAAGGCCTTCATAGCACAGCGGCCCTTCAGCAGCTCCTGCTTATTATACTCAAGGTTCTATCAGCCAAATTCCTCTCCTCTTTCCATCTGCTTCGCTTTGTTTTTACTCATGCTACTCTCCTGCTCCATCTAGCTTAAAATACAGATAGTTGCTCCCCCACAGTGTGTGCTGCTTATGACCTGTGTGTACACATGTACGCAGCACAGCCGAGGGGAGGGCAGTGGTCCCTTACTATTCCCATTCTGGGATGGGGGTGGGGGGGCTGGGGGAGCGTTGGAGTCTGCCAGTGTGTTGCTGCTGAGACAGAGCCAACGACAGGAAGGAAGTTGCGCGGCTGCAATTTCTCACTCACAAAAGCTGTGCCTGTCTCTCCCGCTGTTTATATCTGTGTCTGAGTTCGCCTCTCTGTCTTGCACACACTCTCTCTCAGCTGCTGAAGTACAGGAAGTTGTGGGGTGTGGCCCAGTGCGCTGTTCTGCTGCTCTGCTCTGGTTCCCCACACATCACAGGATTCGCGGGGATTTCTTTCCTGTCTGTTTTTTTTTTTTATTCCCTCCCTCTGGGCAGCAGGAAGGTCATTGTGGACTCTAGGAGCAGGAAATAAGGAGTTTTTTTTGGGGAGAGGAACACTTTGGCAACGGGCGAGTGCATCGACAAGGGAAAGGGGAGGGGGGGGTATTTGGGGGTGGGGGACCATGGCCAGCGAGGGATCGGTGTCAGAGGGTCCGGGTGAACGGGCCGAGGACAACAGTCACGCTGACCCAGAGGCAGTGGTAGGCCCCCAGGGGGGATCGCCTGTGTCTGTCTGGCCCACAGCTCCTTCATGTGCTTACCTTCTTCATCCTGTTCTACTTCCTCTGCAGAGTGTCTTTTCAGTTTGCTTATCTTGTCACTAAAAATGTTTTTGGGTGCAGGGGGACTTATATATATGTTTTGGTTAGTTCTCCTCCAAGATCAGGGTTTTATTTTTTTTTCCTTTTGTTTCCCGTCATCTGACTGCTTCTCTCTTGCTCGCCTTGTTCTGTCTCTAGTTTTCTCATTAAACCTTTTTGCCATTAATGGCGCACCCTTGCAGCCACCCAGCCCCTTCAGTAACGTACTCGTCTTGGCTGTGTGTGCACAGTGCTCATACCCATTCATTTTTAAAAGTATGAGTTTTTTTAAGTGTCAAATCTTTCTCTCCCTAAAATATGGATTTTTATTTTTTCATTTAATTTAATAATAAAAAAAAGGTTATATACGAAGTAAGCACAAAAAATTGAAACGATAGTACTAAGAAAGTTAACACCTTTTATGCTGTTACTCCTGTGTTCTGGGGTGAAATGGAGAAAAGGGTTGAAAAAAGCAGAAACTTTCTGTATTTGACACTTCCGCCTGTCTGCTGTCCTTCCGTCTCTGGCTTGTCGGTATCATGTCTTCCTCTCGCACAGTTTGAGCAATATTGCCTGTTTGTAGAGGAGTAGGTGCTCCATCAGCCTAATAAGTGAGACTGGCTGGGTTGGAGGGGGGTGTTCATACACCCAGAGCATTTACCCGTTTTGCCTGAGGACCTTCCCGACCGTGACGTGTTTCACTAGGGTGCGGCATGTCACCCTACAGCAACTTGGGCTTTGCCTACAAATATATCCGTAGGAAATCTCCACCTAAAATGGTATTACTAATACAGCAGGCATGTATTGTTCATGACCTCCTACTAGTTAAGTGACACGTGAATAACCTTCCATGTGGAATACAGCAGCCATGGCTCTCTCTGTACTGATTCAGCCAGGTCTCCACTGGCTTGCTGAGGGCTGTTTTACACAGAGACTCCCTCACCTCCTGTGCCCTGCCGATCGTGACGCTCTGTTGACACAGCCCGTACAGGCCCCGCGACCACATTTCTGTTGTAGCCATGGTGACCGGCTCAGGCCGAGAGAGCATGGCGCTGCTGCAGCCCGTATGCATGGCTGTCTTCACCCGTAAATCGATCTCCATCTCACCTGAAGGTGGTGTAATGTTCCCTGATCCTCTTCCCATCAATTTTTCTAGGGCTTAAGAGATACTTATTAGGTCTTATTTTGGTAGCCTCTGATTGGATAGTTGCTGTCCATTTGTTTTGACAGTTTCAAGTGACTATGGCAGGTGTGGTCGCTGCCTGGGTCATCCTGTTGACTGCGCACATGGGTGTGTGACTCATCACTAACAAACCAGTCTGCCTTGCTGTGCCATGTGCTGATTTTTTTTATATGGCCAAATAGGCTGTGTCTTTGTTATTTTGCGTCGCATAAGTAACCAGTAATGCTGGCTTTTACAGGAAGTGGATTTACAGGTAGTGTACTAGACGTCATATCAGTTTTTCAAGGCTTGGCATCACAAAGTAAAGTACAAGGAAAACTTTCTCCTGTTTTGGTTCCTTTTTTCCTCCTGCTTTGGCCTGTGCGTATCAGATGAATTGCACAAGCGAGCAAATTTGCTCTGTTCAAGTCCCTCCAGCCCCATCTCCCAGCAACCTCCTCATTCCTTATCATAAACTGAGTCTGTTCTCCTCTTCCTGTAACGTGAGTCAACGTCTGTTCGCGCCAGGCTTTAAAAGCACGGAAACCCCCCCCACCACCACGGTAATCCGTGTTGTGTCGCTCAGCAGGGCCATAAGGAAGGTGCTCCGCCCCCATAATCCCACCCCCCACGAGTTGCCGCGTCATCAGAGTTACACAGGAAACAGGAAACCTCTGAGGCCCATGCTCTGGCGGACATCCTCAAACGGCACTGCCTCTGTTCTTCTGCCTGCTGTGAGGCTCCCCTTCTGTCTGTCTGATCCCCTTCTCTTGTCATCTCCCTTGACTCCGTGGCCGCTGCTCTGCCATCACCGGGGTGCCATGTGCTGGCACGGGGAGGGATGGCCTTCCCTGGAAGAGGTGACCTGTCCTTGGTTCTTCTCGGCAGCTTTTATTTTCGCCTGTGGTTCATATACGCCCGTTCGCAGCACCCTTGTTGACGCTGCTGGTTCGGGAGTAGAGAACCTGCAGAGAGGTCGGCCTGCCTCTGTCCCCGATACCTCAGAGGAAGCCAACTGCCTCTGTACTTGTTTCTGCTTGTTGATGTCATTGTCTAGGGCTGTCTTCAGGGCATGGCTCTCTTATTTTTTATATCTCACTGCTCCTTTTGAGCCCACGTATCTCCCTTCTCATCTCGTCTCTCATCTCCTGCCCCCTCCCCCCTTCCGTTAGAGTGACCCAGACGGGCTGTCGGTGCTGGAGCAGCTGGGTCTGGAGCACAGCTCCGACTTATCGGACAGCAGCGTGCAGCAAAGACTGGACGAGCAGCGGGAGCGCATCCGGCGCGAGATCCGCAAGGAGCTGAAGATCAAGGAGGGCGCCGAGAAGCTGCGGCGTGCCACCACCGACAAGCGCAGAGCCGTGCAGGTGGACAGCCAGCTGCGCACCTCCAACAAGCGCCTGGACACCCTGCACACCCAGCTGCAGGAGCTGGATGCTCACATCGTCGTCAAGCACCCCAATGACATCCGCGGTGAGGGGATGGGGACAAGTGGGTTATGGCTGGTAAAATGCCCATACTGGCAACAAGAGCTGCTGTAGATGTAGAAGAAGAATGTAACTGGAATTTCTTCTGTATATATACAGTTTAATATATAGCACAATGTATTATTGCAGATCATTCTTGTTTCTATTAAGAAATGTGAACGGCTTTAAATATGTTCTAATATAAACCATACTGCAAATTCTAAAGCTACCACTGGTTTTTCACTGCCATCAGATGAAGCCCCACAATCCCCTGGGGCTGTCAGCCAGCCATCAGCCAACCAAGAACGAATTGCAGCCCTGCAGCGTCAGCTCAACATCGAGCTCAAAGTCAAGCAGGGAGCCGAGAACATGATCCCTATCTATGCCAGTGGCTCCACTAAGGTACCAGTCACCCACCCTGCCCTTTTTCCTTTAAATGATTACCCCTCTGCCTGCTGAATATATGATGCCGTGTTTCTGCCAGCTGGCCCAACCTTGCATGCTTTCACCCCACCTGCCTCACTTAAACATTAACCCACGCTGGATGTTCCCCCTCTCAGGACAAGAAGCTGCTGCAGACAGCTCAGCAAATGCTGCAAGACAGTAAAACAAAGATCGACATCATTCGCATGCAGATCCGCAAGGCCGTTCAGGCCACAGAGCAGCAGACGGAGGATGTGCAAGGTAAGCCTGTCTGACTGGCCCATACGACCGTTTCTTTGTTGTCTGAATAACCTCTTTATAGTGGTTTAACCACAGAGTCTCTTTCTGAATGTTCTAGAACATAACCATGCTGTCTCTCCGCTCGGGCTCCTGGTTTCCTCTCACATGCAGTTTCTCTTTCCCTCTCCAACCTCGCTGCTTCCTCTGCATCAGTGTTTTCCAGCCTGGTCCTCAGGTTTTTGCAAAAATGGCAGGGAGCTGGGAGGGAGCAAAAACATGGACTGTCTGGGGGTCTCTGAGGACCGGGTTGGGGTGCAATCTGACCAGCATCCAGGAACGCCTGCACAGCTCTGAATCACAGTGACGGCAGCTTGCGCCTCATTCCTCTTGTGCAGCCGGTTATTAACCACCTTACGCAGACAGAAGAACAGTGCCTGTGCTTCTATTGCCATCTCTGGTTAGAGGCTCAGCAGAGCGTGCAGATTTATTTATCTGTAGCTGGAGGTGGCCAGTTGGTCAATGGCGCTGAAAATGGCAGAGTGCAGGGGCCCGGGGACAATTCCTTTGGAAACGTGGCTTAAGCAGATGTAAGGAAGGAATCAGAGGAAAGAAAATGAAATTAGACTGTGGGAGTAAAAGCAGTAAAAAGATTAAAGGAAAGGGAGCCTGTAATGTCAGAGATTTTGAACAATGCACTTGGTCAATATTTTCTGCTAGACACCGATTGTTGTTATTTTAATATTATTGTTCATAAGAGTAAAGGAAATTACTGAGCAGTCAGTAATGGGGTTTTCTGACTTCTGTGCCAGTATGATTCCACCAGGTTTTTGATTTCTGGAAAAACATTTTCCTAGAATTGTCTTTTTGGGTTTTCCCCCCGTGTCTGTCTGAGGCCTTGTCTCCAGGGTCATCCCACACCCTTTCCCGTGTTCTCCCGTCCTAACGCTCTGTAGCCTTATTAGGAGATAAGTCACCAACTTTGTGTAAAGTACACTCATCTTGATGGTTCATATATGTTATGCTCTGAGTTAGTCTGGCTCTTACCTCAAGCTCCTTGTTCGTCCCCCACCATTCTGCAATGTGGGTGCTGAGTTTTTAAAATGTGTGCGTTAACCCTCTGAAAAGTAGTATGTAATGTAATTATAGACCCACTCTACACTGTGTTCCCCCCATGTCATATAAGGTAAATACAGGCCTTTGGTTCCTGCTTCCCTTCTTTTAGGCAGGAGTGCAACAACTTGTGGGTCTCATTGAATTACAGCTCACTGTGTATTTTTCTTATTGCTGTAACATACACTGCTGCAGGATTTAAACAGTATCTGCCCATTTTTTCCCTCCCTTTTGTTTCGGGTTTTTAGTTTAGACTTTGTTGTTGTCTTTTTTTCTAAATTGACCCAATTCAGAATTTTCCTGCAGTGCTGTGCCCACAGGAGCTGGCAAAAACGATCATACCCACATTGCGGTACTGCGTGGTGCTCAGTCACCTGTTCCATCTCTCACACCCCTGTGCCACAGGGAAGCCCGACCTGTGTGGCGTAGAGCTGCGTATCGAGGAACTGCGACACCATTACCGCGTGGAACACGCCGTGGCGGAGGGGGCCAAAAATGTTCAGCGCCTACTGGGTGCCTCCAAGATCCAGGACAAGAAAGCCATATTGGAGGTCAGGGGTCACTCGCTAACACATTGCAGAGACATCCTTTCAGCAGCTTTCCTTACAAACCACTAAGATCATGTGCACAGCACTGTCATTTAATTAGATGACTGCATAAGCTGTTTAAATGGACAAGGCTAATGTTTTTTGCAAAACCAGCAACATAGTAGCATAATATTCAGCCACCAATAGCAGACGGCAGTGAGTAGTAATGTGAACTTTTGCACATCTATTAGATCGTGTTTGTTCGGAAGGGGAATGTTCTTCATTCATGACCTGTAATTTTAGAAATCATATAATTAGTGCAATAAAAGCAGAACACAGATCATGTTAGTGTTGCTTAAGCTTGTGGTGGAGGCAACAGGTGGAGATTTAAAACGACAAACCTCAGCACCCCCCTCCCATTCCCCATCGGTGCTGTAGGCTCAGTCCCGCCTGAGTGAGTCATCCCAGAGGCTGGACCTTCTGCGCGACTCCCTGGACCGCCGGCTAGCAGAGCTGCCTGAGGATCACCCCAAGGCCTGCCTCATCAAGGAGGAGCTGGTGTTGGCCTCTTCCCCTGCCTTTAGCTCCCGTCATGGCGCCCCCTATGTGCACAACCAGTACAGCACTCTCAGCAGGCCCTCCCCATTGACAGGTAACTTAGTTACCACCTGCCCCATCATCTAAGGTCAGCCGATACGGTACAGTGGTCTTCATTGATTCAGTTGAAGCTTTGAAGTTTGTTTGGCATGAAAACTCATGGAAAGGGTGATGGATTGTGACTCTTTGCTATTTTTAGGAGATTGTGTTGTTATACTGGAATGTTGTTAGGTTAACAATCCATATCTGCCACAGTCGGTTTAACTGTGAGGGCCGCACCGTTCTGCATGGGCAGACAAGGTTTCAGCTACGGCTCTCAGCATATCGCAACAATCAAACCCTGTAATGTAAGTAATCCTAAAACTTATGAAGGATAATGCATTGCGGTTGCCTCAGGGGACAAACTGGCTGACCAGGAGGAGCACGTGAAGCCGTATAGTTTAACGCTTGGTCAGATATGACTTGCTAACATGGCTTAAGATTTAAATGAAAGAGCTAAGCAGCTACTTCTATGGTTGCCTGATAACAGTAATGAGACCTGTTTAATCTCCTGTCAGATTCTTTTGTAAAGGGTTTACCACTTTCTGTTTACCCATGTATGTGATCATCCTTTCGGTTGATGAGATCAGAGCTGTTGTGGTGTCTTTCTCACGAGACCTTCAGTCCAGCCACTGCCTTTGCATTCCTTCTTTGGAGAATCTGCCTGTCAGCTTTGCGAAGAGCATCTCGCGTTTCGAGATTCCCCTGAAAAATCCGGTCCATCTATCGGTTTGTGTTACAGCCGCATCCCTTGATCTCCCAGTGACATGCCAGCTGAGCTGACAGCAATCCCATTTGAAACCAGCTAATATCCACTGCTTTATCCTGGAATTCTAACTAGAGAAGCAATATGTAAGCATTAGGTTCAGCAGCACAGTGTACGTTCTGATTCGTGCCAAATCCCCCACACTGGCCATGTACTGTGAAGGCAACTGCACAGTGAAAACCGCCTTCGGGCAGTTATCATCTTAGATATCATAATCAGTCCGTCTCTGCATGGCATGCTTGGGTGCCAGTGAGCTTCTCAGCCAAGGAACTCGATGGGGATGCTGCTTATGTTAAGGCTACGTTATCCATGGCTTGCTGGAATGCTTGCTCATGGACATTAAAATGCGTGTTTGTTGACACTCTGCATATTGTTCAGAACAGAATGTGCAACTTTGTGTCATTTGCTAGAAGCAAGTCATAGCCGGAATACTTAAGAGCAATTATTGTCAGTTCTACAGTCTACAAATGGGAGGCTGTTATTTAGTATGAAAATGAAGCAGTCCTTCACCACCATGCTGTGCGTCTCTCAGGGACATTACAGGTGCAGCTGCAGGGTTGCGTGGAGCTGCTGGACGTGGTGCCCGGGAGGAGCCGCGGGACGCCGGTCGTGTTGCCTTGCTACAGTCCCGGGGAAGGCCGCTCCTTTATGCGTGGCAGCAAGGGCCTCTACGGGCGCAGTGGCAGCGTTAGCGGCAAGGCGCCCAGCAAGACAGACGAGCTGTCCTGTAAGTGTGACTCTGTGTGTTTCTAATGTACATTCATGTATGAAGTGTTCCGAATCAGATGGCTGACAAACGGAGCAGTATGCATTGTATTTGGGAGGTTTGTGTGTATGTAAATACTGATGAGTGTGTGTTATGTAAATACTGTCTAGTTGTATGTTTACACAAGTACACAGGCTTCTCTGTGAAGCATAGCAGAAGGGTGTGCGTATGTGTCAGTGTGTGCTGTGTATGGTGTAAGCTGTGCGTCTGTCCATGTGACTGTGTATATGTAAAACATCTCAGTGGTAGAGGAACGTATGTGTGATGTGTGGATGTATTCCGTAGCGGAGGTGAGCGCAGTGCTGAAGCTGGAGAACGCCGTGGTGGGTCAGACTGCCTGGAAGACCGTAGGGGAGCAGGCCTGGAACCAGACCTTCACTCTGGAGCTAGAGAGGGTGAGACCTTCTGGAGTGGCCCTGTGGGGCAGCAGAGCACCCCCAGCTGGGTGTCCTTTCACGTCACCTGCAGCCCACATCTGTCGTATAAGAGCCTGTGGTCACAGGGTGATATTGCAGGAAGAGAACTGCTACCGTACCCTTGATGGGGTCCTAAACACGAGCCAGGTACCCTGCTCCCAGGTCAGGTCAGCTTGGGGAGCATTCACTGGTACAGTGCATTGTCACGCACACTGCATGACAAAACACCTTGGAATCTGTCAGATTCCATTGGCCAACATGCAGTCCAATCCCATCCTCCGGAAATGCTCATCTCTCTTCCGCAGCCAAGTGTTACGGTGGTGTCCCCTTGGCTTGAATCAGCCGCTTGGGTCCTCAGCAATGAGGATCGTGAGAGTAGGATCACCCTCAGGGAAACATGCCACTTGGCCCTAGTGCCGTAACTGACACTCCCTCAGAGTGCAGGTAATGTGCCTCATTTCCGACACCCTGAGCAGCTACTCAATTCAATACAAAGTCAAATTAGCGGTACCCAAGGATTCTCCGAAGAGAGGCAGTACCAAAGGAGTCCAGTTTTCGTCTCAGGTCACTGGATAGCATCCATGATTCTCAGCCATACAGCAAAACATGGAGCACCAAGTCTTTAAAGACTTCGACCATCGTACTCTTACAGCGATATCGGGATTGCCATACACCCCTTTCCAGCAACCTCATGACCCCCCATCCTCTCCCAGTCCACCTACTGATTTCATATGAAGAGTCACCAGAGACATGAATGTCACTGCTGAGGTAACTGAACCTCTCAATGAGGTCGACATTCTCTCCGCAGACAGACACTCTGCTAACGCCTGTGAGGTCATTAAAGGCCTGGATCTTGGCTTTGATCCAGGGTACTCACAAACCCATATACCCAGACTCCTCGCTCAGTCTCTTGAGAGCCCTAATCAGAGCCTCCATTGACTCCTTGAAGATTACAGTGCCATTGGCAAAGTCAAGATTGGTAAATCTTTATTCACCAGCAGATGCCCCAGAGCCACTGGACCCCACGACCCTGCCCAGCACTCAGTCCATGCATGCACTGAATAGAGTAGGGGCAAGAAAACACCCACTACTTGGGTCTGCTCCCAAGGAAGCAGGAGAGCAAGTCGTCACAGATCCAATTGAGGATGACCCTAGTGAGGACCTTACCCGCACTGAGAGGAGTGTTATATCCCCCTGTAGTTGCCTCAATCTAGGCCATCCCTCTCCCCTTTTCCAGATATGGTCAAAAAGTCCAGTATTCGAGTCAGTGGGGATGATGCCTGTCTCCCAAATGGAAGCAAAGATACCACAGATTATGTGTGGCATTTCCTACCCCCTGCTGGTTCACCACAGCTAGTTAAATTTGCCACAGTAACAGCTACTCTCTGAGTATGGCGGCCATCAGAGCGACCAGAATAGTAATAGGTGTACCAGCCTACAGAGATCTGGCCGTTCCCCAGACTGCATACCTCAGAGAGTTCTGCCACTGAAAAGCGGACTTTTCAAAGCTCCCCTGGCAGCAGGGGAAGACTGTCATCATGCCAGAGAGATAAGACGTGCCTAACTGGATGAGCCCCCTCGGATTAGGACCCGAGTGATGTTGTGCAGTGGGTGATGCCTTGGCACCACACCAGGCCTGATCCCCCAACAGACTTGACCCCATTGGCTCCCCAGCGGTTTTGACTCCTCCGGGGATGAGGCTTCCAAAGGCTTTCCTCCATCCCCTTCATGATACATGCAGCCTTCCTGTGGGCGGCTGCAGCAGAGTTACTCCCGCTGAGAGCAGAAAGAGAGTCCTGTGTGCTGTTTCGGGGCTGGGTGACGTTTTTACGGTGGCTGGAGCGCCAGTCCCGCCACCAACCCCCAGATTTGTCCCTGCATGATGGAGGGCTGCTCGTACATAAAGCACTCGCCGCGTAATGCTGGCTGTCACTTGCTGGAGACAGCAGCAGGTGCCTGATGCCGCTGTGTGTGTCGCTGTGCCGTAACCTGAGTAATGTGACGCCTGCTGTGTCCACAGTCTAGGGAGATGGAGATCGCCGTGTACTGGAAGGACTACCGCTCCCTGTGCGCCCTCAAGTACCTGAAGCTGGAGGACTTCCTGGACAACCAGAAGCACCAGATCCAGCTGGACCTGGAGCCGCAGGGGCAACTGCTGGCTGAGGTAGAGGGAGACGCATGCACACACACACACATGCACACACACACACACACACACACACAGAGTGAATGTTCCATACCATTCATTATCATTAAAACCTGAGAATATGTAATCGTTTATATTTTATGCTTCTTATTCTGCAAAATATCTGCTGTTTTTTTCCTTGATCTGTATTTGACATTTCGCTCTTTCATTGTGCAAACTTCTGTAAACATGAATAGTTCTGCGATCAATGGTCATGTCCCTACTAGCACAAAACAATGACTGCAGAGCTAAAATCAGTACCAGATCAAAAATAAAATAAAACTTAGCATAAACATTAGATTCAGATTAACATAAAAAAACATGCTGCTAATGTCAACCATTTTATTGATTAAAAAGTAGGGAAAGCGGGTTATGGGATTTGGGAGAAACACTAAGAAGTTCTTGTACCTGTGTGCATAATGGCGTGTAGCGATGCACTCAGTGCCAGTTCCTCTAGTCTGTGGTAATAACAGGAATAGTTTTATTTATGTACCACTTTTCTGTTATACAGCACACAAAGTGCTTTAAAGAAGGAATAAAAAACAAGGTGCATAAAAACGTAAATGATGGAAAAAACAATGAAACACATAAAAGGACATAAAATAGTAAAAAAAAAAAAACAGCATGAATACCACAATCAGATTTTGTTGAGAAAATGCAGTAAAGATAGTCTAATTGAAAACAGAAGCTGAATGCATCCACTGTGTGCATTCATGTTTTTATGATGAGAACATTCTATAGCCTGGTTCTATGGTGAGTGAAGACTGATTACCCAAATTTTGAACAGATTGGGAGGATGACCCACAGGTTGCTGCGGGAACTAAGCATTCTGGACGGGACATATCTAAAACGCAAATCACTGTGTGGAGCTGGCCCATGCAGAAAGCTGAAAACTTTCAGAAGAATTTTAAGTTTAGTCCTAAAAAATAAAATTAACTGTTGGAGAATTTTTGAGGGCTGGTGAAATCCCCATAGCTGGTACATGTCAGTATTCTAGCAGCAGGGATCTGAACTCCTCGTGTTCTCAGGTGGGCCTAGCAACAGCATAGCAGCAGTTCCGTCTTGATGGCACAGTGTTTGGTGTTAGCTTTTCTAAGTAGACAGATCTTGGCAGAATTCCGTAAATGGAAATAGACTATCCTTAAAGTTTATGATCATTCTACAAAGTGACGCCCACAGTTTTAACCAGGTCTTTTAGCTTCACTACTCTTTATACGAACTTTTGTCTCATCTTAGAGCTGTAGAAAAGCCGCATCATATGCATACTGATATCACTGATGTATTTGTGAATCGTGCATAAAGGTTAAATAACAGCAGCCCATGGGTGGGGAACCTCTGACGCTCCTTCTGTGAACCAGTGGTCCCTCAAGTTCATTGATTCACACGTCGCCAACAGGCCAGCCTTGCAGTTGACAGCCATACAGAGCCGCTGCACTGATAAACAAATGTGTGAAACGCATGTTTATTGAATGGCTAAATTATTTTGTCAGAACTTCTATGTTATAACGGCTTCTTTACAGATTTAAGGGAAAAAATGTCTTATCTGCTGGCCAGTCGTGGGGATGACTATCAGACAATAAGTTCACCACCGATCCGGCTGTAGCGCTTGCACACATGCACCATGCGTCGCACGCGGAGGTGGAGGACAGTACCCGTGTGTGATGTGTGTGACGTGTTTTCCAGGTCACCTTCTTCAACCCCATCATAGATCGCGTCCCTCGCCTCCAAAGACAGAAGAAGATCTTCTCCAAGCAGCAAGGTGAGACTTGAGAGCCTCTCGTTCAGAGCTGTTCTTCGGTGACCCAAGATCAGAGGGCCATGAGATGTGTGTCTCTCCACCGTGGGCAGGGTGCAGACCCTGTTAGCTCCACAGGGACTGCACCTAAATAACACAGCAGCACCTTCAAAGTTGCACAGAGAGAGGCGGCCATCCTGTTCAGGCTGCTCCATATACGCCAGGGTGAAGTACAGCCAATCCTCGCTAAAGGGCCATTCAGTCTGTCGACAATGGCTATGCCAGTCTGTCTTTGCCCTGAGAACCTTAGCGCCATCTGGTGGCCGCAGTAATGCCTTACTTGGAAGCTTTTGAATTAGGCTAGTGCAGGCTGTGCTTCACTGTGTGTATGTGTGTCATACAGGCAAGGCCATCCTGCACGGTCGACCGGTGAACGTGGACATCAGCACCTGGGTGCGGCTGCTGAAGAACGCCATTCCCACGATGAACAACTCGGGCACCTACAGCCCCAACGCCCACTCTCACGGCACTGGGTACGGCCCATTTACTCAGCCTGCTGCTGCGAATGTGTATGAATCCCCTTGACTGTAAAACCATCCAGAGACTGCCTGTTCATTTTCTGTGCGCCGTCCAGCAAATACAAATCCTCACAGACAGTAATAATCACACACTGATAACAATGGTGATGATGGATACCGTCTGTGTGTCTCAGGGAGATATCCATGGACAAGCTGAATCTGGAGTGTGATTCGCCACAGAAGCCTGACATAAAGAAGGACACGGACACCCACACCCCGGTGAGAGGCAGATGGGGAGGAATGGGGGTGGGTTGGGAGGAGGTGATGAGATAAAGTGGAGCCAAGAGACCCATGAAACACAGAAGGAACCCAACCGCCACGTGACTGACCACAATGACCGTGTGACCCTGCGGAGGCTCCCAAACCTGTAATCTGAGCTATCTGAGGGGAGGATTAGTCTCATGGAGGAGCTGGGGTGCAGAACCTGAGCCACAGAGGCTGATGGGATGGCAGTAAAGAGGGTGAGGCAACCCTAATTAGCTCCAGTTCCACTTGCAGAGCGTTGGTTAGAAGGTAGTGTGGTTACCAGGTTTGTGGCCAAAAGCTTAGAATGATCTGCAAAGGGGGAGGGGTATTTATTTTTTCCATGGAGTGAGTGATGGAGGGGGGGGTGGGCTGGCAGATGGTGTGGTCAGTGTGGCTCCAGGATTACAGGATTAATTATTGTGAAAATGCATTACCAGGAACCTGAAAGATGGGGGGGGGGGCAGAATAATAAATGTTCCTCTATGTACATGTGAGTCTGTATGTCTGACTGTGACTCTTCAAGGTCGATTCGTTGGCACAAATTAAACAAGCTATCCCATCTGCCTGTACCCCCCCAGGAGCGGCTGCCTGTGATTGAGCCCTTCAGCCCTCCAGACCTGACCCCTCAACGCCCCCAAAGAACCCCCTCCCAGAGCTCCCAGCAGAGGTACAGGCACGTGGGCGCACACATGCTCTCACACCGTGGGATTTACAGGTGCTGCAGGTGGTACGGTAGTGAGCCTGTGTGCTTTTATTGTCGAAATCACAAATCACAACAGAAGATAGGAGGCGGATCATTTTAATAAATCAATCATTGGTTGATGGCGGCAGCGGTTTCTCTCTGAGCTACGCCACATCAAATTTGGTTTTCTTCCAAGCCTGAATAATTTATGAATTAAAAATTATTATTACTAATGTGATGAGAGTCCGAACACAAGGTTAATACTGACAGTTGCTTCGTGACAGCTATACAATGTGGGCTTAGAGATCTACGGTTTAGTCCAGAGCATTTAAAAAAATATTTATGCTGTGGAACAAGTTTTAATTTCTGAGGTTTGTCACTTTTTATGTAATGTGGACTTCAGGATTTTTGTTCTCCCTCAAGTGTTTTTCTTCCCTCTGTGAGGCATGCAGCCATGGATCGAATGAAATGAGACATTAAACAGCTCACTGTCCCTTTGCAAAGCTGAGTGACGTTTGACAAATGTACTAAATGCAGGTTGCAATTCACAGCGCAGGCGGTAATGCTGCAGAATCATAACATGAATTGCATTAGCATAAGGACCTGGATGAATGCATGGGGAAAGTATAGGGATTGTAAGCTTGCCAAGCACCTGTGCTTATTTTGATGGCAAGTTGGAAGCCCTGATCAGGACCTCTGGACAAATGATTGCTTAGGCTTGCTTTTCAGCGCACACTTTAAAACCATTTAATGTCCATCCATTTTCAATAACTGCTCGTCCAGTTTGGGGCTCAGTGACCTGCAGATAGCCGTACAGTGTGCAGTGTTGGCCTGACTAATGATGAACCTCTTTCTCTTTCTTTAGTAAACAGAAGAGTAATCCCCTTTCCCTTCAGAACTTCCGGCTGGTCGCAGTGCTGGGCAGGGGACACTTCGGAAAGGCAAGTGCCCCCATTTCAGCCCTCCTCCTGCTGTCACCCCCACTCCCCACAGCCTTATATACCCTCCCATCCATCCATGTGTTCTTCAGGTGCTGCTGTCTGAGTACAAAGAGACAGGTACCTTATACGCCATCAAGGCCTTGAAGAAGGGAGACATTGTGGCCCGGGACGAGGTGGAGAGGTATGACCAATCACCATGGAAACCAGTAGGGGGAGGGTGCATTATTGCTATGTGACATCATAGGATGTGTGAGTGAATCTTACTGGGTGGTACACATGCGTATCCACTGACATTTGGTCACTTGCCTGAATCCCCTTTCTCTTCTCCCTCTTTCATTTGTCTGCTCCCTCCCACCTCAGTCTCATGTGTGAGAAACGGATCTTTGAGACAGTCAACAGTTCCAGGCACCCCTTCCTGGTCAATCTGTTTGCGTGCTTCCAGACGCCGGAGCACGTGTGCTTCGTCATGGAGTACACGGCCGGGGGCGACCTAATGATGCACATCCACGCCGACGTCTTCAGCGAGCCCCGTGCCATGTGCGTGATTCTGCGCCTGTAAGCTTCTCTGTTCCCGTCAGGGAGCCTGCCCTGACCATACGCATCTCTTTTCATCTGCAGGTTCTATGCCGCCTGTGTGGTTCTCGGCTTGCAGTTTCTCCACGACCACAAGATCGTCTATCGGTGAGCTCTGGCCCCGCCGCTCTCCTTTGATCTCCTTCCTCATGCTCTCTGTCCCCCACATTAATTGCGGCCTCCCACAGGGACCTTAAGTTGGACAATTTGCTGCTGGACATGGAAGGATACGTAAAGATCGCAGACTTCGGCCTCTGTAAAGAGGGTGCGTAGGTTTCTACCTCACAGAGAAACAGGCCTGTGGCAGAATCGGTCAGTAATCTGGCTTATCCTGCCGCCTTCAGGGATGGGATATGGCGATAGGACCAGCACCTTCTGTGGCACACCAGAATTCCTGGCACCAGAGGTGTTGACGGACACATCATACACCAGAGCTGTGGACTGGTGGGGACTGGGCGTGCTGGTGTACGAAATGCTGGTTGGCGAGGTGAGACTGTGTTTTTTTTGTTTTTTTTGAATGCAGTAAGTGTGATTATGAGCAAGCGTGTCTGGCATATAGTGTGTCTTCACACCGCTTTCCCTGTCCATGCGTCTGTGCGTCTGTTCTGCTGGCAGTCCCCTTTCCCAGGTGATGATGAGGAGGAGGTGTTCGACAGCATCGTGAATGATGAAGTCCGCTATCCCCGGTTCCTCTCCACAGAGGCTATTAGCCTGATGAGACGGGTATGTTGTGTGATTGTGTGCCTCTTCTCGACGGAGCTACTCCTGGATGAACCCTGGCCATCGTGCACCTTTCTTAGGTGATCAGTGGTCCCTGTTGACACACCACAGCACACAGTGCACAACAACGAAATGCGTCCCCTGCATTTAACCCATATGTGACATCGTGACGTAGCAGGGGGCAGCTGATTCAGCGCTTGGGGGCGGTACCTTGCTCAGGGTACCTCAGTGGTACCTTGCTGGTCGGGGATTTGAACCATCTTTCAATTACAAGTGCGCTTCCCTAACAATTAAGCCACTACTGCCCACTGTCTGACCAACAGCGCAGCCAGTTTCTGTTGTTGAACAGTCCGCTGACCTTCTGATTATCCACATCAGGTGTTCTTGAGACTGTATAGTTCAGGCATGTTCAGTGGCTTGGGGGTCCATCAGGAAATGGTTGTGAGATTATAACATCATGGTATCATCGTGTTGAGCAAAGCTGTCTGCCAGTCTGCACTGTCAGGAGTGTAGCCCTGTCCTGATGGGGTCCATCGCTGGCCAGAAGGTCATTTAACTGTAGCTGAGGAAACCTCTGAAAATGAGGGGGGGGGGTTCCTAGGACAGGGTGTCAGTAGCCAGCATGTGAGCCGTGCCGGCGTCCTTCAGAGCAGCTGTCAGAAATAAAGCAGGATTGAGCAGATACTCTGCTATCGACACCTCCATCCTCTGGGGCTGTGGCAGGCTGCAGAGCAGGGCCACGATCCAGCGTATACGAGTGATATTTTAGTGATATCATACCGGGTTACGTGCTTCTGCCACCTTTATGAAATGAAGGAAGATTGTTCCTGGAAGTTTTTACAGTCGCCCCAGAGGCTTGTAGCTACCAAAAAAAAAAGCTGGAGATATTCTCAGTACTGCCAGGGGGCTTTTGTGATGTCACAGTGAGATAATTTGTGTCTTGAGTTGAACTTAATTAGTTTTTAGTTATGAAAGTAGATAATTATATACATGGAATAGTGTGGCCAGGCCATAGTCTGTGCATCACAGCAGCATGGGTGTAAATTATCTACAGAATCTTATTTTATCATCTAAAACTTGTGACAAATGGTTACCTTCTCAATAGTCATTCCTGTAGGTGTAAGCATAGCAGTTTTTAACCAGGGAAGCGCAGAGACCAGAACAAACGTGCCCAGCCTCTGCAGTGGCTTATGGGTTCCTGGTTCAGCTCCTCCCCCCCCCCTCTGAACCATCCTTGCTCTCTTACCCACCACAGCTGTTAAGAAGGAACCCGGACAGACGCCTCGGCTCCAGTGAGAAGGACGCTGAAGATGTCAAGAAGCAGCCATTCTTCAAGGTGAGACACCAGGGTCTTGCCGCCCTCATCTCCAGCTTGGCCCTCCATCTAGCTGTCTCTCTAATTTCCTCTCCCAAACCTGTAGCCAAACCACATGTTTGTTACATTCCATCAACAGCACACCTGATTCAGGTGACTGACAGCCCGCTAAGCCCTTTAATCATGCGGAGATCTGAGGAACACTGCACTGCAGTATGTCAAGCCCAGTGATTAACAGGCTCCAGCCTCTCCATTATGCTCTCTGCTTCCTGGCTTCCATTTGTTGTTCTCCACCTCTTACGTCCCAGATCTCTCTAGGCTCCTTACTTAGGTCACCTTTGTGCTGTATAGTTATGTGTGTTGCCATCAGGTATAAGGTTAAATACTGCACTGTAACTGCACTGTAACTGCATACTGAGCATGCACCCATCTGCTGACCTGCACGCACTGCAGCTGTGTCTTTGGCTCTCACGAGATCTTGTGACTCCAGTTATTCGGCTGTGTGTGAAAGTCCCCCGTTCTTCGCCTCCAGGGCCTGGACTGGGAGGCCCTGCTGAAGAGGAGGTTGCCGCCGCCCTTCGTGCCGTCTATCAGGGACAAAGAGGATGTCAGTAACTTCGATGATGAGTTCACTCTTGAGCTACCGACTCTCACCCCACCTCGGGAGCCCCGAATTCTGTCCCGCAAGGACCAGGACAACTTCCGTGACTTTGATTATGTCTCTGATCTCTGCTGAGGCCTAAGACAGAGGGGGGGGAGGGAAGTGGGTAGACCAATCTGTACGTCTGTTACTGGGACACAGGGATGGTCAGGAGTCCTATTTTTCCTCGACTGAGAGAACAAAGCATGGAGGGGGGGGGAGGATCTGTCACTTGTCCTGTTTTCCACACTGTGACATGGGGGGTGTTATGAATGAATGTCTTTTATCTAGGGTAGGTGAGAGGAAGAGGGAATTGGTGAAGATTTTATGTCTGTTTTGCCAGTCTGTCCCATACTGTGACTAAGTTTGTCTGTTACACAGAGTGGTGACCATTCCACGGTTGAGGAGGTACCATTTTCTGAAGGAGGTACAGCTGACGAGGGCTTTTTTTTTTTTTTTAAACAATTTACAGTTGCTCAGTCTGGTCTTCTCCCCCCTTTCTGCCCTCGGTAACATGTAGCTTCCCCCCCCTGGACTCTTCTCCAGCCTCATTAATGGCACCCTATGTTCCCAGGTCCACTTTGCACCTGTGTAGTAAGACCAAAAGCCCTGTAGCCCCGTTGCGTAGTGCCTCAGGGGGGAGTGTCCGCAGAGGGAAGGACAGACCTCTGTTTATACTGTGACACACAAAAATGTCAGGAAGGGGGGGGGGGATGGGTGTGCATACCGACTGAAGCCTTAAATTTCCTGAAGGTCCTGAAGAATATGTTTTCGATTGGGGCGGAGGCGTGGATCTCCTTATCCAGAGCAGTGGTTCTCAAACCTGGCAACCCAGAGGCACAGCCAGTTTTAATGTGAAGAGAGGTGGTCCAGAAGGCAGCCAGTCGGCCCTTGAGGTAAAGCTGCCCTGCACAGAACGACAGACGGCCCCTGTGACACGTTTTAGCCTTTTCATATAGCTGAGAACTGTAGGTGTTGCTGTAGCCCGTGTGGCGCTTTGCCGCTTGCAGATGCAGCCCTCATTCAAAGAGGATTTGGGAACCACTGGACCCTCCACTCCCGATCACACTAGGAGACTAGTGCATTCATGAAGGACGCTTTTTATATTTTTAACTGTTCATGTGGTTTTACATTAATGGACTGTAACAACAATTATGATGAACATTTGACTGATGATGCTGTAAAGGTTCATGCTGGTTGAATTACACAAAAACAAATTGGAACTAATGGGCTGATTTTTTTTTTTAGTTTACCTTCTCCTTTACGCTCTTAACTGGTGATGATGCGTCCAGGTATTGATGAAAAGTGCTAAATGAACCTAAGTCACCTACACACAGGAAGATGAAACGCGCTGCCCTGTCCAAAGACACGTTTGCTTGATGCGGATAAACACAGAGAAACCTAATACATAAACACCACAGGGCTCAAGACGGCTCACACCACCAGATGCAAAGAGCCCCAGCGTGCACAGTTCAGCAGTAATGGATGGGATCCCCCTTTCATTTCTGGCTGGAGTTTGGTGTGTCCTTCCCTGACTGCCAGCTCTGCCTGACGTGTAATTATACAAAACGCAGAGCAGAGTAAGAAGCTTCTATGTATGAACAAAAAAAACGTCCTGAATTGAGGTACCAAGCTGTGGTGACTGTCCAGTTCACTAAACCCACGTTTTTCACCCTCACCTACACACTTGCTCATTCACTGCTTTAGTTAACCAAAAAAGGAAATTCATTGTAAACGTGCACATGCAATCTGATGGCTAAACTAGGTACATAGAGTGAGTTGAGTGCTCAATTTGGGTTGCCAACTCTAGCGTGACACACTTTCTGACTCTCACGCAAGGAATATTACAGGAAATCTATATTATTCCATTATAAACTACATCAAAAGCGGTGGGGTAGTTTGCAAACCCTACAGAATATTTGCAAGGTAATAAAACTTTACATACATGTAAATGTGTGTGCAGACTTGTCTCAAATTGAAAATGTCACGTCAGCCAGCTGACCAAAGTTGACAACCCTGCTTTATATAGAATATAATAGAGCTGTACACTCAGTTAATTACTTTTAAATTAATTCAGTAAGATTGCAGTAACTGAACTGTACCATGTCAGACAAGTTCTTGCTGGCCGGTCTATGGAAGGAGAAGCATTTTTGAAGCAACAGTGAACTGCTCAAAAACCTAGGAGCATGGGGGGTGAGACGGGAGATGTGACATCACAGTCCTATCACACTGACGTGAACCAGCACCTTGAACAGTATATGGCTGGGTTGGGAAACCGGACGAAACTCCCACAATACAAGGGAAAACAAAAATCTGACACGCGGCAGACTGCGACCACAGACATGCAATACTTACTAAACGAAACAATGCTTTGTTAGCTAGTGATTTCTGTATAACTGCTGAACGCAGTTTCTCATGCTCAGTGACTAAACCTAGGTAGGAAACACTAGTAAACCATAATGAAAAGGTGGGGGTACGGCCACTAATCTCATGTCCTGGGATACATGAGGGCAGCATGAACGGAGAAGAGGTTGTACAATCAATCAAAAACCTACTTCTTCCAAAGAAAATACTGAACCACGACGTTTGAAAACGGAAGTGCTATCACTGCGTTCAAAAGTTTGCACCGTGTGTGTGTGTCTATATATATATATATTTTATATATATATATATATATATATATATATATATATATATATATATATATATATATATATATATATATATATATATATTTGCTTATTATATGAGAATGACCGAGATCTACCGAAGTTATTTCAATGTCCTAGTTTTGTCTCTATTAAAGGGATCACTTAACAGTGCGCATTGTGATCCAGAACTGGGTTGAGAACAGAGGGGCCAACAAAGGGCAATGTTCCCACTATTTTTTCAACTTTAATTTAAAGGGATTGTGAAATAAAGTAAATCCACCCTACAGAAATCGAATGACTACAACGATGCACAATTACTTCACCTGCTACATCCTGAAGACCTACTTGGAATTCTACCGTTTTATATACATTTTTACCGTTAAATGGGTTTTTGTTATAAGGGTTATGGTAACCTTTGTAAAAACTGAATATTGTATAAGGCACCAATAATATTACTGATGTTAACATTTTAAAAAATAAAATTATACCTGTTTAACTTTCTGTATTCCTAGCTACTTGCATACATTTAATAATAATCAGAATCAGAATCTTTTTATTCGCCAAGTACAAGGAATTTCTTTTGGTGCGGGTGGTATCATGACATAAAACATACAAATAAACATCTAAAAAGTACAGATACAAGGATTTTTTTTACAGGAGATGTGCAATGCTGAGTCAAGCATGTGGACAATATAAATAAAATAAATATATAATGGATGGATGTAATGTGCAAAGAGCTTAGGTACAGTGCAGATGAGTTCAGTTAGTTAAAATATAAGCTTGAACAGTGTGTGGTTCCATTATGACAGTTTTTCATGGGTCCTTATTTAGAAGGGCGATGGCCTGGGGGCAGAAGATGTTCAGGTGACGATTTGTTCTTGTGCTCAGGGATCATATTCTTTGCTTTCACTGGGATGGAAGATGCTGGAAAAGAAAGTGGCCAGGATGCAGAGGGTCAGACATAATTTTTTTGGCTCTGTTCTTCATCCGAGATGAGTACAATGCTTCAAGAGGGGGGAGCTGACAGCTAATGATCTTCTCTGCACATCACACTATACGCCGTAGTCTCCTCTTAGAGTGCGATGTTGCAGAGCCAAACCAGACACAGATGGAGGACGTAATAATTGATGCTACTGCAGCCGTGTAGAACTTAGCCACGAGCTTCTGCGACAGCTTAAATTTCTTTAGCTTATGTAAGAAGTATAGGCACTGCTGAGCCTTCTTAGTGATGGAGGTGATATTTGTGTACCATTTGAAGTTTGGGGTTTGGATGGTGTTGTGCAGAAATTTGACGGTTTCAGATCTGCTCACAGTAGTGTTCCGTATGACCAAAGGAGGTGGTGCTGGGGTTTTTTTTTTGGAAGTCAGTGATCATTTCCACCGTTTTTTTGTGTGTTCAAGTCTAAATTGTTTACATCACACCATGACACCAGTCGACTTACTTCCTGTCTGTAGTTGGACTCATCCCCATTTTTTATGAGTCCAATCTGGGTGGTATCGTCTGCAAACTTAAGGAGATTTACAGATTGATATTGTGAGATACAGTCGTTTGTGTACAGGGAGTAAAGCAGGGGAAAGAGAACACATCCTTGTGGGGCACCAGTGCTGAGGAAGATGGGATCTGAAATGTGGTCACCTGTCTTCACGACCTGTTTCCTGCCAGTTAAGAAGTCATGGATGAAGTAGAAGAGAGATGGCCGAACATTGAGAGACAATAACCAACTAATAAAGAGATTTTAGTGGTAATTAAAACGATCTTTTTCATTAAAAATGCATATAAGTACATCAAAACCTTATTATGATTCCATAAATCAGGAATCAATAACTTCGTTAATTAATGTTTCTATAGCCTTACATACAGAACGGCATCACCATCACGCTACATCATATGACCTGCTGGCAGGGACTTTCCAACTCGGGATGTTTCTATGGTACTACAGCGAAGCCCTGGTCCTCCAACATCCCGACATGCCTCAGCCAATGCAACGCTCCCGTCGTCCGCTAGCGACGCTAGACGCAGTAGGCGCAGTACTCCATGGTCCGTAGTTTTTCAAGATGTCGTCGCTGGAACAGAGACTCTCCCGGATCGAGGAGAAACTGAAACAGGAGAATAAGGAGGCCCGCCGACGTATCGACCTTAACATCGACATGAGTCCTCAGCGTTCGCGCCCAAGGCCAAGTAAGTGTCCGTTACAGAGGAATGAAGCGAGTCCCCGAAGAAGATCGCGGATAGCCGAGGAAAGGACTTGCCGAGAGGGAGGGGAGGGAAGGGGACGGAGGGGGAGTGTAATTGAGACATCGTTGGCCAGCCAGCTACATATAAACAAACCTGAGCTCGGCTTCTTTATCGGCAGCCTTGTCCTCCAGAGCATCGCGGATGTTACCGAGCGCCCACGAAGGGCCGCTTGGGGGGCGCTTTGCTGTGATTCACCCATTACAGTGTGCTGTTCTGCTTAGGAAGGGCTCTGCTGTCGGGTTAGTTAGCCAGCATTAGCAGGCCCCATCTGTCCGGCGGTCAGTCAGCGGGGCGGTTTGTAGCTCATCGGGTCTCCGTTTGCCATAAGGAACAATATGCAGCCCGGTTATATATAGACCCGGCTGTGATCCCAATGCCTTGTGTCTCTTCCCCGATCGTGTGTGTTGCCCTGTTGGTAAGGAAGCAGCGGGGTGTTTGACAGGGGACACGCTTAGGCAGGGACTGCTTGGCTGGCGGCTCCGGCCCGGGGGTGATTCCCTGTGTCTGTGATCATGGGCGCCCGTCTCCGAGGCTTGTTCACCTGGGGCCCTGTCCTGTCATCTACCAAGTGACCGGTTTTTGAGCTGCCCGCTGTTGGACTTTGCGGATTAAATGTCCAACTTTGTTGGTCTTCTGCGTAAAGGAAAGAGAGTATTTGTCAGGCCGTGCAAAATCTGACGTCTTACGGTTGCCTTCAGTGTGATGTGTGAAGAGAGCGAAGCAATTAGACATGATCATGACTGTAACCATGTCTCGGATAACCTGATGACCAGAGCATTTCTCCTATATGATGCCCTTTTTCCTAATGCATGATAATCTTATACAATATTTTATCATTATAGCAATGTATGGCTTTTCATAGTCTATATATCGTTCATGGAATTGAACAATGTCTCTCTGATTGAGTTGGTGTGTATAAGTTGTCCCTGTATGTATACCTGTGATGAAGTACTTTGCTTGGCTGTGTGCTGAATGGATGTTGAACTGTGCCTTCTCAATATTTAAATTCCACCTTGGTTCTGTATGGCTTGTTGCCAGATGCCACTTGCCATTTGACTGCTTTGTGACAAATTTGTCAGACTGTAGTGCATTATTTTCCCATTTTGTTGTTGAAGGTGATTGTCGTCTTGAGTATAATAGTGTTTGTATAATGGTTTTATGTATTGGTCTAATTCTACCATTCAGTCTGCTGGTATTTTTCTGAAATTCTCCCTGTATAAATGATTTGCAGTATAATTATGAATAAATGGCATTTTCTTTTTGGGGAATAGTGCATTTTATATTCTAAATGAGTGTATAAGAATTTGACATTCCCATTTCACGTAGCACAAATTTCGCTGTAGTGTACGTTTTATCAATATGTTGAAGGAAAATCATAAGATAACACTGAAAGTCAATCAGTACCTCCACAGTGAATCTCTTCTAGTCCATAGTTAATGTACATCACTGGCTGAATGTCAAATCCATCCATCTTCTAACCTCGAATCTTGCACTTATCTGGCCCATGACTGTCAAAATTCATGGCTTCTTTAAAAACATGCTGCAGTTTAAGACTGTAGAAATTCATCCAGTGGTCGAGGTTTTATCCTTTCTAAGTAATCTTCAGCTTCCTCTTTGCGTATTTTCTGTATGTTTTGAAACATTCTCTGTGAGGTACTTTGAAGGCAGTTTGTGGGAACCTGGTGGCTGAAATGAGCCATGATAAAACCTCCATCCACGTTCAATTGATACAGATTTCAAGTGTGTTTAATGTCACACGCTGACCTTTGAGCTGCTGAGCCAGTGTGACATCAGGTGTGAGGAAATCCTGCAAGATGGACAGTTCACATTTCAGCCAGGCGGTCGGGCTGCAGACGGGTTTTATACCACATGGTGCTGGAACACTGCGGCATGTCATGTTCATGACAACTGTCATTTCTCTATTGGCTGAGGAATAGTTTGTTGAATGTATGTGTGTTTTGTATAAGCTAGTTTATTAGGTTTATTCTAAGACAACGTTCAGTAATGAGCATTCAGCAAGGAGCATACAGAAGCTAGCAAGTTTGGCCGTGCACAGTGTAGTTCGTGTGCGCATGCGTGTGTGTGTCAGGTGTCACGCACAGTGATGTACGTGCATATAGCTGTGATATGCGTGTGGTCGCGCCAAGCACTCTCCGCCATGTACAGTATAGTAATGTGCGTGTGTGTTTTCTCTCCCCTGTGTCCAGTCATCGTGATCCAGCTCAGTCCTGCTCCAGCCCCTTCCCAACGTGCAGGTATCATTCCAACCATCCTACCCCCCCCCCCCCCCCCCTGCCATTGCGCCCTCTTTGCCTGTCACACTCTCTCTCTCCCACGCTGGCTCCCTCCTCCTCCCTCTCATCTAAAGTTTGAAAGGTACTGGTGAACTTGCAAAGGCCCCCGGGTCAAATTATCTGCTAACCCCCATTGCTTCTCCTACCCTGAGCAGCCTTTGTAGCTGAGGTTCTGTGTAGTGGTAGAACCCTGTCATTTGTTTGCTTTAATTCTGTCCATCTATTTATAAAAAAATTAACTTTACTTACAGAAGTAAATTTATGCCTAGTAGTGCAGTTAAGTCAATAAATATAAATCGCAAGTTCAATTGCACCATATATATTTATTACTTATTTCACTTAAAATTAATATATACTCTGAATAAAGTTTATACTGCATATAGATGCCTTCCCCACTCGCCCGCTCATCTCATTCTCAGCAGTCTTGGCTTATTCCCCTCGTTTTTCTCTCTTTCTCCATTCCTCCTCTGCTCCCCCTGTATGGGTGTCAGTGGCAGGGCAGCCTCCTGGCATGCTCACGTGTGTGCGTGTGTGTGGAGGTCACGTGAGGTTATTAACCCTGAGCTGCTGTACTGAGACTCTGCATGGAGCTTCCTGCACGGCCCCATCCACTCGGGCTGTCACCGGGCCGCCCCCCGGGACGCCGTTCGACTCGGTCGCTTCTCCCAGACGCTCTGGGCCCCTTCAGGTTCCCGTTTCCACACGTTCGGGTGCCTCCGCTGATCCTCAGTCCCAGTCCGCCTCACAGGCGTTGTGTTCCTGGAGGCTGGTTCCTCTGTCTCAGGCACGACTCTCTCATCTTCACTTTGGATCTTCTCACCAATCTATAGCCCCCTCCCCCCCCACCCTTGGGGGTCGGCGGGCCGTTGGCTGGGACTGTGTATGGCCTTCACACACAGATCCGCTCTGCCTGTCCACCTGCCGTGTGCTTTTGCCTTTCTGTCTGTCTTGTGCACCTAGGTGTAGAGATGTTGCTGTGACTAACTTACTAATGGACTCTACGGCCAGCGGGTCTGCTGGAGGAGGAAAGGCCAGGCCTTACTGACCTGGGACTCTTCCCTGTGTCTTCATCGCTGTTCACTGGTGTTTTTTGTTTCTAGGCAGGTGTCATTACAACAAAATGCTGGTTATCGGAGAAGCTGTCAGGCTCTGTATATAGGCGTCGCCTGGCAGCCTGTATCAAACCCTTTATTCTCTCTCTAGCTGCATTGCTGAGGGCATCATGCCTGTATCAAGCCCTTTATTCTCTTTCTAGCTGCATTGCTGAGGGCATCATGCCTGTATCAAGCCCTTTATTCTCTCTCTAGCTGCATTGCTGAGGGCATCATGCCTGTATCAAGCCCTTTATTCTCTTTCTAGCTGCATTGCTGAGGGCATCATGCCTGTATCAAGCCCTTTATTCTCTCTCTAGCTGCATTGCTGAGGGCATCATGCCTGTATCAAACCCTTTATTCTCTCTCTAGCTGCATTGCTGAGGGCATCATGCCTGTATCAAGCCCTTTATTCTCTCTCTAGCTGCATTGCTGAGGGCATCATGCCTGTATCAAGCCCTTTATTCTCTCTCTAGCTGCATTGCTGAGGGCATCATGCCTGTATCAAGCCCTTTATTCTCTCTCTAGCTGCATTGCTGAGGGCATCATGCCTGTATCAAACCCTTTATTCTCTCTCTAGCTGCATTGCTGAGGGCATCATGCCTGTATCAAGCCCTTTATTCTCTCTCTAGCTGCATTGGTGAGGGCATCATGCCTGTATCAAGCCCTTTATTCTCTCTCTAGCTGCATTGCTGAGGGCATCATGCCTGTATCAAGCCCTTTATTCTCTCTCTAGCTGCATTGCTGAGGGCATCATGCCTGTATCAAGCCCTTTATTCTCTCTCTAGCTGCATTGCTGAGGGCATCATGCCTGTATCAAGCCCTTTATTCTCTCTCTAGCTGCATTGCTGAGGTAGACGTCTCAGTTTGTCCTGCCTGTAGGCAAGGGGGGCACTGAAAATCACAGCCCCAGTGTCACATGCAGCAAGACAGGGAAAGTAGCCAAAGTTCGAATGTCAGTCACAGTAAATTTGCAGGACACTGGAGCTCAGGACTTGGTTTCTGTCCTGTGAGGGAAGTTTATACTGGAAGGCGCCATGTTATGAACTGAAGGAGGGCAGCTATTCTTGCTCTGTGTCTGAATGCGGTCTCCCTAGTGCATGCTGGGACAAGCTAACACTAACTCTGAAGCTGGTTTGGCACGTTCTGTTTTAGTTATTTATTTAAACTGACTAAAATGGTTGATCTGCCTGTGCTGTCATGGTGTGTGTGTGTGTTTGTGTGCGCAACGCCACTAAGTTGGTTTACTGTGAAAAGGTGGGGTCAGTCCACTTACTGTAGGGGGGAAACTCGATCAGCTCACCCCTCTGGGTGCCACTTGGCATGCTCCTTTTGGGGGCGGGGCTTCCTGTCTGATTTCTGCTCCACTCAGCTAAGCAGTGCCTCAGTGCTCAAAGCCTGATTTGTCATTGGGACTGCCAGTCAAGACTCCTATTTGCTACCTTAGTTATGGATGACATGGAGCTCAAAAAGAATTTCTATAGTATTAATATATTGTTGTAAGTAAAAAATGGCATAGAAGCTGTGTAACAATAACATAAAATTATTAAAAATGAATCCTGTAAAATACCCCCCAGCTCAAACACAAACTGTCCCTTTGACTTTCAGTTTTGTGATGCTAATAATGTTGCTCAGTCCATTGTGATAAAATATTTTTTAAATGCTGATTTGACACTTAAAAACCTACTTTAAATCATTTAAATAGATTGTGACAACCTTATTCTTCTCAACTAGTTGTGCTTGGGTATGTTAAACTAGGTTATGATGCAAGTCACCATTAATAGACCGTATATATTTAAAGTCTCATTAAGTTTTTGAATTGACAGTGATGCCACATGTGGTCTGAAAATCTGAGATGAGTGCAGCGCTGAATTAAAGACCTAAATTTAACAGATCTTTCATTTTATAATCTGCTACCTGGAAATACAGAAGTTTGAAAGCTTGTTCACACCAGTTAGGCTTGTCTAATCGAGGATGGCCATACTGTTAAGGGTTCATTCCTCTCTCCTGCTCTGATTTTTTTTTTTTTCCCCTGGCCCCCGTGTCTTTTTCCTCTCTTTTTCCTCTCTTTCCCATTCTTCATCTTGTTCCTCATTCCTTGCGCTCAGCTCTACAGCTCCCCCTTGCAAACGACGGAGGGAGCCGCTCGTCATCATCGGAGAACTCGCCCCAGCACCACGCCTACCCCAGCCGGCCTCGGCACATGCTGACCCTGCCGACCCCGCCGTACAGCCTACAGAAGAGCCTGGAGAAGTATGATGCTAACATGCTAAGTGCTAGCTACATTTCAGCACAAAATGACCACCTCTACCACGTAGTCTGCTGCCCCCGCTGGCATGGTGTCGCATCGCGGCAACTTCGCCCACACACAGTTGGACAGATTCGACCTGCTGGATGATTCATGTGCAATACGGTCCTCTGTTTTTTTTTTACCCTCTTTAAATTTGCATTTAAAATGAATCATAAATGAATAAATGGCCGGCTCACTCAGTAGTCCAGACTAAGGGGCTTTGTATCCTTTTAAAGTGACATGTGAGTTTTATCTACCCCCCACCAGTGCTGAGATCGACCAGAAGCTCCAGGAGATCATGAAGCAGACAGGGTACCTGAAGATAGATGGGCAGGTGAGGCAGCAGGGGGTCCGTTTACATGGTATATCCTTCCACTCACGCGATCGCTTTGCACTGAAGGCACACTGTGTCACGCCCCCCAGCGGTACCCGGCGGAGGTGAGCGACCTGATCAGCGAGGGCGAGATCGGCAGTGGCACCTGTGGTCAGGTCTTCAAGGTGCGCTTTAAGAAGACGGGCCATGTGATCGCCGTCAAGGTGAGGGGGTGCCCACAGGGGCTGGAGGAGGTGGAGGTGGGGGGACTCTATCTCACCACATCACTATTTCTGTTGGTTATCTATCCTTGGCTGTAAGTCTATCGCGTTTGTTTGTTTTCTGTTCGAGCCCTTAATTACATAGTCGTGATTAAGCATTCAGCTGAGCAAAGTCCTAAATTACAGACCTCGTAGCAGTTAAATTATCATGTTAGCTATTTAGTTATTTGCGCAAAGTTAAAGGGCCGCAGGCAGAGATCGGCAGTTTTCTTGTCCCAGTGATCCATCCAATCAGGGCAACACCAGCTGTGTCCCAGTGGGGTGCCCAGTGCACTGCAGAGACACAGCTGTCCAGTAACTGCGCCCGTTATTCTCCAGATGGTGACACACATTCTTTGGGGGGGAAAAAAAAACCCCAAACCGTGATCCTTAAGTAGTATCAGTCTGTTTGGAACAACATTAGCTATTTAGATTTAGTTTCTTTTCCTCTTACTGATTTCCTTTTATAGATAATTCCTTTTTCATTGTAGTTTAAAGATTTAGCTTTGTGATTTTTTTTTTGTGAGTCTTAGGAAGTATAAAAGGCCCAGGTGCTTCAGGCTGTCCGTGGGACTTCAGAGGCCACTCAGGTGGCAGTGACGTCCCTCCTAGTGGCTACAATGACAGCAGTCTGTTCGCTCTCGTCTGTGTCCCCACAGCAAATGCGAAGGACGGGCAACAAGGACGAGAACAAGAGGATCCTGATGGATTTGGACGTTGTCCTGAAGAGTCATGATTGTCCATACATCATCCAGTGCTACGGCGCCATAGTGACCAACGTGAGGAGCGGAGATTGTCTAACATCTCATTGTTTGGGGACAAGAGCGACCGGGCCCACAGCCCAAGTCCAGACACACACAAACACAAAGACGCACACAGACGCATACGTGCTGTTTTTTTGTTGTGGGTTGTGACATCGGCGCCTTCCTTAAAAACAAAAGAGTCATGGGGTGCCATACGTGTGCCGGTCACCCCGGCAACAGGTTCTGACTTTCCCTTCCGCAGACCGACGTGTTCATCGCCATGGAGCTGATGGGCACGTGTGCCGAGAAGCTGAAGAAAAGGATCCAGGGTCCGATTCCTGAGCGCATCCTGGGCAAGATGACTGTTGCAGTGAGTCCCTCTCCCTTTATCACCCCCAGGGACCTATAAGAAGCACACGCTGGTTCCTCGGTAGATATCTCATGGCACCTGCCATCTCCCCGCCCCTCAGATTGTGAAGGCGCTGCTGTACCTCAAGGAGAAGCATGGCGTGATCCACAGAGACGTCAAGCCATCCAACATCCTGCTAGACGCTAAGGGTCAGATCAAGCTGTGCGACTTCGGCATCAGTGGGCGCCTGGTGGACTCCAAGGCCAAGACCCGCAGCGCTGGCTGTGCTGCCTACATGGCTGTGAGTCCTCGCCCCGTGCGGGGGCGGCGCCCCCTAGTGGCCTTTCTGCTGTTGGCTGATGGGCTTCCCCAACACTAGGGTCTTGTTAACTCTGTTCTGTTCACAGCCTGAGAGAATAGACCCTCCTGACCCCAGTAAGCCCGACTACGACATCAGGGCAGATGTCTGGAGCCTGGGGATCTCTTTGGTAAATGCCCCTCCATCATCAATCTGTCTGATACCCACCTCCACCACCCCACCTCCGCACTGCACCCATTCTGGTCCTTGCTATTTGTTTACTTTCCCCCTGGGATCAGTAACGTTAGCATTAATAATTAATAATTATTTCACAGCCTATTTGTTCAGTACTGGATAGTGATGGGCAATTGGTGCTTAATGAACCAGTTGCTGTATTTTCAGACACCACTAGATGGTGCTCTATTCATATCCCAAAGTAAAACAAGAGCGCCATCTAGTGGGTTAAAAAACAACAACAACAGAAAGTGGTTTACGAGGCTTTATTCAGCCATCACCAGTATTGGATGTTCATTTCTCTGGTTTTCTAAGCTGACCCCTGACCCCTCTGTGCCCCCCTCCACCCCCCTGCAGGTGGAGCTGGCCACGGGGCAGTTCCCCTACAAGAACTGTAAGACGGACTTCGAGGTGCTGACCAAAGTGCTGCAGGAGGACCCGCCGCTGCTCCCACTCAGCATGGGGTTTTCCCTCGACTTCCAGTCCTTCGTCAAAGACTGGTAAGGCTGGCCAGGGCCGTTCCCGCTCCAGGTGCGAGAAGCACCCGCGTGTGACTCGACTTCTCAGGCGTGACATTGTGACAGTGGGGGATGTGCATTAGCAGCGTCGGCTCCAGAGCTTCAGTATTTCTGGGGGGAAGATGTAAATTTAACCATAAACTGTTCTTGGTAGCTTGGTAGAGGTCCAAACGGGCTGCAGCCATTGTGGTTGAGGCCTTATGTTCTGGCCATGTGACTCTTGTGAGTCAGTGGCGTTTAGAAGGATTTGCATCATTCTGATTTTGTTTCCCCTCCCTCTGTAGCCTCACGAAGGATCACAGAAAAAGGCCAAAATATCACAAGCTGCTTGTAAGTAATCTGCTTCTGCTCAATACCCCCCAACCCCAAAAATTCCCTCAAAAGGCCAGTACACATTGGTACACACGCGTTAATGGCCCGCCCCCCCCTCCCCCGGCAGGAGCACAGCTTCATCCGACGCTACGAGGTCCAGGAAGTGGACGTAGCAGGCTGGTTCCAGGGGGTGATGGAGCGCACCGAGTCTCCACGCAGCAGCCAGTGTTACAGCCCGCATCAGCTGCAGTCGCTCTTCAGCAGGTAGCTGGAGAAGCCAGGCGGGGAAGCAGGCGAGCAAGCAAGCTGGAGGACTGGAGGACCGAGGCCCAGAGGGGGAGGGGTGGGGAAGGAGGTGTGGGGGGGGTGGCCCTGGTGTCTCCCGAATGACAGACAGACAAACAGATGCTGGTCTCCAGTCGGTGCTGGAACAGATGGGCAGACAGGTGAAGCTCTAGAATGCTAGCGGCTTCCTGATTGGCTGGTGAAGCTCTCGACTGCTAGCGGCTTCCTGATTGGCTGGTGAAGCTCTCTAATGCTAGCGGCTTCCTGATTGGCTGACGAAGCTTTCGCTCCGTGGTGCTTACCTGCTAGTGTAGCCTAACCCTAACACACACGGGGGGGCCTGTAGATTTCCCATGTACATACCGTCACAGGTAGGTTTTAATGAGCTCACAGACACACAGACATAATCAGTAATGCCTGGTTTGACCCGGTTTTATTACAGCCCCGTCTCATTCTGTAAAAAGTCAGACTCACTGTAAGGCGCTCGAGCCGCACCGCAGTGACGCCGTGCCTCAGATGGGTCACTGCGGAGAAAAAGCCACCTATATACTGTCCAGAAGGCACATTCACTTGGCCGCTCTTGCAGGATCATGGCACACCGTAGCTATCGGTGGAGCTCAGCTACTGTAAACGCAGCATGCATGGCTGTAGGGGCCTGTTCAAATGAGGGTGATCGCCAATGTGCAATACTCGTGGTGGGGGGGGGGGGTGCTTGTAGGACGCACAATACGCAGGCAGTCTGCTGAAGATGTGCAGTGTTGGACTAAGTCGCTCTGTAGATCAGATTTCAGTGTATTTTTCTGGGGGGAAGAATTTTGTTCCACTAGTATGGCCCAAGTCAGTTTGTGGGTAAAGGTATCTCAGCACTGAAGGCTTTAACCTGACTCAGGCTAGTCTTTTAGCCTTCATCAAGCTATCAAAGGAAGAAAAGGGAGGTTTCGAAAGGTGTGGAGTCGTTTGGGGAGCTGCTCGGTGGACGGGAAGAGGGATGGGGGGGTGTACATGGAGAGAGAGGACAGTGTAGGACCCGCGGCCCCCCCCTCGCGAGAGACGAGGAAACGGGACGTTGTGAGAAGAGCGTAGCCTCCTGCTCACTGCGGGAGCAGGGGTTTCGGAGGGCGATGCGAAGTGGTGTGAATGCAGTGTCTAACCGTCCTGTGGCAAAGGACTGTGGGAAAGGTGAAGAAGGAGTGCCAACCAGGACCTTCTCCTGGTCTCCTCATCCTGGCCACGGCGTCAAAGAGCGGCAACACTACACACCACATCCGCCTATGTTCAGTCAGGCCATGACACGAGCTGAGGCGAAGCCGCCTCTGATAGCTGTGCGCCAAACCGCCAGTGCGGAGGTGGGGGGGGGGGGGGTCGTCTTAAAGAGGATCAAGCAAGTCGTTCAGATGGACACCTTCAGATGGTAGAAGGTGGGAGTGAGGACCTTACAGTGGGCAGAGACTTAGTGAGCTTGGTGGATGAAGCGGCAGAAGGTGTAGCACCAAGGAGGACAATAGCAAGTGAGATGACGATACCAGGAAGCGCAGGAGGAGGTGGGCTGAGATCTGGCAAGGGGCTGATGGGTTTGGGGATGAGCTGGGTGAGGGGATGTAGGGCCAGAGTGGAGGCGTGTCCTGAGACGTCAGACTGGGAGACCTCAGACTCAGCCTGAAGCGGGAGTGTTTTTATCGTGTTTTACTGAATTGGCTGGTAGAGTGGAGCAGAATAAACTGCTGCCGTTATTATTGTTGATGATGTTCTTATTATTTATCTTGTCAACGCTGCTGCTATTGCTTTAGACGCTGCTGTCTTGTGTTTGTCCCCAAAGGATGATTTTAATTTATTATTTTTTTTAAAAGCCAAATAAGTGACGTAATGCAAAGTGAACACAAAGACCAAATATGGACAAATACACTTCATACTGCAATGATGACTCAAAGGGTGGGATTAAAGGCGGGGCGAAGGGGGTGTGCGGCCTCGGTGATCTCTATACCCATGATTACTGTAAGATTATGCTCGACTTAATGTTTAAACACTCCACTTTTAGTGAGCCTACCTGCCTGTTGCCTGTGATGAAATTGAACAGGGTGTGTTCTGCACTTTGCTTTCATTCGCTCCGGTGCAGTAGGCCAGCGATCTGTTGGAAAGCTTAAAACCACAAGCCATGATCATAACTGCAGCCTTGGGGTGATCAAACATTTTACCTGCACTGCTAGTCCGTCAGGTTCACGACGTCTGCTCAGAGCTCGCTTTAATTCAAGCCCACATACATTTTGGCCGCGCAGCTGTTGACGTGAGCTGATCCACAGATGTCAGCCGCACATCTTTAACTGTCAAACAGCGCCCTCTTGTGTCAGACTGCTAAATGGCATTTAGCGCTGGTGCTGCAGGCTTTGCCCTGGGACGAGCGCTGCACAGAGGTTGTTCAGGCTCACAGAATGTCTGTTAACCATTTTATGCCTCGCATAAATTCAGCTATGAACCGGAAACTTGCTGCTCTCTTGTTATGTACTGCAGTCTTCACTACAGCGTTTGGGCGAAATGAAACGACAGTTGTAGCAGTAGCGTGACACTAGCCGGGCTCGCTGCGGTGCTCAAACTTACTGGCCAGCCGAGGCTTCTGCTCGCTGCCATGGCGCAACTCGCACCCGGGTCTCCTGTGGGCTTATTGCCCGTGAATGACCAGGATGCTGGACAGTCAGCCAGTCTTTTTGCCTGCCCGCCTGTCTGTCTGTCTGTTACCTTCTGTCTGAATGGGCCTCCTGAAATAGCACTCTAGATGCGGGAGAAGATGGTGACGTGCACACCAAAGGTGTCAACAAAAACAGATACAAAAAAAAATTGTTATAACTACAATGATTATATATACAGATATATATATATAGATATATAATCTATAGCTAGTGATGAGGGAGGGGCTGTGTAAGCGAGACCAGCTGTGTTGAGGACGCCGCGAGAGGCCGGAGTCCATCGCGCTGACACGGCTGAGCCCTGCCGTCTCGAAACATGCAGAACCCCAAATACAGATTCTGTCCATATTTTAAAGAGCATTAAAGTCAGGCGGAGACTTTCTGCGGTTTAGCCAATCGGATTGTGACGCTTGTCCCCGGCCACCGGCAGCAGCTCCGCGCGGTCGCGCTCACGTCCGGCCTCTCGCTGCGCGCCTTCTCTCACTGCTTGCACCCTGGGCGACTCGCACACGCGTGTGCACACGCTCCAGGTCGATCCTCATTTAAAACAAAGCTGCTTTCTCTTCTCCCGAAAAAAAAAAAGGTATTTTGTGGGTGTTTTCATTCATTCGCAGATGGAGTCATACCTGACAAATAGGAGTGTGTGTGTGTGCGTGTGTGTGTGTGTGCGTGTCTGCTGTCCTCAGCTGATCCCCGAGTGTCGCTGCACACGTGTGTCTTTTATGTGTGTCGGGGGGGTGTCGGGCACAATGATGGAAATGGCTTTGGTGTGAACACGGGGCAGAGAGCACGCCCCCCTAGCTGCAGCGGCCTCCCCATGCCCCGTTTGGAGTCGTGCAGCCCAGGGCTCGTGCTGTCCCCCATCCCCCCCCCCCGCCCCACACCTGACACCGAGCTGATTTTCATGACCCCATCTGTAAGTAAACCAAATATCATTTTCACTATGCAGTTACTCAAATTGGTCAGCTTGCTTTATGGAAGCCTCTTGTATATATTCATGCACAGTGAAACTGGAGTTAGACACAACAGTATTTAAATTTATTATTATTATTATTATTGTTTTATTTTCCCCTCTTATTGCCCCCCCCTCCCCCCCTTATGGTTGATATCTTGCCTTCAACTAGTCCACAGAGTGTGGCTGGGGGGGGGGGCATTGTGTTTTGGATGAGCTGACAAATATTTAAGGATTGTACTGGGGGGGGGGGGGTTAAGGGCAGTAGACTGGGTTAGTTTTGGGTAGCTAGTCCAATGCTGTAAGTATATCAATTGCATGTTATTGTCACTGATGAAACTGCCATTGATTTTTAGATTATGACTGGGGGGGGGGGGGGCACACAAAACTCTATTTATAATTTTTACGTATTATATATTCTTTTTTTTTTTGAAAACGAGTTGAAATGTGTAAACAGAAAAGGCACACTTTTATCTCTGTATGTTGCTGAGGTTTTAATCTATTTGCAATATAAAGTTTAATTTTTACTGTAAGTTGGTGGCATAGTCTTTTGTTATTATTATTATTTGTACCTTCTGCCCCCCCCCGTTTTTCTTTAGTTTTTCCCCCCCCTTCACCGCTTTTGGCGATGTGATGATTTATGTCCTCTACTGCTGCAGCAGTTAATCCTCCAACATCCCACTCAAACCTTTTATTTATAATCAGGGCGAAGTTTACGCCAAAACAATGTTAATAAAGGTTGTCCGTTTGGGGAGCATGCCCAGTGGAAGGCGTGTTTCTCTCTTTGGGGGATTTTCTCTCTCTCTCGGCTCCTGTTTGTTTTTCCTTGCGCCGCGTCTCCATTACTGTCGTTGTCATTTCTGCTTTTGCTCCCATCCCCCCCCCCCCCGCTGTTTTTTCTGGGCTCCCATGAGCCGTTCACCTAATTGCCCCCCTTGCGAGCAGCCCACCCCCTTCCCCCTCCCCCCGTACTGAAAAGATCTGTCTTATGATTGTTGTTGGCATTGTCACACAGTAAAAAAAAAAAAAAAGAATCTTTCCACTCCGCACACGACATGCCGATTCGTGGTGCCCTGGTTGGACACACACGGTTGCTGCCCTCCTCTACACTTTCCCCTGACCTGTTGGGTCTGGTTTCATCCCGTTCATTTTCCGAGCCAGTCATTTCTAGTCTAGTCAGCCTTCAAGTTTTTTTCTTACTTTAAAAAAAAACTCTTCTTCTTCCTGCCAGTCGCACATGCGGTGTCAGCTGAGAATGTGCGTGTGTCAGATATTTCTTGCTTTTACACGCATTTCTCTCAAAGTCTAATGGCATGTTTGCTCATCCATCTGTCTCCCTTAGTTCCTATTTAGGACCCAGCTGTGTCATTGTTTAGTGCGTCACATGATCTGCTATAGTAATTATACCTTGTGGGAGTCACATCGCTCCGTCACTGGAAAACATGCAGTGTGGGCTGTTGTCTATTTTCGGCCTCTTAATGCCTTGAAGGGGATGTTGCTCCCTGTCTACACAAACTAAACTCTGCACAATGCCAATAACAGCAAAAGTCATAGCATCTCGTCAAGCCATAATCATATACGAAGGTCCAGGTAAAACCTTTCCCATATTTTTGAGAGAGATGATTGGCTAGGCTGGTATTTGTAATCACCCAATAGCCAACAGGATGGAGTCATGTTTTGTTTTGGATATAAAAGTTTAAATGGTGATGTCGCTAATGTTGGGTGGGCGTGTGGAGGGGGGCTGCATTAAAAGCATTTGATCGCATGAATTATGTTTAACATGGGTAAAATTTTGTTTTTAACATCTACATGTGAGGATCTTGTTTGTCTTGATGGTTCTTATTCATCTTTTGTTCAATTGTTTTTTTTGTTTTTTTTTTGCTCTTATTTCCCCTGGTAAATTTCAGAGTAAATGCCATTATATTGTGAATACCTCAGGTTTTTTTGGAAATAAAAAAACAAAAACATTTAAAAACTAAAAAATAAAATTTAAAAACTTCCAAAACAGATTCCTGGTTGTGTTTTCATCTCTCTGTCTCCCGGCGGTGCTCTCTGGGTTGGGGTTCTGATCAGTCTTAGTCGGTCATTTTATTTTGATGGCAGAGGGGTGACCTTGTGTCTTTTTTTTCTTTTTCTTTTTTGCAGTTGCACTTTCCTCTTACTGGATTCTCTCCTGGGTGATTTTTGCATGTTCAGCCTTTCTGATGGCTGGCTGGTATTCAGCAGAGGTGGAAAGTTCAGGTCCAGAAAGGCAAGATTCAGACCCAGATTTTGTTTCAACCAGTTGAGTGCTCTGTGACTCTGTTGGTTGAAACAAAATCATGGTCTGTATTTTTACTTTCTGGACCTGAAATTTCCACCTCAGGTATTCAGTAGTGTTCATATAGCATTCCCCCCCCCCACACTGGCACCAGGATCTGGTCAGCCCTCAGCTCTTGCACTTCGCTGGCTTCTTGACACCTGCATGCTCGTGATGCATCAGCCACCTCTCTGGTACATGACTTCGGACCACATCTGCCACATGAATAAAAGTGTATCAGCAGTTCTAGATGCTCTCCTACGTCGCTTGTTCTGATTCGTCCAGGCAGCTGCGTTATAAAGTGTGAGGTGACTGAGACTGCAGTACTGACTGCTGTAAGGAAGACCGACATGCAACGTAACACGACGCAGTGCTATAGAGTATTACTGCCGTCCATGTTGCCTCTATCCAGAGGTGGACATTTCAGGTCCAGAAAGTAAAAATCCAAACCAGGATTTCATTTCAACCAACCTACTGAGTATAAAGATTCACAGCCATATAGTACTCAACTGGTTGGTTGAAACAAAATCCTGGTTTGGATTTTTACTTTCTGGACCTGAAATGTCCACCTCTGCCTCTATCTGTTACTTTGTTTTAAGGCTCACTGCTTGCAGAGATACTATTCTGCCTGCCTGACCACAGGGTCACGCAAAGTCCCGGAGCCAGTCCCAGGAGAGGATTAGCATCACTCAGTATGTGCTGGCAGTTTATAAGTTTGTGTGCATGTGTTGCTTGATTACACGTTTCCCTGCCTTGTGTCCCCTGCTGCCTGGGAATATCTACAGGACTTTCTGCGACCCTCTACTCGATAAGCAGCCCAGCACGATCCATGCTTCTCTCTCCTGTCGGAGATTCTGCACCACCCTGAAAAGTGTTCTGTGTTCTTGGAACGTGTATATTGCATGCAGCCATTATGTGTGAAGCCCTGATTGACATAGATCTCTCAATGTGCTGCTGTTGAAAGCTAGTTATCTGTAATAATCAGAGGCAGGTTGAATGTATACTGCGATGCATGTTTTTCCTTTAATGCAGCTTGTGTGTGTTCTCTCTCGTACTTCCTTTCGTAGGCTGAAACTTCCTTTTGTCTTGTTGCTATGGTGTTTGCAGTGTTCAGTTTCACTTTGCTCTTCATTCTGATTAGATTCGGCTGCTGAATGATCTCTGCAGTGGGTACATTTATCTGTCTTCGGGACCTGGGGGTGTCAGAATGGCGACACCGATACTCAGGCAGACAGCCAATCTGAGGCTTGGGCGAACCGCTTACGTTCTGGATAGGGCTTAATCTCCTCGATCTCCCTCTGCCCTTCATTCCCCAGTCCTGCATTTCATTTCTCTTATTCTATAAAATACTATTGAATTAAATTGAATCTGCTGGCCTTAGAAAGGAGAATGAAGTGATAGGATATTGTGGTGTCAGAGCAGAAAGAGTCTTGTCCAAACATAACTGCTTCCCTGGCACATTCGTTAAAATGCAGTTTGAGTCTAATAAACCGAATAGGCAAATAGGGGACTTTCCTGAAGCTGCTGTAGTTTTCTGAGGAACAGTTTTAATTTAACCAAGTAACTGCAGCTCGAATGCATTCTGCTGATCCATGATAATGTATATTTTTAAAGCACCTTTCCGCACCGAGTTAAGCTGTGGGAACAATGGGACTTTACTGGCCAATGCATACAGGTTAATCACAGGAAGCCAGCTTTACGATTCATTCTACGCCTGCAGAAATCTCACCACCAAAGTGGAAATCCTGCAGAGATACATACAGTAAGAACTAACCAGGGCTGTTCCTTTGAAATGCCGTTAGCGTTTTATTGATACCCAGAAGCTCAGAAAAAAGTAAAAGTAAGCACCACGTGAGAGATTCCAGAGATGACGGCCGCCTGGGGGGGGGGGGGGTGGGGGGGGCATTCTGGTGTACGGTCCTCGCTGAAACGGTGTCGTCATGTATAGAGGGCTTTCTGTTTCAGCCTGTGTGTGGGCCGCATCGTCATAACAGAATGGCAAAGGTCGTGGCCCTTTAATCACAGAGATTGCGTGACTGGCGATGGGAAATAAAATTTGTGAATGTACAGAGTCAGAGCCATGATGTGTGGGCTGAGCAATGGAGGTGAGTGGTTTGTTTAATGCCACAGGTTGTTGTGTGTGTGTGTGTGTGTGTGTGTGTGTGTGTTTCCCAGCCAGTCCTCAGCTCTCCGCGAACACGCCGTTGTATCCACAGTGCAATTCCTGGTGGCGCCGCATGTCCACCTTGCGCTGGAAGCCCCGGTGGCAGGCGGGGCAGGAGAAGGGACGGTATCCGTCGTGCTTGCGGCTGTGCGTGATGAGGTTCGAGCTCTGGCTGAAGGCCTTGCCGCACACCTGGCAGACGTGGGGCTTCTCGCCTGCAGGACAATCAGAGATGGACGACCGGTGTTAAGGTATCAGCAGTATTTCCTACTGAAAGCTGATTGGCCCTTGGAGTGCCCCTTCCCTGTCAATCACTGATTCAAAACATATGATTGGCTAATGATAACCCTTGCCCCTCTGTATGAATTATGGCCCTCTTATGCCCGCCACCTTAAAAATCCTAGATATGTCCCTGGATATACTGCTCTTAAGTTGACACCAATGAGCTAAGAACAAATGCTTTAGTATTAAGCTGTTCTGATGTAAGTACGACTCCAAGGTCAGCTCCCTGTGCTTGGATATCAGGGAATGTGAATATAGCCAGTTCACCCAATAGACGGCCCAAATCCTACAACACATATGGTGCGGAAACCATATCAAAAAGACAGAAATCCCCTAAGACCCATAAGCGCTCCTGTGTCGATCACATCGCCTGCCCGCACTGACCCGTGTGGATGAAGGTGTGTTTCTTCATGTCGGACTTCTGGTGGAAGCGCTTGCTGCAGTACTGGCAGGGGTAGGGCCGCGTGTTCGAGTGGATGAGCAGGTGCGTGGACAGGGTGGACGAGCGCTTGAACACCTTGCCGCACACCTTGCAGGTGAAATTCCTCTCCTGGAACAGAACCAATCTGTGTGCTAAAGAGGTTCTGTGCTGTTGACTGGTGCTGTCACCGAGAACAGTCACCTAAAGACTGTCCAGTATCAGGAATGGTTCAAGTTGCTTTGATTAGAAGAAAGACAAATGTAATGCTGAAAAATAATACAATTTTAAAAATCAACTAATAAAATGAATGTTGATATATCCCTTTAATAAAATCAATGTCTATCCCTTTAATTATCCATAAACCGATCAAGGGATCAGGGACCAAACTCACCTTTATTCTGCCATTTACTCCTGCGTCCGGCCTGATGTTATATGACTGGCCGCTCTCCTTGCTGTAAGCGGCCAATGGGACAGTCAGCCTCGTGCCATGTGACCAGAGCATATGAGTAGTATCCAAACTCGAGGCGGAGGGAAACATCTGCAGGGCAGTCAGATCATTCAGACGAGATAGGAATATATTGCGCTCCTCTGGCTGGTGAAGGAGGCCGCAGCTCCCCCTGCTGGTTGGCTGTGCCCTGGGAGGTCGTAACGGCATCCGAGTGCAGAATGAGCTTACCTTGCTACACGTGAGACACCTGCATACAGAGCAATGGAGGTTGCCAAGCTGTCCTTGTTCTGGCGCCCCCTGCTGGTGGTTCATTATGGTATTCAGCAGTTTCTCGAAATGTAACTCTTTCTGCAGAGCCTCAGAACACAGTGGGGTCCACGGCAATGATGGAGAGGGCAACATAGTCGGCACTGCTATGCGGTCTGAGTGCTCTGTGAGGGTGCAGAGTAGGAGTTTAGAATAAGTATTTTGAAGCAGAGAGGAGTATGGTGTGTGCTTGTGTGTCTGTACCTGGGGACCAAGCAGGGTGCGGGTCGCCGTCCGTCACAGAGCCTGGAGGCTGGACGGTGTGACGAGGGCACGGGGAGGGGGTGTCCCGACACTGAGGCTCCACAGCACGTGACGCGGCATGCGCGGGGGGAGGCCCCGGCGACGCCGGCTCCACCGAGAGTCCGCAGGGCTGCCCAGTTCGGAGAGTGGAGGTGGTCGACCCGGGACTGGCATCTAGAGGACGCAGGGAGTACGATCCTGCCCTCTTACTTTTGACCAGGAATGAGCGAGGCATGGCAGGAGAGAGGGGGCTGGGTTTGAGGTCAGCTACAAAGACAGAGAGACGGGGAACTCGTGAAAAAGGACACTGAGGCTTGGAGCCCCTGTATGCACTTATCATTGTATATAGTACTTTGTATGCACAATCAGTGTAAACTGTACACTGCATACACCGATCCCTGTATAAGTAGGCTATGTATACTTAGTAGAATATTCCATACACGGTGTACACCGATCCCTGTATAAGTAGGCTATGTATACTTAGTAGAATATTCCATACACGGTGTACACCGATCCCTGTATTCAGTACTCCTGCACGCTTATTTGCCTATACTGTACGCAGTATCACCTACTGGTGCATAGCACATTGACTTGTGTTGTTTTGGTGTAGCTTAGTTGAGGTGCTTATTGGTGTTATGTGATATTTTTAGTTAAATTATAAAATAACAGGCATTAAATTATCTTTATAATCTACTAGTTAAGCTGTTCAGGACTTTGATTAAACATATTGCATTTAACCGAAAATGTAGTGGAGAAATAAACCTGACTTATTTTGACTATTCACCAGTCCCTGTTTACAGTACGCCATATACACTTACTAGCACATAGCGTACGGTGCATACACCAATCGCTCTATATGATACACGGCATGCGCTAGTATACCACACACTCATCACTATATGTTGATTAGTGTATAGCGTCTCTAAGCTCCGTATGAGTCAGCTTTGATGTAGATGTCGATTGAATTTCGGTCATGGTTTGACACGTTAAAATTTGAAAACTGGGGTTCTCTTAATGCCTATTAATATTTGCATACTGAAATTAAAATACGTTTTAAAACGTGTCTAATTAATTTGTGTAATTATCACAAAATTATCTAACATTGAAATAATAAAACATGATTAATTCGATTTAGATTAATTAGATTTTATCAGGTGGTTTCAGGGGCATAACATCAATGGCATTCAGTTGATATTAGATCAGTATTGTGTGATCGTGTCAAACGAACTTCAGAGATGAAAGCAAAATGCCAGCACACACGTTTGCACACACTGGGGCAGGTCTCAGAAACCATGGCGTGTGAGAGACGTACTTTGAAATGAAAACGCTAAACCGAGTCAAAAAGGAAAACAGCAGTGATTCTCTAAAAAACCTCAAACACCTACTGACTCTACGGGGAAACATCGCATTTAAGCAGAGTTGAACAATCGGCCTCTATGTTTGTGTGTTTATATGTATGTATTTTTTATATATTTAAATACAGTAAAACTTTTTAGATGGCTGCATACCGTTCTCATCAGTAATGTAATTCGTCTGTCACACTCGTGCAAGCATCCTCAAGGCACAGTATTTCAAACTTAAAAACAACTTAGTCACCACCAGGACCATGAAATCACAATAAAAATTGTTCCTCATTTCTACAAGGGATAACCAACACCCGTGAATGATGACACAAATCACCCCCCACCCTGCACGTTCGAAGAGCTCAGAAATCCTGAGGCCATAGAAAAGCCACGAAGGGCTGTGAACATCAAGCAGCAGCAACGCCTCAGTATGACCGGATGACTGGGCGGGCGAGACCGTCAGGTCAATGTGTAACGGCACCGTTATTACCGTCAGGGTCAGAGCGTAACGGCACCGTTAAGACTCCGCAGCATCACGCGCTACGCTGGGTGACCAAGTAACTTTCCAGCTAAGAGGACAGAAAAAGGTGACAAGGAACAACACAGAAAAATCTCTGCTGTAAGTCTTCCTTGAGTTAGCGGTCGCGATAACCGCATCTGAAGCTGACCGTTAGGAATCGGTCTGACACCGGGGAAAGGTTTGATTCTATTTAAAGAGGAAAGTTAAACACAATTATAATAATAACAACAAAATGACAGATTCTTATGGTGAAATTACAGATTATAATTGAACACAAATAAACCGAATTCTGTCGCACCATTCTGTTAAACCTTAAACATATAGAACCTTTAAATTTAATTTTAAAACAAAATATTTAGATTCAGTCACTGTTTCCCTAGACTAGCTCGGTTCACTTTTAAGATCACGTATAATTTTAGTGTATTTATACAAGTTTTGATTAAATGTTAATGTATGAATTTCATGTCACCTAACTCTTCTCAACTCAATTTTTTAGCCGTTACATATTTTAGATAACTGATTTTTAAACAGCCGGAAGTGTGCAAGTCAAAAATAGTTTGGCAGATTGTACCAATTATCAAAATAACTAATTCACTGAAAAATAAATACCAGCCTACCAAGTCAAATGTTAAAAAGAAAAACATGAAACATGCAAATAAATTTCTATAATTAGTTTCAGGGACTGATAGTAAATAGACTCCAGTAGGATACAACAACGGCCCACAAATCCATAGTAGACCAGGTCAGTAAAACCTTTTTTACAACACGACCAGTTTTTAGGCCTATTGCAATGTTACACCTTCTCTTGATGGATTCGGTGCATTTTATTAATAGCCTACCAGAAACTGTAAGTCACGAAGACTCATTCCATAAAGATCATTTCATCTATTTCCATTTAGTTTTATTTAAAGATTTGTTGCTCGGGTGAGGATTGACAATAATTAAAATTGATAGGTGAATGCAGGGGCGTTGCTAGAGATTTTGGGCCCCATGAAAGCATATCATATTAGGCCCCCCAGTCCAAACCAATACAGTTATTTTCCTAATTTTTTAGGGCCCCTGTCACTCAGGGGCCCTTGGAATCGTCCTAGCTTTCCTCCCCCTTACGGCGCCCCTGGGTGAATGTTATAATTGAATAAAAATAATTAACGAGCAGGGGAGCTATTGTAAAGATCAGGGGCCAAGTTAAGTTTCCCTGGGGCTTGATTTATTTATTTCTTTATTTAAAAAAATAGAGATCAGACCTAACGACGCGCATGATAACCAGCAGACGAGGCTATGCAGTAAAGCGCATACTGCACTTAGGAAAAAGCTCCGTGCTGTAGTGGTCCCCCCCCCTCAACCATGCACAGCTGTCTCCATGGCAGTTTAACTCCACGGTGCACCTGCGTCTAACCCCCCCCAGCTGAGGTTTTAGTGCCCAACTGCAGAAACAGAAGCGGGTGGAATGGGACTCCAAATCCTTTGCCTCAGATTGTAGTGAAGCATATACCCGCTTTAATCCCGCCCAAGGCAAAACAAAAAAAAAAAACCTAATTTTTAACAAAAACATGCATAATTTTTTCCCCTCCCGTGTTTGGCGCAGACGAACAGCTGCGATCAACACGCCGGGCGTAAAAACACGCAGACCTGCCACCTGCAGACACCCCCGAAGCCCGTCGGCCGCAAGTTACTTGCTTCTCAACCGTTTATATGCAGCTTGCATTAACTGGGCTGCAGCCGCAAATCGCCGCAGCTCAGTTACAGTAAACGACTTTAAAATGCAACAGGAGCCGCTGCTCCGCGATGCCGCCTGCAGCATCTCTGCTAAGATGCACAAACATATTCACTAAAGGAATGAACAACCCGCACTGGCCAAAGACCGGCCGTGTTAAAATATTACTTTAATGCTAAGGAGAAACTTTATTTCTAAATGAAATAAAATAGTTTCCTGCATAACGCGTGTGTATATATTTTTTTAACTATGTAGGATTAAAACTCATTTGCATTATTCAATAAAAATTGCAAATGATAAAAAAAAATCCATATAGCTACAATGATAGTTTAATGTAAGCCTATATTTTAATGTATTATCACTGAAGCAACAATTAAATTATGCCTTCAATATGTTTCATATTGAAGGCTTACAGAAGGACACTTTGATTTCATTGTATTTCTGTAGGAGATGTAACAAGGACAAACGGTTCATGGAGCAATATCTACAACTGCAACATGTGTTTTAAAATTTGTGTAGTGAAGTTAGTCTGCTACCAACAGGTTTCCCACTTGAAAGAGTCCCTGTCCCACCAGGAGACATTCTAGGGTGACAAACGAAAGACCTTCTGATTTTATGACACTTATCGGCTTGATCGCTTGCTTAGGCTGCAAAATCTAAATAAATACAAATGCAACAAGACAAAACAACAGCTGGAAGATGAACACAGCAGTTTGAAAAGATATTCTGTAGGTCTTTTTGGAGGTGGGAGGAAACATTAACGATATTATCCGCTTACAGGGCCAAACCCATCAAGAGGAGCAAGGACATTTTTAAAGTGAGAAGAATCCTGAAACTTACCAGAATTATCAGATTATTACTGATATTAAAACCAAATTGTGTGAAGTTGCTGTGTTGAGAAGGGAGGATGAGTATGGAGCTGGAAAAAAATCCACTCTCAGCTGTTAATCACCACTATCCGCTTGATAGTTAATAAAAACATTTTCCTCTGCAGAGAGCAAGAGTCATTTTAAAAAGCCAGTATTTTCTTCCCCCCTCTTCCTCTTCACCTTTCTCCTACTCCTCCGTTCCACCAAGGGCAGTCTGGCTTGAGAGCAGCGTGGAAAAGTCCAACGGTGATAAATCAGAGGGATGGCGGGTCGGCCCAGGGTGCGGGACCGAGCGACACTGAGCCGGGGAGGTGCGCGGTGGGTACCTTTGAGTCACTCGGCAGAGGAGACCGCAGACAGCTTCCTCTCCCTGGCTGACAGGCAGCCTGGGGCTCGATCAGGGCGCCTCCTGTGCGCCGCGGCCGTTGGTGCGGCACACGAAGCAGGTCAGAACAAAAAAAAAAAAAGAAAAATGAAACTTTACACTGTGACGTGGGTGACGGCAGGAAGAAAAGGAGAAAGTCCCACCCCAAATTTGTAAAAGATTCAGACAGCAGCTGACTGATTGTTAAACAACTTTTCTGTCTGTCTTTTGTCCTGCACCACTGTCAGATAGTGCTCCCTCACAGCAGGGGACACAGAGGGTAACGGTGATGCATTCGCTTGCCGGACGGGTGACATCCTCTTATGAGATGGCATCTCACGTTGACTTATACACATCAACTTGTTGCTCTCCTGACAGGTCACATGGGTTCCTGTGTCCTCTCACTCAAAAGCCAGAGTGAGTCTGAGGCTTCACAGCTTCATATCTGTCAAACGGCATCAACCGCATAGAAAAAGGCCCCCGACCAGCGTGGAGGAGAGCAGGGGAGCAGAGGAGATGCATGGGCCGGAGGCTGGGCGGGGACTTCGCCACAACCACAGGCTTTAAGGAACCCAGTATCTGACCTGCAAGCTGCAGACATGGCGCTCAGGAGTCATGGTGACGCTATCCAGCATGGCCTGGAGACGCCTTTAAGGTGGCTGCTCGAGAAAATGCCAGTGGAATGAAAATGCAGAAAATGCAGTTCTGCAGGGCTTTGTGGGACAAAAAATAACCTTCACAGCTAGTAAAATAATGAAGGGAGGTCAGATCAGGGTCACCGTGTCTCAAAAAGATGGACAGATTTAAACTATGCTACTGAATAGGACAGAGGAAAAGAAAAACTGAACAAGAAAGGGAGACACTGCTGGTAATTGCGGTGTAACTGGGAAGGCTGGCCTGAGTCAGCAGTCAAGTGGCTGGCCTGTAGAGGAACACACACACACACACACACACACACACACACACATACACACCCCAAGTCACATCCAAGGTCTCATGATACATGTGCATTAAACACTCGTGCAAGTCAGAAAAATCCCAGGCCAAAATCTCCTTTCTGCGAATGTACAGTGTAAATATTTATTTTTACCATCCACTGAACACTGAATCCATTAATAATTTCAACATCATCTTCATCAATAGTATCATCATTATAGTAGTCATCCTTAGAGTGGGTTTGGAACATCACGTGGTTAAACTGCAGGACAGGGTGGTGGGGTACCGTTGTTAATGGAAGGGGAACAGGGGAACGGGTAGCTGGGAGCAGCTTCTCTGCAGGAGAAATCCGCTTCAGCTAGGAGCACCTTCATGTCTGACAAAACAATTTTCTGTTTAATGAAAGACAACAAATATACGAACGGAACACCACTGACCTTCAGGCGTACCCATGACGATGCCAACTAGAGGCTCAAATATTATGCCAAAATCTACAGTCATCGTTACTGTTTCTTCAGTCCTAATAATGACAGTGCCAACTGCCATAGCTTCACAGCAACATGAGGATTTTATGGTATACAGACTGTCCCACAAACGAAACCCACCGTGCTACGTTAATTCAAGGCTAAAAGACGTCCTTTCCAGGGCATCTCCGTTTAACCATGGGATGAAGAGTTTGAGAATTTCAGTCTAGAAGACCTGCGTGAGCCTTCTGTAGCGACCGACGGGCGTTTGGCTGTAATAACCAGGGTGCCTCCCAGCCAAACAGCAGGCGACCCGCCACCACTGTCCCTTTCAGGGTCAAATACTAACTTCAAACAGTGTGAATCAGTTAGTCACTTTCCCTACCTGGTGTAGGAGGAAAGTCAACCTACTTTCAAAAGTCATGGAAAGCAGATGCATTACAAAAAGAAAAGAACAAAAACAAATCTTAAGATTATTATATATTCTATATATTTTTTTTCCTGTGGCTGGCCTGGATACCATCACAAGTTCATTTGCATCAGTTCTTGTGAGTCACTGGCTGTTCATAGAAATATCTCACGGCAGGGGGGACAGGGTTCCACTTCAAGAACGTGAACTTCTCTGTCAACTACGAGATGATGGAATCAACATCATGAGCACGGAGGTAACCTTCTCAAAAATGATCCGAGGGCCCCACTGTAACGGAGAGCTAAACTGCGAACTAAAACACTTACCAGTCTACCATCTCTAATGTAGCACTTGGTCCAGGGTACTTCTGTAAACAGCAAAACAAACTCTTTGATGTTAATGTCACAAAACACTTCGAATTCCTTCCTAAAGGTCTACACTGGTTACCCCAGACCCCAGGACAGTCTAAACCAGTTACCAGACAGTTTTCACTCGTTGGAGCTCAGGAACACGCAGTAGTGAGCCGAAAGACCAGGCCAGGCTGGAGGCTAAAACAGGTTAGCTGATAAAAAGAACCAACAAGTTCTGCCAAATAATCAGAATTATAATAGTAATAATACTGTAACGTCTCATAACACTGCATCAAAACCTCCACAGCCCCGTAAAAAGTCCCCTTGATGGGTGTTTATACTTTAACACATGAAAAAAATATGTGCTTCATCATACAGTGCATATTTTAACATCATATCTGTATCCATGAATAGTACATGATCTATGTATATTAGAGGGCTATATTACCAATAAAGACTCTCCAGTAAGGCCAGTCTCCAAATCCAGGCGCCAGTGCTTCACTGGGCCACATGTGAACAACCATAGCAGCTCTCCTGACCCTCATTCTGCTCACAAACCTCACACTAACATTATTTAAATCACGTTTAACACTCTGGGCCATTAAAACCTCCTGCAACACAGCACCTCGACAGACACACACAGACACAAAGCTAACAGGACGTGGGTTTTCCTTGGGGGCAGCGCTGTAAGGCCTCGTGTCGGGACAGCAAACCGGTGAGGTATCGTCAGGTCGTTATACAGTACTGAAGTCAACACGGAGACGATACTCTGAGCGCCGCGCCGAACCACACAGAGGCTGACCCAGCAGGAGGCGTGAGCTGTGAGCGCCGTGTGAGCTAAAGGGTTTGAAACGAAAGCCGGCGTAACTGCGATTTTTTTCTGCCGTGGTTCCAGAGATGGAAGGGCGCCGCTGAACGCACTCACTGCTCCCACCCGTCCTGACAGCTGCTGGACAGTGCGGGGAGACTGGGGATTGCCAGCATGTTCACAGTATGGCTGGCCAACTGACAGGGAGAGCATTTATGTCTGGGGGGGGGGGGGGTACATTGTAATTTAAACGCAACACAATAAATAACAGAAGGACAGGTAGCAGCACGGTGTTTCCCATCCCGCGTCGCCTCTGCGGCCTGGCCAGCCCCGGGGTGGCAATTGGCACAGAAGAGCAAGAAAACAAACAAAAAAAATGGCCGCCGTCGCCATGAGCTATTTATGTATATTTTGTGTCGATTTATAAAAAAATATCAAAATAAATAAACACATAACTTATAACATTAAAAAAACAAGATTTGGCAACGTTGAGTTCCTTGAAGTTCTGACGCATTCTGACTTTACAGGTAAGAAATTATGATGAATCGGCCTCCCTTTGTCCGCAAGGCATAGACACACAGAAACACATAAACAGTCAGATATATTATTAATCTTTCATCTCTATCGCCTAAATGAACCCCTATTATAGTAAAAGTGACCATGCTTCACCTCCTGCTCTTCCTGACCCCGCCCCTTTCCCCTCTATTCTTCAGGGATGCCCCGCCTCCTCAGCCATGCTCATTTGTCATTGGCTGTAGTGTGTATACGTTAGGTGAGTTGAGCCAGTAGTGGGCAGAGCTTCGTGAGGGGGTGACGGAGCATACGATTGAGGACAGAGAGAGGAGCAGCCATCCAAAAGGCAAAGGGGGGAGGGCCGGGCACCACAGGAAGTGGGAGCACGCAGCCGCGACCCCCGCGGCAAGGTTAAAGTGGATCAGGCTGGGGATACACAGTGAGAACGTCACCGTTTAGAACGTCCACATGGTGGCAAATACTTAGCAGCCGACATAAAATCGGAGAGAAGTTTGCCGGCCTAGCTGACATATCTGAAGGTGTACCATCGGAGTGGAGGGTCCAGGAGACTCACTCGGATCTCCTGGACAGAATCCGGAGCTTCTCTTACTGGGGCGGCAGGTTTGCAAAACGGAGTTTTAGTTCTCAGTGACCATGTCCACAACACTCGCAGCTCCCAGAGGGTCAAAAGGTTTGGCACAGCTCGTGATGGGGGGTAGGTGTGTGTGTCTGTGTGTCTGTGTGTGTGTGTGGGGGGGGGGTAGGACGTGACCCTGTACCACCCCCTCAGTGATCCAGGGTCTCCGGACATGCCATGTCGACCTCGCCGGCCCTCTCCTCGCCCTCGCTGTCGGTGCCTCCTTCGCTGTCCAGCCGTGGCGAGGGATGGCAAGGCGTGGAGGAGAGGGTCGCGTACAGCGTCTTGGCTGGCAGGAGCTCCTCCTCCCAGCTCAAAAAGTCACCCTCCACTGAGGCGGGGCTTGCTAGAGACAGGTCCTGAAGGCATCCTCCTCCTGGGTTCTGGAATCGGTGTGGCTGGCCACGCAACTGCCTGACCTGGGGTTGAAAGAAAAATATAGGAATATAGTTTTAGTGGTGGTGGGGAGGGGCTCTGGAAAATGTGCAAATCAAATCAATCCATCCATCCACTTCTAACTGCTTTTCCTGCTCAAGGCTGCAGGGGGCCTACAGTCTATTGCGTCTTAAACATGTATAAAGTAAAACACTTCATGTGTTTAGAAAAGATTTGAGCCAATCACACATCTGCGGTCTACTGAAAGAGCTCCAAATCTGGTTTAAAAAAAAAATTTAAAAATGGCGCTCGCACACATTCGTCTCTGCAGTACTGCAGGCTATTTTTACAGCCTCAGCTCCATGACCTATTTCCACACAGACGGTGCAGTGGTCGGACCCCTCAGCAAAGCAGAACAGAGAAGGTGGGGGGCAGGCTGGGGGGGGGGATGTGTGTGTCACTGTGTGTTAGTGCGTGTGTGTGGGAAAGCGTGATGGAGGGCAGCCGGGGAAGCTGCCAGGCCGGATCAGTCTATGGGGAAGATGTGATGGGCAGATAAACTGCAGTAGAAAAATCAGAGACACTGTGGTTGTGGTTTCTGCTCGCCGACTGCAGTTCAGATTTTGTCTGTACGAGTCTGAGGGGCTTTTCCAGCACGATGCAGTGAAGAAGAAAAAACAAAAAACTAAAAACACGCCCCGTTCCAGTTAGTCTGGGTAAGCGGAGGGCAAGGGCTACCAACGGAAGCGGCTGTCTCTCCAGGCACATGTGGATCTGCTGCTTCCGTAGGTCGCCCCGCTGCCCCGTCCCAGCATGCACCTGGGCCCTGCCCCGTGCAGCCTCCTCCCTGCCTTCGCGTGACAGCGCCACTCCGCAGTTTCCCCCGGTACGTCAGCTGCGGATTCCACCATGACTCAGGCCGTAAATCTCAGACTGCCTGGGAGGTCAGGTCACCGATTTTTCCCTTCAGCACCATTCGGGGGGGGGGGGGGGGGGGGGGTTGGGGGGGGTGGAGAGGACTGGGTTGGGGGGGGTGAGGGGTGGGAGGGCACACCTGTGGTTAACCAGAGGAACACTCACTATGACTGAGATCCACTGCGCTCACGCCCACACTTTCCTGGTTCTGCTGCCCCGAGTGTCAACTGAATATTACCGCATGCAAGCGAAAAACAAACACCTTCAAATGCAAAATCAAAATACTATAAATCACTACAGCACCAGGCTTTGGGGGATTGGCTTTTGGGGAGTAAAAATTAACATTAAACTTAACATCCCTGTCAGCCAGGCTGTTCGTGAACATGGAGACTTTCTCCAAAGCTGAAATCGCTTATCCCCAGTTCAACCGGAGATAAAAATCATAGAAGACCCCAGGACATCATGGGATAGGGGTCAGGACCATACACGTCTTTTCTGCTGTGACTGATGCGCTTTTTGAGCGAAATGTCAGCGAATTTCTTGGCTTTAAGGACACCAATGACAACATCTTAATCTGTGCACTCGAGCAGAGGAGATGGTTTCCATAACAAGAAGTCTTTCGAATGACGAGATGAATCAAAACGAAAACACTCAAATCGTAACAATTTCAGATTTCAGTACTTTAAAATAAACTAAACAAGACGGAGAGAGCAAGAGAGAGAGAGAGAAAGACTGAATCAAGTGACAGAGTCACGCTCTGCTTTTCTTGGGATGAGTAATCAGTGACCTTAGCCATCACTACCTGCATCACAGTGGGCACAGATTTTCTCCGTGGTGTGCGTTTGCGTGCGAGACCTCGCAATATATTAAAACAGCCTCTCGCGCACACACACACACACACACACGACCACATCTTACATGTGCATAAAGGTTTTGGCTTTTCAGCATGATTGGGGGAAGGGTGCTCGATTACAAGAATGATCTTTCCACTGAAGCGATTCTGGGACGTCAAACCTTTGCATGACACCCTCATGGTGTTCTCCGTTTGCGTGAGAGCGATGGATGACAGAAACAGCTCACGCAGTGCAGGAGGCTCGTCATGCAGTGTGAAGGGGGGGTACACTGGGCTGCATGCAAAGGTCAAAGGGCTCCCGTGCCGCATCGCTCCACACGCAGTCAGAGGTGGCGGTGTCCTGGCGTGGTTCTGACCTCATTTTTCAGCTCGGCGACCTGCTCCCGTAGCTGCGTGATGTACTGGCTGGAGTCCGTGTGGTTCAGCTGGCCCTGAATCCGGCCCTCCTCCTTCTGCAGCAAGCAGACAGGGAAACACCCAGTCAGAAATGCTGGTAAGACCCTAATGGAGACTATACTGGCAAGCCTCAACCACACACACACACACACAGTCGTGTAATCATATCTTTTTGGGGACCGCTCATTCATTTCTATGGGAAAAATGCTAATGCTAACTATGACAACCTTAATCCCTACCCATCCCTAACCATAACCATAAGTAACCAAACAAAATACAACAGTTTTTGCATTTTTAGTTTAGGAAACTGGTCCCCATAAGGTAAAAAAAAAAAAAAAAAAACGGGTATTCATCACGTTGTGGGGACATTTGGTCCCCACAACGTAAGGTATACCTGGACCACACACACACACACTCTCTCTATGGGAGAAGTCCTCGATGCTTAGCCTTTAAGATAATTGTTCTCCACCACAGACACTAACCCTTCACAATAATACTCCACCATGAATGCTTATTTTCTATGATAATAATCCTCCACCATAGATACAGTGTCTCTATAATGGCTCATTCCATTTTAATCCAACAAATGGCTTATGTGTGACCATTTTTGCTTTTGATGTAATTTGGCATACAAATTATTCATATGAAACTTGGCATGAGAATTAAACAAAAAGCTTTTTTGTTTCTTTTTAATTGTTTCCTTTGAGATATACCCCCTTTTTTACACCATGGGTAGCAAATAATTCAGAGTGTTTTCTTATGAGCTGTGACTTATTTACTATTACAGTTCAGTATTTTATTACTACTTGGCTCAGACAGCCTGCTTCTTAATAATATGCACCAAATTTAAGTAAACTGCATTTTTTGGGTTATGAAAAATTATCTGAAAACTCCCCTGAAATACTCTGCACACTTTGGCAGAACATTGGGTACAGAACCACTTCAGGCTATTTCTACGAAAAAGTAAGATTAAGAGAGAGAGAACTTCACACGCTTTAGAAATATTTTTAGCGTGAAAGTAAGTAAACAGTACTCTCCTGAAAATTAAGTGAAAAAAAAAGTTACCCATGGCCCTACCTGCTTTTTTGAGACTCCAAAAGAGCATTTTTTTTTATTTGGGGTGCTTGACTCATGAAGGAGACCGAGTAACAGGTCAATGTTTTAAATACACGTACAGATGTCCTTTATCATGAAAAAGTACCCCTCCCTAAGAAGCTATACCTGAGGCATGCAGCTATAACAGTAAAGAAACTTGCAGTTCATAAGAAAACACCCCGAATTACCATTTTTTTTTCTACATGTGGTGTGGAAAATGCACTCTCTCTCTTGAAGGGACAATTTAAAAAACAAAACATTTCTGAGCTTTGGAAGGTAATTCACCTGTCAAATTTAATCGAAATCAAAAATGGAGATGTGAAAACTTTCAGAAACTTGTTGAATTAAATACCTCCCGCACACAAACAGCACAGACACGCGAGCCCCACGCTAACACACCTCCAGCACAGACACGCGAACCCCACGCTAACACACCTCCAGCACAGACACGCGATCCCCACGCTAACACACCTCCAGCACAGACACGCGAGCCCCACGCTAACACACCTCCAGCACAGAGCCCCATGCTCTGCCACGCTGTTGTCCTAGCATCCCTCGTTGACATACCTGGATCTCCAGTTCAGCGATCCTTAAGCGTAGCTCAGCCATGGCCGCCATACTGTCTACCTCACGCAAGCGCACGGCCATCACCTCCTCCTTGCTCTGTTGGATGCAGCCCAATGGAGCACAGAATAAGAAACCAAAACAGGCAAAATAGTAAGCACTTACCACACCCGTAGACACACAACTGGGCAGAGATTTCACCTTGCAGTCAGATACAGCCTGCTTTCTCTTCACCTCACTGAGCTGGCCCTGTAGGCCCTTATTCTGTGCAGTGAGGTATTGCACTTTCTCCTGCAGGGCGGCGCTCTCCTGCCCCTGCCGGCTCACCAGCTTGCTGTGAATCTGGTTCTGAAAGGCACACAGTGGCAACCACATTTGTTTTTCTAAAGCAAAGGTATGATATGGGAGAGATATGGGGAAATAGGCTTAACAGGTAACACTTTAGTCTCATAATTACAGGTTTGACTCCCCCCCCCCCCCCGTTTCCTCTGGATACTCAAGGTTGCTCTTACAGCTTAAATTAAATGACCTGTGGGTATCCTGTGATGGACTGGGACACTGTCCTGAGTCACCCCTGCTTTATGCCCATCAGAGGTAGAAAGTTCAAGTTCAGAAAGTATAAATCCAGACCAAGATTTTGTTTGCCCTTGAACCCAAGTTCTTTCCATCACTGGGCAAATGTTACCATGTTGACAGAATAAAGCACATTCCTGTACACCTCAGGGGTGTGGACTACGAGTTTCATTTTGATTTAGCATGCTGTACCGGAACTAGCTGCACTAACACCTCCACAGCTGCAGGTGGTGCCCTTTCCTCCCTCAGCACCCGGCACGGTAGCCGAGTCGCAGCTCACCTGACTCTCCAGCTCCAAGACCTTCAGTCTGGCTTCCCGCAGCTCTGCCAGGGCCTGGGCCTCACGCAGGCGTGCCGCCATCAGCTTGTCCTGCAGCTCGTTCATGGCGTTCTTCTTGGGGGACTCCTTCCAGTGGCCACCCCCGCCCCCGCCGCTCCGTAACACCTGAACGGTTTCAGCAGAAAATGGTCAGAACACACAAAAAACCTACTGAGAAAATTAAGATTCTGTTGACAACTTGAGCTAATAAACAGTCGGTTTGATGGAAGCGGTGCAGATCTCTCAGTGTCTAGATTGTATAAATCGGTTTATACCCTTTTCTACATTCCTACATTGAGTAATTATTTCTCATGCTCGCTACTCATCTTCTAATCATCCCTTTTGTGGCCTCAGCTGTGCTGTTGATAAAAAAATCAGTTAAATTACAGCAAAAGCCTTTGGCAGTCAAAAGAAATGCTTATAGCTGTTTATCTGGGTGGCAAGTGCACTTTTGCTCAGAGCAAAAAACACAGTTTAGTATTAGAGCATATGCAATTAAAAACTATTCACTGCTTCATTGATTTTTACAAGACCCCCTACCCCTGCAGCAGAGAGAGAGATGACAGCATGAAAACCACCCGGGCAAACGATAGAGGACCCAGCTCAAACTGCTTTCTTAATGTGATCAGCAATGTGATTTGTCAAATGGGAGACGCACAGGAGCTGAGGCGGGTGAGACAGAGGGGATCGTGTCCTCCCTGGCCCGGGGGTCCCCGCGGTGACCAGCACCCCCAGTAACCGCCCTCGCCTTCTCAGTTCCCGGCCGTCAAGCCCTTCGCTTCTGCACCTCATCAGCCCCCCACCAGCCGCCCTCACCGGCCAACGCTGGTTGAGCTCGGTCACCGTCTCCTGCATCTCCCTGAAGCAGCGTAGAGTCTCCAGTTCCCTCAGCTTCACCAGCTTCAGCTCCTCCTGCAGCTGCGCCACATTACTCTCGTCCGGCAGGGAGCTGTTCCTCTGGAATGCGATGCACAGCCACAGCAGTCAGCGATGCATGCTCGCATTGTTTTGGTTTCATACAGCACAAAAAAAAGCTGGTAAATGTGATGAAAACAAGCAGTACTAGTAACACATAAAAGCACAGCATGTGCAAGAGGGTTTAAGTTGTTATATATTTGGAAGAGAGTGGCTCAGCAGGCTTGGATACTGCGCCCATGACTGGAAGGTCGTCGGTTCGAATCCCATGGCCAGCAGAATGATTTTACCACTGGGCACTTGAGCAAGGACCTTAACGCCGAGGGACTTAACGCTGCCTGACCCTGCTCTCTAAACCTTATAGGGCTTTAGATAAATTGATCTCCTAGATAAATAAATTGGAAAGTATCTAAAAAGTCCTGAAATGCACCAACATCTTTGATAAGCACAGGACCAAACATGTAAGAATTAGGGATGGTAAAATTCACCAATTCGCATCAGTCCACCAGCATAAAACTTCTGTGTACTGGATTTAATTTGGGATAAACTCAGGATGCGTCGTTTCTTATAACTTCGCATCAGTAAAATCAGATTTATTAATGTTCACAGCCGTAGCCAAAAGTTTTGAGAATGACACAAATATTAATTTTCGCGAAGTCTGCTGCCTCAGTTTTTATGATGGCAATTTGCATACCAGAATGCTGACATCATTTCAGTGATTCTCTTGTTAACACAGATTAGTGTGTTGATGAGGACATGGCTGGAGATCACTCTGTCATGCTGATTGAGTTTGAATAGCAGACTGGGTGTTTTAAAAGGAGGATGGTGCTTGAAATCATTGTTCTTCCTCTGGTAACCATGGTTACCTGCAAGGAAACATGTGCAGCCATCATTGTTTTGCACAAAAAGAGCTTCACAGGCAAGGATATTGCTGCTAGTAAGATTGTACCTAAATCAACCATTTATTGGATCATCAAGAACTTCAAGGAGAAAGGTTCAGTAGTTTTGAAGGTGGCTTCAGGGTGCCCAAGAAAGTCCAGCGAGCGCCTGGACCTTCTCCAAAAGTTGATTCAGCTGCAGGATCGGGGCACCACCAGTGCAGAGCTGGAATGGCAGCAGGCAGGTGTGAGTGCATCTGCATGCACAGTGAGGTGAAGACTGTTGGAGGATGGCCTGGTGTCAAGAAGGGCAGCAAAGAAGCCACTTATCTCCAAGAAAAACATCAGAGGCAGACTGATATTCTGCAGAAGGTACAGGGATTGGACTGCTGAGGACTGGGGTAAAGTCATTTTCTCTAATGAATCTCCTTTCTGATTGCTTGGGCCATCCGGAAAAAAGATTGTATGGAGAAGAAAAGGTGAGCGCCACCATTAGTCCTGTGTCATGCCAACAGTAAAGCATCCTGAGACCATTCATGTGTGGGGCTGCTTCTCAGCCAAGGGAGTGGGCTCATGCACAATTTTTCCTAAGAACACAGCCATGAATAAAGAATGGTATCAAAACATCCTCCGAGAGCAACTGCTCCCAACCATCCAAGAACACTTTGGTGCCGAACAATGCCTTTTCCAGCATGATGGAGCTCCGTCCCATAAGACAAAAGTGATAACTAAGTGGCTCGGGGAACAAAACATTGACGTTTTGGGTCCATGGCCAGGAAACTCCCCAGAACTTAATCCCATTGAGAACTTTTGGTCAATCTTCATGAGGCGGGTGGAAACAAAACCCCACAAATTCTGACAATCTCCAAGCATTGCTTATCCAAGAATGGGCTACCATCAGTCAGGATTTGGCTCAGAAGATGAATGACATCATGCCAATTCCAGAGGTTTTGAAAAGCCAAATATTAACGCTTTGCATAAACTTAATGTAATTGTCAATAAAAGGCTTTGACACTTATGAAAGGCTTGTAATTATACTTCAATGCCATAGAAACAGCTGACAAAAAGATCCACAAACACTGAAACAGCAAACTTTGAAAACCAATACTTGTGTCTTTCTCAAAACGTTTGGACACGACTGAACTAAGTAGAGGGCCTCTGCATTTATCATATATTAACCATTTCTGTATGTGCACCATACTGAACTGCACAGCATCATATTCTTTTGCATCGCATGGTATCGCGTTGAATCGAATCATATTGAATTGCACAAAATCGCAATAGGAGTGAACCATATTGTCTCACATTAGGAGTTTCTTCATATGCATCTTTAACGTATCGCATCATTAGCAATGCATCAAGATATGCATCTCATTGGCTGCCTTGATGGAGATACACATCCCTAGCGCAGAGCACGCAAAAAGTGCATGCAAACATGCACACACGGAGCTGAATCCAAGAAAGAACACGGGTCAGCTACATGCCTGTGGTCCTGGGAAGCATGTGTTTAAGATAGAGGCACAACATGGCTGCATGCATGTGGCCCAAGATGTCTGTCAGCAGCTAACGACGCCGCTATCTGCATGTGACATCGGCAGTGTGGCAGCTCACTCCCCAGCGCCTCGTAGCCTGCGGTTTGTGTGGCGGGGGGTGGGGACAGGCATCTACCCTGGAGGTTTGGAAGCGGGGGCGGCTGTCTGGGCTGGGGGGCGGGGGGCTGAGGTGCAGTGGTGGGCTCAGTGGGGTCTCTTCCCCGCTGCTCCCTCGCTGCAGGTACGGGGAGGTGAAGCCTGTCTTTCTAGGAACCCTGAACCCCGGGGAGGGTCTGAGGGTTTGAGGATTCATGTGGGGGGAGGGCGAGACATAGAGGGTGGCATTTCATTGCGACGCACAGTCGTTTCCCACCTGCTTCTTCTCGTTCTGGCACCAGGTGTGCCCCCCCCCCCCCCACCCCCCACTCAAACAACAGCTTCATGTTTTTTGGCTGCTGCACCAGTGTGAAAACCGTTTAGGCAGGCCAGAACCCCCCCCCTTCCTCAGGGGGAGGAGGCGTGAGCCTCTCTGGCCAGATTTTAAATCAGAAGGATCCATCCATCCTCACGTCACCTTCGCTGTGTACGGCCCCCTGCTCTCCTGTCCAGTCCCCAGTGTTTCTGCGATTTCAAAATTGTGAAATCTCATCCCTTGTTACTTGAATGTGTATGTTGCACCGTGGTCCTGGGGAATGTTATTTCAGGCTACTGTATACCTGAATAGTCATGGTATTGCAATGAAGCCCACTTGAGTTGACTGCAACACTGCTGAGGGTTGATGAATGCAGAGGGACCGTGGGGACAGTGTTTCTGGTCCTGATGGGCCAAACTCTGTACGCTAACTTTGGTTCCAGTAGTTCAGTTTGTCTTTGCTTATTTGTTAGTTGATTCAAACACATTAATCAGAAACAATGTGAACACTTGCTGCATCTGTTACTGGGGCTTTGTGCCAGGTAAGGATGTTTTATTTCTCCTGTCTATTTCTTCATTATTTAGAAGTCAGGGATTTGGGGCCAGTGTTGGAAAGCATCAGTGACTCCTCATACAGATTAATTTCTGATAATGAATTCTCTCTGCTGATGTCGCTTAAAAGCAGTTTTAATGGGCATCAGGTTCACACAGCTGTGTCACACACTGGCATCACACACACATGGCCGGGCGGTGAGCTGACCTTCTCCAGCTCCAGCACCTTGTCCTGCATCTCCTTCATGGCGCCAAGCAGATCCGCCTCCTGCAGTTTCGACTGCTCCAGCTGCGTCTGCAGGCTGCTCACGAACTGCTCGGTGTACTGCGGAGGACAGGGGGAGGGACGGCGCTCATCGTGCGTCTACTGGCACAGGCTCGGCGTCTCAGAGGTCTGTTTAGTGCCGCGCCGGCTGAATTTCACGGCATGAGCCAACGCCACTGACAGCTTTGTTCCGATTTTCTTAAAGATACGTTATCTTTGCTCACATCTTAAACGGTGCCTGATTAGATGTTTCACTTGAGTGAGAAATGGCAACACGAGACTGAGCAGGGTAACCTTGCCGGCCCTCTTTAACATTCTGCATCAGGCTTTCACCTCCCCTGGGACTGAAGAGATTTGTCATATAACAACCAACTCTGATTCTATCCCTGCACAGTTTTCTGGACAACGTTCCATGAGCACTACCTCAGTGCTGTAATAAAACCATGTACTTAGGCCTCTTGGCTGGTCATGGTGGCCAGTTTCCCCAAAATCAGCATAGCACCCTGCCTCCACCCCCCCGCCCCCGGTCTGAGAGTCCACCATTCTCATAGGATGCTACTGGCTGTCTGGGAGGGAAGGTGAACCTCTACATAAACCTTCACATCGGCAGACCTTCTGTGCTAAAAAGACTTAATGAAGCAGCATCTGTCATCCCCAAACCAGCGCAGACAATTCCTTTCCTGGAAACAATGGGAGTATTGTAAAACACCTAAACACAAGCATATATTTCTTTAAATTACATCTCAAAAATCTCAAAATCACCCAGATGCACTGCTTTTATTTTATCGACAAGGGAAATCGAGAGAAGATGCTGCCAGAATGACAACATTTAACAACACTTTTCGCATCTCATTATTCGGTTATTAATTAATAGTGGTTAGAAAACTAAAGCCTACGATTAACAACCCATAAACAGCTATTGCCTAGAAAACTGTTTGCTTAATATTAGCTAAACCACTTTCCACGTCAGCTTCACACATCCCCAGAAGAGGAGGGAGGAATTTACACTCATCTTCACCGACAACGAAAAACCAATGAACCTCTTAACGACTTCTTCAGCAATATCCATTTCCCCTTTCTGCTTTTCTCATTCTCTGTTTTTGTTCAGCTCGACATACAGGAGGGTGTTCGCCTCATCACAGACATCGGGGATAAAACTGAAGCAGCCGCTTGCTGCACAGACATTTACCCACGTGTCTCTTTATTAAATAGTATGGTGGGTTTTACTCAATTATAAAACAACGCAATATACCCACAAGCATATATTTCTTTAAATTACATGGCACATAACACAAAAAACACAAAATCACCCAGATGCACTGCTTTTATTTTATCAACGAGGGAAATCTAGAGAAGATGCTGTCGGAATGGCAACAACATTTCTGCAGGCAGCCCGTCACTCTCTATCACCATCTTATCCATAACCCTCCTAACCCCCTCAACTACAGTACAATTTCTAGAATTACTGGATGGATCAACAGGAAATGTCAAAGCCAATAAATGTGTTTTTACCCGAATGCTCATGAGTCCCACTCATGACACGCAACTGTGAAACTACACCCATTCATTTATTGCACATTCCACTTATATGGCGATTTGCACAATAGTTCCCTGCAGTAAGGTGGTTAACCATATTTCTTTGAAAATGCCTTAATGACCATGACTCATAATGCAGGTTTATGTGTAACACTGACCTTTCACAGCGTCCAGTAGGGATGCTTCCGGTCAACATACCACATTGCCGGGACACAGCCTCCTGCTAATTTTCAGAGCGTCTGGATGTTGGTGTTTTCGCAGAGATGTACAGCAAAGACTGCTTTGGACGGCGTGACAGTACATTTCTTTATTGTACTTGTTTTTTAATCACTTAGCTGTGTGTGTGTAAGTCGGCAAATCAAATCTCAATACTGCCAAAGCATCAAGGTACAGTTTTTCATGTTAAAGCCCCCGCCCCCCCCCCCCGGATTTTCTCTCTTAGACTTCTGACTCCACAAAATGTTCTGTGACTTGTGAATGTGTTTCGATGGACAGGTCCATAAACAGTATCCATCTATAATATCTATGGAATTGTATTCAATTAACTGCGTTCAAACTGACTTTTCTAGCAAGTGTTACAATCAACCCCGCCCATGGGCTAAGTTGTAACATTTCACTTCCCCCCACTTTCAGTGCAATTGTACAAGAACGGTATGTCCCAGTAACAAATTTTGAGTGTTTATTGGAAGCAGAAATATGTATGGTGCTTGTATAAAAATATGATTAAATCTAATTTTTTAAATGTTTTAGCCAAAACCAAAATGGTAGGCTGGCCCCGTGCTCCTCAACATTCTTTATATGTATAAATATTCATATTCTGCTTATTTCTCATTTGCACCATAACCTTTTCTTTGACATAACAGTAAGAACTGAAACAGACACACCAGTGGTATAACTCAGTAACTGCCGTATAATATCATACAGACACACCAGTGGTATAACTCAGTAACTGCCGTAGAATATCATACAGACACACCAATGGTATAACTCAGTAACTGCCGTAGAATATCATACAGACACACCAATGGTATAACTCAGTAACTGCCGTAGAATATCATACAGACACACCAATGGTATAACTAAGTAACTACTGTATAATATCATACAGACACACCAATGGTATAACTAAGTAACTACTGTATAATATCATACAGACACACCAATGGTATAACTAAGTAACTACTGTATAATATCATACAGACACACCAATGGTATAACTAAGTAACTACTGTATAATATCATACAGACACACCAATGGTATAACTAAGTAACTGCCGTAGAATATCATACAGACACACCAATGGTATAACTAAGTAACTGCCGTAGAATATCATACAGACACACAAATGGTATAACTCAGTAACTGCCGTAGAATATCATACAGACACACCAATGGTATAACTCAGTAACTACTGTATAATATCATACAGACACACAAATGGTATAACTCAGTAACTACTGTATAATATCATACAGACACACCAATGGTATAACTCAGTAACTACTGTATAATATCATACAGACACACCAATGGTATAACTCAGTAACTGCCGTAGAATATCATACAGACACACCAATGGTATAACTCAGTAACTACTGTATAATATCATACAGACACACCAATGGTATAACTCAGTAACTACTGTATAATATCATACAGACACACCAATGGTATAACTCAGTAACTACTGTATAATATCATACAGACACACCAATGGTATAACTCAGTAACTGCCGTAGAATATCATACAGACACACCAATGGTATAACTCAGTAACTGCCGTAGAATATCATACAGACACACCAATGGTATAACTCAGTAACTACTGTATAATATCATACAGACACACCAATGGTATAACTCAGTAACTACTGTATAATATCATACAGACACACCAATGGTATAACCAAGTAACTACTGTATAATATCATACAGACACACCAATGGTATAACCAAGTAACTACTGTATAATATCATACAGACACACCAATGGTATAACTCAGTAACTAGCGTATAATATCATACAGACACACCAGTGGTATAACTCAGTAACTACTGTATAATATCATACAGACACACCAATGGTATAACTCAGTAACTACTGTATAATATCATACAGACACACCAATGGTATAACTCAGTAACTACTGTATAATATCATACAGACACACCAATGGTATAACTCAGTAACTACTGTATAATATCATACAGACACACCAATGGTATAACTCAGTAACTACTGTATAATATCATACAGACACACCAATGGTATAACCAAGTAACTACTGTATAATATCATACAGACACACCAATGGTATAACCAAGTAACTACTGTATAATATCATACAGACACACCAATGGTATAACCAAGTAACTACTGTATAATATCATACAGACACACCAATGGTATAACTATTAACTACCATATGTCATACAGACCAGTGCTTGAAGTGGGAAAAAATAAGTGCAGGAACTCTAATTTTCCGACATTTGACATTTGTGCGGTGGAAAAAAAAATCAAGTCTTTAGGATGTGTTGGTTCAAAAACTATTTTAATTTAATCATTCTTCCAAGCAATAACCTATAGGCATAGGCTACTTTTTTCTAATTCACAAATGGAATACTGAAAAACCATTAAAACAACATGTAGTCTTTTATCGGTCTTGTGATATTGTCTATTCTCGGGCCACTGCCGCTGCGTCGGATCAGTTTCAGTAAGTACCGGAACGCAGAAAAAAGTGGCGGAACCCAAAAGACGAAAATAACTGTGTTCCGCTGCGTTCCGGCCCACTTCAAGCACTGATACAGACACATACAGACAATGCTGTGATTTTCGTCCGAGATCAAATGTTACTGCTACCTAGATCATTTGTGACTGCACAGAAAGTATAGTGTACGTAAAATCTGTATATACCAGATCCCAAACTTGTGATAACTAAGTACTAGCAATCCACCAAACATTTGCTATATTAGCATTTTAATTTTGGAAATAAGCATATATTTATTAAAACCGCTGGACTAGTTAAGATGATCATGCATACAAATTGCAGACAATGACAAAAAATTACAATGATACGTTTCCTCCACCCCCTCTCCCCTATTTAATCATTTCTCTTCCCACACCCCCAAGCTCCATCTCAAGCCCCCCTACAGTAGGCTTGGGTGATATATAATTTTTCATACCATCATATTATTCATATGGGTGGGCACAATATTTTCACAGCATAAAAATTCTGTGGAAAATGGAAAAAATGACTTTAATACCACCCAAGCTTAACTTACACTAACCCCACCTCTCCAAAAAATGAAATTTAAAATGAAATGATCTTTTATTAACAATTTGTATACAAGTGTGTTCTACAGCTGGCCTTGACTTCCTTAGCTGCCACATAGAAGTGTTGCTTCATTTTATGGGCAATTTGAGAGCAAGGGTCTCATTTATCAAAGTGTTCATAGAATAATTCTTAAATATGTGTGTGCACAAACTACCGGGATTTATCATTAATGCATACAAACAGCCGTATGAAGTGAGCGTTAATAAATCTCACGCATTCTAAATATGACTGTGTGTGCATAGCAAGACTAATTTAAATAAACCCCCTCAATGAACCATGTACGGAGACATATAACGTCCAAATAACACACATCGAACCGCACATTGGAGAATGTGTTGCAGAAAAGAAAACCGTGAACAGATATAGAGTTGTATCCTTATTCACCTCTGCCATCATTCTCATTACATGTGACACTGCATTAACTGCATATGTCACCTGTCCCCATGTTAGGTCATTCTCTTTCTTTGACAGGCCACTGGTAAAGTTTCCAAACTGTACCTATTTGTTTTTTTCTATTATTTCCAGAAGAACTTAAACCTTATTTTCTGTGAAGTTCAGTTCCCTCCTTCACAGTTTGCTTTTAACTTTAATTTTTTTTACCTTAATTTCTTAATTAATAAAAGTTACAAAATAATACAAGCTTACAGTGCAAAATATATCATACCAATTCCAGTTCATTATTAGTAACAAGTGTCTGCAAAGTTTGAAAAAGACCCATTAAATACTTTATTAAGTAATAGTGTTAACAAGATCAAGTGTCTGAAACGGCCCTTTTCATTGCTAACACTATGCGAAACTGCTTCAAATCTGGTGTGATCTGTATAAAAATTTGATCAGTTCTAGGTCGTCACCTAGATAAAGTTTGAAAAAGATCTGTGAAAGATTTTTTAAGTTATCACATTAACGAAGTGTCTGTAGGGGTGGACCAGTCCAAAAGCCATAGGCCTATATATGTCTCATCCAGGGAATACAATTACATTACAAAACATAGGAAACTTGATATACGTGCATTCCTAGAATGAACCACAGTGAGAGACCTCTGTACCAGTTTTTGTGCTTGGAATTTCTTCATCTAATACCAGTATTCAGATTTGATTACATTCATTAGTGAACATGCAAAAACTGAAAATCAAAAATTAGGGGCACATACTCATTCACTACCCCTCAATTAAAAGTACCGCAACTGCAGTAAGGCTGTTGTCTGTTCCCATACAATAATCATACGGCCAGTAACTGTTACTATTATTATTATTCAGGAAATGACCTTAATCTAAAGTTCTTCAAACAGAACCCAGTCCTCTGGGGGGCAGCAGTGAGCGTGGCTTCCAAGAGACCACAGTTTTCCCAGAGAGGCTCGGGTGGCTCGCTGGGTGTCGGTGAGTCAGTCCATGGCGCATAAAGCGTAAATAAACAGAAGGAGAAGTGTGGTTCTGAGTACACAGCGGCGCTGTGGTCAGGGCAGGGTTGTGCTTTGTGTCATGGGCCACAGGAACGGCACAGCGGCTCGTTCTCACGGCCAACGTCTCTCTGTTTTGCTCTCACACACCCCCAAAGCAACCGGCTCTCTCTCTCTCTCTCTCTCTCTCTGCTGGGCACAGGGTGAAAAGGTCACCCAGCGGGCGGTGCACTTCCTGACAAGCAGCAGCATTTCTGTCTTTTTCACCTTTCGATAGAGAAATGAGAAGGGAAAGCAGGAGCCGCGGGAGGACCTGGGAGCCTGACCCAGTCCGGCCCAGCCCAAGGATGGGGGCCACGTCCACCTGCCGGCAAGGACCTGGCTGCGTTCAGCGTAAGGGTGGAGACGGGTGGGAGCGAGGTGTAAGTCACATGGTGTAAATGGTGTTGCACCACTATTTATTTACACTTTTCAGTTTAAGTGGAAATATTGTTTTCTGGGAGAAGCTCCTTTGACGAATAAGCCAAGATGGGCGGAGACAATGAGGATGTCCTGCCACCCCCCCCCCACCCCCACCAATGCACTGGTGGACTATGGCAGGTGGGAAAGCACAGTGGAACCCCCCCCCCCCCCCCCCAGCTGGTCTCACAGCAGCAGTGGAAGTGACTGGGCAAGGGTGTAGGAGGCAGGGTGTATGAGAACCCCGAGGTACTACTGTCCCCACGGCTACCGTGACTTCCCCTCCCTCGCTGACACACAGAGACACACACACAGAAAAGTTGGGGTTCCGTTCCCAAGGTGGATTCCGACACATTCAGATCGATTAGAATTATAACGACCATGTTCTGTCTAACGCTGCATCCGGATTCTGAGAAGCCAGAACTGGAGTTAGAGTCTCAATAAAAAAGCTAGAAGAAAAACAAAAGAAAAAAATAAGGGCAGAATCGGCAGATGAAAAGATGTGAAAGATGACTGGAAGCCTTCCACCGTTCCCAGACAGCAGGCCCCTTCTGATAACCCTGCTCTCACGAGCAAAAGAAACAGAAAACAAACGAATAGCAGCCAGCAAATCTGGCACAGAGCAGGAGAGCTGAGCCGACTCAACACTGAAGACACAAACACGTCGTCTCTCACTCTTTCAAAGAGTCTGTTTGTAAAATAACTGATCTGTTCAGATCTATTCAAGTTACACTTAACTGCTAGATATTTTTTTCTGGAAATATCTCACAATAATTGCCATCGCATCCATTTCCTCACTTTCCTTAAAGCAGTACTTCGAAATTCTTGGCTTCTCATGGGACACAAACATAAGGGCTACACCACAAGGTGTTTAGACAGATTCTGGGTCTGTAAGAGATTCTTTGGGACCTACACTGACACCACAGCAGAGGCAGTGAGATGCCAGAATTGACTCAAGGTCGCAGCAACTGTGCAGATAATGGGATCTAACTCGCCATCAGTCCCTCCCGGCCTCAGCGTGACGCAAACTCCAGCTAAACTGCCCTCGGCAGAACAGATTAATCAAAAATTCAGTCATAGATTTAATCCTACTAAACAATTTATGTAAAATTGCATAAAATATCCATAAAATGTACAGTACCATCACATGACCTGGTCACCTGACCTAAGCACAGTACATTTGGTTTTGGAGGAGTTTGACCAAAGTGAAGGAAAAGCATCCAATGAGAGCTCAGCATATGTGGGAGCTCCTTCAGGACAGCTGGGAGAGCATCCCAGGAGGTCACCTCAGGGAACTGGCATAGAGGAGACCGTAGGGTCAGCCAGTCCCTGGAGCAATTGGGGTTAAGTTAAAAATTTGAATACAACTTTAGGTTATTTGCTTACAGGAAAATCCATTTCAGAGAAATAGGTGGGGGGGGGTGCAGATTCCTGTGCTTCTAGGAAAAACACAGACACCTGATCACAGAGCCTCACTATATTCATTTTTTTGTTATAAAGGTGCAAGAGAATCATAAATAAAGAATGTTGGACAATTCACTCCACTTTTTACATCCATTACTGAGGGAGTGATTAGAAACATAGAAAAAGAAAAAATAGAATATGAAGTTTCTGTGTAGCACTGAGGGAAAATGAGAATTTAATTAATTAGGTGAAAAATTAGGTTTAGAATTTGATAACGTGTGACCAAATGGTGAAGCAGCTGGAAGCCTAAAGTCTCGTGTTAATTTTTATTAATGCGGATAGAGGCGGATAGAGGCTGATAGAGGCAGATAGAGGTGGATAGAGGCTGCCTGAAAGCACACACTGACTGAATCTGTAAGCAGCAGATACTTCAGGTGTCTCATAAAGAAAAGGAGCCTCGTCATTTCTGGCGTCTCAGAGAAACCAGCAGCGAAAAACAGGAGAGGAAACTCCATCAGTCAGCATGTGAAGCCAGAAGCTCAAGGCTGCCCAGGGCTACATTAGATGCTTTTATCTCCAGGAGAGCTTAGGACCTCTCAGGAGGACGCAGCTCTGTAACACGATCCGATACTTTGTGTCAAGTCTGCTCTGAACATCCCACCTTTGGGATCGAGACCAAGGAACGGCAGACAAGCTGTTTAACTCCTTCACCTTTGACCAGCAGATTTCTAAAAGATATCTACTCTCAGGGCCTACACTATATGGACAAAAGTATCGGGACACACCTCTTAATCAGTGAATTCAGGTGTTTCATTCAGACCCATTGCCACAGGTGTATAAAATCAAACACCCAACCATCCAGTCAGGTTTACAAGCGTTTGTGGAAGAATGGGTCCTTCTGAAGCGCTAAGTGAATTCAAGTGTGATACATCGAACACCTTTGGGATGAATTAGAACGACAGAGATTGCGAGCCAGTACTTCATGTACAACATCAGTGCCTGACTTCACAAATGATCTTCTGGATGAATGGGCATAAATTCCCACAGACACACTCCATAATCTTGTGGAAAGCCTCCCCAGAAGAGTGGCAGCTGTTGTAGCTGCAAAAGGGGGGAACCAACTCCATATTGCTGCCTATGGATTTAGAATGGGATCTTCCTGTAGATGTAATGGCCAGGTGTCCCAATACTTGTCTTATAGAGAATATTACTTTTCCCCCACATGACTGCTGTTTTTCTGGGGATCAGGGAATCTTTTTCAGTTTTCCACAGTAATAGTTTTGGGGAAGGAAAAAAAAAAACAAACAAAAAACCACAAGTCTAGACTTTGTGGACATTTGAAAGCCTGCAAGGTCTTTGCTGTACAATCAAAGGGCAAAGCGGGGTCAACGAGTCTGAGCAGACGGGGGGGGTAGAACATGGAAAACCCTTTTCGCACGTAGACGCCCCACCCTTTACACCATGAGTGACACTGTACATTTCAGAGCGAGTGTCAAACCACAGACTCTTTCTGACCGAAGTTACGCACGGCCTTACCCCTGGCGCTCTAACACCGTGCGTAACCCACAGCTGCGTACATCGTACATACGTACTAAATTTATACTTATTTTTTCATTTCTGCTTAACCTCCTTCGCGCAGCTGTAAGCAAATCAATTTCCCTCCCCGGGTCAATTGAGTATACAAATCTGTATGTCTTTCTCTAAATCAGTGTTTCTCAAACCAGTCCCCCCCCCCCACCACGACAGTCTCTCCCAAATCCCTGAAAGTTGGGAGGGAGCAAAAACAAGGACCGTCTTAGGATCCCTGAGGACTAGTCTGAGTAACACTGCTCTATATTTTAGCAAACACACACAAGCATACACGGGCAGGAACTGTGGATACGGCTGTACTTTTCCAGCATTAAGCTCTAGAAAGTAATAGGGAGGAAAATAATGACATAAATAAAGCTGGTTAAAGCTCATTAACTAAAACAAATGCCATTTAAGGATTATTAATTCATAATCACTAACCATCCGAGCTTCTGTCCCACTCCCTTGGTGGTTCATTGCTTTTAAAGCCTGGAGGATCAAAGTTCTGGTCTGAGCAAAACAGACCTAAAATCAGGCAATCAAGCGAACAGTAAAAAGAAAGAAAGAGCCGCAGGGACGCGTGACAGTGGCAGAGCGACAGCGGCGTGTGGAGCTGAAAGGGGGGCGGGGGGCGGGGGGCAAGGCCCGCCGGAGCACACAGATCTACATGCATGTTTCCTGCCACCCCGACAGCGAAGGCAGACCCAGATCCTGGGTGTCTCACAGCTGTGCTCCAGTCCAACTCCCCTATAGCACTCACTGCTGCTGCCGCCTCCGCTCCCACTCTCTGGCGCACTGGGAAAACATGACCGGGAATATCGGCCCAGGAGCGGAACGGCGAGGCTGGGGGGGGGGGGGGGTCCAGGCCGTAATCCACTGGTACTATGGGGAAGGCCCCAGTGACCCAAATAAGAGCAGAAACACACCTGCCAGTCTGCCCGTTATTACCACAGAGCCACAGGGCTCCGCTTCAGGCAGACACACACAGCGCACACACACACAGGGCACGCGGGCACACACACACACGGCACACACACAGGGCACGGGCACACACACACACGGCACACACACAGGGCACAGGCACACACACACAGGACACACACACACACATGGGCACACACACACACAGGACACACACACACATGGGCACACACACACACAGGACACACACACACAGGGCACGTGCACACACATGGGCACACACACACATGGGCACACACACACACAGGACACACACAGGGCACACACACACACACGGGCACACACACACACACACAGGGCACACACACGGGCACACACACACGGACACACACACACACACACACACACACAGGGCACACACACACACACACAGGGCACACACACACACAGGGCACACACACACAGGGCACACACACACACGGGCACACACACACACAGGGCACACACACACAGGGCACACACACACACAGGGCACACACACACACAGGGCACACACACACACGGGCACACAGGGCACACACACACGGGCACACACACACGGCCACAGGGCACACACACACGGGCACACACACACACACACGGGCACACACACACACATGGCACGCGCACAAAATTAAATTAAATTAAATTTAACTTGACCTTCAAGCGGGGGCAGGGTGCCCCCTTAATATAATGGTAGGGGAAACGCTGTACACACACACACACACACACACACACAAATATCCATCCTTCACCTCCAGAGGGTGCAAAATGCTGCCGCTCGTCTTTTAACTGGCACTCGGAAGTTTGAGCACATTTCCCCCATTTTAGCTTCACTCCACTGGCTGCCCATTTCTTTTAGGATTCATTTTTAAATTCTTATTTGCTTTTAAAGCCCCATCCTACCTCTCTGAGCTGCTACTGCCTTACACACCCACCCGCTCTCTCAGGTCAGCCGATCAGCTGCTCCTGAATGTACTCAGGATTAAGCGTAAGCTTACAGGAGACCGTGCCTTTGCTGAAGCGGCTCCCAGACTGTGGGACGATTCGCCTTTAGAGGTCAGACAGGCCTCTTCTCTGCCTGTTTTTGAATCACTTCTGAAAACCCATCTCCTTACCCTGGCCTTTGACACCTTGTGAGATGTTTGTTTTAGTTAATTATATGTTGTTTTATATTGTTTTAATATAGGGCTGTTATGTATTAAGCGTTTTATTTTGTTCTTATTTGTATGATGCTGTTTCGTTTTATCTATTTCTCTTAAGTTATTTCCTGTACAGCAGTTTGGCCCTGTACTGGCCGTTTAAAGTGCTTTATAAATAAAGTTGGATTGGATTGGATTGGAATATACATAAACACTGACAGGAAGTTGAAATATTTGCAGAAAACCTTACAAAAATATAACTGAAGTGTTTGCTAAAGGTAGAAACGTACCCACACACAACCTACACAGACCCAGTGATGCGCAGACGCCGATTCTGCTGTTCTGCGTTTCTCCAAAATGCATAACTGAAGATGTGGGCTAACTGGCACAGTTAGAGTGGGGTCCCGCTCTGCTGGATTTCAGTCCAGGGCTCAGCAGCGGATTTAATAAAAAGTCAGCTAATTCGGTCTCCGCTCGTACCTTTCTCACACTAAGTCTATCCCGGGCCATTCAGCCCCTGCCTCTTACATACTGTCCCAGCAAGTAAACACCCTTACAATCAACACCACCAGTTCTGTTTTGTTTTTTTTGCTCCACGATCACGGTTTCCCAGAACACGCATCACGGACGGCTCTCAGAAGGCTGCCGGCAGGGTATTAATACATTTCCCTGTATGAGTCCTCAACGCTTAGACCACATGCGAAAGACAACAAAAAAACACAGGATTTTCAAGAGTGCTAAGGGGGCTTTTTTGCTGTGGCCATCTTACATGTGTGTATATATATATATATATATACATACACACACACACACACACACACACACACACACACACACACACACACACACACACACAGAGGTGTAGTTAACATATATAAATATATATCTATTTTTAGATGTGCACTGGGTTAAGAGTTTGCTGAGTGACACGGGACCTGGCAACATGCCCAGCACACTGACTAGAGGAGCTGAAGGTGTGATGTCACGCCCCCCCCCAGTTCGGTCCGCATGACGGCATGACGGCTGCCCTTTACCTGCTGCTGCTGCAGCTGCCGGATGGTGCCCTGCGCCCGCTCCAGGCTCTCGCTGGCCGTGCTGCACTGCTGCCGCACCACAGCCAGCTCACGCTTGATCACGTAGTTCTCCTCAGCCTCCTGGGCACGTGTCACCTGACCCTGTGGGGGGGGGGGGGGGGGGGCGGGGAGGCAAGACAGAGGGAAGAGTCAGGAGCCAGACAGAGGAGGACGTGCCCGTGTGGGCCTTCGGGGCTGGGTTGGCTGCAGGCGCTTTTCGATCATCAGAGGTCCCCTCACTGCCCCAGTACAGGTTTACAGGACTGGGAAGTCTCCAGATTTAAAGCCCAGTGCGGTCTGAGGCCAGGCTTTGGGACCAGTCCGTCCCAGGGGACATGGGCCTATGCAGCGTGAGCACATCGGAGCAAACCGGCACTGAGCAGAGGAGGATTTCTAACACACAGCAGGACATGCAGAGTAACGTGATACGACGTGAGGTATTGCACCATGCGGAGCCACGAGGGCCGAGCAGGACAGTCACGGGAGGGAGCCCATCTTCCTGTCCTGATGTGGTTCAGCAATCTGGCACATGGGTAACCAACTGCGACTTGCATTTCTTATGTTGTTCATTTTACTACATCATTGAACTACATTACTGATTATATGTAATAATGTGCCAATGTTTACATTGTGCTGTGGCTACAAGCACCCTGTTGGCCTTAATCGTGCGTTAAAGTCTTCCGGTTTATAGGAAGCCTTCAAGCTGAAGCATAAACTGCCAGCTGGCACAGCGATGTTCCGCTGCCCAGCTGGATTGCAACACCCCAGTAGGAAGCTGCCCTCTATAGGAAGATGGGAGGGGGGTTGGGGTTGGGCTGCCCTCCGCAGAGCCAACTCCTGCAACAAGTTATCAGGATGAGCTGGACTGATGGACAGACAGGTGGTCTGGACAAGCAGACGGACATTCTCTCATGCAGGGTGTGACGAGGAAAGTGATTCTTTGGGGGGGGAGGGGTGCAGTAGGTGTTCACAGTACCTGAATCAGCCTGTCTGCCAGAGCAGCACTCTCCTACAGCAACACAAGGAGGAAAGGGGGGGGGGGGCGAGGGAAAGCGAGAGAGACAGAAGAGAGAAGGTATCGGAGAAAAAGACATGATTTACAGAACAAGGAGAGGAAAAGAGGAAAATAGATCCACAGCTAGACTTTCTAGAAAAGGCAGGGAAAAGACCCACTGCATCGCACGTCTTCATCACAGTCAATCACATTATTCACCTCATAAGATCACACACACACGGCGACGAGGGGGAAGCCGACTGCATTTCTGACTGCAATGCTGAGCGAGAAATAAAGCTGAGGCTGCGCGACAGGAGCAGCGGCGTAGAAGCCGCAATTCACAATGCGATGGTATCAGCCAGCGGGTGCCGTCCTGCAGCCAGTCACGGCAGGCTCACTGGTCGCATGAGACACGCACAGAGAACCACTCCAGCATCAGCGCATTTCATAAGCCGGATGGTTCCATCTTTAAAAAGTAAAATAAAATACCAGAACTCTGCAAGCCCTGTATGAAAACTTGGGTGAAAGTTCTTTACGGGCATCTGATCTAACTGGCCGGTTAAATGGCTATGCAGTGAATGCAGGCTGAGGGATCCAGTTTTTTTAAATAATACAATAAATAAATTAAATCAGGTGAATGGTGTATTAATGAGCAGCAGACTTACAGCTAAGGCATCAATTAACCCAAGACATAAGACTTAAGGGGGTCTGCATCAGATGGACCGACATGTAAACGATGCTTATTGTGTTTTACAGCAAAGGGGGTAGGAGAGAGTTTTATACTTGGTAGAGGGGGGGGGGCACAACTTAATAATTTAATTGCAAAGGTCTATTTATTGTTGGGGGCGAATGAACTGAAATTAAATATTGCAGGGTAGAGGTCTGCCCCCCCCCGCGAATACGACCCTGTATATAGCTGCATTTGATGCGGCGAGCCTTGTCAGACCCCACCCCGCTCCCCCTCACCTTCTCCAGGGTCTCGATCCTCTGCTTCAGCAGCCTGTTCTCCGTGCGCAGCCTCTACACACGAGACGAAGAGGGGGGGGGGACGCACAGTGAGAGAGGCCCCCCCAAGCCTGGTCCCATTTCTCCTATAAACGTCACCCTTTAACTTCACTTCAGTTAGTCTTCTAACGTAGCGTGTCACCCACAAACACAGCGGTTACTGGCCCCGTATTTATGCCTAAAAGCACCAGGTCAGATTCCCGGAGCCTGGACTCCTTCCAGTATCTCCCACCTTCTACTTCCATGTCCCTATTTGTCAAACACTTATTTGGTCTTATTCAGACTGGCCCAGCATTTCCCATTTAGCCCCTTAGCTGCGGACAGACACCGTCGCCCCACCTTGATCTCAATCTGCTCCTCCATCTCCTTGTTCTTGATAGTGGTGTACTCTTTTTCCAGCCTGTGGCGGGACAGAGACGCGGTAAGCGTTCGGCAGGGTGGGGGCCGAGGCCTCGTCCCTCTTAAAAACCCGGGTGGGAGAGTGCGCTCTTACTTCTTCATCCTCTTGGGGTTGTATTTGACCTGGTAGGCCCTGTGGATCAGCTTGTCGGGGCAGCTCTCAAACTGGTGCGGGATCACCCTCTGGAAGTGCTGCCGGGAGAAACGCGCGTGACACGGGATGATCACCCGGGAAGTCAGACACTCACACGCAGCCCACACACTGCTCATCACACAAGGTGGCTCTCATCCAAAACGCCATCCATGGCCATTGTGGGAAAAAGTCTGACAGCCAACACTGGCAATGCAACAGAAAAGCATTCATGCTGAATTACACTGTATTACAGCTAGAGCTGTTAAGCAAGCTGCCAGCTCTTAAAATCTGTTATTCATTTTCTATTTGCATAGATAAAAACACAGAATTTTTCATTCCTGATGTACTACAGTACGGAGAAAAAACGTAGCAAGAGCAGAATAATAATTTCTAAACTTTGATATAAAATTACTCTTTGGAATTGTAGTTTTTCCTATATCCCTCCCCTAAAAACTTAAACCAGTGTTTTCTGAAAATGCAGTGTAATGTTCGGCAGCAGGGCGCCATCTGGTGTTTGAGTGTAGCAGTGCACCCAAAAGGAAGTTTATTCCAGGTAATGGTGGCTGAGGATCCTGGGGTCTCATTTTCCTTGCATATGAACCATTTTGTGCATAAACTGTATGCATACACACATTTTCATGCATACGATGGTACACATCTTTTTTTTTTTCCTGTCCATAGAAATGTGCCTTTATTTAGAAACACTCCCGATCATGCCGATCATGTGCGCACACAGACCCCTAGTGGCAGAGAAGCGTAACTGAAGCAAACCGATTGGCTAAAAGGATACGCACAGACTCGCACTTAATTATCAAACTTGACAGACAGACAGAATGATCTAGTTATGTTCACACACAGTGCAGGCAGTTCATGCTAATGACAAGGAATCATTCCAGAGTCATACAAGGTCGCTACCCTAAGAAGCCACATATCACTGTCACTAAACATATGCTTTACATGACAAGTGATGTGTCTGCAACAATTAATTTTCGACAACAGTCACTTGTTGGCATATGACACACAGATTATTTGGTGCAGCCAGTTAAACGCCACCATAAAAGTATCGTGCCTATTTCTGATTGGCCGGCCTCATCCATGGGTGATAGAGCTGCACTGTCAATGTCACCATCCGGAATGATTCCTGTTAGGGATGTTGTGCCTATGATGGCAGCTATTTGACCATGCAGAGGTGACACTGACATGGTACTTGGGCAGCGCCCACTGTGGCACAGACATGGAAACTCTGGGCTGCGATCTCTTTTTTGGTGGCCATTTTCAGGTCGAATCACATCCTCACCTCAGCCCTCATTCTCATCACAGGTGACACTGCATTAACTGCATATGTCACCTGTCCCCATCTTAGGTCATTCTCTTTCTTTGACAAGCCACTGGTAAAAAGTTTCCAAACTGTACCCATTTGTTTTTTGATTGTTTATTACACCCGACAAAACTTCCACCTCATCCTCTGTGAATTTCTGTACCAACATGTTCTACAGTCTGCGGTTTGACGTGCATTATGCATAATTTATAAGCCGATATACGATTCCTCGAGGGCGTTCATTCATTTAAATTAGCCGTGAACATGCAGTCACATTTAGAATGCGTCAGATTTAGTTAACATTCTACAACAGTTCATGCGCGTGAGTGATAAATGCTTCCCTGTGCGTACTGGCGATTCGTGCACACGCATTTAGGAACGGTTCTTGATAACTGAGACCCCTGAATCCCGGTTGCTCCTGAACACAGCAGGGGCATCACTCAGCCCAAGGTTCACACTGATTCAGTAAAATCATTTTCCAAAAGCAGAAAAAAAAAAACACTGATTTGACTGCAGCAAATTTCATCATTGTTTTAATGTACTGTAATGTAATGTACTCCTCCAGTCCAGAGGGAGCTGTTTTTAGGTGACTCTGCAACTCTCCAATAATGTCATCTTTCCTCATTTTCTCGCCAAATGACCTGATTGCAAACGAATACCCAAGGAGATGGGAGAGGACCACCAGGGAATATCGAGGGCGGGTACCTGGGACATTCCCTCCATGTCCAGCTGGATGAGGTCCGTCTGATTGTACTGCAGGATGGCCACACCCACACGGAAGATGATTTCCAGGCCCTGTGGGAGATCCCGCACATGAGCATACAGCAGTCGAGGTACCACTACAGCACCCCCTACAGGCACCACAATGACACACCGCAGTACTGCTGCTTTCAGTACAACTATCTCACCAGAACAACTCTACTTTAGCTGCAGGTTTGATTCACAATTTAATATTTATCACACCAAATCTGACTGCAGCAAATTTCATCATTGTTTTCCTTTTAACAATATTAAGTATCTATTAAATATACACTCACCTAAAGGATTATTAGGAACACTATACTAATACGGTGTTTGACCCCCTTTCGCCTTCAGAACTGCCTTAATTCTACGTGGCATTGATTCAACAAGGTGCTGAAAGCATTCTTTAGAAATGTTGGCCCATATTGATAGGATAGCATCTTGCAGTTGATGGAGATTTGTGGGATGCACATCCAGGGCACGAAGCTCCCGTTCCACCACATCCCAAAGATGCTCTATTGGGTTGAGATCTGGTGACTGTGGGGGCCATTGTAGTACAGTGAACTCATTGTCATGTTCAAGAAACCAATTTGAAATGATTCGAGCTTTGTGACATGGTGCATTATCCTGCTGGAAGTAGCCATCAGAGGATGGGTACATGGTGGTCATAAAGGGATGGACATGGTCAGAAACAATGCTCAGGTAGGCCGTGGCATTTAAACGATGCCCAGTTGGCACTAAGGGGCCTAAAGTGTGCCAAGAAAACATCCCCCACACCATTACACCACCACCACCAGCCTGCACAGTAGTAACAAGGCATGATGGATCCATGTTCTCATTCTGTTTACGCCAAATTCTGACTCTACCATTTGAATGTCTCAACAGAAGTCGAGACTCATCAGACCAGGCAACATTTTTCCAGTCTTCAACTGTCCAATTTTGATGAGCTCATGCAAATTGTAGCCTCTTTTTCCTATTTGTAGTGGAGATGAGTGGTACCCGGTGGGGTCTTCTGCTGTTGTAGCCCATCCGCCTCAAGGTTGTGCGTGTTGTGGCTTCACAAATGCTTTGCTGCATACCTCGGTTGTAACGAGTGGTTATTTCAGTCAAAGTTGCTCTTCTATCAGCTTGAATCAGTCGGCCCATTCTCCTCTGACTTCTAGCATCAACAAGGCATTTTCGCCCACAGGACTGCCGCATAATGGATGTTTTTCCCTTTGCACACCATTCTTTGTAAACCCTAGAAATGGTCGTGCGTGAAAATCCCAGTAACTGAGCAGATTGTGAAATACTCAGACCGGCCCGTCTGGCACCAACAACCATGCCACGCTCAAAATTGCTTAAATCACCTTTCTTTCCCATTCTGACATTCAGTTTGGAGTTCAGGAGATTGTCTTGACCAGGACCACACCCCTAAATGCATTGAAGCAACTGCCATGTGATTGGTTGATTAGATAATTGCATTAATGAGAAATTGAACAGGTGTTCCTAATAATCCTTTAGGTGAGTGTATGTCTTGTGTAGAGATGCTGATCGTCATTGTCATTATTATAATCCTAGACAGACAGACAGGTGAGCTTGGGATCTCCGACCTCGTACATGAAGATGTCGAAGATGCGCGTGGCCACGGGCAGCGGCAGGAAGGTGAGGAAGAGCGTCAGGAACCAGGAGGAGGCGTACATGGAGGTGTGGAAGCTCTGAGAGCGGAAGTGCACGTTCAGCTCAGGCAGCTGCTCCTGGGGAGGAAAGGGGTCGAAGGTCAAAGGTCAAAGGTCAAACGCTACTTGAAGATGGATGGATGGATGGATTTCAATTCCAGGAGCAGCTGCTATGCAAGGACAGATTTGCTTGTCATCAAAGACAAATGAGCAAAAATGATCCTTGATGAGAGCAGTACTAACTCAGTTATATTTGGAAACCAGAAGGGAGGTCGGGAATATCAGACCACAGAAAACACTTATGCAAAAAAGTAGATGAGAGAGTTTGGAAAATGTTTTCCATACAGGGCATCTCTTAGCAACAGAGGGAGCCTGTAATTTAGTAGAGGCACAATCCGCAAATTCATTCAGCACTATATACTTGGCATACAATCTGCACTCTATACAATCATCTGATTATGCAAATGCACAAAGGGAATTTGAACAGCCTGCTCTCGTTTGCAAAATTAATTTGTTCATCACAGGGGCGGTCAATCTACTAGGACTAGGGGTTCAGGCAGCGGCAATGCACCCCCAGAGACCACGGAACAAGACATACGGGAAGCAGGGGTGGTGCCCCCCCTAGTGGCAGAAGGCTGCGACGGGCAGCTCCTACCTGCAGGAGGTACTCAAACTGGTAGATGCAGAGGCCCAGCTCAGCCATGCTGGGCTTGAAGAGCTCCCTCAGGCGATACTCCTGCATGAGACGCACGAAGACGCAGAACGCCTCCTCCTCCGGCATCTTGGAGGGCCGGGGGGGGCGGGGGGGGGGCAATAGTCAGTGTTATCTGTGCCACAGAGCTACACCACAGCATGTGTTTAAAATGCATTTAGAGGAACAGCGTCTGCACAGGTTTTCAGTGTATATATTACTGTGTAATTAAAAGTTTATGGCCATTTACAGGAGTGATCGAGTGAGGTATGGGGGGGGTGGGGGGTGAGAGGCTCACCTGCATGAGCAACAATCCCACGATGAAGGCGCTGCCCTGGCAGTAGCCCACCTCCCGGTCCACCAGCGAATACGCCTGAGGTACACAGACAAGGGGTCCTCGGTGCCGCGAGTCGTCCGAGCAGATGCCAGCGGTAAAGTGCGGCCCCCTTGGGGCGGACCTCACCTTCATGACGTTGAAGAGCACCTCCTGGCCCAGGCTGTCCTGGCCCTTGAAGAAGTCGTGCTCCGGGTAGGTGCGGGCGATGTCGCGGCGGATCAGCTTCTCGCACGGGGACGACATCTTCAGCAGTTCAGAGTACTGGTTCTTCACCGGCATGTCCGTGGCGTTCCCCAGCAGCTGCCAGACGATGGCCCGGAAGTGGTGCGGGATGCCCTTCCGGATCAGCTCCTGCGCGCAGGGGGGGGCGTGAAAAAGCATCCATGGGAAAGCATGACACACGAGGGGGGCGGGGGGGCGGGGACACTCAGGGTCAGATTAAGAGTATCAAGTGTCCCTGGGCAAAAGCACATATGATATCACAAAAGAAACAGCCGATTGGCGGCTCACGGAATTCACAGGGAAAACATCACACAGGCTTTTCAGTGAGTGCTATATTAAAATAACATGCCGTCATATATTAGATATAAAATCACATGAACTTATTAAAAGACCGTTATGAATTGGATGGGGGGAGGCTTATGGGGGAGGGGGGTGCTTTGCTTGGTGCCCTCCCCCCCGTCGAGGATGTGGTGCCCAATTGAACATATGGTTTATCTGGGCCAGCCCTCACTTTAACCCCCCCCCTTGATGAATGTAAATGATGAATTACACATCGTTTTCAACACCACAAATTTTCCAAATGGAAATACATTCGTCATAATCTTCACTGTCAAACAACTGGACAGTTACTCTTAAGATTTGACCTCAGGATCCCTTCCAGGGTTTAAAGAAGATCCTCTCTGCTTGAGCTTGATTCCAGGACTTGGAAGCCCCTCATGCTGAGCCGTGGATCACATATCAAAACACACACATCCGCCGGAGCCTCGCTCGCCGCTCCCGCCGCTCCCTCACCTTGAGGAGCTTGTCCTTCTTGCGTCTCCACACCTCCCACTCATTGACAATGCGGCCCCACAGGATCCAGGTGTCCTCCTCCAGGTGGCTCAGGTTGGAGGAGGCCGAGGAGCTGGACACCAGTGAGGAGCCAGAATTCCTGCGGGAGCCGCTCATCGACCGCATCGACTTGGAGTCAGCTTCCAGGAGCCTGTGTGTGTGTGTGTGTGTGTGTGAGTGTGTGTGTGAGAGAGAGAGAGAGAAAGAGTGAGTGCAAGAAGGGACAAAAAGCATTGGACAGATCAGATACATTTAGAACATTTGACTGCGATTTCCATAAACTGACAAATACCAATTGCTGTCCCTGTGCCAGGAAACACAGAAATGCTAATTTAATTACTAACAAAGACAAAATAAGCCTTATTTGATGCAGCCTTGCACTAACGTGAATGCAACTGACAACATATGGAGCCGCCGGTATCCAAAGCGATTCCCGGCAAAGGGACTAAATGTTCCGGAACTGGAATACGGGGCCCATTGTGCGGATGTGCCGCAGGAACAGAGTGGCGCGTCTGTGGCAGCCGGGCAGGTGCCCGAGCTGGAGAGCAGGCTGGGGGGGGGCGCGGCATGAACCGTGGAGGACGCTGGAGGGGCTCTCACAGCTCGGCCATTCCGATTTCAAAAACTGGGGGGCCCGTGTGAGATGGAAGAACACGCCACTGCTCATCCACTGGTGCGCGTTACCAGCAAAACCAGCACACCGGTGTGGCCAGGACATGATGTGACGACGAACCGAATCACCTGTTCTGCTCCTCCAGCTTGGCGAGCAGCTCCAGCTCGTCGGGACTCAGGCTCTCGGAGTCGGCAGGAGAGACGGCGGGAACGGACAGTGCGCCGCAATGGGAAGAGGAATCGGGACTGAGGACGGGGCTGCCCATAGACGGCGGCGTCAGGCCGGCAGGCGAGGCGGGGCACTCGGCCTGTTCGCCGGCGCCCTCCCGCTCGGGGCTGCTGCTCGGGCTGGACATGCCGACGGGGCCCCCTAGCTTCGCCGTCTGGTACTGCGGCTGCAGGGATCAGGGCGTCTCACAGCTGCTGCGCATGCTAGAGGGGGGCCGGAAGATGTGGTCAGCAAAACACGGGGCCTTGGCGCCCAGAACTAGCACCTCCTAACTCACACACACACACACACACACACACACAGACTGACACACAAGCACGACGGAGCCGAAGATAGCCAGTGTTGGAGAGAACAAACTATAGATGGCAGCATTGTGATTTTCCCTTAGCAGGATATAGAACCGTTCAATAGCAGATTCCCCACTCCTGCCAGCCAGTTGGCCAGTGTGAGTGCACTGTATCCAGCAAGCAGCATAGGGGTTAATGAACTGGATGCATTTGCTGAGAAAGGAATCCTCTCATTGATTATTTTAATGACATGAATTAGCTTAGCATGTTTAGTCTGCTTGTCCTCCCTGTATGTTGAGGATTTCATCTGACTACGATCGTTTCCTCGTAGTCCAGGGTGCACCCCCATGCTACCTAGGATAGGCTCCAGGTCCCCCATGTTAGCCAAATTAGCCAAGCTTATACCTCACGGCACTTCATGGCTATTACGCATCCATGAGTAGTGCTTACCTTGTCTTAGTTTCCACCGCCTGGCAGTCTGCTCACTCATGCAGCCCCAGACAAAAAAAAAACTGCCAGGCCCCACGGCCGTCTGTATGAATTTCCCTATGATTCCGCCTACTTGCGCACCCCCACCACCAGTCAACGCTCACCGTGTTTACTCAGCTACGTAACGGTTTGGATAAGGAATCGCGCCGACACAATCACGGCACGCGACGCGGCACGGCAGCCGGCTCACGGGCATACCCTGGTCACGAGCCCTCGGCTTTGTACGATGCGCCGGCAGCCACAATAATGAAGACGCCAGACATGCCGATTCAAAACTCCATTCTCACAACTACTGAAATCCCTGCCGAAAGCTAAAGGTCAGAGTAAAAGTGATTAATGGTCAATCCGCTGTATTGCCACCATTACCAACCACTGACTAAATCCCACCCCAACATGGCTGCTACACATATACAACACTGTTTACAATGGATGTTTGCAGTCCAGAAATACAAGGTGAAAATACTAGCGTGCAGGTAACTGAAAAGGACATTCCTCATGGGGCTGGTGAGGTCAGTGCTAATGCAAAGTCCCCATTAAGGCTGGACCACTCTTTCTGAGATGAAAAGGGTTCAAAAAGGATGGGGGGGGGGGGGTGCTGGGGGATTAAGTATCTCAAACAAGGGCTGTGTTTACAGGAAATTGTTTTGTCATGGTGTTTTATCTCATTATAGGTCCTGTTTTGCCAGATCAATGCGGTTCAAACCCCCCGCCCAAAGTGCATTTAAGCTGAAGTTGCTTAGGACATTGTTTTATTATTCGGTTGTTTTGATAAGATAAAACAGCCTTTGACAAACGGTTCAAAATTGTTTGCGGGGTGTTCCTAAGTATATAGATAGCTGGAAGCTGGAATCTAAAGGACATCGAATGTGTGGGTAAATCAGCCTTTCTGATGCTCTCCTCCTGCAACGAAACCGCCGTAGAAAACAAGCTGCGCGTCTGGCGAAAGAGGAAGTGCTGTACGACGAGCCAGAATGCAAGCGGACGCGCGGCCGAATGACACCACTGCAACCACAGTGTGTGTCAGCAGCGAGGAGATGGTGAGGCGGCGGTACCGTCACAGAACAAACACCCAGGAAAGCATGCAGCCCGCTCCAATGCCAGGAACGGTGCAGAAATGGACTGAATGCGCATGTCCTCCTGGAATGCCGTAGCCCCAGTTTTTAAAATCACTGTTGCTATGGCGACACATCTGACACAGGTACATGACTGGACGCATAATATATAAGGAGGTGATGAAGTCATTTTTTTCCCCCTGGTGTGCCTTTCAAAACAGGATGATCACATAACGGAGCACAACGCATCTCTGTTTTTGTTTTGCTTCTTAATGCACAAGGAGAAAGGCAGAAATGCGACTGGACTGTGTTAAATATACACCAAAGGCATATTTTTGCATCAACACAAAGCCACATACACGTTTCCCTAAAAAATGACCCCGCAACTTCTATATGCCTGAGCACAAGGGTAGTAGTTTGTATCTATGCTGTTACTAGCTGTTAGTTATGGAGTTTAGTGGGCAACATCACTTACAAGGAGTCACTCGGTGGAGACAGAACATGCAGACATTTGGTCCATTGTGCTCTCCTGGATGCTCAGAGGGAGACTGAGCGATACACAGAAACAAGGAGAGACAGAGAGAGACTGTGGTGTGGGTTTTACGTGAGGCCATCCCAAACGGCAGAGAATTGCTTCATGCAGGAGTACTATGATGTTTACACGACACATCCTATTAAAAAGTTCAAAGGAACAGAAAAGTGCAGCATCAGCAAGACTTAATCAATGTTAATGCCTTTGCCATCAGAAAGAGCAAAGCGCACTCAGAAAAGCGGAGACAGAGAAGCACAATGAATGGGCCACACAGCCCTGGGTCTGTACAGCTGAGGCTTCCTCAAACCGAGCCAGCAAAGAAGGTCGCGCAGACCATCAGAGCTACAAGCAGGGACCCTGGCCGGGTCTGCAGAGAGCAGCACCGAGGGCCGTGTCACACGGGACACCCCAGACATGCTCAAACGATCCCCATAACACGAGAAATGCCACAAGCGCCACAGCACACCTGAGGCGGAACAGGCACGTTTGGTGTGAACTTACATGCACTGCACAGACAAGGGAGGAATTCACACATTCAAGGTCTAATCAAAGAGCCCACTGTACTCACGACCACATGAGACGGATTCACAATCAGACCCGGAGCCTAAACGTCAGCCTGGCTTCTCTGGCTGCCCTGCGTTTTACACAGTACAATGCTAACCTACAGACTGGACTGAACTCGCCAGTTGTTCCGCATACACCGAGCTACTTCAGCCGCAAGCAAAGAGCGTTCTGATTTTATCAACTGGCTGTCACTGCAACAGGCTATTTTTTGCATTGCATTACGAGGAAGCTGTTTGTGATAAAGAGCACAAGAGGAATCATTAACGGCGAAAACTGTTTGAACAGTATATCTGGTTGAATACAAATGCAATTGGAAAGGCGGAGCTAGGGGAGGAAAGGCAGAGCTAGGTGAGGAAAGGCGGAGCTAGGGGGGGTCTCGCTCCGTGTGTCCTTGAGGGCCAAACTCCAGTGGCTGGTTTTACGTCTCCGACCGGACAGAGCGGCACCACCACACTTAAGCGAACTTGGGGGCGGGGGGCATGAGTAATGGCGGACCTCAGAGTCGTCAGATTAAGTCACCATTAGCAGCATTTTGCAAGGATGGGGGGGGGGGGGGGTGCAGGAAACGGACCTTGGACAGATGTGCTTAGTAGTGCTTGCCATGTGCAGGGGGAGGGAGGCCGCCATGGGCGAGTACAACCACTGAGAGCTGTAGGCTGCAACCTAACACACAGGGACTCTGCTGTCACAGCCCCCCTCCCCGCACGAGTCCCAGCCTGGGGACAATAATGCCATTGTCAAAGCGTTGGCCCTTACTGTCTCCCAGAACAGACAGCAGTACTGTTACCTCATTACCCCCCCCCCCACCCCACACAAACACACACACACACACACACACACTCCAACAATCACCAGCTAAAAGCCTACAGCATTGTACCTACACTAACCCTTTCCCGAGCAAAACCGCCCAGTTCGGGGGAGATTAAAGCATCCAAAATCTGAAAGGCAGGAACACCTGACCTCACAGCCTGTAACATACAAGAGAAGCGCTACACATTCCTCATAATTGATATGAAACCACATTCATTTGTGCCTCAAGCAAGGATATGATGCTTCTGGTGACAAAAATGATTATCAATCTGCACCCCTAGATTTTTAAAGTAATTTTTATGGTGACAGAGGACTCAGGTTATTTCTGTGTACCGCTGTAAAAATATAAACAACGCAAAGCATTCTGCAGCAGCATTGAATTAATTATCCTCCGAAAAAAAACCTTACTCTTGCCATCCACACCACTACAGGCTTAAAACTGTTTTAATAATCACAGTACAAATAAACAAGGCCAGCCTTTCCATAGAGTTATATTATCCAGATTCTCAAACCTGCCTATAGTTCTGACCTTGGTGTAATTTTTTTGGGCATTCATGTTAAATACATTTGCATCCATAAATATTTGCTTGTAGATATGCAACTTCCTGACTGAAGCTTCTAAGACAGTTGCTCTGAGGTACGCAACCCAACCGTCCTGGATGCGAACCAGGCAGTGACCCGCTGGAGCACTCGCAGTAACACCCATTTTGAGCACCTCTGAAATTCCACATCTGCTGGCCTCCAAGCCTAGAGAGTCTACCGCCCACTAAAACTACCCTCCAGTGAAAACCTGTAGGAAACGTCCTATTGACCCAAGCAATAATAAGGGCAATTTCATTTGTATTGTTCATTTTCTCTGGCAGACAACAGCAGTAGCAAATTGCATTTAAAAAGCAAAGTTTCTATTCCTATTGTAAGCAGAAAGTTTATGCTATTAAAGCACAAGGAATGGTATGTTCTTTATAATATAGTTAGGCGTATAACAGTTCATAATGGTCTGAGTTGGATATTAGTTGGTAGACTGGAACAGGAGGATCCTGATGAAGATGAGGGCTGTTTTTGTCAGGAAACTCTACCATTATAAAGGATAACATCACTTTCACCCTTAAACCTTTAAAATGTGACCAAATCCAAGACTTGGGTTATTGCCCTCATATTAAATAGCTTGACGCATCAGGCCTTTGGTTGTCTACTCCATAATTTAATATTAATATGCCATTTGTTCTCCACTGGATTTAAACAAGGCCACCAAGCATGGGTGCAAAACACTGAATAACTGGAGAAGAACAGCAAAACCCATCTAATTTTGATTGTATACTCATAAATCAATGAGCCTGACCACAACATGGCCCCAAAACTTATAGATATCCTCATACACAATATCTGTTCCTGTAAGCTGTATTCTTTAAGAGTGAGAAGTACAGTTTTTAATAAGTTAAAAAGGTAACTAAATTAACTGCAGGCTTAGTAAATACTGTACTTACCAGAGGAAGGCGTCTACAAAGAGGGTCTGTTGCATACCAAATTAAAAATTAACTAACGAAACTAGGATATAATGCTAAGTCGTGTTGGTTATGTTGCTGTGGCCCCCGGCAACACATTCAGAAGTTCTCACCTTGCCTTTGGCCACTGACACAACCGGGAGGAAGACTGACAGCCATTTATTTCTGCTACAGTCTTCCATGCTCATCGGTCTCACTGGCCAGCTGACTACCTTTTTAATACCGTAAACCGAATCCACTGAGTGAATACTAAAGACCGTTTAACGTGCGCCACCTTATGCTGTTAAAACATGATTTTCATCATTACCATGGATCACTAGCGATATGGATTGTTAAACACCCCAGACTGCTTCTCACGTTTGCTGGATACTGAGGCCGTTTAAAGATAAGCAATCCTGTTATCCCGTTTCGATGCGCTCTCCCATGTTCCTCCATAAAACATGATTAGACGGATTAAAAACGCGACGGCTGCGTTATTTACCCCCGTTTTCTGTAAATGGGAGAAATTTGCAGTGCACAGACGCAGAAAGAGAGAGAGATCATAGCTGTCGCGGAACGTGGAGATGATGATGATGATGATGATGATGATGTAGCTTAAAAATACACAGGCATTTCTCTGCTTTGTTCAGAATAGAGCCTTTCTTGTCCCCCTACCATCTCGGCTCAGAATTACAATTGTAAAGAAATCACACAAAGGACCAATCAATTATTTAGCACCAAGCAAGAAATAAAGTACAATCGATGATAAATAAATAAAAAGCACTGCTCACCTCAATTCAGAATCCATTCTTGTAGCGGTTCATTGAAACGTGCGAAGGACGATTTCTTTTGTGGATGCGGATGCGACAAAAAATCTTTTACAATAAGAGATTAAGGGATTTTTAATAGGCGAGCGGAATTGAAGCGCTGTGCTCCGGCACTGGGGGAGCGGCTGAGCCATTCAATTAAAAACCTCTTAGCTGTCAGTCGGCGCGAGCTTCCTCAAGGAGACCTCGAGGCGACGCCCACGCGCGGCCGCGAGGCCCGTCGGACCCGCCTCCCGCGCGCCCGCAGCACCGCTTCAAAGACGAAAAACCGGCAAACTCCGAACCGAGCTACCCGCAAGAGTGCCAGTGACACTACGCTGTCTGGCTGGCCTGTCCGACCGCGGCCCGGGGACTTCTTATCCGGCTCGTTTGTTTTCCATCCTTGCACTGGATCACACAGTATCATGCAAAACAGTTGTTCTCTGATTGACAGCTAGTTAACCAATAAGAAAAATCATTCAACGACTTCTGGAAAATGACAACAAATACCGCGTTCCCTTTTAAAATTTAAGACAAACCTATTTACGTGACAATCTTACCCGCTACATTTATATAATTTAATATAAAAGCAATCAAAAATAGCAGTATCATAAAATGCTGTTTAAATTCTTTTCGTCATACCAGCGTAGATAATGCCAGCTTGTGCCAATTGGTAAGGTGTGGACGACACATGTTGGCAGCCTACTATGCTATTCCGTACAAATCAAATTTTTGAAAACTCATTTTTTTGTATTACCAAGCAAGTATTTTGAATCTTATCATGATATTAGTCGCAGTATTGCCTGAATCGTAGTATTTGGAAAGAGAATCATTTGCATTCGTTTCTTACAAACAGAATGACATCCTTTCAAAGGATTTGCTTTAGGTGCGATAATGTTTTGCAACACACAAATGTCATGTCTGGTACAGTTTGCAATCAACTGTTGCGGTTTCTTTTGTTACCTGCAACTTATGTAAATGCCTATCCAGTAGGCTGTACTTACGCACATAGTTGCCAGAGGATGCTTGATAGGATGTTTATTGACCACTGTCTGGGCAAATGTGCATCACATGTTAGGAGTGTCTCAACTTTTTGAACAACTTTGTGAATTTACTTACTCTATGATAAGGTGCATGTATCAGTTTGTCAACAATGGGCAGGTATTTGTCTGATCTATTAGCAGGTAAAGGTCAGAGTGGTGGTCAGATCCATGTAGTACAGATTACCGCTGCTGGCAGTAAGGAAGATGTCAATATTTACATCTCTTGCTTTCTCATAATTTAATAAAAGTGGAATATGAAATGTATGCGTTTGCCAGGATCTCATCAACCTTGGAATGTCCCAGACATTGTGAACACTTACCTTTCTAATATCTTTATGTTATTTCAGGCAAATAATCCAACGAGCTCTGGAAGGGCAAATTGCGTTGAAATGAAGCCAGATTAAACAGATCCAGCCCAAAAGCTGGGCTGACACTAAGCGTCTGGTGAGCCCTCTGCCAACAGTCAGTAAGTATTAAAAAACTTAGAATAAAGTCATGCGCCACCCCCCATCCTTATTGCCACCGTGCTTGAATACTTTCCTGCTGTTTTAGCACGTGTAACAATATTGACACAAATTACAGTGATGAAGGAAATGAAGCTATAAAACAATGACAAACAGAATCAATACATTTTACAGTGCAATGTTTTTATATGAGTAAAGCATAACAGAATTAATAAATAACATATAATCTTCCAAATTCTCTAAGTCTCACATCCCTCATAGCAAACAATTTATACAGTGATTTTAAATGCATCTGTTTTTTTTAATGTAGCAATTATTGCTAAAAGCACATTTCCCCTCCTTGTAGCTAATAATGCTTGTTGTTTATTGCTTGCTGACTTTCCAGGATACATGTGGGGCAACTGGAGCCTGTTTTGGTATCTAGAGGCACGTGGCACAAGAGCCCTGGATGTGATCCCAGTCTATCACGGTGCACAAGCACAATGACAAATGATCACACATTGCAAGCGGTTTAGAGACACCAGTTTGCATAACCACATGTTTTTCGGTTGCAGGAGGACACCCATCCAGACAAGGGTGTAGGAGAGAGTGTAATATTCCTAACCATAGCCCCCTGAATTTTTTCTTACCAATCAGACATGTAGCCAATTAGAATGTGCTTCAGCCGCCGACTGGTGAGATCCATGGAGGGGGAGCGCCCCCCCCCCGACGAACTATTCACCACATAAATACCCTTTAGACACAGTATATACTCATTAAACCAGATGTGACAAATGTCCGTGATCCCCATCATTACTACTTATGCTACATTCCACAAATGTTCTGTCTCATTTTTTTGTTTGTGGCATAGGTCTCTTAGAAGCAGGACCAGCTGCAAATTGAGACCTGTCATGAAACACGGTGTGAATGCTTGAGTGCTTCGGGTCAAACAGGACCTCGAATTTGCCAGATGGTCACGAGGAACTGACTTGGAGGAGATGTCATCCTTGAAGGGAAGCAGCAGTGGACAAGGACACATGGGTCATTGCATGTGCATTCGTCAACATGGCAAGAAGAACCAGCAGAGGGAGCAAAGGGTCAAAATACACAGAACGCTTCACACTATATAGACTGAAGGGAATTTTTCAGTAGACCAGTGTTTCCCAATCCGGTCCTCAGAGACCCACAGCAGTCAAAATTTTTGCTCCCTCCCAGGTCCCAGTAAGAGGTAGGAGAGAGCAAAAACGTGGACGGTCTGGCAGGGAGCTCGGAGGGAGCAAAAACATGGACAGTCTGGCAGGGAGCTCGGAGGGAGCAAAAACGTGGACGGTCTGGCAGGGAGCTCGGAGGGAGCAAAAACGTGGACGGTCTGGCAGGGAGCTCGGAGGGAGCAAAAACATGGACAGTCTGGCAGGGAGCTCGGAGGGAGCAAAAACGTGGACTGACTGTGGATCTCTGAGGACCGTATCGGGAAATACTGCAATAAACTATGGTGGCCAGGTTTCTACAAATAAATTACTATTAACACCTATTGCTCAAGGTCAATGAACTGTGTGACAGTGAGGGTGGAGTGTTATGATTTAGTGGGTTGTCTGCACACCAGTTTACAACAAATACAAGTATGTGCAATAACCAGCTGCCGTGAGTCTTCCCAGTGGGTGTTACCTCAACTCCCTGGGATCCATTATGGTTTTATCTGGAACAAATCTATTTACTTTGCCCCAGGGTGCAGCAAGAGAGTTCCACCAAGCGCTTGAATTTACAGCATTCTGAGTACAAAAAAAAAAATCATTTTTGGTTTTCACCAGAAGTTTTCAGGTTCATAGCTAGGATAGTCCTCTGTTCTACTGTCTGTCCTCTGTTCTTTTTACAGAGCAAGAGGGCTTTAGAGGGATACTTGTCAAAGCTGTAGTGTGAGACTTGTATAGTGCTGTGAAAGCTAGTTTGCATAGAGGAAAACCCATGAATTTGATCCATGGGAGAAGATATGTGGATGTCTAGGAGATGGACACAGCTGCTGTCTTTGCTTGTAAGCGAGTTCACCTGCACACCAGGTGCTGAGTTTGGAATCTTGGAGAGTAACACAAACACACATATGGTTGCAGTCTGTGGCTCCATGCCAGGCGGCGGTGACCTGGATTTGTGGTTTAAAACTTGTGTCAATGACACAATGACGGAAGAGAGCCAGCTTGGTGGTTAAGGTTCTGTTTTTACTTTCTGTGTTTTGTGTCTCCCGTTCTGTATACGTTTTTCACGCCTCCTTGTCGCTTTTACCCAACACACGTGTCTTCTGTTATAAACATCCACCAGTGCAGCATGATGGAAAACAGACTATGTGAGTACTTGACCAGCACCCTTTCTCTCCCATGCATGTTACGTAAGCCCCCTCCCTTTTGGACGCCTTGAGCCCTATGGAGGTGGCCCTGTTGGGGCTTGTTGAGCCTGGGGATCCTTCGAGGTTCTGCCCGCCTCCTAGCTCCCTGCCAAATCAGCACAGGCACATGCAGAGCCACCTGAACCACAAAAATTCAGCCTGTATGATGTGGGCCAATCAGCCACATAGGTAGGATCTAACTTAGTTTAAACAATGGTAAATACCTACACCTGTGTCCTCACTCCAGGTATGCAATGACGAGCAATAACTTGAAGGTGTAAGCTCAGTGTTAAATTATGAACCATAATTTATTTGTTAATAATGCAATATAGTAACACGGTGAGTGTTGTAGGCCTTTGTTAGGGTGATGATTGTATAAAATTGTATGTTAATATTATTACATTTCCTGTCATGTCTCTTTACGGTAATTTACAGCATGTGGCTCAGTGGGCTAAGCCTGTGTGCCTGTAATCAGAAGGTTGCCGGTTCAAACCCAGCCTCAGCACATTTGCGGGTTCTTGAGTGAGGCCCTTAACCCCCAGATTCCTGGGCACCGCAACAGGTGGCTGCCCTTTGCTGACAACTTACTCTAAAAAGAGCAAGTTGAGGGAGGCGTAAAAGACTGTTTCCCCATGGGGATTAATAAAGTATTATTAATGTAGTTTCCCTACTCCTTGATATTACTTGTTGACAGGAATTGCTTTACAGCACGTCCCATGCAGTGCGTCCCTTTACAGCACGTCCCATGCAGTGCGTCCCTTTACAGCACATCCCATGCAGTGCGTCCCTTTACAGCACGTCCCATACAGTGCGTCTTCATGAAGCCAGACCATATGTGTAAAGGTTACATCAATAGCCAGATGTGGTACGTTCACCTTTCAGGCATCCTGATGTGGGGTTTTGATTAATGACTTTGACAACGGAACAATACACAAGAGCTGCAAACGAATAATTATTCCTCAGAAACTGAACGGTAGTTTGAAATATCGTGAATATGTCGTTACATGTTTGAAATGCCATAAGGGTCATGGGAAAGTTAAAGATGCGGGTGGGGTGTGCTTTAGCCTCGCATTGCATGCATGTGCGTGTGTTCTGCATCACGCATTTACAGTGGTGTGGAGTGAGCATTTAAAGGCTTTGCAGATGGGACCAGACAGGCATCAGGTGGATTACATCCTGACAGCACAAAGTCAGGTAAGATTACACTAGTGTATTTTTTTGCCTGGAGTTGTGTATCTTAGTATTAGTGACAACACAATTGATATTTGTTAATTAAACTGCCAGCATGTATTACACTACATGATTTTCAGTTAAACTGTTCACTGTGAGCCTTACATATGTTTGAATATAAAAAGCACTAAAAAGATTCTGGCACTAGTGGTTACATCTTTTTCCACCCTTTTGTCTTCGAACCTCAAATCCAGTGCAGGGTCGTGCTTGGGAGGGGGTGCTGGAGCCAGTGTGGGGCTCCAGCATGGGTACCTTGGACGGGCCAGTATCCACTTCTTCATCTATTAATTTGGGATGATGTGAGTGAGGGTTCAAAGGTCCAATACTGTTATTATAACGTGGCGTTTCTTTACTGATATTAAACATAACCCAGACTAATTCAGGTTTTGTTTTTGCTTTCTAAATACAGGATGATGGCCGGGTTGCGGGAGGCAGCCTCTGCTCAGCAGAACCGGCTGGAAAGCTTGTGCTCTGTAGTGATTTCCTGCAGCCCTCAGGCAACAAAAAGTGACATGCAGGAACTTCAGGTTGGACTCGTTATGCTTCTCATACCCTGGCCTTCGTTTCCCTCCTCGGTGAGAGTACACCTGTCACACACCCCATCTGTTTCCACTCCTTGCATGACCATCCCTCTAGATTTTACATTTAATTCATCATAGGTTCAGTACAATGGCAGCAGTGATCCTTGTGATTATAAATATTTATTGTTATGAATAATGGTTCAAGAAAGCCAACCTAAACTTGCAAATCACTAGGTTACAATTGATCTTAGGACATAAATACAAAGGGTGTAATAACAACAGACCTTTATGATCTCTTCTTTGTTCACGCACAATGACAGACTGAGCTATACTCCCTGTTCTTTAAACCTTGTTTCTTTTCCATTTTCTTATCGAATGTGGGTCCTCACACATTAGCCACCCTCCCTGGGGTCCAGCTGCACTCCTCTTTCAAAGCGGAGTCTGTCCCTCCTCCCTCAGCAACTCCCCAACCCCAGGATGTTCAGTGCTCCTAAAATGGCATGATTTTACTCTCAGAATATATCCATCTATGTACCTTCTGTACCATCAGCCTGTTTCAGGCTCCCCATCCGGTGGCTACCAGCCATTGTTCAGAAACAAGGCAGATGCTTCCAGTCTTGTGACCTCTTCCTTGTCTGAAGCACACGCTGCACTTAGGGCTGTCAGTCACCAAACTGGTTTCCTTGGGCGCCATCTTCAGGCTGGAGGACAGTTAGCTGGGTCAGAGGTAAATTCATGCAACATCTCCAGATATATTAAGGCTAGACTGTTGCTTCATGTGCAACCTATTGCAGTGAACCATTAAATTTGATTCTCAGCTGTGTAACTGCTATTCTCCGGTTCAATTATTTCAGATATTTTCAAAACTGGGTTTATCAGAAATTACTTATTGAATCTACTGAGGGTGCTGATTCTTGTTTATCTACTGAGCACTCTGACTCCATTATGTTCATCAAACTTTCAGTCACCTATGTTGAGTCCTGGCACAGGGGGCCAGAAGCCGATCCCATCAATACATCCATGGATAGAATTCCAGTCCAATACAGGGCATAAGCTACATGTCGCCGAACTATTCTTCAGATGTTCGATGAAATTCTGTGATACAGAGAATTTCCCTGTGAATAAATACTCACATAGACCTCATTCTAAATGTACAAGATTCATTACCTAAACAGAAATGACAAATATTAAAATCAAAGAAGAAACATGCCCTCACTGTTATATAACAATACAGAAATATGGCAAACTCAGCTTTGACAGAATTGTTGGCATTTTTTCATCTGCAATTAAACAGATTCAAATCACAGACCCCATAGTTTTACCAGTGAAATAATATTTTTACGTGCAACATCTTTACACAGCCAAACATAAAGTCCTGCTGAATCTGTGAAATATTTTGAGAATCATTTGGCTTCAAATTCAGAAGCTGATTAAATACAGGGTGATTGTCAAATCAGTACACCATACACTCCATTACTATAAACTGCTGAAAAATGTCTCAAGTGCTTCAAAACAGTTGCAACTGCATAATTATAATAATGGATATCAGTAAGAAAACTGTCCATCTCACAATACAACGTGGCTGGTTCACATTTTATCTCAAGCCGAACATGCCCGGAAGAAAAAAATGCTAGTTCAGTGGGGCACTGAGATCTTCATTTGTGGTTTTTATTATATTTTAAATGGTAACCTTACAAAGTATGTACCGCATATTAGTATCACATTAATAGTTTACCGTGGGAATACATAGCAGTGTGGCGGAGCGAACAACCAAAAAAAACAGCGTTAGATAATTAAGTTGACCTCCTTAATGACATTTATATCTAGCTTTCAACTTTATGAGAAAGAAATTAATTTTAACGTTTTAATTAATTCAAGGAACCTGTAATTTTACAACTGAAGCAAGCTTGCTAAAACAGTGCCAAATCGTTTACTGTAATGTGTAAATTAATGTTATGAATTTTGTGTGGGACAGCATCTAATGTGCCGTACGCATCTATGAAATATATTTCTTGTTTTCTCTCTGTTGATAGATGCATGACAGTAAGATAATCCTATACCGTACTATACTCCACCGTTTCATTTAATAAGTAAAGCTATGTCGTCAGTTCTACTTCCGAGCGGGTAAGGTAAGGCCCACCTACTTTTTCGACGTTGTTCTTTTGATTGGCATGTCAAAGGACCATTCACAATAAGGATAATGAAACTTCGTGAAGATTGGCTTCCAAATTAGCCAATGGAAGCAGTAGATATTTCGAGGCGGCAGCCCCGGAAACTAGTATAAACTTGAGGCCTGCCCATGTGGGTTGTAGCATTGTCGGAGCGGATTTGAATCGTCAGTGGAAGGTAAGGGCAATCAAATGAAAGATATGTGCTGGACTGAGGCAAAGTTACTATTTAGTTACAGACTTATTACAAATGATATACTTATTCGTTCTAAAGTGAAGATTTTTATTGTGTCGATTGCGTGCAATTTAGGAAATCGTGCGTTTTAAACGGAAAGCGGGGTTTGGCTAATATGCTAAGTGCTATGTTCATAGAATGGTTATCCGGGTCTTATTCGATCCAATCCTTAAACCTACAAATTATAGTTTAGCAGTATGTTCTTTCTACTGCCAAAAGGTTTGAATTGCTGCACTGAAAATGTAGATTCGTGTGATCGATTGTAATATTTAACATTATAATGCGGAGCCGAACTTTGAATTAACTGACGCAGGATCTTTTGTTTGTATGGGTAAGCTAACGCTTATGCCAGCCAGCATGGTCACAAGTGTCACAGCTTGAACCTTGGAGGGTAGTCTATTTTCCATTATCTGGTCAAATTGACTGTCATATTAACATGGAAGTTGTGGAAACGTTGTCGAAATTTTTCACAGAATAGCCCGGCTACTAATGTGTGAAGCTGCCTTTTCCGCCAAGACAGACTGTGGCCGGATTATGGCCTAGTTTCCTTGCCTACCGGTGCCTGGAGTCCTCTTCTCGTGACGATCTAACCCGGAATGGCACATCCTTACAAAGCCTTTCCTCGAGGCGATAGGGGTCTTTACAGTTCAATTCTAATTTTGGCGATTGAGTTATTTTAATCTACATTTAATATTTCTGCCCTAACAGCATCATTTAATTAATGTCATTAGCTATACTGCGTTCGTTTTGCCTGTGCTCAACTAGCACGTAATACTCTATCCTGCCGAGGCATTTTGCTATCAGTAGCCTATTAGACGCTTCATTAAAGCATTCGTAAATCATAATAATAAAGATGTGCCGGTTTGGGAGTGGAATTCCACGTAAGCCGTCCGACATGTTTACGCACACAATGAATATCTGCCTACGTATACCTGCAATTCGTGACTCAACCATTGTGTGTTTTTATAGTGCTGACATTTGAAATATTGGAACTAATTCTTCCGATAATTATATGCCATGTAAAGGGAAAGTTGATTAACGACAGCGTTGTCCTCAATAGCATGGCCGAGAACGATGTTGACAACGAGCTGTTGGACTATGAGGAGGACGAGGAGCCGCAGGCAGCCCCGGAGAGCGCAGCCCCCGCAGGGAAGAAGGAGGTGAAAGGCTCCTATGTCTCCATCCACAGCTCTGGCTTCCGAGACTTCCTGCTTAAGCCTGAACTGCTGCGTGCCATCGTGGACTGTGGCTTTGAGCATCCATCTGAAGGTATTGCTCCTGCAGCTCGACAAATACAACATTGTGCCAACAAAGAAAGGACGTGGGTTCCAATTCCAGACAGAACATAAAAAAGAACCTGTAACCCATCCCTCTACTATAAATTTGTTAGGAAAACAAATGTCAAACAAAATGTAAAGGTGGAAGGCATGAGGATGGAGCGGCACAGTGCTTGTTATACAGGTTTCAGTGTCTGCTGCCCTTTCCCTGGCTCTGACTGGGTGTAGGGGGTGTGGTCTCTTGCTGAATGTAGCAGCCTCCTAACCTTTTGCACTGATTAATTTTTCAGTCCAGCACGAGTGCATCCCTCAGGCCATCCTGGGCATGGACATCCTGTGCCAGGCCAAGTCTGGCATGGGCAAGACGGCCGTGTTTGTGCTCGCCACCCTGCAGCAGATCGAGCCCGTGGATGGCCAGGTGAGTGAGTGTCGCTCAGTGTCTGTGAAACGTCTGTGTTGCATGGTACCAGTGTGGAGAGTGTGCTGTGTAATGACTGATTATTGGTTTCTCGTGTTCCCTGCTGGCCGTGCAACCTTGTGATTCCGTCTCACTCTAGCCGTCCAGGCATGTTAAATAGCAGCTCTTTGTATGCGGTCGGAACCGCCCGATGGTAACAAGGGAGGCAGATGTAGTGAGGGAATCAGTCATGGCAAAATGAGTGTAGTTTTTGTGAGGCCTGATTGTTGAGATTTATGATGTGCTGACTTGATGTATGATGATGCGAGGGCCTTTGGATGGGTGGCGTGTCTTTAGGTCCCTCGATCTGGAGCGTGTGACTTAAGGCTGCTTTAAACTTGTGGGTGGATTGTACACTGAGGCCTGATACCTGTAGTGGTGTGTGTGGCTACAATGTAGGGTATATGGCTACCTGCGGAATAGAGTCTATGCAGAAGAATGAATCGGTCTTCATGTTCCACTTGTGATCTGTAAAGTACACATGTTGTGATATGAGGAGAGAAGTCACGGTTTGTCTTATGGGAGAGCAGGGCTTTGGAAAATGTATATATTAATCCTTGTCAGTGCACCTGCTGTTTCTCCTTCATACTGCATTTGACTACTCAATTAATGCACTAAAAATGACTGAGTCAAGTAAGTGTCTTGAGTTACATAATTATAATTGAATAGTTTGACCAAACAGGGTTGATCTTTCTTGTCTTTGGGAACATGCACCTTAGGGTGGTCCAGAAGAAATTAAACTCGCCAAACATAACCATGAAGTCTTTTGTTCTGTGTCTGGCCACTGTTAATCGTGTCAAATTATAAGCCTTTTGGAGAACCTTTAGAGGTCACTGAAAGATCAATCATTTAATACACAAAATGAAAGTACAGAATTAAAATGAATTTTCCACCAAACTTTGAACTGTGAACAAAGGCACTTGGAAAGAAGTTGCAATGCATACTTACTTGTTTACAGCTAAAAATAGGCCTGTTGGCTTTGCATATGCATCATAAAGCTTCATCAGTATGTATCTATTTGCTGATGTCGTATTCTTGCACAAGAATTGTCTAACTGGAAATTTGGCATGGCCAGTTGAGCTGCCTCTTTCAAAGCAGCCTTTTTGTCAATGTGCAAATTCATCAAAGAGCATCACCATTGGTTGTTTGGGTTCTTCTGTCTTCCTGAGATGTGGTCTCCCTCCCTAAACATCTCCAAGTGATCGTGATGCCATGGCTTCCCGCAGGTCTCTGTGCTGGTGATGTGCCATACGCGAGAGCTGGCCTTCCAGATCAGCAAGGAGTACGAGCGCTTCTCCAAGTACATGCCCACGGTGAAGGTGGCCGTGTTTTTTGGTGGGCTGTCTATCAAAAAGGACGAAGAGGTCCTAAAGAAGAACTGCCCCCATATCGTGGTGGGCACCCCAGGCCGCATCCTCGCCCTTATCCGAAACAAGACCCTCAACCTCAAGAACGTCAAGCACTTTGTCCTGGATGAGTGCGACAAGATGCTGGAGCAGCTGGGTGCGTTTGTCTTTCTTTGTGATGGAGTGAAGTTCTTTTTTTTCTTGGTAGCTCCGGTGATCCATTTCTGTGCCACCGGACCTCATTCTAATCCCTTTCCACCTGTCAGATATGAGGCGTGATGTTCAGGACATCTTCAGGCTGACGCCCCACGAGAAACAGTGCATGATGTTCAGCGCCACCCTCAGCAAGGAGATCCGACCGGTCTGCCGCAAGTTTATGCAGGATGTAAGTCTTCCGATTTGACTCGATGTGGTAACACGGCTTGTTCAAAAGAAAGAATTGCCAGTAACACTCTTGATGTCAAAAAGTGAACGAGTTTTGGTGTGGTGGCTGTGCACCTCTTGGTCTTGTGGATAATGCTCGACTCATCTTCCCTAAAGCCCATGGAGGTGTTTGTGGATGATGAGACCAAGCTGACCCTCCACGGTCTACAGCAGTACTATTGCAAGCTGAAGGACAGTGAGAAGAACCGCAAGCTCTTCGACCTGCTCGATGTGCTGGAGTTCAACCAGGTACCCGATTGATCTGCCCCGTGGTTGACTGGGAGGCGGTGAGACACAAATGTCACAGATGGGCTAAAATAGCGTGTAGCGTGTTTACGAGGTGACCGTTTGGGATTTAATATGGCATAATTTGTGGGAGTAAAACTCTGTCTATTTCTGTGGCTGCCATATTTAGTCATCGTTATAAATAGTGCAGTTAGTGTAATTGGTAGTTAAGGGTAGGGAATGAGCTGGCTTCTAGAAATGGCCTGAGATCCCTGTTCTGATGAAATGAGAAGTATCATGGGTGGGCGCGAGGCCTGGCGGCTCAGTCTTCGTCTGTAATTCGAGAGGCAGGATGCTGTGTTGGCACTCTGTGCTGCCCGTGCTTAGATCGTCCTTCACCGTGGTGTTAAATAAACATAGCAGGCATGTGGAGGTGCGCCTAGTTCCCACTGTGAGAACTTCTGCTCCTGACTGAGTTGGACGGGAGAGTTGACGTGCAGTCCAAGGTGTTAATTACACGGTCCTGGTATGGTGTCATTAAGGAAATGGTTTTGCTTGTCTGTAGAGGGGATGCCAATAGATGAGTATCCAGTGACTTCCAGTCAGTCATTATCATAAAACAGGCATCCCTGGGAACCATTTGTCGCTATTTTGATATATCTGCCGCATCCTTGAATTAATAGAGTAATATTCTAAAGGAATGTCTGTGATTTCCTGAAAGGAGGTTTTGGGAGCTTGTGTTAGCTTTGCCTGGATGTCTTTTTTTAATAGTATGGATTGAATAAATTGTTGGAGGAATCGAGAGGCCAGTGTTGGGCGTAGCTTTAACTACTCTGTAATGGCGGCCGCCCGTCCCCAGGTGGTGATCTTTGTGAAGTCGGTGCAGCGGTGTGTGGCGCTGTCCCAGCTGCTTGTGGAGCAGAACTTCCCCGCCATCGCGATCCACAGGGGCATGGCCCAGGAGGAGAGGTGAGTTGGCACTGTATTTAGGGCGGCTGTTCCCCTGCTGAGTGAGCGTCAGCCTCCAAGAATGTGTTGACCTTAAGCGTCCCGCAGATGTGGAACATAACGTTCTGCTTTGTTTTCTACCTTTCTGGAAAGGTTATCCCGATACCAGCAGTTCAAGGACTTTCAGAGGCGGATCCTGGTGGCGACCAATTTGTTTGGTAGAGGGATGGACATCGAACGAGTCAACATTGTCTTCAACTACGACATGCCCGAAGACTCCGACACCTACTTGCACAGGGTGAGGTGGTCACAGACACCCAGAGCTGCATTTTTCGTTGGCCGAACTTGAACAGCGGTTGACCAGGTATATCTCCTCTGCCAAATAGGTAGCCCGTGCCGGCAGGTTCGGGACAAAGGGTCTGGCCGTGACCTTCGTCTCTGACGAGAATGACGCCAAGACCCTTAATGAAGTGCAGGATCGGTTTGAGGTCAACGTGGCAGAATTGCCAGAAGAGATCGACATCTCCACCTACAGTAAGACCGGCTAAATATTCATTTTCAGTCTAAATTCCATAGTTTCTTTGGGGGCTATAGGTTAGGAACCAAACTGAAACACTGGGGTGGTTGTGCTTCATTCCAGTTTTAATCCTTTTGAACAAGTCAGGCTTATAGTTTTCTCCTGATGCTTTTGTATGATACAATTGCATGGATGGGTGTATTCATTGGGTGTGGTTCAGATTTGATGATGCAGCAACCCTAATACAGCTTTTCTTTCCGTTCTCCTTGCAGTCGAACAGTCCAGATAAATTCTCCGGACCAGCAGAGTCCCCCTCCCCCACCCTACTTTTTATTTTGTGTTTCGTTTTAATATGGAGGGTAGGTGGTGGTGTTGAAGGTGCTAAACCTTTATTTTAATGCCCCCCCAAACCCCTGATCATTACTCTGGCAAATGTAACTTGTTTATTGTATTGCTGGGGGTGTCCAGCTTTTAATTTTCTTTAATTGTGGTTTTTTTGTTTTTGTTTTGTTTTTTTGGTTAAAGAAATTAAAACTTTTTATACAATGTCAGTATTTTGTTGCAAGAGCTTCTTCACGCGGTGGGGTGGGGTGGGGCCGGGGGGGGGACCCTCGTGTATTAACATGTCACAGTTTTAATTTGCTCCCTAATTGATGTGTGGTGACTATGCTTTGGGTTCCCAAGGGAGTTTCCAATATTCTCAGTTTAAACCGTAAGAAACGTGCCTTTAAATCCACGGTGAATAGTGAAGCTCAGGTCGGACGTTTGGCGTCGGACCTGGACAGGAGATGACTTGAGTAAAATGAGGTGCTGGAAAAGCTTGTCAGAACTAGTGGGATCTTCACTTGAAATGGGAGTCGGTGCCGGCTGTCAGCAGAGGGCATTGAGGTACCGTCGGCTGGGTTTTCCCTTGGGACCAGAGCCCAGTTCTGTCAGTGTGAATTATGGCATGGTGGGGGGGCTGTTAGGGTGACATTTGAAACCCCCCTCTGTCATGCCCCTGCTTAAACTTGAGTATGATTTCCATACCTAAACTTATGCTGAGAGGAGGCACCATTTTGTATGTAATCCCTCTGCCGTACATTACAGTAGCAGATGTGATGCTGGGCTCATTTTGGACAATGGCCCTGATACCATTAATGCACAAGACAAGGGTTTAACCAGCTTGTATATAAATTGCTTTTCAGGAAGGTCATTTTAAACTCGATGCTATGTTGATAGACTTAAGAAAACATTGCACAGTCTTTGAGCAGTTTTTCATTTATGCAGTGTGACCTTTATAGTGAATGACTGGCTGTGATAAGCTACAAAATGGTTGAAGTACAGATGGGGAATTGCATGTAGCTGTTTTAAATAATACACACAAAGCGTAGCTGCCCAAAAAGTTGCAGGAACGCACCTAATTGCACATGGATTGTGTATTAGTGCAAAGGTCACATTGTGTAAATGGCTTCTGCCTGCAATGAAGACGACAATATAAACAAGGAAAAGCATTTGTTACAGAAGCCAGTTAAATGTGCTGGGAAGTGCCTCTGAACAAAGCAGTTTTATTTGCTGCATCAGGGCAGCAACTTTTCCTAAAACTTTTAAGGATCGATAAAATCATATCAAGACACTTTACGGAACCAAAAATCAATGGCCTTAGGGTGAAATTTTAAAGATGCAGCTACTTAAAAGAATGCATGTGGAACTGTAATAACATGTGTCCCCACACCCCAGAATAAACCAAACACTGATCAGGATCCCTCAGGGTCAATTCCATGTACAGAGGAACTTCTGCATCCAGAGAATCTGGGTCTGGACCCTACACCCCTCCCCTCATTACACAATACTAAGAATGGTCCGACCCACCCAGCAGGATCAGGCTATGCCCCTCCCCCCCAGTTTGGCTTGGCTTTTATAGCTCAGTGGAATCTTGGCTCTCCCAGAACAGAAACTATTGAGGCCTGACTGGCGAATTGGCCGAGGGGTAACGATCCAACCTTGGCTTCAAGCTTACTGCCCCGTAATTGGTAAACGTTTCTCAGCTTGTATCCAGCAGGCCAAAGGCTGGACCATATGGAGAGCACCAATGTGCCACTAGAGATTCACATACCATTAGGCCTGATTCCTGTCCTGGGTACCAGCAATGGTTCCTCTCCAAAACCATCTCTGACACTATGGGAATACAAACTAGTTCTTTTGTGGCCTGTCGTCCATCTTTTCTTGATTTCAAGTTGATGCCAAGCGTAAATAGTGCAAGAACAACCATTTCAGTCGGTGACTGGCAGGGTTTCCCTCCTCGATTTTTCTGATTTTTCAGCCTGTTCAGGCTTGTCAGTTTGTGCTTTCAATCAATGTTAACTTTTTTTCCTAGTCTATTAACGGTGGAAGGCCCTGATATCCAGGTCGGTCTTCGGTTCACCTCATTCATACAGATCAAGTTCAGCCATGTGAGCTGTTGTCAGCCTTACGAACTCCCAGGAAATGTTCCAGGAAGTCTGACCATCAACGTCTGGACCAAGATGGCCCAATCCGACAATCAATACATCTGCTAATCCAGTTGACTTTGGGATAATCGTGACGAGCCGATTTCTGTCAGACGTGGCTGACATATGGGTCTTGCCCGTCTTCTGTCAAACAACTTGCCATTTCCACCGACGATTCATGGTGGACCTACAGAAATGTTTTCTACAACAGAGTCAACCGTCTGTCATGAGACGGTTCTAATGGGTGAGGGACCTCCACGCCTTGGCCCCACTGTGCAGAAATGGTCCGACTATAGCTACTGTACCCTGTGGGTAGCGCTAGTCGGCGAAATTGTGCATGTCCCCGTGGAGCCAGCGCCGTGGCACCATGGCGGCCTCGTTCAGGGGCTCGCACGGCACGCCGCACTTGCAGGAGCGCACGAACATGACCGCCTTCCGGAAGCGCTCTCCGTCGGAGCACACGAAGAGCACGGTGACGGTGCGCGAGCGCCGTGGGGAGCAGCAGTGGCCCTCCACGCACGTGCCGCAATAGTTGGGTTGGTAGAGGTGGGCACTACGGCAGCCGGCGTACGACAGACGCAGCGGCTCCGGCGGCTTGTGCGTGCGGGAACACTTCCTCCCTTTCTGCAAATAGAGGAGGAGGAGGAAGAAAAGGGAGAAAGGTCATTCAGGCACTGAGGAAGGGCACTCAGGATGTAAACACAGTCACAATGCCCGTAGTAGGTTGGCCTTACTGTACCAAAAAGGGCAACAAGTTTACCCAGCAGACTAGTATCTCACCACTGTGCACATGTCACACAGCACACTCATTAAACTTACACTGAGAATGGACAATCCCATAATCCATTGGGGCCTGATACCCCCTATCCCACCCGTGCAGGTGTGCCTGAAGTGAGGGAAGGAAAGGGTCCGTGTCATACATACCTTTAGGGGTCCAGGCACGGAGCCGCAGGGCCGGATGTTGCACAGACGCGTCTCCTTCACCAGTTTGCACTTCCTGTTGTTGTTGGTGACGCGCGAGGACACGCCCATCCCACAGCTACGTGAACAAGGGGACCACTTTGTGGTCTGAATGATGCACTCCCTCGCTACCTGCAGCCACGACGCTGGGGGGGGGGGGGGGGTGTCAGTGAGAAAACAAGGTTTAGGGATGTTGTTTAGCGACCTGAGGCAACATTTCATAATTAAAACTGAACAGCCTGATTTATTAATGGAATTCAGCGACGGCACCTGTTACCGGCCAGATGCTTGTGCTCCCGTTTCTTGTCCCATTTCTTTCCAGTTGCCAACAGCTCGTTCTCGACACTGTTTTCTGGTTTGTATGGGTGCTGGTGCATCAAGGACTGGTCTGGCTTCCCCTTGTGGCAGTCCAGCCTGGGGCAACACTGGCCTGGCACTCTGATGAGGCGTGGGGTGGGGCAGGAGGGCGTGGCAAGGAGCAGGTGGGCGGGGCAGAGCGGGGCACAACCCACCGCCCCATCCACACAAGTGCACTGGTGCTGGCAGCCGGCGTGGAAACTCTCCCCGCTCTGGTATATCCTACCGCTGTACTCGCACGTGCGGCCCTCCTGCTTTGCTGCAGGGGGACAACAGGGGGCGCCGGTGAGAGGCAAAAACATTGCAACCATAAACCGAAAGCTGCCGCTAGCTCAATCTTCTGTTTAACAGACGAGCTCGCTATTCCACTAACACCAAGGCTTGTACAAGTAAAACTGAAGGCAAAGCAGGAGTGAGAGAAAAAAATAATAATAATAGCACATAGCAGTTTTAAGAAGGAGGCTCTCTGCCCAGAGCCTATAGAGTAGGTCTGAATTGTTGAAAATGAGGCTCCATTCCAGCTGCTTTGCGAGACTAAAATCCTTGTCCTAACACCTGCCTCTGTATTTAGTAACAACTTTCTGTATGCAAACACCTTCTGAACATAGAAACACTTTTCTAGCCATATTAAGTCACAAGGTGGCTGCCCTTCGTCTCAAAGTACAGGTTTGCTGTGATGGAGATTCATCTCGGGAACGGTATTACAGGCTCGGAGCGAGGCCACCTGAAGCAAACCAGCTAGACAATGCCCACTGGGCACAGACCCATTTTTATCTCTCCCTGAAATTAACCCCCCAGAGTAAACCCTCGGGGTGACCTCATCCCTCTCTCCAGAGCCCTACTCCACCCTCACACTCCCCTCGTACCCCTGCAGATGCCTCGGTCGTGAGCGATGTCGTTCCCATAGTTGCACTCCAGGCCCTTGTGGTGGTCGCACGGCTGCGTGGCATGGCAGTCCTCGTTCAGCTGCGCGGCGCACACCTTACAGCAGCCGCAGCCATCCGGCACCGTGCTCACGCCCGGCAGGCAAACGGGGGCCCCCGCAGGACAGTCACATACTGCGGGACATCCTGCGCACACCTACGTAGTCAGGGGGCACAAGCCACACATCCACACGTCAATGAACATAAAAGAAATCTTAATGCCCAGGTATGCTTAGGTTAAAGATGACGATAATGCGAGTGATTTTTAATGGGGCCCTTCAAAATGGCATCGCCGTTGAGCACACAGAACCGTCACGTAGTGTTTGTGTAATTTGGGAGTCCTACATCTGCTCATTACACCCCATCGAATGAAATCACACAAACTAGATTCAACTTCTTCCTCACGGTGTGGAGAAACATTATCCTGTTACTGAACTTCAGCTAATTTCACTTCCCTGTGTTGGAAACACCACCTCTCAGCATGCGGTCCACACATACACCTTATATGTTTAGGAAAAAAAAGTATACACACACACCCAGCGATTAAACTCTACCCTTTACAACTAAAATACCCATGGGGTTTATGATGGATCACTTATCACATATATTAAACACTCCTGATCATTTGCGGAGCATAAAAATAGGGGAAATGTGCAGCTGATGGCCTGAACGGTGCCTGTGGACCATATGGAGGGATGAGTCAAAGAAAACGACCTTTCATCAAACAACAATTCCGCCACAAATGCTTTATGCAGTCACCTGGCGTAAAGCTGAACTTGTTAAACACTAACATAAATGGGTAGCAGTCGGGCCACTGCAAAATGTCACATGGCACAATTACGGCCATCTGCGAGCCGTCGGTCGCGTCCCACCCTTCGCCATCTTGCGATCAAAGCAGCACCGCAGCTGGGCTTGTCGCTGTCTCACACGACCGCCACCACATCATACCCACGTCACTGCATGAGCGCACACTGGCGTCTCGGGCCACTAGCTATTATATCAACGAGGAGTGAATTCATACTCTCACATCCAGTTGTCGGATTCTCATTCCTTAACGCACCCTGATATTTTTTTAATCAAAATGGCATCAAAGGTATGAAATCACGGCTAAATATCGACGATCAGTAAATTGTGGGGCATTCAAATAAAATTACACACGACTATAGACACAAATTTGGCGGCGACATTTTAGAACGACTTACAAAAAAACTATACCGAGGGGTTTGAAACTACATCATCTCTTAACCAATCGCCATCGGCGTGCACTTAATAAAACCCACAGGCATATATAGGCAGTTAAATTACCTAATGAAACTCAATCATACACTTACCTCATTTTACCTGTTTTAAATTAGAAAGTATGCAGATAACTTCACATACAGTAAATGCTATGGATGATCCACATGGGGTGCGTATTTAGTTTGACGTCTGGACGACCAGTAGACAGTAGCACGTGAGCTCAAATGTCGCCAAATTGTTTACATAATCTGAGTCGCGACAGAAACAATTACATATGTACAACTTACCAAACTGACAGTCCCCACTGCAGAAACAACGAAGTAAAAAAAGTTCTTCATCCTGTGTGGTGATGTCTATAAAAATAGATTTGACGACTGTCTGCGTTCTAGTTAATTTCTAACTATTTTTATGACTGTTATAGATGGGCCGTCAGTTAAGCCGTCCGCTGTGAAATTTAAAGAATTACATAAGAAATAGATATATGGTGAAAACGTCACGACGATTTTTGAGTTCGTTTATAGATACTTTGCTGTCCTTTGCTCCGTGCACCAAAAAGTAACCAACCTGCGACCATTCAACAATTATTTTGCTACTTCTATTTATACTTCCCTCGTACTGTTCATTGCAGCCCCGCCTCCTGCAAAGCGTTCAGCCAATAAACATACGGGCAGCTAGCCAAGAAATTCCGAAGGGTTGGGGAGGGGCGGGGCTAAGATTGGTGCAAGTTAACCTGGACTGCGAATGGTGATTAACTATGAATGCAGTCATTCATAAAATCTAGAATTACTACATTCCGAAAATCCAATCTTTGGTGTTTATTTATTTATGTTTGAACATAAATATTGTCCCTTCTTTAAAGTCGGCCCGACACGCATTCCTTTTTTTAACTGCTACTCTATGAAGACCAATATAAATATACTCAGCCGGCTTGTGTGCCACATCAATACAGGCACTGCCGGGAAAAAACCTATCGAATATTCTCATTTCTTAATGAAAATGCTGGAGGGGTAGCAAATTAAATATTTGTAGAGAGAGCTGGTCGGCAGTACAGAATCCTTGTTGAAGAAATTTATAATCACCACTTTCGTATTTTAATCAATATCTTCATCTGTTCTGTCTCTTCGTATCTGTTTCCTCCTTGCTTTTATTTCCATAAGGGATGCTTTTCCTTCTTTGTTACACTTTTATTCATGTCATTCAGCTCCCATAATACCCACTTTTGTCTCCATCCTCTTCCTAATCCAGTTTGACTTCAACTTCGATCCTCTGACTCCCCCCCCCCCGTCTTTCTCTCTCTCTCTCCCCACCATTTCCTGTGTCCACCACACCTCTCCTGGACAGACCTCCATTGATGGAGGAATGCGTGGAATGAGCAGTGAGGGTGTAGGTGAGAACAGCTTCAGCTGCCAGTACACACACACTCACAAGATATACTGTCCAACTGAACACTTTCCCACACACTGATACTCATTGTCTGACATCCAGAACGAGCCTGATTGCCTGAAGCAGGCTTTCTTTGATACACTGATGCAATTCGAGTCTACCGCACACATTTTGACATACGCAGGTACGCACAAATTCACCTTCCTTATTTTCCATTTGAGGATAGCTTTTCTTTTATCTTGTTTTTGTAAAGCAAAACAAATGGCGCGTGTGTTTGAAGATGTGTTATACAAATAAACTTGCATTGCCTTGACTAATACAAATTCAAAGGTGCTTGATTTAAATGAATGCCGAATTATTGTATTATAATTGGGATGTTTTTCATTCAAATAAGGTGCATATTTGTAGTAAATACAATCTGTTTAAATTCTAACACGGTGTTAAATCGTGGACCGGTAAATGTGTTTGTTGTTAATTTTGCGATCAGAAAGTCTAACCCCCACCCACCTTCACCAACAGGGACTTTGACCTCAGTTGTTTTGGAAAGTCAAATTGGTAAAATATTCATGTAATGAAACCTTGCGAATTATTTTGAGATGGAGAAATCTCGGAGAACATTTATATACAGGCCTACAAATATAGAGGTACATATGCATATATCTATGCAACGAAATATGCAGCCGTTTGTCACACTACGGTTTTAGTAAGCTTGCGGTAATTCATTAAACAAAGTTGGTTCACAGCTGGATCCGATCCCCGTAAGTTAGAACCAGCAACTCAAACAGACATATGCAGACACCCGAAAACACCCGCAAATGATCACAAACACACCCCGGAGGAAACAGAACAGGCTTAAGTGCCCAGCCCCTCCCCAACCCCGGTTTCACGTACATTTCAACCAAACATCAACTCGCAATTATCCATGTCGCTGCAGTTTATTTTTGGCATTTTATCCACTTCAAAGATCACCATTTCCAGAGTTACCCGATGTAAACAGCAAACAGCGAGTGGGAAAAAAACTGATGGGAGAACGAGGGCAGAGGCAGCAGTTACTACAGATTACAAGAGAGGCTTTCTAGGGCAAACCTTTGGAGATGGTGAGAAATGTTGGGAGCCGGTAAGAGTTAACGCAAGTGAAGAGGAACACATATGTGTCATCTATCTCAGTGCTTTTACAGAGGGAGCGAAAGAAAGACCCGTGTATTTGTGTTAAGAGAAGTGTTGCCTACACCAGACTCAGCAAGAACCCCGCCCCCTCCCCATCTGACAGTCTCCCTGCCAGACTGACTACTGTCTTTATACATAACAGGTCACACGCTGCAGAATGGGAGTACTTTATCGCTGCTGGAGGTAAGCAGAAACGGTAACAACAGAAATGACTATAAGGCTGTCATGATTACTCGATTAAACTCGATTACTCGATTATTAAAGCATCGATTATTGACGATTACTAGGGAATATGTCGGAAGGAAGACGGTGCATATCGGATGAGGATCTAAGTAAATAGCGAAAGCATAATTTTCATGGAAGCACTTAACATTAAAAGTGAATGGATGTCAATATTGCAAAGCAAAACTTGCAAAGCATAACTTAAATATTATCACAGAACAACTGCAATGTAAATACATGTTAAAACAGGACACTCAGGTTTGACGGACTCACCGAATAATGCGAGGTTTGCCATAGATACACCATAAGGACAAAAATATTGGGACACCTGGTCAACACACCCACAAGAACTTTTATGACATCACATTCTAAATCAATCCATCCATCCATCCAATCCATCCATTATCTGCCGCTTATCCAGGGTCAGGTTGTGAGGGCAGCAGTCTAATTCATTCCCAGGCCAGCCGAGAGATATAATCTCTCTAGCATGTCCTGAGTCTGCCCCAGGTCCTCCTTCTGGTTGGACTTGTCCGAAACACCACCCTAGGGAGCCGTCCAGGAAGCATTCTAGATAGATGCCCGAACCACCTCAACTGACTCCTTTCGATGCGGAAGAGCAGCGGCTCTACTTTGAGTCCCTCCCGAATGTCCGAGCTCCTCACCCTATCTCTAAAGCTGAGCTCAGAAACCCTGCAGAGGAAACTCATTTTCGCTGCTTGTATCCGCGATCTTATTCTTTTGGCTGCTACCCAGACCTCATGACCATGGGTGAGGGTAGGAACGTAGATTGACTGGCAAATCGAAAGCTTCGCCTTTCAGCTCCGCTCCCCCTTTACCATGACAGAATGGTTTAGCCTTTAGCGTCTGCATTACTGTCGACACCAATCTGCCTGTCCATCTCCTGCTCCTTTCTTCCCTCACTTGTGAACAGATTCTAAATCCATAGCATCAATATGTAGATGGTTCCTAGACAGTTCCCCCTTTGTAGGTCTAATAGCTGCCACTCTTTTGGGAAGGCTTTCCACAAGATTGTGGAGTATCATTCATGCATAAGACCATTTGTCAGGTCAGGGACTGATGTTGTAAGTGAAGGCCTGGCTCGCAGTCTCTATTCTACTTCATCCCAAAGGTCTTCAATGAGGTTGAAGTCAGGGCAATGCGTGGGCCAGTCAAGTTCCTCCGAACCAAACTCACTTAACCATGTCTTTATGGACCTTGCTTTGTGCACTGGGGTACAGTTATGCTGGAACAGAAAAGGGCCTTCCCTAAACTGTTCCCACAAAGTTGGAAGCACAGAATTGTCCAAAACGTCTTGGTTGGCATAACAGCAGACATATAACTATGCCGACAAATCACTTGCTTCTGCTCAATATCTTATCTCCATAGAATACAAAATATTTCCATGCAGTGAAAGACAGATGTCTTTCCATGATCAGTTCTTGTTCACTTTTCCCCTCTTCATTTAATTCTGTTTAATTTTTCAGAAACGTGCCACAAGACCTATGGGTGAGTCCAAACTCAAGGATGTGAATGGTTATGTTTGCCTCGGAGAGCGCATGAAGAGTTCATGTAAAAGCAGTGGCGCTAAACTTTAGTGTGTGTGTTTTTTAACATATACTAGATAATGTTGAAAAGGAACCATCATTAAAATTGCAACACTTTAAGTGTGGTTTCATATGACTGAGTACAAATGTTATTGATGGTCTGAACGCAGCAGACTTTCACGATCTTTGCGATGTGCTAATTGCATGTGCTTGAAATGCCACGTCGATATTAACATTGCGCATCTTGCAAGTCTGTTAGGGTGGTTCAGTGGTGCAGCCGGTATTGCTGTCGCCGCACGCTGCCCCTTTGTGTTTGTGGAGTTTGCATGTTAATCCCGTGTGTGTGTGTGTGTGTGTGTGCGCGCTTTTTCAGCGCGTCCTCGGATTTCCCTCTACCGTCCAAAAAAAAGCAACTTAATTAAGTAAATTGGAGTGCCTGCATTTTCCGTATGTGTGACTGATTGCGCACCGATTGCAATGCATATGTATATTATGTATACAGGGACGGATTATGGGTTGTGTGGGCCCCTGGGCAAAACGTTTGCGAGGGCCCCCCCCCCCCCCACCACCACCACCACCACCACCACAATTCAAGGGCCCTTGGCAGCCAAACGCCCTCCCTCCATGTTTCCATCAGAGGCCCTATAGGGTCAGGGGCCCTTGTAGGCAGAGGATCAAAGAATGTAGGCCCTCTAAAATAGACAAACGAAAATACATTGTTGATAAGCGTTGCAAATTGTTTTGGGCTAGGGGCCCCACGGGCCCCCTGCACCCCAAGGGCCCCTGGGCAGCAGCCCCGCTGGCCCGGTCCGTAATCCGTCCCTGTATGTATATTATATTAAAAACGGTTATTGAATTAATTGTTAGATTGATCGCTAGGTTTCTTGATTATTGATATAATTGATAATGACAGCCCTACAAATGTCCTAAGGGATTTATGACGAAATGTTGAATTGTGAACTTTTTATTCCCAGAACTTTACAGTGGAATTTCTTTAAAACATTTCCCAGCCCCTTCTAAATAAAATTAAATTCCTCCACAGGTCTTGTATCTCCCTTAAGCTCTGACTGCACATATACTGAAACAGTGAGCAATGAAGGGAAGCCCCACTCCCATCTCATGTTATCGATGGCTTTTACTTACTACCCTTTAATCCACCTGTTAATAATTCCATGTTTTCCGCACAGATGATTATGCATGCTAACTCTTTTCGTAATTTAATGAAATGTTTTTGAACAAACCCAAATAACATAACAGGAGAATGTCGGGACATTGTTTTCTGAAGCAGGATCTAACCTGTTACTGTTGCTTAATGTATGATACTTGTTGCCAGGAATATTGTTTTGCCAGGAGCCGTGGCAATCTGTCCATAGTAATGGATTGTAAGAGATCTGCACATATATTTGGTTTTGAAGATCACTTTTGGCCCTTTCAGGTGGATTGCAATTATCATACTTTGATTGGCTTTTTGGGAAACACCCAAGATTTTCATGAAGCATTATTAATGATTTGGCATAGTACTTAAAAAACTGGAATGAAAAAAAAACACAAGAAGGAGAAGTAGAGACAGAAATGCTAAGTGGTTAAGCATTTCTTTGTTTAATGGTGTGGAAGGGTTTCCAGATCTTTGTGAGGGTGTCACTGACTCCCCACTCATCCATACTGCCTCAGTATCACACACATACAATGCAGTGCCAGTCTACACAAGGCAAATCTACAGATCTACAGACATAAACACTATGACACGTACACTGCCTTATACACAGATGTTCTCAGGTGGATTGCCATCATGCATGCACACGTACGCACGCATGCACACACACACACACACACACACACACACACACACACAGAGGTTTGTAATTATATATTTGTGGGGACTCTCCATGTATTTCTGTGGGCAAAATTTTGGCATCTTTACTTTTTTGATTGCATACACATTTTTGCTTTGTGCACTGGGGTACAGTTATGCTGGAACAGAAAAGGGCCTTCCCTAAACTGTTCCCACAAAGTTGGAAGCACAGAATTGTCCAAAACGTCTTGGTTGGAAAAACAGTCCCCGCAAATCAAAATGGGGGACATTTGGTCCCCACAGTGTAATATAAGCATAATCCACACACACACACACACACACACACACACACACACACAGATATTCTGGTACTATTAAATTGATGAAGGATCTCTCCCCAATCTGGCACACCTACAAAACTGGTACTTTTAGCCTTAGAGATGGAAGGGGCAGGAGTTAGTGGGGGGGGGGGGGCAGTGGGGTGTACACCCCCTTCTTGAATGGAGGGGGAAAAAGAGGAATTGGTCATGGAGTGAGGGAGACATTGGTAGGATGGTAGAGAGGAAATGGAATTTGAGTCCGGTGGTTATTTTTAAACCAGAACAGGAACTCTGGTATTGACTTCCCAAACACAGAGGTACATGCTGAGTGAGAGCTGGGGTGGGGGGGGGGGGGCTGAAGGGCTTGCACTATACTGGATGATTATAGCATTAAGGTGGGAAGGGGAGTACAGCAAGCCCATATCATGAAGACGCTGGCAGGCAGACCGCCACTCGCCTGGAATCATCTCCTGTTCTGAGAAGTTCCATTTCAATGGGATGATAAAGGCTGGGAGGGGAAATCAAAGGAAAACATGCAAGGAGATGCTGTGAAGTATACAAAGGAGGCCCAGGTATACGGGTAAAGAGAGAGAGCTGCTGATGGCTTGGGAAGGAGCTCACACTCTATATCACCTGTGTTCCTCCTTGGTGGGGGGGGTCATTATTTTGGGTTCAATTGACACCTCCATTCCCACCCTACTTGCTTCCTCTGCTCCTCTCCTGCTACTCTAGTGGCTTAGGACAGGGTGTACCTTGGGAAACAGAGCCCCGTTGTTCTCCACTACCACCCCCCCCCTCCTGACCACAGGGACCCCACAAAAATCCCAAATATTTAAGCAATTTGTGGTATCGTATTTTTTTTGGGGTGCGACTGAGGCGGGGAGGGAGGGGGTGTTGGTTGGGCAAAGCAGACACAAATTCAATGGGAGGGACAACCGAAATAGCACGCGGATCTGAACCAAGCAGTGGAACATGATGTAAGTGGGGCTCTGCCACACGCTGGCCTCCCCACACACTGGTATCTCTACACGCCGGCCTCCCCACATACCGATATCTCTACACGCCGGCCTCCCCACATACCGATATCTCTACACGCCGGCCTCCCCACACACTGGTATCTCTACACGCCGGCCTCCCCACACACTGGTATCTCTACACGCCGGCCTCCCCACACACTGGTATCTCTACACGCCGGCCTCCCCACACACTGGTATCTCTACATGCCGGCCTCCCCACACACTTGTATCTCTACACGCCGGCCTCCCCACACTCCAGCCTCCCCACATACCGGAATCTCTACACGCCGGCCTCCCCACACACCGGTATCTCTCCACGCCGGCCTCCCCACACACCGGTATCTCTCCACGCCGGCCTCCCCACACACCGGTATCTCTCCATGCCAGCCTCCCCACATACCGGTATCTCTCCACGCCGGCCTCCCCACATACCGGTATCTCTCCACGCCGGCCTCCCCACACGCTGGTATCTCTACACGCCGGCCTCCCCACACGCTGGTATCTCTACACGCCGGCCTCCCCACACGCTGGTATCTCTACACGCCGGCCTCCCCACACGCTGGTATCTCTACACGCCGGCCTCCCCACACTCCAGCCTCCCCATATATATATATATATATATATATATATATATATATACACACACACACACACAATCCCATCCCATAGGCAATCTATAACACTAGGTCAATTACCCGCAGGGTAAATCCTGCAAATATAGTGAAAATAGCGCCACCCAGGGAATCAGTATTCCTCAAAACAAATACTTTGGATGCAACAGAAAAGTGATATTTCTGGCATTTTTAGGTAGTTAGTTTAATAATTACTGATTCTGATTAGGCACAGAGGCGCGACACCTGGCTCACAGGAAAATAAGGCTGGAAAATCAGCAGGAAATAACCCTGTTGTGAAGACTGTTTCCTCAGCGCTCTGTGCATCCATATAGATTTACAGCACTTTTAGTCAAATCTGGAGCTGTCACATCATTTTCCGAAACCCGGGAAAGCCGCGTATGCTGTACTGAAAGTATGGATTTAACCTGATTGTATTACACGTCCCCACCCTGTCAGGCGTCGTTTTTGCATACTGGTCACCTTTGATATGACAGATTGACCACCCCGCTTTAAATTCAGAGGGGTCTTACATAAAACAATATCAGCATGCCTATATAATAATGCATTCAAAATACACTTCCCACTCTTTAATTTGACAAACGAAAGCTCAGCTATGAATTGCAGTGCAATTCCACGACGTGCCGCAGAGCGGCGCTGAAGACACGGTACCAGGAGAACAAGAAAAGTCACGGCGATTTCTACGGTGCGTCCTGTTGTATAATTCGCTGACGGAAGTGGGCCGCTGTTAGCGGCGCTGGCGATAGCGCGACCCGGCAGTCTGCGTGCGGCATGGTAAGGGACAGGCGTCCGTCAGCGTCTAACGAGGCGGGCCCGTAGGTAACACCTGCGACCGCGGCTCGTCCACGTCTGTTAACTGCACCTTACTTGCGCTGTTATTACGAGCGATCGTGGCGCTCCCTCCGGGACAGGGACTGACAAAGTCAAACGGAGGTTATGGCTACCTGTTATTAAAGTGCATAGAACGGTTAGTTAGTTATTTAACTGTCCCTGCGTGACAATTACTATGTTGGCAGCATATAAAAATATCTAAATCATCAATTACCATCATGAATTTACGATCATTTTAATAAGGTGTTTTGCGTGGTTATAAAATATGACGTATCATTTTAAAATGTAGTGTCACATTGTTTCATTAGGATTATAGTAACCTAATGCATTGTCGAAATAGTACGTATAGGAGCCTTAAGATACGAGTATTACATTTGTAATACTTAAGTATGTCTATTACATTTGTTTGTTTATGTATAAACCTGTCAAATAAGATAAAGATCTTACCTATTTATTATGATTTCATTCATGTAATAAATTAAGTGCTCGTCATGGCGCAATGGAAGCACAGCACTTATGATCATTTTATAAACATTTCAGAATCATTGTCTTATACACTGTGATATCTTATGTCTCCATGTGAAAGTGCTGGATGTGTCAGTATTGAAATGCCAAGCTCATCGCTGGGCTTACGCCGCCATCGTTAATCCCTGTTCTCCTCAGATGGCTTACAGGATAATAGCCCGCAGAATCTGCGCCACCAGCCTCGGGGATCTTAGGCGTCGTCCAGCGTCTGCCTTACGGCCGTGCTCTGGCTTCATGATTCCTACCGCCTGCCCTCCGTCGTACACACCGATCTCCCTGGGTCCCTCGCTCCTCCTCTCCCGGTCCCTGTCTCTCACGTGCCGCAGACAGGAGTCCTTCAGCGTGCAAGACGCCGACGACTTCACGGAAAGGGTCATCAACAGCAGCCTCCCTGTGCTGGTGGACTTCCATGCGCAGTGAGTGTGCAGTATATCGCAGTGCAGCATGCAGCTGTGCCGTTGAGAACCTTATGCACAGTGTTGCTAATGCTAAGGCAGGGGACACCCTTCACAGGATTTGAGGGCAGACACACTATGGGTGATTTAGAAACAGTTACAGAACCCTTCACCGTGAAGCTGTGAGGCTACAGTACTACCCACAGAACCACGGTACCATCCCTACAACATATTCTTCCAGTAACACTGATAAAAAAATGTGTGCTTTCAGTAACCATTGGGTTTGTTGTTCTGTATAACGCTATATTAGCTGTGTAGGAGTGACCTTGCTAAAGATTGAGTGTACTCGCATAACCACTCCATGTTCAAATGCTGAAGGTGGTGTGGTCCTTGTAAAATTTTGGGACCCAGACTGGAGAAGGCCATCGCGAAGCAGCAGGGCCGTGTCACCATGGCAAAGGTGGACATTGACGACCACACTGACTTGGCCATCGAATATGGGGTGAGAGATACTGCTGCCATTTTTGCGTTGGTTAAAAGTGAGACGCTTCAGCCATTGTGCTCGTGTTTCAAAGACACAGTAAAATGTTATTATGAGCAAATGGGATGATTCTATGTCTGAAAAAAAGACTCTTGTGCCCTTCAGGTTTCAGCAGTTCCAACAGTCATCGCCATTAGAGGAGGTAATGTTGTCGACCAGTTTGTTGGGATCAAAGATGAAGCTCAACTGGACTCCTTTGTTGGCAAGCTCATTGGACAGTAAAAGTTGGATTACCCTTGATTTTCCTGCAGTAAATCCCAACACCCCCCTAAACCCCAGTCTGTTTCCTTTGCTTCTAACTGATCCCTTTTGACACTCAGTGGAGATTGTGCTCTTACTTCCCTCTTTAGTATGGACATGCTGCAGTTCACCTGAGTCCTGTGTTTTATGTCCTGTTCAGTTTGCCTGCTCAGCACAAGTGTTTGTATGGTTAAGAAAAACAACTTTTTTTGGCTTTGGACAAAACCGATGATTTAAAAATGCACAGCCAGAAATCAGTCTGTACTGTACTCTTATTACAGGTGGGACCCCACTCAGCTGTTAATTGGCTGGTTAAAGGTACTACTGTTCAGTAATATTCAGTTGTGAAGTTTTTCTGCAAGTACTGATATTGGCCACTAGGGGGCACCCCTTTAGTAATGTTTGGTAACGAGCTCAGCTGGTGTGCTGTTTGGCAAAGCATTTCTTTCATACAACATTATCAGGTGACCAAAGCGATGTGTGTGGGAAGTCAGTTTTTTTCATCACAGTTTTCTGTCTGTTACCAGAATATGTCTTATTTAGGATTTATTTCAGGTTCGTTTAGAAATCCTTCAATAAATGGAAAATATTTCAAATTGATAAACCTTTAGTGGTCTTCTACGTGTGTTTTTAGTGTTCAGTGCATGTGTGTGTGTGTAAGTGGCAAGAGGACAGAAGAGAAAATATTTGTGTGTGGAGAGGTATTTTCATTTGTATATGAAGAGGAACAGTTTACATTCTTCTCCATGGCTTCTGCAAAGCATTCAACATGTCCTGACACCTGTGAAATCTGAGCTGGGGACACTGTCCACCCCATCTGCCTGGGATGCCTGTGCACTACTCAGATGCGCAATCTCACCGCCTCGTTGGATCTGTGTGCTGGACTTGCCAGAACAAGCCAGGCTTTGCCACAATAAAGGCTCCACAGCCCCCCTGTGTGGGCCTTAAAGAGCCATCATCCTACTTTCCCTGTAGTCATTCTGTCAGCTGGTTTAAATTTTTTTAACCCAAATTACTCTAAACATCGCTGACTTCTGGTATTTTTGGAAGTTATGTAATGGCTTTTCTTTTATAAGCATGAGACCCAAAACCTTCACAATTCTAATGTTGTCTTTTATTCATTAATATAACTTAAACTTAAATGTTACTCTAGTTCCTTCAGCTATCTGTGTAAAAGCATTTGGGGAAAGGGGCATTTATGACAGACCCTCTCTTTTGTTTGACACATTCATGTATTCATCCTTCATGTCACAACTTAAACCACACAACCAGTTTCATAGAGAGGCTGTCTGTAGAATTTTATACCTTTGGGCTACTGTCAAAGTACAATACTGCCCTCAAACACGCTGCTACCATATAAGGAATCATGCAGTTGATCACTGCCAAGCTTGAAAACTGTAGAAATCCTCACACCACGATACCCATTATACAAGTTAATTAAACCTGTTTCTGAAAGCATTCCTCAGTAGTCTGTCCACCTTAAATGGTACAGCAGTGGTAGAAGAATCTATTATGTATTGAAACATCCTTTATTTGTTATTAAATTAAATGCTTCCATCCATATTCAACCCCTGTTATATAATACAAGATTGGATTTGGAGAGCTACCTTGAAATCCCTGGATGGAAGTTTAGTTACCTTTGCTAATCCACCTCAAAAAAGTGAGAGCGATTCGGTGAAATCCTTTTATAAAAATTATGCTTTTCATGTTTATTGTTTTGGCTGTTTACAGTAGTTAATAATATGTAGACTTGGCATTTTGGACACCATCTTTTGGATTGGCCTACTAACTAGGGCAGTGGTAGGCAGCCCTAACCCTGGAGTGCTGGTACTCAGCAGGTTTTCTATCCTACCTGATGAGTTACTATCTGCCTGAGATCAGGTGTGGCTCATCAAAGACCAGGTAGGATGGAAAAGCTGCTGAGTACTGGCCCTCCAGGATCGGGATTGCCTAGCGTTGACCTAGCGCGTTCCCTTGTCTTGTGCCCAGTGGTGTCTGGGTTAAGCTTCAGGCCTTCTCCCACAGACTTCTACTAGATAAGCATTTAGAAGACGGATAGAAGTTCACTCAGTCTGGTTACTGAATGTAAAACAGGACGTTTCAGCAATCTATTGGTATATTTCACCATATTATAAATTAAACTCATTGAGCAATTGAAAAGGAAACACATGTCTATGTATATGTTGAAGTTCATCTTTTTATCTTGACCCAGCAACTGGTACCAGAGACTGGTGGGTTCTGTTTGACTCTTAACCCATTAATATTCCATAAGTACCTTGAAAATTAAGCAATGCTTTCCATTGAAAACTACAAAAAAAATCCAGCCTAGACAGAGGTCATTGACAGAGAGAAAGTTCTGTTCTTCCAGGTGTCTCCCTGGTTGGACTACCTTCCTTCTTCCACACCCAGCCAATGCCCCACAGCTCTCCTTAGCTCGTGTTTTTTTTCCTGCAGTCTTCCATCCATTGGCTTTTCTCAGTATCCCATGCATACCTGATTGCCTCTCTCTCCATGAACCCCACCTCTGCCCTCCCACCGTCTGCCTGCTTCTGTGGAAAATCACTAATCAGTAATTTTACAGGTACAGACACAGTCCTGAATTCCTTTGCACATCCTCCCTCATCACCAATAAGCATCCTTTTTTTCAGTCTGCAGCATGGGCGTGGTAGACCCCTTTTATTGGGCCACGTGCTGCAGTATTTATGTGCCGTGCCCCAGTAAAATCTCACGTTCAAATCATATGGGTAATGGGGGGTGGGGGGCCTGTGCCCCAGCAGAGCTTTATGTCTAGCAACGCCCATGATCCACACACTATTCAACCGCGATTTTTCCCTGTGCTATTCTACATTGTTCCCCGAACCCAGAAGCAAATTTACATGGATTGTACAGAGAGCAGTCTGATATCCGTTACGATTGTGACAACTTTGTTAGGCCAAAGAGAAGTATCGTTCCCAATGTAAACAGCGCTGTCCCTACCATATTATGGAAATTATGTACTCAGATTTTATTGGCCATAGCACTCACCTCTCCTAGCTCCTATTGGTCAACACATAAGACCGTAATTAATGTAGGCCACGCCCCATCGGCCGCACCCGGACAGAGCCGAAATTGGCGGAACGGTTCCGAGAGGAAGAGTAGAAAAGACGGGAGCGAGAGCCTGTCGGGGAGCTAGAGAGGGAGGTGCAGGCAGGAAGCAGACTAGTTTATTCAAGCCAGGAGGGGATTCGCTGTAGCGCAGGCAGCCGTCGATTATACCCCACAGCGTCTGCGATTTAACTGCAGGTGAGTTTGTACTTGCCGCATGTCCCTCTCGCACCTTCCACTGCTGCTTCGTGTATCTACCTGAACCTGGTCCCTCATGGAGAAATATTACCTTAAGGACAACCAATCTGAATGTCGAAGTCTGCGCCCTATGATTGTGTAATTTTATGTCCATTGATTTAAGTGTCTGTTTGCCGGCAGGTACACCTGATTAAGCCCGTTAAACCAGGGTTCGGAGTTATTAATGGTGTTAAATGCAACTCAAATAATACTTAAAAAAAAAAAAAACTGGAAGCAGTAGGTTGGTGCATGTCGGTGCGGGAACAGAAGAGCGGCCAGCTTGGGTGCATGTAATGGTACTTGTGCTTTAAGGGGATATTCTGATTATGTACTGTTAATATTAACGAAATAAATATCCATTCACGTCTGTTTTTCATTTAGTATATTGTAGGTGACTTCCTCAAACTCCTTTGGGGATTTCCCACAGGTAAAGCGGTGGCCGTCATTTATTGTGCCTCACTGTGTGTTTGTATGTAACACACTAAAATGGGTTAAGTTAAGGTTAGTTTATTAATTAATAACCTTGCGTTAACCAAGAAAACCCTCTGAGGATGTATTGCATATCCTGCTTGTGTGGGGTAGCCTACCCTTTGTGTGCCCGGCTGTTGTACAAACCTACTAAGTGTTGGTGTCTCTAAGGAATACACATTTTTAACTCCAAAGGTTTTGGGACACTTGAACCAGCAGTTTGCGCAATGCATATGGCCTCAATAGCTCATTCGATCTAGGATAGGGAAAAAAAGTGTAATAAAAGACCGAAGTTTTTACGTAACTATGGACGGGGATACTGAAAGGGGTTTTTAAACCGGTAATGCTATACATGTGTTATTCCAAAACCAGGGTTGCCATCTCACGCGTCAGGCTTTCTGACTCTCATGACAAACCTATATTATTCTATTATAAACCTACAGACAAGGTAATAAAACTTACATACATGCGTGTGCAGATTTGTCTCGAATTTTATATCTTACTCCAGATAGCTGACCCCTGCAAAACGTCCACCGACAATCAGCACTGTTTGTTGGAACAGAGCTAGTGCATAAAAACGTGTGTTATGGCATTAAAGAGAAGAGCCTCGGTTTCTAATGCAGTTGTGTGGCGCCTAACCACACAGTATAGGCCCGCTAAGCGGTTTACTGAGTCATCGCGTAATGAACCGTTGTTCATATAACCGAGGCGATGCCCGTTATCATCGTGTTTCTAAACGCGATCCTTTAGCGGCATCAATGCAAATGAGTTCAGTCCAGTTTTAAATGGGTCTGATTCTGCCTGCTCTGCAAGCACCTAGAAACACGCTCTCTGCACATCTGTGGAAGTATGGCCAACCATGTCTTTAAAAACTGTTTGCTCCTGCCGTATGGATTCATCTCGTTTGTAACTAAGTTTCGTAAGTTTAAGTTATGTTAGGCAGCGTTTTAAACCTGTTCGCTTAACCAAGTTGGGCAGTCGATCTCTTGGTAGTGAGACTGCCTTTGCACCGAGTTGCACCGATCATGCTGCCAGTAGTTTTTTTCTTACTTTCTCCACCACATCTTCCTTTTCTTTGAGACGGATGATCGCGGTCGCTAATCAGTAGTCGCAGAAAAAAACACACTTGACCTCTGTTGAAACAGGCAGGAAGTTGCCAAACTGGATAACCACATTCTCGCGTGCTCTTCATGGGAGATTATGCGCATATGTGTGACAGATGATTTGGATACAGTGTAAATGCGAGCGTTTTTAGGAAGAAGCATCTCGATTTTTAGTTCCCTTCATGCCGTTATCAAACTTCGTGATCACTTATTGTTCTTTAAGATGAAATTGGTGGAAGCTGTTGTCTGGATGTTCTCCTGCCATAGTAACCTATTGAACATTTTCTTCTCAAATTCAAATCCAATAGTGATGTGAAATGGCAATTTTAATTTTTTTTTTAATCCTTTTTTTTTTCTCCCCCCCCCCCCCCATCGTTTTCTCCCCCTCTGCTTTCCTTTGATCAGAGTAGAGGTGTCTAAGCCCATAATCAATTTACAGAGGAAGCAGATGACATCCCTTCGGGATGCTTTTGCCCCTAACCCTCTCCCTTCCTCTGAGTGTATCTGATGCCTCTAGACCAGGGGTGTCAAACTCATTTTAGGGTGAGGGCCGGATGAGAAGAAAATGTGACCATGTGCGGGCCGAATTTATTATTATTTTTTTTTAATCATAGTGCATCAAATTACAACAAATGCACTATATTCTGTAAAACTGCATTTAACAAGTCCTCAGGAACTGTTCATTAACACTCATTCCTTTTTAATACTACTACTACTAATAATAATGAGGATAATAAAAAAGATTTGATATTTAATACTATTGTTCAAATCATCCCGCGGGCCGTATTGGACACCATAGTGGGCCGTATTCGGCCCGCGGGCCGTATGTTTGACACCCCTGCTCTAGACCCAACGTCCTACACAAGGTTGAAGGCCGTGGGAGGGGCTGGCCTGTACCCTGAGACCCCCCCTGGTCGCAATCCTGATGGTGCACGCTGCTCTGTAAATAACCCCTCCCCACTGACAGACGTTTACAGCTGTGTGTACGGGCTCTTTGGCGTGCCCGCTTCCGCCCCGGGTGTCTGATAGGGGCCTCCTTCCGTGGGCTGTGATGAAAGCACCATAAAAGGAGAAGTGCAGGCTTATTTTGACGCTTCTGCTGTCAGCGACTGTTCTGTGTGCTTGGATGTGCATCTGGTCCGTTTGCCTGAATCAGGTAAAGTAGTAGAGGTTACAGGAGGGAGTTGGAGGGAAGGCAGTGGGCTTCACATCATGTCGGTCCCTGGGGGGGAGAGTGCAGGGGGTGTTATTATTATTTTCAAATAAGCTTTTTTTTTTTTGAAGTGCTGAGGGATGAGATCAGTCTTGCTGGTTAAATTCCGTTAAGACAGCGATTTCCTGCTGTGATGACATTTCTTGTGCGTGTTTGTATTTTTTTTTTTAACACTAGCTGTTTAAACAGATTCATATATTAATAGTCCAGCAGGTCGTTAAGCATGTTTGAATTCATTGATATTTATAGCTAGATTGAAAGCTGGGTTTTCTTGCTGTGGTAAATGTACTGTGCCATAAATTTGGAATCCTGTTGCGCAACAAGATTTTATTTTACCTGTTTTACTGAAATGGGAAAATAGTTGTACAGTTTGAAAATATTTGATTTTGCATGCCAGTTTCCTCAAACGGCAGAGTTTGGGGATTTTCTGAGAGGAGGAATGCTGGTCTTCAGGGTGTGGTGTGTAACGCATTCTGCCGGCACGCGTGTCTGTTTGGACATGTTCAAAGAGCAGCTTATTACTCCAGTCTGACCTTTTTCACACATTTCAGTGCGAAATGTGCACATACTTGATGCAGTAGTTTATCTTGCTATTCTCCCCTTGTACTAATATGCACATGCAGTGTGAGCCTTTAGGTGTGGCTCTTCCCCTGAGATTGAGGAAACCGTGATAGTTGAGAGCCATGCTAGAGGGTGCCTTTTCTATCGGGGCGGGCTGGAGGTGGGGAGGGAGATCCTGATTTGAATCCTGTACATCTGCATGCGCTGGTTTTCTCCCACAGTCCAAAGGCATGTCATTGGCTTAACTGGCATCTCATTATCTGTGTATGTGAGCGTTTCCTGATGATGGACTAATGCTGATGTACATCCTGTCCAGAGTGGACACCAGTCTTGTCCTGTCCTGCTTGGGATTGGCCCTACTCAAATCGTTACCAGGAAACTTTAGAAAATAATGGAAATGTGTAATAGCAATTTTGTTGAAACAACTTTTAAAATGTTTTTTTACTTTTTATTTTTGGTGTTTAAACATGTTTTGCTAGGGGAAAAAAACCCTCCTGATCTATTAATGTCCACTCTGATGTTGGATGCAGTGTAGAATCCAATTGCAAAATGGTGACTAATGAGAAGGAAGTAATGTCAGGCGGTGTAGAAAAGGCTTTTAAACATTCATGACTACGCCGTGCTGCTACCACATGGGCTTTAAAGGCGAATTCACTTGAGCAGCATCTGCGCTCTGATCTTTAAGAGGGTCAGACACGCGCATGACGCAGCATCATGGATGTGGCTGTGGTGCTGAGCAAACGGCCCCTAACGCCACCCAAATAACTTGGCATTGTTTAATTTAAGGGAGCTCATGCTTTGTAAGAGAAACTGCTTTGTTGCATTTTTGTCATCTTGAAACATGCCAAAGGACCTCTTTTGAAAAGATTATGTGATAGGAATTACGTGTGTGTTGAACAAAGCTGAAATTAAAATAAATAAATTTATTTTGGTAATACTCATTTGATTTCCTAAATTGTCTTTTTTTTTTGAGCGTTTATTGAATATTGTCAAACACTCTGCAGCAACCATGACAGACGCAGACAAGTTCCTCTACGTGGACCGCAACCTGATCAACAATCCCTTGGCGCAAGCTGATTGGGCCTCCAAGAAGCTGATATGGGTCCCCTCCGAGCGTTTGGGCTTCGAGGCGGGCTCCCTGAAGGAGGAGAGCGGCGACGAGTGCCTGGTCGAGCTGGTCGACTCCGGGAAGAAGATCAAGGTCAACAAGGACGACATCCAGAAGATGAACCCACCCAAGTTCAGCAAGGTGGAGGACATGGCGGAGCTGACCTGCCTGAACGAGGCCTCCGTGCTTCACAACCTGAAGGAGAGATACTACTCCGGCCTTATCTATGTGAGTCCCAGTACTGCCTGTTTAACAGGCATTTCAATTCACAGGATTGAGAGGGAAAATGACATGATAGTGTCTCTAAGCGGCTAGAACTGTGGCCATTATTTTGCATCTTTAAAACTCACTAGGGGACTGACTGTTGAACTTTAAATTACTTCACTAAATCCATAAGGAAAATCAGGTAGAATTGTATGGTGTGACTATATTGAAGTATCTTGAAAATGGTATAGATGGTAATTCAATACTGTACATATTTTATATAGTGTTTAAATTCTCTAATCATTTTGGAGAACTTGGAACAAATAGATCATGGGGAATAATGTATGAATGACTGGGTAATTACCTGAACTGCTTAGCCAGCTGAAGTTTGTCCAGATCATGTAAACGCAGCTGGCTGCCATTGTTGAGTTGGATGGTTGGTTTAGAAGGTTAAGTGTGGATATGGGAAAGTGACTGGTAGTAGATGGAGCGCAAGACAAAGTACAATGGGAGGAAATGGGGACTGATTGGGACGGAAAAGGAAGCATTTTGGAGATGGGAAGGAGATCGTGTTACTCCAGATCTTTCCATCAGGCTCGGGGGAGGGGGGGACACAGCTGTAGGTGGTAGGCGGTAAACATAGCTAATGGTTTGTGCCAGAAATGAATACCATTTTTTTTCCTGTTACGTCCAAGTTGGGCACGGCTCCTTGGCTTTTGGTCATCACCAGGCAGGAAGTTCCTGGGAGATTCTGCTGTTTGAGTCCATGTTACGTTATCTCTAGTAAACGTGGATGGCACGCGTCGGACTGAAGGGTCTTCAGCACAAACTTCTCACCAGGGCTCTGAGAAATTCTGGAGAAGTTGAATGGTTTCTAATCGATGGCTTTTGTTCTCTTTTGGTTGAGTACCCAGGCAGAAAAACTTCAGCCTAATTAATGATTACCTCCCCCCCAACCACTGGTCTGTGAGTAGCTCTTAATGTTGAATGTCTACGCAAGCGATCCATGCCAGTACCCTGCTCTTGCAGACCTACTCTGGACTCTTTTGTGTGGTGATCAACCCCTACAAGAACCTGCCCATCTACTCTGAGGAGATAGTCGAGATGTACAAGGGCAAGAAAAGGCATGAGATACCCCCCCACATCTACGCCATCACCGACTCGGCCTATCGCAGCATGATGCAGGGTAAGGCTCCTGTCATGACATGTTCAGACCTGTAGCAGACCTCCATAAGGGATTTCTCATTCTTTCTCCCTCTGCCAGACACTGGGAAGTGCAGCTTGTGAAATACCCCTATTGGGTCATGTCCAGATGCCATTGTTATCTTGATGTAGGTCCATATGTTCATAGAAGACATTCATTTAATCTAGATACAACTAACCTCCTCATTATTTACCTATTACACTAGATCTTGATAATGCATACATTGTAACCCGTAATTCCTGCTGGGACAGTAAAGCATTATAAAAATACTTTTCTGAAAGCCACACGATCTTGTGTGCTTAAGCTATTTACTGAAAAAATGTTTCACGGGTCATCTTTACTGTAGATACTGCCGTGCAGTTAAGGTTTCTCTGTGGGATTACTGTGTAAACAGTTTCCTGTACTGTGCATGGTTTCCTGTACCCACATTGATACGGTGACCTGTTTATTGGGTACCCCTGCTTGCTGAAGCACAGTCTTCTGCGTCATGTTGCTTCAACTGATCTTGTACCTCATGCTGATGGGGTCGAGAGGTTCGCTTACCGATAAACTAACCATTAGAGTAGCTAATATTTGCGATTTTACACTATTAACTTTACTGTTGGTGTCAGGTGGTGGTTCATGCATCTCAGAAATGGCTAACCACTTTTCATTCATAAGTGTCTAGAGTTTATAGAGAATTATGTGATGAACAAAACATTCAGGCCCTGGCATTTCTGAGACCAAAACGCCATATTAATCAGAGGAGAATGAGCAAACTAACAGCTCTGTAAAACTGATGGCTTCTCTGAACATGGCTTCTTACCTTTCTGAAGTGGTTTTGGAGGCAAAAAGTGACTTCAGCTCTATTAGCTAGGTGTAGCTAATAGTGACTCTCTGCTCAGTGCCCAGTATGAATCCTGTTACCTCCTTTTTCTTTCTACTAGACCGTGAGGACCAGTCCATTCTGTGCACGTGAGTAGTCGGCCCCCAGCAGGACTTGGCATGTTAGGCTGACTGAGCTTATAGAAATGAGACTGAGTTTCTGTTGGACGGCTTTCTTGCATCTAGTACTGTAGTGTGTGTGTGTTGGTAATTAAAAAAATAAATAAAAAAAAATATTTTGCATTTTCATCTAAGAGGGGAATCTGGAGCAGGGAAGACTGAAAACACGAAGAAGGTGATTCAGTATCTGGCTCATGTGGCCTCGTCCTTCAAGACCAAAAAGGACCCGGTGAGTCTCACCGTCTTAATCTGCAACCTCTTCCTACTTCACATTTACTTTCGCTTTCTCAGGTTTTACTTCTCTCCTGCACTCTTTTTTTTTTTTTTTTTAATCTTTTTTTTTTTTGTGAAACATTTTCTGTTGCATTTTCCTTCCGTTTTTGTGCTGTGAATATTCAGTTGCTGTCCCACCTCTGAGTTAGTCTCTTCCGCTTAAAAGCCGAATCCTCTTTTCTAATTCTTCCCTCAATGATGACACTCAGACCGAAGCTGTGTAGGGGGAGGTTGGAGCATATTTGTGGGGACAAAGATCTGAAAAGTTCTTGTTGAAAACCTTTTTTTTTTTTTTTTTTTTTTTTTTGCTTCAAAAACACCACAGATTTATCAGATTCCCTCTAGAATTGAGAGAATGCGTCTTAAGTCAAAAGGAAGTCCCCACTAAAATGCATATGCAAGGGTGCGTGTGTGTGCGTGCATGCATCTACATTTACATATAAGTCAGTTGATGCATCTTGGTTTTGGTCTGTCATACCGTGCTGTTGAGGTTGTAAGTGTTCCCATTTCCTCTCATTTTTAGAGCAGCACAGTCCTGTCACATGTGAGTTACCGACGATCCCCGGACTTCCTCTTGTGCAGCTGAGACTCGCTCCGTGCATCTGTCCTTCCTCCCCCTCTCTGCTGCCCTCTACTGCTGGTGTGGGCTTAGAGTGATGCATTGGGTTATGTGACAGGGTGGTGCTGTAGCAGAAGTGTTACTACATTTACATGGCAAACGACTGGTGTGGCAATTATGGACGAGAACAAGATCTTATCAGATGTACAGAATTCTCTGTAGTTTGTGTGATTTTAATGTAAATTCATTCAGTATTTGAAGTCTAGTGTGTGAATACCTGTTCTATTACTTCACCTGACCGGCTCTTGTGTGAAAAGTGCGTGGTCTTCAGCTTGCTTTTGTGTTGAGGCTCCTGGGGTATGTTTGCTGTGCATGTACGCGTGTGTAAGGTTGCCTTTAGTCCTTCCCCTGTATGGAGAAAAGTGGACACTTCTGCTTGCAATGCGTCCGTCTACTTGGTCTTAGGCCATTTAGTGTATATACTATAAAATAAGTTGCATCTCCTTTGCAACTTTTAATCTGTATATTGATTTCTGTTGACATGCTTGAACTGATTAAGAGCATGGTCAGGACCAAAACTACTGTAGTCTGCGTGCTCATTGGCTCCTTTTTAATTGTCTGTGTTGCGTGCTGATTTTAACAGGGCGAGCTGGAGAGGCAGCTGCTGCAGGCCAATCCAATCCTGGAGGCCTTTGGCAATGCCAAGACGGTCAAGAATGACAACTCGTCCCGATTCGTAAGAACGATTTAAGTCAAATGTGTGGAAGATGCATTCTCTCATGCTGGAAAATCCATCTCAATGTCTGTGTCCGTCACAGGGGAAGTTCATCAGAATCAACTTTGATGTCAACGGATATATTGTGGGTGCCAACATAGAGACCTGTATCCTTCGGTAAATCATTGTGAAAACAATGTACATTGCTGTCAGCTTTTATACAATAGCATCCTCTTTTCAGTTCAGCATTTGGCCCTATACACAATCGCTGGCTTGTAGGAACCTGATGGATTGTTTTGACTATCAGTATCTTTCCTTAACTTGCTGCTTGTCAGACCTTCTTGAAAAGTCTCGTGCCGTTCGTCAGGCCAAGAATGAGCGCGCGTTTCACATCTTCTACTACATGTTGACAGGGGCTGGAGACAAACTGCGCTGTAAGTCTCAAGTACAAATGTAAACAGTTTTTAGTGTTTGAAATTGTTGGATACTGAAGTCGGACCAAAGTGGCCTAGACTTTTTAAGGTGATGCCAATATCTTAAGTCCTTATCGACAAATCTGGATGCCACTTTGTATTTTCTGATACCTGGCTTAACTGACTGCGGTCGACAGGTAACTAATTGTCTTGACGAGGTATTTTACGAGTGCTGTTAAACCAGTTGTATGCTGACTTTCAGATATTAATGTTCCGTATATCATCTGAGTTGGTTGTGTAATAGACTTGTAAGGTCTTGCTCTGTGCTGTATGTCAAATATCTGTATCTGACTATCAAATGTTCGATCAGCGGAACTGTGTCTGGAGAACTATAGCAACTACCGCTTCCTGTCAAACGGCAATGTGACCATTCCTGGGCAGCAGGACAAGGACCTCTTCTTGGAAACCATGGAGGCCATGAAAATCATGAGCATTCCTGAAGACGAGCAGATTGGTAATGATGCTGTTCCCGTTGATCTGATTCTGGTGTAAAGGCATGCAGTGTGACCCCCAAGCCTCTATCCTTGTGTATATAAAGGTGAAATGTAATGCATGTCCTGTTACCGCCAATCCTAGGTCTGTTGAAGGTGGTGTCTGCAGTTCTCCAGCTGGGGAACATGACTTTCAAGAAGGAGCGCCAGTCGGACCAGGCCTCCCTGCCTGACAACACGGGTATGGCAAACCTGATGCTCTATGATCTCAGAATACCTATGAAGAGAGCGTTCACCTGCATGTGTCACCACAGCCTAAGGCGTACGGATTCCCCCCCAGGACACTGTTTTGCTCTGACTTGCCTTTCCTGTCTTCTCAGCTGCGCAGAAAGTGTGTCACCTGATGGGTATAAATGTGACTGACTTCACACGAGCCATCCTGTCCCCGCGAATCAAAGTGGGCCGGGACTATGTGCAGAAGGCGCAGACCCAGGAGCAGGCCGAGTTCGCCGTGGAGGCTCTGGCCAAAGCCACGTACGAGCGCATGTTTCGCTGGTTGGTTCTGCGCATTAACAAGGCTCTGGATAAGACCAAGCGCCAGGGAGCCTCCTTCATTGGCATTCTGGACATCGCCGGCTTTGAGATATTTGAGGTAAAGGGAGGATCAGTTAGTTTGCATGTGTATTGTGCTTAAATTCATGAATGGTGCAGCCCAAGTGTCCATCTCATCTGTCGGCATAATACAACTGATCTATGTTCTTCTCTGCAGCTGAACTCCTTCGAGCAGCTGTGCATCAACTACACCAACGAGAAGCTGCAGCAGCTGTTCAACCACACCATGTTCATCTTGGAGCAGGAGGAGTACCAGAGGGAAGGCATCGAGTGGAGCTTCATCGACTTCGGCCTGGACCTGCAGCCCTGCATCGACCTCATCGAGAAGCCGGTGTGCATTTGTTTTTTTTTGTTTTTTTGTTTAGTTGCTCTGACAAAATACTGACACTTTCCCCTGCTTATTTAATCTCCTCCAGGCAAATCCACCAGGTATCTTGGCCCTGCTAGATGAGGAGTGTTGGTTCCCCAAAGCGACAGACAAGAGCTTTGTAGATAAGCTGGTGCAGGAACAGGGCACCCATCCGAAATTTCAGAAGCCCAAGAAGCTGAAAGATGATGCCGATTTCTGCGTCATGCACTATGCTGGGAAGGTGAGCCTTTGCCTGGTGGTTTTACATACTAAGAACCTGACGTTGGTTCGATACAAACATGTTAGTTAGATTCTAAATGTGACTCTTCCCTTGTAGGTGGATTATAAGGCTGATGCTTGGCTGATGAAGAATATGGATCCTCTGAATGACAACGTGGCCACGCTTCTCAACCAGTCCTCTGACAAGTTTGTCTCTGAGCTGTGGAGAGACGGTGAGGATGGAGCAGATGCAGTTTGCTGTGACCTCCTCAGACGGGCTGCGCTTTATATCATGTCCTGCCTATGAAATGCGACTCCTGAGTGGGCTGGTAGAAAACGGTACTCTCATCCATCTTGGGGGGTGGTGGCGAGTCACTAGTGGTGGAGAATAGCTATTGGAGGAGAGCACATTTAGCTGTGAGGGGGAACTGGGTCAGGACATGAGAGTGCAGAAGGATATTGTGTACTTGGGGAAATGTTAGATATACTGAATTATTTATACTTTTTTTTTTTTTTTTTTTTTTTCCTGCTTTTTAATTTTATTTTTTTGGCCCCTATGCTCCTCCCCCTCCCCTCACTGGCCCCTCCCCCTTTGTCTCCATCTTTGTCTGTTCCTCGCACGCCCCTGGTTCTCTAAGGGACAGCCTATTCTCATCACTAGCTTCTAGGTAGACCCAGGCGACGTTTTCTGCACCTCACTCCTTTAGTGATTCATCAGTCTGACTGCTTACTGTGCATCCTCCGGGTCATTCGTTGACCTCTCCCCGTTCATTGCACACCTTGACTCATTGCCCTGTCTTTCTTTGGCACATTGTGATGTTTATCGCAACTGAACGCTGCACGACACGTTACACGCCGAAATGCGTTCATCCTGACACGCACCGTTGACATCCTCGTGGCAGAAGTGCAGACTGCCTTTTAAGGAAAAAAAATCAGGCTATACGATGCCACAGAGCACGCATAAACTTGAAACTGCAAACCGCGACGCTGGCAAAATGAAAATCCCTCCCAGTCATGACCTGCTAGTACAGATCACCTGCAAGAACGTGTGTAGCCTAGACAGACACCAGCTGCATTTGGAACGAATCTAGCTATTTTATATTGCTCCACAGGAGACTTTAATTTTTGTCCTTTTTTCAGCATACATGCATAATTAACCAGTACTAGCACTGCTAAGAATTGAAAGTAATTAAGACTTTCACTGCAAACAAAATGACTCCATGTTTAAGATGCTGGCTTGTGGTGCAGACACTTGCTCTTTCGTTCTCCATTTTGTCATCTTGTCAAGTTATGGAGAAATGCATGCTGGGAATCCACTCCCTAATTCTACTTGTTAGGATTGAGGCAGTAGCCGTGAGTCGCTGTAGTTCTTGTTGAAGATTAAGGGACTGGTCATGTGGTTTATACTCCACACCCCCCATGATGTCATAAATCCGGTGTCTCCTCAGTGGATCGTATCGTGGGTCTGGACAAAGTGGCCGGGATGTCCGACTCGACACCGGGGGCCATGAAGACGCGTAAAGGCATGTTCCGCACGGTGGGCCAGCTGTACAAGGAGTCCCTCACCAAGCTGATGACAACACTGAGGAACACCAACCCCAACTTCGTCCGCTGCATCATTCCTAACCATGAGAAGAAGGTACAGATCCTACAGTTACTATAGATCCTACACATTAGCTGCTGTGAAGGGTAGAAACATGAAATATTTTTCTAATTTCCAAGTAATGTGTAGTTTAGTCCTAAGTCGTCTTAGTCTTTCAGAGGTTTGGAATTACGACTACAGATGTGTATTTTTTGGCTTGTTTGAGTAGGTAGTTTTTGATTTAGAAGAGCTCTCTAGTTTAGGCTGGGAAGTACTATATCTGCTGTTATGTTCCCTGTTCAGGCAGGTAAACTGGAGCCCCACCTGGTTCTGGACCAGCTAAGATGCAATGGTGTTCTGGAGGGAATCCGTATCTGCCGACAGGGCTTCCCCAATAGGATAGTCTTCCAGGAGTTCAGGCAGAGGTGCGCCGACTTCTCTCTTCTCTGCTGTGTGCACTTGTTGTGGTGCATTCCCCCCCCCCCCATCTCACTTTAGTCCTCCTGACAGTGAAAATGATCCCCTCCTTCCACAGGTATGAGATCTTGACTCCCAATGCTATCCCTAAGGGTTTCATGGATGGCAAGCAAGCCTGTGTGCTCATGGTAAGACTTCGCGCCTTTTTAAACACGCGCTGCTTTATGAAATCGCTGCTACTCTAAACCACCAGTCATCTAAAACACGAAAGATGTTTTATTTCTTGTTGCATTTGAAATTTACCAGCTTGAATTTTTTTTAACATTGTACTAGGCATACTTATTTATAAAACCTATATTAGCTTAATATGTTGACTTCAATAGCTTTTTTTTTTTTTGGAATTACATTAAAATGACAGCCATTTTAAGCAAATTGTACAAAATTTTGGGAACCTTTTTTTGTATTCCGCTCGCCCATCCCCAGATCAAAGCCCTGGAGCTGGACTCCAACCTGTACCGGATTGGCCAGAGCAAAGTGTTCTTCAGGGCCGGAGTGCTGGCTCATCTGGAGGAGGAGAGGGATATGAAGATCACCGACGTCATCATCGGCTTCCAGGCCTGCTGCCGAGGTTTCATCGCTCGCAAGTACGCCGTGCGCTTCCGCTATCGTGCACCAGTAAGTGGGAAATCGCTTCTGTAAAACTCTGCTCACTTCTCTGTCCTTGGTTGAATCCCCCCCCCCCTGCAGAGCATTTGCCAAGAGACAGCAGCAGCTGACTGCCATGAAGGTGATCCAGAGAAACTGTGCTGCGTACCTGAAGCTCAGAAACTGGCAGTGGTGGAGGCTCTTCACAAAGGTAGAACCCAATGAGGATTGTCCTAAACCGTACAGTGGGTCTCGCGACCTGGGTCCTCCCGTGTACCTGCGCACTGGCAAGGTCGGGAGTACCTGTGTGCGCACTGCAGACTGTACTTCAGTGCGTGAGCTTCACTGGGTTCACGTTCCCTTGCCCAGGTGAAACCACTGCTGCAGGTGAGCCGGCAGGAGGAGGAGATGCAGGCCAAGGATGATGAGCTGGTCAAGGTGAAGGAGAGACAGCAGCAGGTGGAGGAGCAGCTGCAGGAGTCTGAAGTCAAAAATTCACAGGTATGACCAGAATGGAGCCCCATCGACATTTTATATTTTATTTACTTATACAATCACTTTGAATAAGTGTCTAAGTGCATATCGGAGATGGTTAGCGGGGTCCCTGAAGCAATTGGGGGTTAAGGGCCAATGCTGATACGAGTACCCTGCCGGCCGTGGGATTCAAACCCATGACCTTCTGGTGATTCTGACATTTTGAATAGGTTTACGTAGTCCCTAAATTTATTTTCTTTGGCCCTCCTTGCCTGCCCCCCCCACAGTTGAATGCGGAGAAGGTGGCCCTGCAGGAGCAGCTGCAGGCGGAGATTGAGCTTTTCGCCGAGGCTGAGGAGATGCGAGCGCGCTTGGCCACCAAGAAGCAGGAGCTGGAGGAGATCCTGCATGACCTGGAGGCCCGAGTGGAGGAGGAGGAGGAACGGGCCGCTCATCTGCAGAATGAGAAGAGGAAGATGCAGCAAAACATCACGGTAAAACATCTCTCAAGGATGATTGATTATTGGAGGAAGTGATCAGGCCCTTAAAGCATACAGGCTGTCTGTATTTTGTCCATTTGAATGTGTAGAAGCTGAATACAGCTCCGTGTGTTTTTCCCGTGAGGTGTAACGTTTCGGGGAGATGAACATGCGCACTTCTCTCCGCAGGACCTGGAACAGCAGCTGGATGAGGAGGAGGCAGCCAGACAGAAGCTGCAGGTGGAGAAGGTCACTGTGGAGGCCAAGGTCAAGAAGCTGGAGGAAGATGTCATGGTGCTGGATGATCATAACAATAAACTCGGCAAGGTCTGTACGCGGCGCGGGGATTTGCAGTTCTCTTCACATGAACCGTGAAGTGCTTCAAATTTTAGTTATTTGCTGATTATGGCTGTATAAGTAGTGGGAATAAATCTTAAATCCTTTTCCCTGGCGATTGCTGTCAGTTACATCAGACCCAGTTAGCAGATTTACCATTTACCAGTACTGTCCATTCCAGTGCTACACAGCATAATCCCACCCGTCGCGTGCAAGGAAAAGCAGCCAGTGTTGATCTGAATTGTTCCCTTTGCAGGAGAAAAAACTACTAGAGGATAGAATCTCTGAGTTCACCATAAATCTGGCTGAAGAAGAGGAGAAGTCCAAGAGCCTACAGAAACTCAAGAACAAGCACGAGGCCATGATCACAGACCTTGAAGGTACCTCCGTACCCCTGTGTTCTGTGCTCTAAACCTCCAGCTGTCTCCTCCATGTGCTACTCGTCACATCCTTGCTGCTCCCTCCAAACACTGTCTCGCCTGATGTCCACCCTCTCAGACCGCCTGCGCAGGGAGGAGAAGCTGCGGCAGGAGCTGGAGAAGAACAGACGCAAGCTGGAGGGTGATAGCACTGAGCTGCATGACCAGATCGCTGACCTGCAGGCTCAGATTGCTGAGCTTCGTGCTCAACTGGCGAAGAAGGAAGAGGAGTTGCAGGCAGCACTGAGCCGGTGAGGTGGCCATGCTTGTCCACACCAGAGATCCCATTTTGGCCAGAATGAGACCTTCCTGCAATAGTGACATACCTGTTTTCCGGTTGCACCAGGATGGAAGAGGAGGCGGCCCTAAAAAATCAGGCCCAGAAGAAGATCCGAGAGCTGGAAGCTCAGCTCTCTGAGCTCCAAGAGGACCTGGAATTGGAGAGGGTGGCCCGCAGCAAAGCTGAGAAGAACCGCAGGGACCTGAGCGAGGAGCTAGAAGCCCTCAAGACGGAGCTGGAGGACACTCTGGACTCCACAGCTGCCCAGCAGGAGCTCCGGTAACAGACTACCTAGTCACATACCAGGAAGGAGAAAAAAACAATGCTTGTTAGCCAGCTGTGACATCACACTGTAGACCCAGTGCTACAGATGCTGCACAATTTGCAATTGGGTTACATTCCAATTCAATCCAACATAAATTGAAAACATCGTTAATGGAATATGAATATGATAATACCATATGACAAATCACAGGAGGGGAAAAACACAGTACAATATGTGAAACGCTGTATGAGATGTTTAAGCTTGCGATCGCTACGGCGACTGGAAGCATGACTGCATGGATGCTAGGATCACCCAGCATTAGTAGAAACGATCATATGGCACATTACCTGCCCAGGAGCAGAGCAAAATTTCAAGGTTCGACTACTGCATTGCTATCGAAACATCGTAATGTTGAAATATCGCAAGTCAAACAATTGTAAAGTGAGGAGCATCTGTACTTTCTATTTAATCATGCTATAGTCTAACACTTCTGATATTAACTAAAGGGTACTAATCTGACTTAAAGACCATGCATGACAGCTCCTCATCTGACATTTGGTTATGATGTTTTCTGTGAATTCTCACTCGCCTGTGTTTATTTCTATTTCACAGAGCTAAGCGTGAGTCGGAGGTCACGCATCTGAAGAAGACCCTGGAGGACGAGGCCAAAGTGCACGAGCAACAGGTGGCTGAGATGCGGCAGAAGCACGGTCAGGCGTTCGACGAGCTGAATGAGCAATTGGAGCAAGCCAAGAGGGTAACTTCACCGGGGGCATGATCGGGGACAGATGGATTTTGATGGAGCCGTCGTGGTTAGATATACAGGACCACTGACACCAAACGTACGACCTTTGACGTTGTCTACTTGTACTACACGAGTTTAGACGTTGGCTTAAGTGACCAAAGAGCACCTCTGCATCAGCCAAGACCCTAGGTGAAGCCAGTCTTACGGGTGCATTGATGGACATGGGAATCATTGCACGTTTTCCACAGAACAAGGTGTCTGTGGAGAAGGCCAAGCAGGCTCTGGACAGCGAGCGCAACGAGCTGGCAATCGAGCTGAAGACCCTGATGCAGGGCAAGACCGACTCGGAGCACCGCAGGAAGAAGGTGGAGACCCAGCTGCAGGAGCTACAGGTGAAGCACGCGGAGAGTGAGAAACACCGGGTGGAGCTTTCAGAGAAGGTCACCAAGGTCCAGGTACGACTTCGTGGGGTGTAATGTGGGAAAGCCTCTGCGTGGCTTATGGCGGGGGGGGAGGTTACAATGTAACGTTTATAAACCCTATTGTTCCACAGGCAGAGCTGGACAACGTGAACAGCCTGCTCAGCAATGCTGAGAGCAAGTCGATCAAAGCATCCAAGGATTGCTCGGCTGTCGAGTCCCAGCTGCAGGACACGCAGGTAATGATCTGAGCAGGTCTGACCGCGCTAAGGCAGCGCTGCGTTCACTTCAGCCCCAGCACTAACAGCTGCATCGGGGTCGGTTATTTTGAGCGGCGTTCAGGCAGAAAGTCCTAACTATGCTTTATTGACCCCCCCCCCTTGTAGGAGCTGCTCCAGGAGGAAACGCGGCAGAAGCTTGCCGTGTCCACGCGTCTTCGGCAGATGGAGGATGAGCAGAATAGCTTGAAAGAGCAGATGGAGGAAGAAGAGGAGAGCAAGAAAAATCTGGAGAAACAGCTTCTCACCTTGCAGACACAGGTATCCCTCATTGCCTTCTTCCTAATTCCTCTTGGCTAGTTTCTGTCATTTTTATTTGAATATAGTGTGCCTCGTGTTTCTATCTGCTATTGTCCTGTTTCAGAAGCTTCGGATATGTTTAAATAACTTTAAGCATTTGTCCCCCGGTGTTTGGGTACAAGTCTACTGTTCATGTGAATACTAATGTTAAATACGACTTGTAGGTGCTCCATCACCACACCTGCAGATATCCATTGACATTGTTTCCCATCTCAACACGTCCTGCAGATGGCAGAGATGAAGAAAAAGGTGGAGCAGGAAGCATCGTCCCTGGAGAGTGCGGAGGAGGGTAAGCGGAGGTTCCAGAGGGACTTGGAGGCCGTGAACCAGCAGCTAGAGGAGAAGTGTGCCACCTTCGACAAGCTAGACAAGACGAAGACCCGGCTGCAGCAGGAGCTGGATGATCTGATGGTAGACCAGGATCACCTGAGGCAGACTGTGCAGAACCTGGAGAAAAAGCAGAAGAAATTTGACCAGGTAAACGAAACTGGGTGGGGATGCACTGCTGTAACCATGGAAACAAATTTAATGGCAATGTCATAATGATGGTCAAAGTTAAAATTGTCCCATAAACTTGGTTGCATTAGTCAAAGGTACTTTCAGGAAAATGCATGCAACAGTAAAACTGGATGTATGGCTGTAAATAAAGCAATAGAAACTCTACCGGATCTGTGCCTTGAGCTGCTTTATTTCTTTGTAGATGCTGGCCGAGGAGAAGTCTGTCTCCAGTCGGTACGCAGAGGAACGAGATCGGGCTGAAGCGGAGGCGAGGGAAAAAGAGACCAAGGCACTGGCACTGAACCGAGAGCTTGAGACTATGGTGGAATTCAAAAACGAGCTGGAACGGGCCAACAAACAGCTCAAAGTGGAGATGGAGGATCTGGTGTCATCTAAAGATGACGTCGGCAAGAGTGTAAGAACACGTTTTCAGTTTGTCCGTGGCCTCTGAATTACATCTAGGAGATTCACACTCCAGTATTCATGTTTGTAGTCCGTTCTTGTTGGATTTGGTCACATGACTCTGACCCCTTTTCGGTCCTGTTTGTAGGTCCACGAACTGGAGAAATCAAAGCGAGGCATGGAACAGCAGCTGGAGGAGATGAAAACCCAACTGGAAGAACTGGAGGATGAGCTGCAGGCCACTGAGGATGCCAAGCTGAGGCTGGAGGTCAACATGCAGGCCATGAAAGCCCAGTTTGAGAGAGACCTGCAGGGTAGGGATGAGATGGGCGAGGAGAAGAAGAGACAGCTGCTTAAACAGGTACGCTAAGATCGTGCTCCGTCTGACGTCACTTCCCGACGGATGGCGGAATTTCGTGACGTGCGTCGACGTTTCGCTTTGACTTCCAGGTGCGGGAGATGGAGGTGGAGCTAGAAGATGAGAAGAAGCAGCGCACTGTGGCAATGGCTGCCCGCAAGAAGCTGGAGGCTGACCTGAGAGACCTTGAGTCTCAGATTGACATGGCCAACAAAGGTCGGGAAGATGCCCTCAAACAGCTGAAGAAGCTGCAGGTACAAATTCTTGCCTTCATCCTATGAACGCCCTTTGTCTGTTGGCACAGCGTTCTGGTGAAAGCCGTTCACCTGAAACCTGTAGCAAAAAAATCGCAAATGCAAATGATTTAAAGGCAACCCCCCCCCCACCCCCCTTGACCTGTCATACCCCAGGCCCAGATGAAAGACGTGCTGAGGGAGCTGGATGAGTCCCGCCTGTCCCGCGAAGACATTTTGGCCCAGGCCAAGGAAAACGAGAGCAAAATCAAGTCTTTGGAAACCAATGCAATTCACCTCCAGGAGGTTTGTTGGCCCCCTCCTCTCAGTTGCCCCCCCCCCCCTTTTAGTAGCCCCTCCCTCATCAGCTTTTTTTTTTTTTTCCCTTGCTCCATATCCTTACTTGATTAGACTTGCCCTGATGACACGCTACCTTGTTCTCTCCCTTCCATCTCCAGGAGCTTGCTGCCGCAGAGAGGATGAAAAAGCAAGCCCAGCAGGAGAGGGACGAGCTGCAGGACGAGCTGGCCAACCTTTCCTCCAAGAGGTACAACGGTCCAGACAGCCGCCGCCGTGTGACTGCTGGTGTGAAAGTGTGCTGCGGACTGGTTGAGCTTTTCGAGGTTTGGTATTCTGACGCCGCCCCTCCCGCCTGCCCCACTCTCTCAGCTCCCTTACGTCGGATGAGCGACGCCGACTGGAAGCTCGCATCACCCAGTTAGAGGAGGAGCTGGAGGAGGAGCAGAGCAACATGGAGATGCTGAATGACCGCCTCAAACGTGCCATGCTGCAGGTGCTTGGGGGGGGGGGGGTGTGCAAGACACTTCTCAGGAAGTCTATAGTCAGATGGTTGACAGACCATCAGAAGGCAAAGTAACAAGGGGACTAAAGCGGAGAGGCATGGAGTCCCACCAGACGGCTCCACTGATTTTCCCAGACTGTATATGACTGTATATCCTTGATCATCATGTCCAATATGTGCCATCATACGCCCAACCAGTTACATTAACCACCCAAAAGACACGCACAATAGATGTTTGCAGATGCAAGTAACCTTAACTGGAACAGAGTACTTGCATGATACTCTAACACCATGCTCCAGTTAGTTCTAAATATTAGCCAATCAAGGTAGCAGAACCATAAACTAGGATCAGGAGTGAAATGGAACAGGAAGGCTTTGACCCCTCACACTCTTTGGTGATCTGGGCCCAAGAAGAGCTCCCTCTACAGACCAGTAACCTATAGCGCACTTGTAATGAATCAGTCAAACTAATAAATAATTAATCACAACCAATCAGTTTGCACAATAATACAGTAAATCCTCAAATCATAGTTAGTCGGAGATCATTGTTACAAAATGTATGATTCTACAAGGGAACACTGACAAGGTCAGAATCTGTTTCTCATTACTATGAGATGTGGTTTTTACATCATAATTTGGGTTGTCAAGCACATCTTACCATGTACAAAACTAGCATCATCCAGTGACATGAGACCTAGTGTTTAAGTCCCACCTCCCTGCTCTTTCAGGCTGACCAGCTCACCATAGAGCTGACGGCTGAACGCAGTGCTAGTCAGCAGCTGGAAGGGGCTCGCTCACAGCTGGATCGGCAGAACAAGGACCTGAAACAGAAGCTACAGGACCTGGAGGGGACCGTCAAGAGCAAATACAAGGCCAGCGTCACTGCCCTGGAGGCCAAGATCGCTCAGCTGGAGGAGCAGCTGGACGTCGAGACCCGGTGGGTGTCGGTCTCCTCCTCCTCCTCCGCCCTTTGACGCATTCTCATGTGAATCTCACGGTGAACTCTCATGGCTGCGGCTAACTCCCTGTTCTCCGCTCCTGCAGGGAGAGACAGCAGGCCTCCAAGATGGTGCGACGTGTCGAGAAGAAGATGAAGGAGGTGACCATGCAGGTCGAGGATGAGAGACGCAACACGGAGCAGTACAAAGACCAGGTTGGCTTCCACGTCCAGTGGTGCTGCAGATGGGTGACTTCATAACGCGCTTAGTACGGCAGGACTGGAGCTTAAAGGCCTGGTCAGAGTCCAACTAGAATTTAAACTTCAGTGAGCAGAACGACGCAATATTAGCTGGTCAGTTTTTAGGCATTAAAGTCTCACGAGTAGCAATTTTTTAAACTTGGTACAGATGGCTGTGTTTCTTCCCTTTTTGGTAGAAATCTTGACTTTTAAGAGCATTAAAACTGGGATGGTAGAATTTCCACCTGCATCGCATGCATTAGCTTGTAGCATGACCAGTTTCACGAGCGGTAACATAAGCTCCGCCTCCGCAGGCGGAGAAGCTCAACGTCCGGATGAAGCAGCTGAAGAGGCAGCTGGAGGAGGCGGAGGAGGAGACCTCCCGCGCCAACGTCTCCCGCCGGAAACTGCAGCGGGAGCTGGAGGACGCCACAGAGTCCGCCGACGCCATGAACCGCGAAGTCAGCTCGCTGAAGAGCAAACTGAGGTGAGCGTGCTGCTTCAGGGTGGCCAAGGAGTCGGCGCCATTTAATCTCTCTTCATGTAGCACTTTTCATACATGAAATGCAACTCAATGCTCAAAGCTGTAGAAAATACACAAATAAGGTACAGATCAAAAAAGCGTCGAAGGAATGAGTCTACAAATCTATTTTTAATCAAATGTCAAACAAAATAGGATAGGAATACAATATGTAGCAATAGGGTCAAAAGAAAGTTTGTTAAAAGAAAAATACTGTGTAATATGGACTGATCTGCGTAACAATGAAGCTAAGAGTTAACTTGCAAGTAGTTACAAACACAACAGATTTTAAAAGGGTTTTTTAATTTTTTACATATGTGCAGTTTTTTTTTTCCTTCCCTGGTTGCTGTTAGATCAGCTGTTGCTCCTTATAAAGAAGGAATGGCCGCAGCTGTACAACCTGAATGACAATGACCCACGTGACTTGTTAATCCGCAGATGTGGTAATGTCCCCTTCTCTACGCGTCGTAACGTCAACCGCCCAGGGATGGAGAGCGATGAAGACGGAGACGCTAAGGGTGACGCCTCCGAACACAAGCTGGAGTGACCCGACTGCAGCGTCCAATGGCGCACAAGTGCGCCCCCCCCCCATATGCATATCCATATGTGCACAGGAATGGAATGGGAGGTGGTCGTAGCAAGTATTAATCATGTCAAACTTTATTAATGTTATGGTAAACACCTGCACTTGAGTGCATTACATACTCACACAAATGCTTACATGGAGAAATTATGCCACATGGTCACGTGATAGATGTGTAAAGAGGGTCTTGTCTGCCTTGTTTAAATTAAGGACACATCACAAATGCAAAAATATGGGCCAAACTTCTTTCCCTTCTCAAACTTGAATATCTTCTTGAATGTGAATTATTTTTGTAACAACGCATAAACTGGAATATACTTGCCACTTATCTATTTTTCTACTGGATTTTTTGAAAAGGCAAATTGTCGACTGAAATAGCCAAAGCAGTACTGTAGTATGCAGTGGAGGTATTGGTTTGCTGTGCTTAACGGCATGAAAAGGGCAATGTCACTAATTTTACTAAGCAGTTAATCTATACTAGGTTGTAATGTTTATCAATGGTGTTGCATTTAAGATATCTGCCTTTTACAATGCACACAACTGCACTGAAGGTTGCAGTGTGGTGGTTTGAGGAATTTTGGTGACGTTTGTCTGGGTGCATCATTCTGTGCAGTCCGATTACCTTATGGTTAGGAATGCTCTTATGCCAACTTTCCACTTGTACACCAGTTTTGTTAACTAGGATAAGTTATTTTAGCCTATTGTGCTGAGAAGGCTAAATATTTCACTCTTCCCTTCACGTGCATCTAGGTATGTTCCGGGTGTTTGGGTTCTCCTGTGAAAGCTACAAATCGAGCTAACACTGTGACCTATACTTTGTAGAGGAGCATATGAAAGACCTCCAACTTGGCCTTTTTGAGATTTTTATACTCTAGTTTCTTAATGTTACAGCATCTCATCCTTGTACTTTTTTTCCCCCCCCCCCTTTATGCGAATGGAGGAATTGGAACTTATCTGCTTTGGGCTACTCATTTTATCTTGTGATGTTTTGTATTGGGATGAATTGCTTTATCAAAGTAAGATTTGTACCACTACAAGCACCACAACTCTCTTGTAACGCAAACTTTGTCTTCCCTGTCACCACAAAGTCACTTCAATTAAATAAAACTTTCTTTGTACATTGTCTCGCACTCTATGCTTATTCCAAGTTGTATCCATTATATTGTAACACCACTGGAATAACGATACCTACACTTCCCATTTTAAAATACCTTTCCAGACTGTACAGGGGTGGAGATGGCAAAGGTAGTCAACTGGGGGTTGACACTGGCAGTTTTAAGTTGGTGCACCCCCAGAAGATGCTGCCCTGGGCCGTGGCCCATCTTGTCTATGCTAGGATCCACAAGGTGATCTGAAAGGCAAAAACTTGCACTTCCCACTTGAGTGTTGATACAGGGCGACCAGGAACTATCCAATACTTCTTGCTGGAGATAATAGCACACCCCACTCCTTGGTTTGAGATGTTGCTCTTGAATGTATGCTTTTTGCACATTCTGGAGCTGACAGCTAATTCATGTTCATGGAAAAATGTTAAATTTGTGTTTTTTTTTTTTTTTTTTTTTTTTTTTTAAACACAGGCCAATTTGTTGTAATCTAGATATATTTAAAATATTTCCAAAATTTTTCCACACTTATCCAGGCTTGGGGAAAACGCAAATCAAATTCCATACTGCGTAAGAATCATGCATATTCATGGAATTTTTAATAAGCTATAGATTACGCAAAGTCATCCAGGTAACATTTTACTAGGCTCGAGGCTAAACCAGAGTTAATTTGGTGCGGCGTGCAGTAACCGTACTCCACCACTAGATGGAACCATGGGCACAAAAAGGTAGTTACTCCACCTTCTACGATAACTGCAGTGGGAACAGGCTAGAACCGGTTAACGACCGGCTGGTAGGATGGCTGGTGCACCCGGGGACGGAGGAGGAGTTTCTGCGCAGTGAGCCTGACAGCCAGGTTCCTCTCCGCCGCGGATTTTACGTAACACAGAGGTTACCGGAGGGCGGTGAAGGCGACGCTGAGGGACAGTGAACGTCCGACACGTTACCGAAACACGGCTGAAGACGTGGAATGATTTGCGGCCTTTTACTCTAATAAAAATAAGTTTCTTAGGCCTATGGTTAGATTGAGATCCGAAACGCTGAAGCAGCTTTATATCTGAGTCGGGAGGAGGCGCCGGTCTCTGGAAGCAGTGCGCTTTATACAGAATACGGCGTTTTTTGTGCATTGATGTGCCTAAATAAGTTGCAGTCTGAGGCGGTTTACTTTGTTGCTGGTAAGGTCTGAAGATAGCTACGGCTTCCCTCACGACACCATCGAACTAAGAAACAACCAGGAGCGCAGACAGCCTGTGAACGAAGACGCGTCGCTGGGCATTTACAGTAAATACACTGCAGCCTTCCCCGAAGTCGGCGGCGCGGTGGTCCCCAGTGCTGGCACGTGACACCATGCTCGCCCCCCGGCGCACTCACGCGGTCGGACCGTAGCCTGTGGCACTCCGGTAAGGGAAGGTACCTGACAGCACGCCTTATAACCGCTTTAGTTTTATCCGCCAGTCCAATTAAATCAAGTTGTCTAATGCGCTGAGGCCGGTTTCCCCAGTCGAACGATTTCGACCGGCATGTAAACCCGAACCGCAGCCGTTTTCGCAGAGGTGTGTTTTTTTTATGTTTGTACGTCATAGCTGATGGTCGAAATGTTTTTTCTGCACAAAGTTTAAATGTTTGGAGAAGCGGTCAAATGCCCAGATACAGAACAACGTGGCCTAATAAGTAACCGATTGGTTAACAGTAGCGTAAGATTGTAAGATTTCAGCCCTGCATCCGGTGGTGCTGGATGGGGTCGGTCAGTGACTCCCACTGGCATCTGTGCTTATAGAGATAGGATCTCCGAGGAGAGACTACATGATACACCGGAGTACGCCGGCTTTGAAGGACACCGAAACCTCTTTCCTGGGCAACATGGAGCTGATGTTGGTGAGTAAGCTTCAGGTCCCATTTCCTCGGTTTAACCCGCAGTCTCAAAGCAGAGCTGCGCACAGTGCAATGTAATTTGACCTTTAAAAGTGCTGTTTTTAGTCATTGTGTAGTTCTCGTGTAGTCATTGTGCAGTTTCATATACAGACCCTGCTAGTGTTCAAGTGTCCTGTACAGTGCATTTTATAGTGTTTTTATTGGAATAACAGAGCAGCTGGGTGCCTTGCCTGACTTCTGCCAGTGGTCGCTGCTCTGGTTTGTACTTTGACTCTCAAGGGCAAGTGTTGACCCACCAGAAACGAGCCCTCTGGATCATTCCAGTGGGTGATAAGTACTGCAGGTCGTCTTTGCCAGTGATGATAGATTTTGATGAGTGTGTGTGAGGAAGCTTTGTCTGATTCTCCCCGGCCCCGAGAAGTCAGAGGCCACATCAGCAGTTGTCTGCCAAGGGAACCACAGGATGCATCTGGACAGCACTGAGTAAAAGTTGGTTCTGTCTGAGTACCGTAGCTTTGCCGGTCATTGGCTTGTCTGAGGCCGGAAGCCGCCGGTCATTGGCTGCTGCTTTGGCATCAAGTGAAAGGTCAGGGTGGAGGTGGGTTGAAAAGATGGGCTGAGAGTGACAGAGGAGCTTGCGGACAGTACTGGAAAGGCAGCCACGTCTTGCACAACACTGCAGGAAAGAGATATGAAACCTATCAACATCGCACAGTTTGAGGAGTTGTTGCAATTACAGTATGTTATTGTTCTTATAGTGTATATTATATTGTAGTATCCTTTTCACTACAAATTACATATGTGTGGTTACTGAATTACCCAAACTAATTAGTTGTTTAATTCCTTATCTTTTGGTGGGCATAATTATGTGTGACCTTAGTGCGGAAAGGCTTGCTTCAAAGAGGGAGAAAAATATTTTTTTAACTGATTAATGTTGTCATATGAATTGTAGTACGTTTTCCGTGACGTTCCTTAAGGTTCGTGGCGAATTGCCTTGCACAGGGACACGCAGACACCGCATGACTCGCGGCATTTTAAAAAGGAGAGTTGTCATGGGCGGGGGGGATGCAAGGGGGAGAACTGGGGCAAGTCTGTGTGTGTGTGTGAGAGAGAGAGAGAGAGAACCAGAAGTACATGGATTAAGTAGCCATGGGTAGGGAGAGAGGGTTGAGAGAGAGAGCCATTGTGTGTGAATGGGAGAGAGGGGGGAAGAGAGATTTAGAAGGAGGGAGAATGAGCGAGAGAGAGCTGGGAAAAGATGGAGGCTTACTCTTTAGTAGGCTGTTGATTCAGCGTGTAGGGAAGAGAATAAAATGGGAGAACTGCGAGAGAAGCGGGACTCAAAAGGCAAATCGGCAAGCGTTGCAGGGAAGGTGGGGCAGAATGGGCGTAGGTCTGCGCATTTCATGATGGAGTCTGATGGCCTTAGACGTGGTCTCTTGCACTGTGATGTGTACGCTTGTTACCCAGTTCACAGCTTTTCACAAAGCGGGGCATCAGTCCCTTTCTGGGTCCCGTCCCAGTGCATCTGGCTGTGTCTGGCTCCTACCCATTTCGGCATGTTTGTGACGCGCGCCGCGATCGAGTTTTAGTGGAGGATGTAAGCAGCGGTGATAGGAACGTAAACCCGACGCTGCCCTCATGACGTCTCTGTAGACTGTCTGTATGCATCACCGTCGTGTTCAGGGTTGTCGTGGTCTTGTGAGAAAGTGAATGCCTGTAAATAGCTTGCATTTGTCTTTTTGTGTTACTGGAGTTTTATTGTTACATGTCTGTATATTCATTGGCAGGTGCTGTACATCCAGAGTGAGCAGTTGCTCTTTGCTTTCGTTCCATGCGAATTAACCATCTCATGTCCCCGTATGTTATCTTCCACGGTGTAGCCCGTTGAACACACACGACCGCCACCTGCTTGGAGATACCATGCACAAATAGTGTGAGGTCCTAACCCTGCCTCGGCCTCTCCTCCAGGCCCACCCAGCGCTCAAAGCCTTCATGTGCGGCTCTCTGAGCGGCACCTGCTCCACCCTGCTGTTCCAGCCTCTGGACCTAGTGAAGACCCGGCTGCAGACCCTGCAGAACAACATGCTCCCGGGGTGAGGTTCCTCCGGATCTCGTGTGACATGTGGACCTAGAACTTTGCGCTGGACTATGCATTGACTTCTCCGGGGTCAGCAAACAGGGGCACAGTGCAAGCCAAAATGGCTGATGCACTACTGTCCGTCACATACGCCGGTGTGATCTGAGCCTTGATGTCTGTGTGTGTAACGTGTCCCTTCTCTCTGGCCCTCAGCTCACCGAAGGTGGGGATGGTGACGGTGTTTCTGAATGTCGTTCGTACAGAGAAACTGCTGGGGCTCTGGAAGGGGGTCTCGCCGGTGAGAGCAGACAATGATCTATTATGAGAGTGCTGTTAATGTCCTCTTCACTTCCAAATACTATGTATTGTTGTTACGGAATGCACACACTAAGGCACACAACTGCTAAAATATATTTAAAAGTTGCTCAACCCTTTACCCACGTAAGTAAAAATGTTTGGAGCAGTTTCAGAGCTGATTAAGGTCAGAGCTGGACTAACTAAGCACACAGTTTCTCCAGATCGATCTTTGCTTCCAGCTTAATTGGTTTTGCAAACATTCCTGTTTAGTTTGCTGCCACTGTGACGTTAATCCCAAATCTTGATGAAAGGAGCTGTCTTGTTTGGGGTGGGGGGTCTGTCCCGGAAACCCCGTCGGTACCTTTTGGATCTCTCACGCTGTCTTTTTGTGTCTCCCCTCCCGCTCGCAGTCATTTGTGCGCTGCATACCCGGAGTGGGCATCTACTTTAGCACCTTCTACTCACTGAAGCAGCACTTCTTCCCGGAGCGCGCCCCTAACGCCGGCGAAGCAGTGCTGCTGGGCGCCAGCGCCAGGGCCGTGGCGGGAGTCTGCATGCTGCCCGTCACCGTCATAAAGGCGCGCTTCGAGGTGAGGACTGCCTGGCATACTGCCGTTGGCATCAGGGGAAGGTCGGTGGGAGAGTGGGGGAAGAGACTGCCGGGCGCAGGGCCATCAGCACATGTATGCAAAGTGACACTGCAAAAATGTCTTCTCAGTGGTCGACCAAAGTTATGGGGATCCTGATACAAATCAAATCACTTTATCATTTCAATATGTGGAACGAAATTTATTCTCATTTCATACAACTGGACAATAAACACTGAACAATAAGTACTGGATATTGCACAGTAATGACTCTGCAGGTAAACAGTGGATAAACGGTATAGTGCGATTATCTCTGAGTGATTGTGCTGGAATTTCCAAAGCTTCTGTTGGTCTGCCATGATGAAATCACCCTGTGCAGAGACTGTTTCCTTACCTGAGGAAATGGGCCCTCAGCTCAGCTTGTACCTCCTACCTGGGGGGGTCAGTGGATGTTGCATCGTGTCTGAGAACCATTATTTGACCTTGCAGAGTGGCCAGTACAACTACGCGAGTGTGTTTGGGGCCCTGCGCAGCGTGTGTGAGGTGGAGGGGCCCAGGGCCCTATTTTCCGGTCTGACTGCCACCCTGCTCAGAGACGCCCCCTTTTCTGGCATCTATGTCATGTTCTACAGCCAAGCCAAGAAGTCTCTGCCCCAGGGTGAGTGCGCTGGTCTGTCTCATGGGCTGTACAGGTCAACAAGGTGGTATTGATTAAAGAAAAGTGTGATTCCAATAATACTAGCTATATTTATCATGATGAGACATTTAGTTAATAAATGGTGTGGCTTGTGCTGTCATGGTGTGTTTTACAGCCTGTTCATTCCACTTTGACCGATCATATCTTGTCTCGGGTTTTGTCAGAGGTCAGCTCCTCACCCTACGTGCCCCTGGTCAACTTCGGCTGCGGGGTGCTAGCGGGCATCATGGCCTCCCTGGTGACGCAGCCCGCGGACGTGGTCAAGACGCACCTCCAAGTGAGTCCTCACCTGTACAAGAAGACCAGGGACGCTGTGCACTTCATTTACACAGTAAGTCTGCCCGCCACACGCTGTCACTGCTGTGAATGGCTCTGTGACTGCCCGCCACACGCTGTCACTGCTGTGAATGGCTCTGTGACTGCCCACCACACGCTGTCACTGCTGTGAATGGCTCTGTGACTGCCCGCCACACGCTGTCACTGCTGTGAATGGCTCTGTGACTGCCCGCCACACGCTGTCACTGCTGTGAATGGCTCTGTGACTGCCCGCCACACGCTGTCACTGCTGTGAATGGCTCTGTGACTGCCCGCCACACGCTGTCACTGCTGTGAATGGCTCTGTGACTGCCCGCCACACGCTGTCACTGCTGTGAATGGCTCTGTGACTGCCCGCCACACGCTGTCACTGCGGTGAATGGCTCTGTGACTGCCCGCCACACGCTGTCACTGCTGTGAATGGCTCTGTGACTGCCCGCCACACGCTGTCACTGCTGTGAATGGCTCTGTGACTGCCCGCCACACGCTGTCACTGCTGTGAATGGCTCTGTGACTGCCCGCCACACGCTGTCACTGCTGTGAATGGCTCTGTGACTGCCCGCCACACGCTGTCACTGCTGTGAATGGCTCTGTGACTGCCCGCCACACGCTGTCACTGCGGTGAATGGCTCTGTGACTGCCCGCCACACGCTGTCACTGCGGTGAATGGCTCTGTGACTGCCCGCCACACGCTGTCACTGCTGTGAATGGCTCTGTGACTGCCCGCCACACGCTGTCACTGCTGTGAATGGCTCTGTGACTGCCCGCCACACGCTGTCACTGCTGTGAATGGCTCTGTGCTAAAACCTGATTCTTCACGACTCTGTTACAGCCTCGCCGACATAGCTGTGTGTTCCTTCAAAGCTGCTAATCCATAATCCATTTTATTCCATTTCCTCCCTTGTGCCCCCACCTCTTAGGAGCAGGGGCTTGGTGGGTTTTTCCGGGGGGCCGTGCCCCGGTCCCTGAGAAGAACACTGATGGCTGCCATGGCCTGGACTGTGTATGAGCAGCTGATGGCCCGGATGGGTCTGAAATCCTGAAGGAGAGGGCTGCATGGGCGTCGGTGCGTGGCGGGAATTAAACGTGTAACTGTATGCAGTGCAGTGGCAGAAGTGAGCAGCAGTGTGCGCGTATCCAAGGAAATGTGGGGTGCATTGTAAAACATAGTAGTAATAATAATAATATTTTATAATTAAGAGAACACCGAGAGTTGTGTGATTGTGGAGAGTGGTAGGAGCAGAAGAGGTATGTTTGTGTGCTTCCTTGTGACCAACTTCTTGTAAAGCTATTTAACACGGCTCACATTCCCAAACTGATATAAAACCTCTGTTACGTGAGACTAGCAAAGCTGCTGACTGACACTCTGAAGTACTCATGCTAAGGACTCAACCGGCCCCTGTAAACGTAAATGACCTACTTGCCAAGTAATATGGTGTCTTTGCCATGAGCGAGGCTTGAAGCTGCAGGAACTACAACGTGATGAGCCCTTGGACTGCTGGGTTATAGCAGTTACACGGCGATGGACGGACTGACTCAAGCGCAGACAATCAAAGTCCACTGCTTTGTGCTGGACTGCAGTGAGGGGTGATGGTATGGTACTTCTTAAAGTGAAGAATTCCCTGCAAGATCAAAAATAGCAATTATTGTTCTTTAAATGGGAGTGACTGCAGTGTTATGTTGCACTATAGCTAAAGACTGATTTATGAGACTAGTTCTTCTCACTGACATGGTGACGTCACTCCTGTTTACACGCCCTGCCTGTAGCCCTACCGGCAGTCATTTCATACAATGTAGCACTGTGGTATATGGTCTAATGTGTACTGCAGGCTTTGCATAGTACATACCTGGAGTTCTGCTCTGTAAATCCATGCAGTCTGAAGTCACAAGAAAGACAACTAGCAGGAAACTGTCTGCAGATGCACTTTAAAAGCGAATTCACTGCATTACAACCAGAGACGGCTGAAGTTCCATTGCATGGGAAGCTGGGAAGTCGTGCCGTACTAGACTTTGCCCCAGATGCATTTCTGTGCGTTAGGACTGTCTGTTTGCCCGTTTACCTTATTGAGAGGGTATAGTAAGGATTCTTATTTTCTTAGTAGGTACTGTTTATAGTTTTCTGTATGTTTGTGCCTGCACATCTTCCCTCGGACAGGTGATGTGCCTGTTTTAACTGAATAAACGATCCTTTTATAAAATCGTGTACAGCATTGTTTTTTTTTAATATCGTGTACTATTAGCATTATATGTATATTCTAAATCCAGGGGGTGAGTTTCTCATTTATATCTGACAGAGGAAAACAATAATACACAGGGGTAGATGTAGCAGAAACATCAGCGGTCATTTTTGGGGGTAAACAAAACGTTTGCATTTTTGCATACCCGTCCATTGTGGTACGACTTAGTTACGTGTGTCAGTTTATGGTAATTTCACAAAATACCCAGAATTAGTATTCTCAGATGGTAATTTTCATTTTTATGAAAATCGTCTGGGAGGAATGAATTTGTAGGTCAATGCTCCGCTAACTTTAATCCTCGACGCGCTAGACTCGTGATCTTCGCGAGCCGCGTGACACGCAGGCTTTATCGTCTGTGAGCTGAAGCTGCGTGACAGAGATAAAGCAGCTGTTCAGAAACACGCAGAAATGTAAAATAGAACAAAACTCAGACACAGAGGCAATTCTAGGGATTCTAGAATAAAAAAAACCCCGCATGGTTAGAATCGGGCAACGAGCGAGTAACGAAGGTCACCACTTCCTTAGTTATTTTAAGTTAAGAGCAATAGAAAATAAAAGGGATTTTTAATCAGAATTCCAAGGCATCTCATTTTTCAGTTACAGCACAACGCAAAACTCATAGGCAGATTGAATTAAAAGTAATGTACATCTCATAAATTTAGACCTGTTTGCTCCTTTTGTCAAGCTGTGAAAAACCTATTAGAGCTGAATTAATTTAAAATAATTTCAAAGTAAGACTTTCAAGTTGTTTGTCACGAAATAGGAGTGTTGTTCAAGCACCCTTTTTTAATTCGCGTCAAAACGACAGGTTGTGGCGACATCTGGCGATTGTAAGTGGGTCAGCTAGTTGTGTAAATATGCTTCGCACCGTGACTCAACATGAAGGTGGAACTGTCCGATCGCCCAAGCCAATGTGGGGCTGCATGTATATGCTGAGCGGGCCTAAATTTTAACAATTTGTTTGCATTTGTATATTTCTTTATACAGTTTATTTAGCGTCTTGCACTCTGGTAGTGTAGTGTGAAGGAAAGCAAGGTATATGTTCATTGTAAATATAAAACATTATACTTTAAAGTTAATTAGTGAATAAATCGCTTTGAATAAAAAGCTTGTCATTTAATTCAAACATAATTTAAAAATGTCTGTTTCCCCTTTTCTGAGATCTGTAAAATTAGACCTGTATTCTGTATCACGTTTATAACAATCTGCAATCGGTAACGACTTTTGATTTAATTTAAGCCGGTAATAATTTAAAATAAAGTGTTGCCTGCTAACATCCAAGTAGCCCACACACCATTTTATGGTGCGTTCGTTTTTCTCTCGGAACTCGGAAATTCCGAGTTGAGTGACATCACGTCCGACAATCTCCCGTTCGAGCTACCCACATCTCGGAACAAACATGGCTGCCTCCATGAACACGTTGCTGTGTATTGTTGCTTTATATTTTAGCAGATTTGGAGTTTTACAAATGAAGAAAATGGAGAAATTTAGATTTTTCCGAGAGACAAACAAGAAACACGAACTAGTCAAACCACATTAAAAGCTTTATAAAATATTTTAGTACATTCATAGCGATATTCTTTTTTCGAACAGTAAATAAACTACAAACAAACCAAGTCGCCATGTTGAAATTACGTCACAAGGGCAACTCGGGCAACAAAATCTTATCCGACTTCAACGTCATAAAAGGGGCGTGTTTCCGACGGGAAGTGATGTTTTTCGTGACGTATCGTGACGTTTTCATCCGAGTTCCGACTTGGAGAGAAATAATCGAACGCACCATTACTCCAGTCAAGAGTATGGACGGACGTAGGAGGGAGCACTTCCTTCTTGCAGCCGAAACAAGGCGAATGGCGATTGGTGGAACCTGCAGTATAAAACAACGTCACTTCCTGTGCTCGGCCTCTTGTTCGTTCCCGTGTGGTACTGATCTCCATACGGCGTTGTCTCGTGGTGAGTTTAGTATTTTATATTTAAGTATTTTGGACTTAGAGCGTAACAGTTCGAACTAGGTCCAGTCTCCAGGGGCATATTATGTGTTAGTTTTGCGTTCTCCCACCAAAGTAACTTCTACCCACCCTAATTAACTGCTTTTAAACTAGCGGGAAATGAGGCCCTTAGCCATTTTGGCTAAAAGGAGACCGCGCATGTGGCGATCTAATGTGAAATATCCGTACACGTCTTCGGCTAACTGGACAGTGAATCATACACATGCCTAATTAGAAACGATGAACTTACAATTCATTTGGTATGTCCATTTTATTAGATTTTTTGTGTCTTTGTAGGTTAATAACGGATGCACCATTAGTCCTTATTTAAGTCACAGTACTCATGTGTAGTGATTGCCATGGCGAAATGCACACTTTTAAAGCCTGTCGCCAAGCTTGACGTGCAGGCGTCGGAGGTGTGCTAGAGCGAACAGGCCGGGTTTTCGCTAACACCGTGAGGGCCAAGTCCCTATGACTGGGGTTTGATAGTGACCTGAGCCACAAGTACTAAGCATATTTTATTTCTCTCGTGTTACGTATTGAGTAATATCAGATTGTAACGGACCACTGCGGCTCTCTCTCCCTCCAGCTCTCCCGTTTTACTCGTTGCGCAGGGAAAGTGGTCGCGATGTCCGGAGGTCTAGATGTACTGCAGATGAGGGAGGAGGATGTGCTGAAGTTCCTGGCAGCAGGAACCCATCTTGGAGGGACCAACTTGGACTTCCAGGTGGAGCAGTATGTCTACAAAAGGAAAAGTGATGGTATGGGCTGTGCAGTTTGAAATATTTCTCAATACACACTTTTGGCCAATTATCGATGAATGTCCTAAGTATATCGCAGGTATGCTTTAATTTGGGATTCATAGGTCACATGTTTTGCCAGCTTGTATGTATTGTATTGTCAAGGATTCACATTAAGTAATTTTGTAGTGTGAGGTTAGGCTGACCTCAGTCCATCAGAGCCTTGTACCCATGATTTCAGGTGTGTACATTATCAATCTGAAGAAGACCTGGGAGAAGCTGCTGCTGGCTGCGCGTGCCATCGTTGCCATCGAGAACCCGGCTGATGTGTGCGTCATCTCCTCCAGGAATACTGGACAGGTGACTCTCCTGGCTGCGGGTCGGCTTTGAAGTTTTGTGGCGATGCACACGGATAAGCAAAACAATAACCAAGTCACAGTTAAGGGTGAAGATGTCCTAGTAGTCATGGATTTCCGTGTGTGTGTGTGTGTGTGTGGGGGGGGGGGGGTTCTCAAACCTATATGTATCCTCATCTTTAGACATCTCATGCTTGACTGCTTTATTGGGTAAATACTAAGGTATTAAGTCAGATTTTCTTGCATTTCTCATGTAAGAAGTTATAAATTCAGAGTGTTTGTTAAACAGTATAGGTTTGTATAAAATTAAGTGGTCCGCCATATTGCACACTATTAAACCCTGGCGTTGTGGTTGGCGTTCAGGTGTCGGACGTGTGCTAGAGTGAGCAGGCTGGGTTTTCGCTAACACCATGAGGGCCCTGTCCCTATGACTGGGGTTTGATAGTCACCTGAGCCACATTGGGCTCCATCCATGCTCTTGTGCTGAATTCATTATATCATCGCTGGAGTTTTGTGTGTTTCCAGGCCTGTTATGTTTGTGTATATTCAGCTGTTTCTTGCACTACCTGTCTGTTACTTGTAACCTAACCCCTAGACCTCTTTCCCAGAGAGCCGTGCTGAAGTTCGCCTCTGCCACCGGCGCTACCACCTTTGCCGGCCGCTTCACCCCTGGCACCTTCACCAATCAGATCCAGGCTGCCTTCAGGGAGCCCCGCCTCCTGGTTGTCACCGACCCCCGGGCTGACCACCAGCCCTTGACGGAGGCGTCCTACGTCAACATCCCCACCATTGCCCTGTGCAACACGGACTCTCCTCTGAGATACGTGGACATTGCTATCCCTTGCAACAACAAGGTATGAGTTTCATGTGTCTGTGAAATGTCTGAAAAAGAATTTGGTTGACATGTTTTTCCTCATAGATGGTTCGGCTTGTTTCTATAATTCATTTAAGCTGAGCTGTCAATGAGTTTCATTCAAGTTTTACTGCACGGTATGTTAATTGCACACTGTTAGAGCCCGGCACTGATCTGTCCATGGCGTGCCGGGTGTAGGTCGTGTGCTAAAGTCATGCTGGGTATCTCTTCCCCCTCACCAATCTCTGTTGGCTTCAGGGGGAGCAGTATATGGACCCTGCTACATGTACTGCACAGCATTTTTGGTTGCACCCGTTGCTTGTGCCATGTTTGATGGATCCAGATTGGATATGTTGTATTAACCGTCAAAATGTCGTAGGGTCATCACTCTGTGGGTCTCATGTGGTGGATGCTGGCTCGGGAGGTGCTGAGGATGAGGGGCACCATCTCCAGGGAGCATCCGTGGGAGGTCATGCCGGATCTGTACTTCTACAGAGACCCTGAGGAGGTGTGCTGCCTGCATTATCACAGACTGCATGTTAAGCACTCGTGCATTTTTACCTGCATGTGCAAGCGAACCACTTGCCCGGTTTGTTGCAGATTGAGAAGGAAGAGCAGGCCGCAGCAGAGAAGGCGGTGGGTAAGGAGGAGTTCCAGGGAGAGTGGACCGCCCCCGTGGCAGATTTCGCTCAGCCCGAGGTTGCTGATTGGTCTGAGGGGGTGCCAGTCCCCTCTGTCCCCATCCAGCAGTTCCCTGCAGGTATGGATGACATGCTGTGTTAATGTCAGGGGTATGTGGTATGTTGCTTGAACTTAAAGTACTTTCATGGCTTAGAAAATATGAAGCATGAAAAATCAATTCCTAAGATTTGAGCTAATTCAGATGTACTGACTTATAGTGAATCTTTTCAAAATTTAGTGCTTTCATAGACTTGCTTGTCATGTATCGTTTCTTATTCCAGCTGCCCCTGCCAAGGCCAACCCAACGACCACTGAAGTTTTCCCAGGTATGTTCTAGATTCCTCTGACTGGAAACGATTGAACACAGTGCTATCACCCTGAGCGTACTGAAATGACACTAAATGATAAAACGTGTATTTCAAGGTTCTGCCAAATCGTGATCTCATGTGACCTGCTCTTTTTGTCTAGCGGAGGATTGGAGTGCCCAGCCTGCCACTGAGGATTGGTCAGCTGCTCCCACTGCCCAGGCTTCTGATTGGGGCGGCACTACTGCTGATTGGTCCTAAGTGATGCCTCTCAAATGCAGGATTAAACTTTGAAAAGTCAATAAATTTGACTCTTTGTTTAATTCTTGAATTGAATGCTTTTGTCATTGTACTGGTAGCAAGTACAATGAAGTTCAGAATCGGCATGTCCCATCTTGCTCTTCTCTGGTGTGTGATACTGCAGGTTATGATACTGTGCCTGTGACAGGAAGGTTGCAGGTTTGCATCCCAGAATCAGCAGAGTGGTTTCTCCTGAATGAGCCCACTTTCTGCTAAACACAAATGTTAATGTGGATGACAGTGCAGGCTCAACCATCTAGTCAGCTACCCTGGAGAGTTCTTTAGGGTTATGGACCTTGCTGAAGAGCCCAACATTGATGATTACTCTGCTGAACACAGGAGTCAAACTGGTGATTTCAATTGAATCACTTGGGTACATTTCATTACTTTTGGAAGCTTAATTCTTTATACCTGTGATATGTCAGTGTTTAGATGCCTCCTATTACTGAATGCGGAACCATCTTTAAAACTATCCCTGGATATGATTGATGACTACTTATGACAAGTTTTTTATAGACTTTACTGGGCTATTGAGTCATTGGTTGAAAAGCAAAAAGGTTATTCATGCATTTAGTGTGCAATTAGGAAAGTCTACAACCTTTTCCAGGAAATGCAGAGCAAAGAGTTTGTCTGGGACTGGATGTCAGCCCATCAAAAGATGCTCACGAATGGTGTTTTATTAAGGGGGTTCTGTTATTTAAGGGGTGGCGGTAAGGAATGGTTATATATATGGTTTACCACTGTTCAGAAATAGAGCAGTGTGTTGCTGGTATGACAAATGGCCAATTTCTCTGTATAACAAGATCCTGTTCAGGTGTTTGTGGAAATAGTGTTAAGAAAAGCTGTTGTCTTATGTGATGAATCTCAGTGAGGATCTAAATAATTTTAACATTCCCGTCACATAAACATTTATGTTGGAAGGAGAAATAGGTTAAAGCCAAATCGATAACTTATTTTAATGAGTTTTACTTTATCCAGGGGATGAGAAGTGAAATTTTGTTGTGGAGCTCAGTTGATGGTCTTGTCTTAAGTATGAATACACTAAAGAATTTTGAGAAGTTAGGGGCTGTACTGAGGAAGAAATCAGTCAGACCTTTCAGAGGTAGCATAATTTCTGACCAGTTCAAGGCCAGTCCTGGGTGGTCTCGCACCCCAGGTGAGATTCTGAGGATTGCCACCCCCAGAGCAGCAGAAAAAAAGAGATTGTTAGTTGACTCATTGAAAACATCTAAGTAGTGCAGGGTGTCTGGCTGCTAATGAACCAGGAAGTGTCTTTAACAGGAAAAGTAATGAAATATCAGCACTAGTGTAAATATAAAACTTTATTAAATGCAACCACAGGTATTCTGATTTTTTCTCGCTTGCTGTTCTGTGTGCCCTAATCAAATAATGCCCTAAACCAGTGGTGGGGAACCTGATCCATGGAGGGCCGGTATGGGTTTTTGGGATGGCCTCTCAATCAGCCAATAATAAAGCAGTGGTTCTCAACTCCAGTCCTGGGGGACCCGCTGTTATTGGCTGATTGAGAGGTCTTCCCAAAAACCCGTACCGGCTCTCCATGGATCAGGTTCCCCATCCCTGCCCTACAGTCGCCTACAGGGTGAGCTGGCCTCAGGTGTGGGTGCAGAAACCTGGAAGGTTTTATGGATACTAGCCCATGAATTCTTAGCTCCCTTTCTTGTTTTGACATGAAAATTTTTATTCTTGTCATGGAGGCAGGGACTTAAACAGGTACCTATAATGCAAAAGCAAATTAAATTATAGCTGGGTCAAGCAAGCCATCTCAGAATTTAGTGATTGTCATTGTTGACACACCACAACAAAATGCATTCAACCCATATGTGACACAGCAGGGGGCAGCTAATTCAGCACCCGGGGAGCAGTGCTTGGGGGCGGTACCTTGCTCAGGGTACCTCAGTGGTGTTTTGCTGGTCTGGGATTTGAACCTGCAATCTTTAAATTAAAAGTGCACTTCCCTAACCATTAAGCTACCATTGCCCACAGTGACCTAATGACAATTTTGGGATAGGTACTTCACAAAGCATACCTGTTAATTTCAAGCCATGTAATGTGTGTGTAAATTTACTTATCAATTTAAGTTGTTGGCTTAAATATTTCTTTTCTTTTTAGATTTTGGTTGCTCAGTTAGACTGACATACTGTACGTATAGACAGGGCATTCTGAAGAAAGCAAGCTGTATGTTAGCCAGGACTCCACTGCAACTGAAAAAGAGTGCATGTCATTCTCTGCATGTCCATCACTGTTTGGTTTGGCCACCAAGCAGGACAAGAAGAGATTACAACAGTCAGGACTGCAGAAAAAGCCATTGATGCTGACCTGCCCTCCATTCAGGACTTACACATGTCCAGAGTCAGGGAACGGGCAGGTAGAATCACTGCAGACCCATCAGACCCTGGTCACAACCTGTTTGAACTCCTCCCCTCCAAGCATCCGCTGTACCTCATGTAAATATAGCAGCCAGCATCTTGCACTATGCACCTTTGCACTATGTCCTTCTGACTTAAGTGTCTTCTGTACATACTAGATTTAATAGATTTTTTTGTATGTCCGTCGTGAAGAACACTGAGAGCGACGACAAACCGGAGACAAATTCCTTTTATGCGTAAAGGTACTTGGCCAATAAAACTGATTCTGATAATGAAGTTACTGAGATTGAAACAAGCCGAAAAACTGACCGATGCTGGGTGTCCTAGAGCTAGCGAATATCATCGCTTCCATCACTTGCGAATTGTCTGTTAAATATATTGTACTTTAAAATACGAACCACCCCAGATGGGACTCGAACCCACAATCCCTGGCTTAGGAGGCCAGTGCCTTATCCATTAGGCCACTGGGGCGTCCCTTAGTTCCTGTTTTCAGGACATCCTCACGTAACATCCTCAAAAGACTAGTTTTCACGTTATATTTAATGAATTTACATACATTACATATTTATAATACAGAACAACGAAATGCAGACGGTAAGTTTAATAAGAAAATCTTAAAATACGTGCAAATATTAGTCAAACGGATCACTACTTCTTCCTTGTTTGTCCCGCTGAGCTACCGTTTCCGGTGCAGTGAGTCGCTACGTTGCTTGGAGACGGGATCGATAGTTTAGATGCCAGACACTGAACTGGTTAGCTAGCTGTGGAGTGCAAGCCACCGTTCTAGGCTATTTAAGTTTTCTCAATATTACGTTTTTAATTACTAATTGCTTTGCATTCATACCCATGAATTTATTGCGATCGTAGCACATGTTTTTTTCAGGCTCCGCTTCTCCTGAGCAATCCGGGTGGTATCAAAATGGTGAGTGCAGTAAGCTGTCTAGCTAATGATCAAACTGGAAAGATATGTAGGCAGGGATTAGCTGGTTAGCGAATGTTTTCTTCATTTTTTTTCCCAGGGTAAAGAATGTGTTTTTCTTTCCGGTAGATTGTTTGATGGGCTTATCAAACCTAGTCAGTAAGGTGGATAGCGATACCAGTAGGGTAATTTTCGCTAGATGGCATTGCATTGCATAATGTTGTTCTATATCATTTTTCCTTTCACTAAGAAATACATTACTCTCACTAAGAAACAGAAAATGAGATGAGATCATATGTACTGCAGTTTGTTAATTTCCGTTTTTAAATTATTCGTGTTTTGTAATGTAAAAGTTTGTTCACTTTGGCAAAGTGTTTCCAGTACACATATTGCGATTCTTAGAGTTTCTGTCTAGACGAATTGGCGTTTTTCATTGGCCATTGTGTGTGTGTGTGTGTATGTGTGTGTGTGTGTGTGTGTATGGGTGGATTTGCATAGATCACTTTTGAGGACCAAATTGTCCCCAAAGTGTAGTAAAACATGAAATTTCCCTACTTTTTGGGACATCTTTTGAGGATAACATCAGTTTTATAAAAAATCTGTGAATGCAATCAAAAGTAAAAATGCCAAAAATCTTGTATTTGGGTTGGTTACTTATGGTTAAGGTTAGGGATGGGTAGAGGTTAAGGGTGTCGTGACTGGGATTAGGGTTTTTCCATAGAAATGAATGAATGGACGGTCCTCATTTAGATAGGTGGCATTGGCATCCTGTCCTCACCCCCATCCAAGATGCCCTCAGTTTTGTTTCCTACTGCCTGGGACAGGTTTCTGGACTCCACACAAACGTGTGATGTGTAAGCTATGAGACGTTACAATCCAACTGTAATAATAATAATAAAAATAATAACAATAATAATAATAATAATATGGTTATAAGCATAAGTAAATTATTGATTTAACTCAAAATAATTTGGATGCACACCTCAGGCAAAAACATTAGTCTGTTTCATCTCAGAATATGCCAAACACCCCCTTAAACAGCCCCCCCCCCCCCCCTTGGTAGTGCCAGCCCCAAGGTTCAGGGTCTTACAGTCCTCCAATAATCAAACATTCTTCCCCTGACAGCAGCAAAAACAACAGAGAGCTATTTACAGTAAAGCTGTATCCGCATGTAATATGTTTTGTCTTTTTGTGCATCTAGATCCTGTCCAGGGTAAAGCCAGCAGTTGGCGGAGAGGCTCCAGCCAGTGAGAAGAAGAAGAACAAGGGGAAGAAGACCCCCCGAGTGGAGGATTACCTAACCCAGAGGGACTACCTGGGAGCCGTCACGCAGCTGGAGGTACTGCTGGCCGGCGTGCTGCTGGAAACGCAGCCTGGATTGTAGGAGAGCTGCCATGTGTTTGTTGGGTCCTCTCCTCTGTTGTCATCTGGCGTTGGTTCTTTCATTTCTGTACCTTCCCTTTACCCTGTTTTTGAGTTACTCTGTATAAATGATGCAGGAATGTATTACAGCACACCCATGTAAAGAACCTCAGTGCAAGTGAAAGGCGCTATATAAAAATAAATCAAACTGAGCTGAATATCCCTTAAAGGCACCTGTGTATCGACTGCTAAATCTCAGGTTATAGGGACGGTATAGACCTTGGGAAAGGTTCATGGAAGCAGTTGACTGTGGAATTACTCAGGAATATTGACTGAAAGTTGAAGACTTTGGTGGTGGATGGTAGGTTGTCACCATGCCTGGATTGTAGCAGCAAAATTTTTGTAATTAATTTGTTTCAAAACATGGGGTCACCTGCAGCAGGTGATGTACCACTCACAGATCACCGGTTCCTCCTTCCCCACGTCACGCTGGGTACCTGTACCTTTCCTATCTCCGTTGCCTTAGTTAACCTATGTTACTTAGACATAAACTGAGCTCTCCAATTAGTTCCAGCGAAGTGTTGGAGAGCGAGAAGAGAGTACCAGCTTATGGCTTGGCTATTGCGCCTTTCACCTGGGGGACTACAGGAGAGCCATGGAGGTCAGGATTACCTCATTTTTATCTCGAAACTCTATTTATCTCTGATATTTTGATACAGAGTTTCTGAAATGCGTGTGAAATACTGCTGCTTGATACAGGAGTACAAAGCTCTGAGCCAGAGACCAGGCTGCTCCGCTGACGTCTGGGTCTACCTGGCCTGCACGCTCTTCTTCCTGGGCCTGTACAAGGAGGCAGAAGAGGCTGCCCTCAAGGGTGACTCCATCCTCTGCCTCCACCGATAACCCTCTGCTTCCTGGAGCCGCACCTCAGAGACGCTGTAACCTGTCTCCTCCTTTCCATTGTCCGGTTGTGTTTCAGCTCCAAAGAGTCAACTGCAGAATCGCTTACTCTTCCACCTGGCACACAAGGTCAGGGTAACATATTAATCATCATCACTTTATTCGTGAAGCCAAATCTCCTATCCATACTAGCACCTCCTATCCATACTAGCACCTCCTATCCATACTAGCACCTCTAATAATAGCATGTATGTCAATTTACTTATAGTGTAATATTTAATAATAATGTTTTCTGATTTACATTTTATAGATTCTTAGCCACTGCTTTAGAAGTTACATAATTTTAAATGTTCACACTTTATATATGGATATGCAGAGCATTTCATTTTCTATTCTATTTTATTCATTTTTCTATGGTACTACAGCATGACCCGGCACTATGTACCTGGTACTTGATCTGGCAGTCTTTTAGCCCTAAGTACCTTCCTCTATATGCAGTCCATTACTTCTAGCACTAGCGTAGATGCAGCAGGGTGTATAGAGTTGCAATTAATGAAGTAAACAATTCCATTTGTAAAAGATCATCAGATAAAAGACTGCTAGTAGGGGAAATGGGTAAATGTCTTTTTTGAGGTATAGAGTTACAGAGTGAAGTGGTACTTTTTTGTTTGTGATGTTCAGGACTAATTGTAATTGTATTTTAAGTGTATTTGTGTTACTTAATATGAAATGGCCAAAGCTTTACAGAGTTTTACTTCTGTTTCTTCCTCTTATTCTCTCTCTCACACACAAACACTCACAATTTGGTACCGTCCTGCTCAGTTTAATGATGAGAAGAAGCTGATGGGCTTCCACCAGAATCTGGAGGACGTGACCGAGGACCAGCTGAGCTTGGCTTCCATCCACTACATGCGCTCGCATTACCAGGAGGCCATCGACATCTACAAGCGCATCCTGCTGCAGAACAGGTGCTGAGCGCCGGGCCGCCTGCATGTTGCCATGCGGCGTTGCATATTTTGCTGTGATACATTCCTGCGCCTTGCAAAATTTAAGCTGACCGTTAATGGGTGCTCCTGCGCCTTATGTCAGACTTGAGAGGATTAGATATGGAGGTGTTGGTCTTGGTGGAGTTACTAAGCTAACATAACTAGCCACGAAATGTTGCTATCAGAGGCTACGTAAAGGTAGCTTGTCCCTGTCGTGGTGGACGTAGCTGTAGCTGTTATCAGGCTGCTGTGACCTCTGGAAGATACTTTGCAGAAGCTGTGAAAGTTACACATGGAGCAGTAGCTGTGTGTTAGCTTTCACGCTTGGGGAGCAGAATATACAATGTGCAGAAAAACAGCAGAACTCTCAGCATCTGATTTTGATGCCAAGTGATGCGTTTGGCTTGTGTGCCGACGGGAACTGAATTATTTTATGTGTCGGGGCAGAAAGAATGAACGAGAAATAGTCCGAGGATTGGGAGCATTTGCAAGTGAGAAACATTCCCTGTGTAAAGTAAAAAGATGGAGGAGTGGCAAAGAATTATGGATCGAGCCACAACAGTAGTAGATGCAGTGGGAAGGTGGTCAGATGATCAGGCTGAATCTCCCGTTTATGGCTGCATTTCTGAGAGGCCTGCCTTTGATGTACTGGCGGTTTGTCCTGCAGGGATTTCCTGGCCCTCAATGTGTACGTAGCCCTGTGCTACTACAAACTGGATTACTATGACGTGTCCCAGGAGGTCTTGGCGGTGTACTTACAGAGCATCCCCGACTCAACCATTGCCCTCAACCTCAAGGCCTGTAACCACTTCAGGCTGTACAATGGGAAGGCTGCTGAGGTAACCCCGCCACTGCAACAGAGTCTCCACACTCTTAACACACTGCAGAACTGTGCTAATTCATATTGCGTATGGCTTTTCTGCCCTCTCACTACAGAGTATCAGGCATGTAGCTTTCTGTCTTAGTCACTTTCTTCTCTATCGCTTTCAGGCGGAGCTGAAGAACCTGATAGATATCTCCTCCAGCTCCTTCGAGTTCGCTAAAGAGCTCATCCGACACAACCTGGTGAGGAGCCTCTCCCGCATCCCCCAGGTGGCCTCCACAGTGTTTCCTTGTGGCAGTGCAGCGTGTAAATGCTCGCTCCCGCTGTGAGATCAGGTCGTGTTTCGCGGTGGAGAGGGAGCCCTGCAGGTCCTGCCGCCGCTTGTCGACGTCATCCCTGAGGCCCGGCTCAACCTGGTCATCTACTACCTCAGGCAAGGTGTGTCGCGATATCCACTGCTTAATGTCGCGTCTTACCCCTAAATTCTTTTGCTGTAGGTAACCTTCCAGAACACGTGGAGTTGAACTGAAGTCTCAGTTTGAAAGCTCAGAGTTCAAAGACTGACCTCAATAGTGTTGTACTGTTCAGTGTCACTCATATCAAATAATTTCCAACGGTCATTATTCGCAACTCATTAGTCTGCTTTGTTGTGTCCACATTAAGCTGCTACTGTTGCTGTTGTTTTCCCTTGTTACCTCTATTTATTTTTCTCTGCTAAATAATGCTTCTGTTATACAAACAAACCCTGCTTACAGTCAGTGTTACAGTCAGTGTCAAAGACTGGTGTTTATTGTACTAATGCTGCTTATGTGCCTGGTCCTGGTCTGTAGACGATGTCCAAGAAGCTTACAATCTCATCAAAGACCTGGAACCCACCACACCACAGGTAGGTCACGCTTTCCATTGCCTCTGTAGTCTTCCTTTCATGTTTTTCTTCTCTTTTTTAATTTTCTTTACAGTTCTTTCAGCTTCTTTTTTTTCCTTTCTCAAGCCTTCCAATAGGCTGCCACTCTCTCTCGTTAAGATATGATAAGATCAGTGTTCAGTACAGCAGTATAAAAGCAGAAGTGTATATTAACGTCGCCCCCAACCTGTCAACCTCTACCCTCTTTTTCCCTCTCAAATTATTGTACAGCAATGTTTACTAAGCTTTTTAGGGTACTTGACTGTCTCTCTGCTTTTTTCCATAGGGCTGATACACAATTGTTGTTAAGAGTGATAATGGTCAATTCTTGAAAGCAGTGACCTTTTGCCTTTGTGTCCACCAGGAGTATATTTTAAAAGGCGTGGTGAATGCTGCCTTAGGGCAAGAAATCGGATCGGTGAGTTACACACTTGGGGGAGACGGAAGGAGGGTGGAAGAGTGGAGTGGGGAGTTTTGTTTATTTGAGATATTTAGCATCACAGACGGTGCAGTGGAAGCTCCTGGTGGTGTACTGTAAAACCACGATAGACATCCTGTGTGGGTGTAAATAGTAATAATAGGCGTGAAGAAACTGTAGTTTCCTGTTTCACACAGAAATGCGAAATGATCAGTTATTATAAGGGAATATTTTGTGACTTTAACATATGATTGATCCGTTACTTTTTGTACCTGCTGAAGAGAATAGGGAGCACTGATGTGGAAAAGAATATAGTTGTTCTCCATGTATGTCTAACTCTCCTATGGGGTAAACAATGATTTAAAATTAAAAATTAATGCCCGCTTTCAGATCTGTCTGCTCTGTTCTCCTCCTATAGAGGGATCACTTGAAGATCGCTCAGCAGTTTTTCCAGCTAGTTGGTGGCTCAGCTAGTGAATGTGGTAAGTATACACATATATAATGGAAAAATTAGCACCGGACCACTGACCAAATGAAGCTTGATGACTATGCGATTAATGTCAAAGTAGAGACTGATGAAAGCTCTCAGAAAGAGTCCACACCTTAAAGATGGCGCATAGCCTGATGGAATATCAACAACTGAGCACGAATTATGCTGAAGGACATACAGAGACACGCAGAACCAACACACGATGTTGATGTCGTTCAATCACAGTCTGCCATCTACATCCGCCCAGGGCTCCGCCCAGATATGACAGGTGTTTGGACCATCTGGTATGCTTCCAGCGTACTTTGTTTACACGTTGCAGTGCAGGTAACTTGAGGTAGAGTGCTGCAATACTGCTGAGTATGGGAAATATACAGATCTGCACTACAAGGTGATTCTAGGGGACTTTGGCCCACACTGTGTACCACCCATTGCGATGGCTGGCTGCAGACTGGCAGAGGTTAGACTGAAATGTATAAAGAAATATATTTAGGTATTGGGGGTGGTACGGTGGCACAGTGGTTCGTACTGTTACCTCACAAGTTCAAGTCTCCACCATGGCCCTGTGTGTGTAGAGTTTGTATGTTCTAGCTGTGTCGTCATTGGGTTTCCTCCAGGTACTCCAGTCCCCCCCCCCCCCCCAGTCCAAAGACATGCTACAGTGAATTGGACTTACCACATTGTCTATAGGTGTGAATGGTGATGTGATGTGATGGGTTGGTGCCCCATCCTAGGTTATCCGCTACCTTCCCAGGATGGGCTCCAGACCCACACAAACCCAAGTAGGACAAGCAGGCCCATAAAATGGATGGATATGCAGATGTTAGCACAATACAATTTGTTTTCCTTGGTAAAGATCTTTCTGCACCTGCCTTTCTTGTTTGTGGTGTTAAACCACAAGAGCTTGAAATGAAGTTTTCAACTAACGTTATCTTCCAGTACTGACTTATCTTTGTGTTCACGTCGTTGTTTCCCACGCGGAAGAAAAGAGGACTGCGACAGGTGCACGTCAGCAATAAAAACAGTCGACCAGTGACAAAGCGAAAGACATGGTTGTGTCTAAACAGAATGTATAAGTTAGAATGGGGTTTCCAGGTTTAATCACCAGACTTTATTGTGCAGTGCCATTCTTACTGTTGACCCAGAAATAATACACTGGAATTCAATACCCACTTGATCAGCAAATTAAGCTTCTGTTTAATGCATCTCCGCCTCTATCCAACTCGCTTAGACACCATCCCTGGCAGACAGTGCATGGCTTCTTGTTTCTTCCTGCTGAGGCAGTTTGAAGACGTTCTCATTTACCTGAACTCGGTGAAGGTCAGTGCAGCCCGGCCGTGCATGGACCCCCTCGCGGGCACGTGTTGCGTTGCATTGCGAGCTGCTTACGGCCAGTGCACGGATCTTAATTCGTGTTTTACAGAGCTACTTCTACAATGAGGATACTTTTTACTTCAACTATGCCCAAGCCAAGGCAGCTGTCGGCAACTACAGGGAGGCAGAGGAGGTAACGGGTCTTTTTTCCAAATTATTGGCCTTTAAACAAAATATAGTCATCATACCGTCAGGCTTTCACTCTGTGGAGCAACACTGACAGATCTTGTGATTCTTTAAGAAGATACCGTGGGGGTTGCATAGATTTCTTTTAAAGCTTATTTGATACAATATAGATGTCTGTTTCAGAGGAACTTGTTGAATGTTAGTGTACTCGCTTGGAAGGTTTCTCGGTCCAAAAATAGTTATGTTCCAAGTGTTAAGACTAAAGCCTTTGAAAGTAAGGTTTGTGATATTCTGTCGCGTACAGGTGTTCCTGTTGATTCAGAGTGAGAAGATCAAGAATGATTATGTATATCTCAGCTGGCTGGCGCGCTGCTGTATGTATTAACACCCTTTTTTCTTTATCATTACAGTGCTTGTTTTTTCCCTCTTATCATTATTCCGGCATCTGTTGTGTCACTCTTCACGCAGACATCATGAACAAGAAGGCCCACTTAGCCTGGCAGCTGTACTTAAAGTTGGAGACGTCGGCAGAGTCCTTCAGCCTCCTGCAACTCATCGCTAATGACTGCTATAAGGTATGTTCTCGTTCTGCAGGTTCTTAAATCTCGCTTTAACCGCTGCCGTTGCCTGTTGTCAGGTACCAGCTCTGCCTCCTTTCCAGATGGGACAGTTCTATTATGCTGCCAAGGCGTTTGATGTGCTGGAGAGGCTGGACCCAAACCCCGAATACTGGGAGGGCAAGAGGGGAGCCTGTGTGGGCATCTTTCAGCTCATACTTGCCGGCAGGGAGCCCAGGTATGTAGAACTGCAGCATAGTCACCTGCTCTCTCTCCAGCACTTTTCACACGTGGGTTTTGTTGCTTTGCTGTCTGCCTCTGTAAAGCACAGTGTCCAGCTAAAATAATTCATCTATTTTTTATCCTTTAATATGTCCTGTGTAGGTTTTACAAGCTTTTAATATTATCTACAGATTCACTGAACTCAAACCATGAAGTGTGTAACCCTGGAAGGGCAGACAAGGAGATATATGTGTGTGTGTTTGTGTGTATAAAATGCCTTACTAGTGCACTTCACTGTTCATGTGGCAGAGAGACGCTGAGGGAGGTCCTTCCTCTGCTGAGGAACACTGGCAACTCGCAGGTGGAATATATCATCAGAGCCCTGAGAAAGTGGGCCAAGGACAACCGGGTCTCCCTGTGATGATGGGCACACCATAAAGCACTTGGTACACAAAACAGGGAACCGGGACAGAAATGGAAAAAGGGACAAGAATGGGACGTGAACAGGCAGCCCCTGGGAAATTAGTAATTCTAGGAATGACTGCAAGTGTTAAAGACATGGTTACATTCTGCATCAGCACCCAATTCCCAGTTTAGAAACATTTTTATATGGAGAAGCAGACCTGTATGTTTGACTTGGCCTCATGCAACAACGTTATGTAATGAGATTCCCATCTATCGTGAATAACTGCATCTCAAAGGACCGTAATGTGATGTAAAGGTATTGATATAGAAATGAAGAGAAGCAGATCTGCACGCAGCTAATTCATATGCATTATTTACCGAACATTGTTAGTGTTTTCTGAATCACTGTATATCGTTGATAGCCTATAAATAAAACACTTGCCTAGATTATTTGCATTAATTGTACGTATCACAGTTTTTGTAGTATTTTTTTACTTAATGTTTTTTGTAGTGTTATGTTGTTGAAGTGTATTATTAAAATTGTATATTTTTATTCAAAACATATTGTGTATATTTTGTGCTTCTGTAGTTATTGTTTTCCAGTATTAGATAACATTTGCGACTAATTACATAAATGGTTGCTTATGGATGTGCAAATTAAAAATACAGATTTTTTTCATGACAGACATAGTGTTAACGTGCGTAAACAGCTTATTACTGCCCGACCGAACGGTACTGAGGATCTTCATTAATGGTTGGAGCGTTAATAGCATACACGTTAATGTTCGCACACAATCTACAATATGCAGGTCACATATAATAAAATCAGCCAGTCAGCATTTCAGCCCCAGAAAGGGGAAAGAGGCAGTTTTAAAGAAAAAAACCTTCATCCTTGAACCGAAACAGCTCCCCTTTGTTCACCATGTCGGTCCTTAAACTACGACCGGGGTTGCATTTCGCAGGCAGACCTGCGCCTCGAGCCAAGATGGCACGCGGCTGAGCGCGATCCCGCAGCGGGATGAGGGCAGGACTGGGACGCGGCGGCGGATGTGGCCGCCATTGGTCGCAGCTCCCCCCTCGTTCCCGCCTCCGCGGAGCGCGCAGGCCCAGCGACCTCCGTAATTTTATTTACTCCCGAAATCGAAGATGGCTACCCCGAACGTCTCAGTATCTTAGCAATTGAGGATGCAACTATTGAAAAAAACAACTTTCCCCCGACAATCTCGTCCCCCGAGACTCAGTTAGTACGGTGCGGAGGAGTGATCTGCCGATCGTCCGCCGCTGGACCTCTCTCTCGCCCAGGCTGAATCGCCCCCCGAGCGCACCGCCTGTAAAGTACTTTTCGCGGAGTAGCTAAAGCGGCTCGCCCTCGCATTCAGCCCGGAGGAAGCGAAGGTTCCGCTGCTCCGCGTCCAGATGGCCGAACCGAGGAAAGTACCGTTTGTCACCCTGTCGGCGTTCGCCCCCGGACAGCCGTCGGAACAGCGAAAACGTCGGAGGGAGGACGATACCGACATAAGCGTGGGGGATGCGGGGCTTGGCACGGCCGCCACGGGGGCAGCGGGTGGCGGTATGTTCGCTAAAGCCGGCGACGGAGACGCCGCGGAGCCCAGAGGCATCACGGTGCGGCTCGATCTGCGCCTGTCGGAGCCGAGCGACCAGGCTTCGGCCGAGTTTAACTACAGCGAGCTGCTCCAGTCCGTTCAGGTAGAGCCCGACCCCTGCGCTGCTCAGGCCTGCTCTGGGGGTCCGGAAGGGGGGGATGGCTCTGAAATGGCCAGTGCTGCGCTTTCCAAACCATCCCGAGGCGTTTAGCTAGCATTTCAGCCAGCTAGCTAGCCCGCACCATGCAGCGCCTTACTAACTTTTCTCGACAAAAAACTTTATCCCTACCGGCAGCCTGAGTACTTACTGCTATGTAGTTGGAAAATTTGGAAAGTTTTTTTTTTTTTATCAGATCGATCGGGCAAGTTAACACTCAGTTCATTCATAGGATGTGGCTGCTTTTAGCTCGATTGCGCTTCTGCCGCTGTTTCGATAGCTGTCCTGCCCAGTCGGTGGAGTTATTGGACTTATTATTATATATATATTTTTTGGAAATTGGGAAATTGTCTGCAAAAACAGCCGGACCGTATTCGTCCAGCTAATGCTAGGCGGCTGCCAAGAATGAATAAAAAACTTCACTGTCCAGATTCGGCAGATGCACCACGAAACGCGAAATGGTGGATCGTTTGCACTTTGACGGCTGTGGACGTGTTCAGGCGGCTGTGTGTCATGCATGGATGCAAAGTGTTAGCTGGTAGCTAGCGAAACCGTTGTTATCTTAGTATTAAAAGCCACAGTATGACATTTTAACACGCCTTTACGACTCTAATTACAATGCGTGTCTTTTTTTTTCTCTTTTTTTGTTGAAAGTATACATAATGTATGCATATTTGACCTATATTGATTTGACGATGAATTTACTGTATAAGGTTAAAAAGCCCGCAGCAGGACTACCTCCTGTCCTCGACCCCTCGGATCCCTTCGGTGACGATGAGCGCGAGCGGCAGGAAGTGGAAGCCCTGGCCAAGAAGTTCGAGAGCAAATACGTGAGTATATTCCATCACCATGGTTACAGACCGGGGGCTTCAAGGGGGTTCTGTCCTATTAGACCACCCGTGAAGGGAGGTCTGTGTCAGGCCGGGATGCCAGGTGGAAATGTGCCTGGATCTGGGTTTGTTATGCATTTGTATTCCGGCTTCATTTCCTTATAAACAGTTCTGTGCTTGTGATGCCGATGATCCTGGGTTTGCTGAATGGTCAGGTTCTAGACACGGCCAGATTAACACTTGTTCAGTTTAGTTTCTAGGTGCCCATATTGTCTCATGATGTTGTAGAAATTTTGTTCATATTCAAATATTCAAGGCTGCCAGAATTAGTCAGAGCATGTTTTTTTAGTATGACTTGATCTAATTTTATATTTGTCCCTGTCACAGGGGAATCAAGGAAAGAAGAAGAGGAAAGACCGGATGCAGGATCTGATCGATATTGGCTTTGGGTATGACGAGAGTGACCCATTCATAGACAACTCTGAGGCCGTGAGTATTGCTGGGTTTATCTGCCAATCTGGCCCCCATTTGGGTCATTTAGCTGTTAAATGTACGCCCTTCATCTGGCTCATGTTAAGCAAGACTACGGGTCATACATGCCCGTTGTCGTGGTTGTATTTCTCATCGTGTAGTTGTCTTGCTTTTTTGCTGTGTAGCACGCGTTTCAGGACATAGTACGTTTTCTCCTATCTTGTACCTGGTATTAAACATCGCATGGAGCGGCAGATAGTTTTACAGTGTCCAGTGTGTCGTACTGGAGAAGCAGATGGTATATTACAAGCATATAGCTGTCAAGGAGCCAACTAGGTAGATGTGCAGATTGGCTATAGATTGTGCTTCTAATGATTGACTATTAGCTCCTGCGCCGATGCAGTGCTTTACAGAAACATCGCATGAATACAGTGTGAGCCATTCGAATTCCAGTGCAAAAATACAAGAGCGTGCAGTATAGACAAGAGGCCAAGCAAGGAACAGCAGAGTGAAGACCGGACAGGAATAGCAAGTTAAGGCATTCAAAGAAAAGATGGTTCTTAAGGTATTTTTTGGATATTAAGTGCGACCCTTACCTCGTTTCCACCAACACGGAGCCTGTGCTGGTGCTGGGCTGGTTCTCTTTTTCAAAAAAAAGAACGGAACGGAAATGTTACGTAGGCAGAAGTGAGAGTAAGGTAAAGGTTCATTTGAATTCGTTTTATTTACTTATTTATTTTGATCTGTTTCCGAGTTTGTTTTTATAAGTTGCCGAGCCTTTAAGTCTCCTATTCGTGCTTCGTCTGTATTGTCTGTATCCACCTGTCTCCTGATAGGCTGTATTCCTCCCCAGTCTGTGTGTGAGTGTGAGTGAGTTTATTCTGGCTTGCTGCTTTGCCTGTGCCCTTTTAAGGAAGTCTGCTAAAAATGTAACTTTGTCATCCGCCCCATGATCTCTTCGCCACATAAGCATCACGATATTTAATATATTCGACCTGCGACATGTTTACAATTAAAATCTGGGGAACATTTTGTTTTCCACAAAAAAAAAAACCGATGTAGCGTTTTTCTGCTTGTAATGCTGGCAAGTATTTTCACTGGCAGCAGCGGTGATATTAGACTGAACTGTATCGGTTACGGATTGCGTTTTCTGGGAAGGTTTGGAAGGTGTGGAAGGTTTGGACGCTTTTGCTGAGGTTACGGTGCCAAATCCTGAGACTGGCTTTTCTGTGGTGCCGGGCCGGAGCCATCTTTGCTGGTGTAAACGAGGCTTCTGATGACCGGATACCTAGGGTTGATGCCCTTCACTTCACACGAACCCATCTACTTCTGACTCTTGCAGTACGACGAGCTTGTCCCTGCCTCTCTGACCACCAAACTCGGGGGCTTCTACATCAACACGGGCACTCTGCAGTTCCGGGCGGCGTCTGAGTCGGAAGGGGAAGAAATGTTCAAAGATGGCAAACCTCACAAGGTGAGCACGCATCTCGGCGAACGAGGCGATCGATGGGCAACGCAGGATGGCTTGTCCGCTCCGGCTCGGGACTGACTGTGCGTAACTTACCTGCAGAAGTTGAAGGATGGCGAGGATCAAGTGATTAAGAAACGCAAGAAAAAGGAGGGCAACAGCATGGAGGAGAAGAAACCAAGGAAGAACAGAGTGTCCAAGCAAGGGTGAGGTTTAGCGTGAATTCCCCTGTGTTAATAAAAGCAGAGTAAAGTACCTGTAAGTATGTCATGTCATAATCACTATTAGAACTGTTTGTTATATAAGTGTTATGTATTTAATTAATAACCAGTGTCTGGTGTGTTAGGAATGAAGTGTTGCATGATCAAACATGCATGTTCAGAATAAGAATATTTCTAAAGTAAGCAAATATTTAATGTTTAGCACCGCTGGTTTACGTCTCTCACAGCAAATTCTTAAAAATCAAATTATAACGTGATTGGAATGAAGAAATATATAAAAAAATGTTTTTGAATCTATTTTTATTCATGGGCATGTTTATAATGTTGGAATTGATATACACATGCTCACTTTAATGTATTTAATGCATTGCAGCTTATCCCTATTATATAAATATTTTTCTGGTTAGTTTTGTTAAAAAACATCAGTTAAGTTTAATCGAATACTAAGTTTAGAGTCATTTGCAGCAGTAATATAATTTTATATCTGTATTGTAATGACATTCTAATCATCCACCTTTTGTTGATGTTACTGTCAGCTTCCTGCATGATTGGCTGTGTGTAGCTCGGTCTTCCTGCGTGATTGGCTGTGTGTAGCTCGGTCTTCCTGCGTGATTGGCTGTGTGTAGCTCGGTCTTCCTGCGTGATTGGCTGTGTGTAGCTCGGTCTTCCTGCGTGATTGGCTGTGTGTAGCTTGGTCTTCCTGCGTGATTGGCTGTGTGTAGCTTGGTCTTCCTGCGTGATTGGCTGTGTGTAGCTCGGTCTTCCTGCGTGATTGGCTGTGTGTAGCTCGGTCTTCCTGCGTGATTGGCTGTGTGTAGCTCGGTCTTCCTGCGTGATTGGCTGTGTGTAGCTCGGTCTTCCTGCGTGATTGGCTGTGTGTAGCTCGGTCTTCCTGCGTGATTGGCTGTGTGTAGCTCGGTCTTCCTGCGTGATTGGCTGTGTGTAGATCGCTGTGTTGCTGTATTTATATGCATCTCACAGTGCCCCTCCACCTCCCCCCAGAGTGTCTAGTCTGAATCGGCCCGAGAAGAAGAAGAGAAAGAAGCTGATGAAGGACTCCCTCTGCCTGGCTGCCATGATCCGGCGCTTTAACCGCGAGAAGGAGGAGATGCGCAAGAAGAACTCCAGTGCCAACACTGTGCACCACGGCAGCAACGCCGGCCCCCCCCCCACCGCCAGTGCCGGACAGCACAGCACGCCGGCCGGCGCCGTCAGCAGCGACCTCTCCATCGCGGACCTGCCCGTGGACCCGGCCGTGATGTCACTGCTGGGCTCGGCCAATGAGAGCGAGTTGCAGGAGCTCCTCGGTGACCTCGACTTCAGCCTCCTGGACTCCTCCCCCCAGTCCTCCAGCCCGGCGCAGAGGGAGAACGGCCTGCACGGCTCCGGGGCCCCGGTGGGCCACAAGGTCGTAGTGGGGCCACTGGGCAGGGGCCAGGGGGTGGCCGGGGCCAGCGGGGACCTGCTGACACCCCCTCCGCTGCCAGACGGGCTCCCTGCCCCACTCGCGAAGCGCATCGAGGACCTGCGGGCGGTGAGTTTGTGCCCCTGCCTGATTCTGCACATCTCTGTTCTGGAGGGGAGCAGGAGGAGCAGGAGCAGGAGGAGCAGGAGGAGGATGAGGGCCAGCATGGTGCAGAGGGAGCGGCCCAGAGTCTGTAAAGGACTTTGATGCATTTTGTTCGGGGTCTGCTTATAGCCCTCCCACTAGTTTCCTGTCTGTGACCTTTCTTCCCCCCCCCATAGGATGCTTTTAAAAGTGAAAAGAGAGAAAGGAGGAGCAGAGGACAGGGAGGTGAGGTTGCAGAGGTCCGGCAGAAGGGAAGGCGCTGTGTTAGGGAGCCAGGAAAGGGGGCAGGGGAGCGGCCAGGGAGCGGCCAGCGCCTGCCTGCTCTCAGGAGGTCTCCAGCGTGTGACGTGTTATAGGTGTCATGTTTAGTAAAGTCAGAATGTTAGATAACATGGTAAAATCAAAGGTATTTTATACAATTAGGGACAGTTGACAGTTATATCTTGATTGGAGTGGATGTTTCTCTTCCGTTGCCGATGCAAGCTTAAGGATAACTGTCCTCTAGGTCTTTGTTGCTGGGTGTCTGGTTAGATTAACTCCTCCCTCCCCCCCCACCCCTACTCCCCAGGCATCTCGTCAGTTTGATCAAGAAGGCAGGAAGAAGTTCTTCACTCTGGATATGAACAACATCTTGCTTGAGTGAGTGCCCCCTACTGTCTGGCAAGGAGCTGGGGGGGGGGGGGCGGTCTGGGGGTCTCCGAGGACTGGATTGGGAAACGCTGCCCTAGATCATGCACAGCCTTCCGGGGAGATGAGCGTCTCCCAGCCGCTGCAGGTCCGTTACCGTTTCCCTGGTGAGCCGCCGCTAACCCTGCTGGTCCCCCTCCCCCCAGCATCGAGCTGCAGGTGCAGGAACAGCCGGCTTCCGTGCGCGCCGCCGTCTACTCCCACCTGGAGGCCTTCGTGCCGTGCAACAAGGAGGCGCTGCTCAAACGTCTCAAGAAGCTCAGTCTCAACATTCAGGTGGGGGTCGTGCCACTGGCTTCCCCCGTGGGTGGCTGACCTAAAGAATGTTCACTCAGCTGTTTTTCTGCCTATGTAGGCAATATTGCAACATTGCGTTAAATTTAAACGTCATTCTAACCAATGCGTCCATCTGGACTGGATTTATCACCAGGAGATTGGAAGTGTTAACAATATTGTCATGAGATTCGGGGATTTTCTTTAATACACTTTTGATTAAAATTTTGATTTGACACGAAGAGGAAATTGGCAAGGTCACAGCCGCACACAAGTGATTGCATCTTAAAGCCCTAACTGCCTTTTAAAGAACTGCAGGACTCTTAGAGTGACGTACAGAAAGAGAGAGTAGATTGCTGGATCTCAGGGTGGTTGGTCACACGTTTGTTCCATACATTTCTCGTAGCGTTGTGCCACACAGTACAATTACCTGGCAGCTTGCTTTAATTTCCCCTTAAATCTCTCAGGCACATATTGGCTTCCTGCTGGGCCCGTCGGCACATCAAGCCTTCCTACGGGTACTGGATGTATTTTCACAGAGCCAGCTAGTCTGCATTTAGCCCCCATTATTGGCCCCCCTGTGTCTGAATGTTGTGTACAATGCTTGTTAATGGACACATCTAGTCATTACAGGCCCTAAATGTGACCTTTTTCACATCGTTTTGTACCTGTGATGAGTTGTAGACTTGAGGATTTATATTTTATAAAACCCAATTTAATTTTGTTGTCTAGCCCTCAGCAGAGACCAGTGCAGAGTGTGTGATGTTCTGGCTGGTTTAGGTTTGGAAATCTGCTCTTAAAGTCATTAGTATGAATTGCTGTCTGGACTGATGTCTGTGGCCTTGCCCTGACCCCGCCCCCCTCACTGACGTTATCAGGACGACCGGCTGCGAGCCCCACTGCTGAAGCTGAAGCTGGCCGTGTGCAGCGTCATGCCGGAGCAGATCGCCCAGTACAACATGGACTGCATGGCCAAGGCCGCCAAGTATGTCGGCCCCCCCCCGATTGGCCTTGCCCGTGTGCCGTGGATCGTGACGTGACTGATGCCGTCTGGCGCCGCTTGGACCGTAACTCCGCTTCCCGTCCTCCCCTTTCTGCAGGCAGCAGTCCGAGGAGGGGGAGAAGAACGGCTCAGAGGAGGAAGACGAGGAAAAGCCGGGAAAGAGGGTGATGGGGCCGCGCAAGAAATTTGTGTGGAACGACAAACTCAGGTACGCGGGCCTGGGGCGAACTGCCAGGTCTGACTGCCCACTTTTCCTCGTCACGTGATTGGCTCACTGTTGTTGTTTTGCAATGATCTGGGCCCCTTTGAGAGAGTCTTACCCCGGTGGACGGCGTCTGTGCCCCGGTGGTGCCGCTGGCCCTGTTTGCGCATCCTCACCATCTCGCCGTGTCCCGGCACCCTTGGCCGCAGGTCCCTGCTGTGCAACCTGGTACGGGTGAAGCTGGGCTGCTATGAACTGGAGTCTCAGTGCTCGGTCTCCGTGGAGGACTACCTGAAGGCCTTCATGGAGAACGAGGTCAAGCCACTGTGGCCCAAAGGCTGGATGCAGACCAGGTAAGGAGGCCGGTGCCATGGAGACCAGTGCCATGGAGACCAGTGCCATGGAGACCAGTGCCATGGAGACCAGTGCCATGGAGACCAGTGCCATGGAGACCAGTGCCATGGAGATCATCTGTCTGCCCCCCGCCTCTCTCTGATGCCGTATAAACATGCCGCTTTGTCTCTCTCGTTTTCCCAGGATGCTCTTCAAGGAGAGTCGCTCCGTTCACAGCCATCTCACGGGAAACCTGTGAGTCACCTCGCCACTCGGGGCGGCCGTGCACGTCACCACACGGCACAGGGACTACGGTCCGGGTGTCTGCTGCACGAGGCTGCAGCCTTTTACTCTTAAACCTCTAGCTTAAGAAATCTGTGGATACCTGCTTAACTAACTCTTATGGCAAACAGATTTTGTTAAAGAACTATAGGGTAAATATCCATCTGTCACAATCCCAGCCATTCATCCTGGACAGGGTTACTTAGGGGCTCAGAAGCACAGGGTACGAGACCAGGGGTGACCAGTCCATCTCTGGGCATGCGGACACATAGATACCTAATGTAAAGTAATGTAAATTAAACCGTTTTCTGCCCTGTGCGTGAGACATTGAGCTTGTGTCCCATTTTCCCCTGTTCAGAGCCAAGAAGAAGATTGTTCCGACCCCAAAAGCCAAACCCAAGGTGAGTCCTGGCCTAACCGAAGGCTACGATCACCCCTCTGTCATTTTGCTGGTGTTTTCTGCATCCTTACTCTTTGTAACTGTGTGTGGTTGATGTTCACTGCCATAGAGGCCTATGCTTTGTCAATCTGGTCCTGCCTGTTTTGCCCCATTTCCGTGTAATCGTAGAGCTTTTACCGTAAGGGGGCGTGGTGTAGTTACAGCATTTAGGGTTCAAACTTGACATCAGTAAAGTAAGGGGTCAAAAATTCAGTATATTTAGATGGGGATTCATATTAAGGAAGTGTTTTTGAAACATTGCAGTGCCACTATGTGCGTGTGATAGCATTAGCAGAATGACACGGGACCTGTAGTCATCTGTGCTCTGAGATACCAGAAATATTTGCCCTGGTTGGTAATGCAGTGTGAGCTGATTGCACTCGGCTGCGGTCACACTCAGGCAGTCCTGCTCCAGTGTGTCCTGTCATAAAATTCAAAAATATGCCCCTTTGCATTTAGCTCGTTAGTTTATTTACGTATGACTGGTTTGTGCTGTCTTATGTTTTTATTTTTTGATAGTTTAAATCGTCAGTGTACCTAAATAGCTTTGGCAGCCATATGCGTTTGTGTCGGAGCGGGAGGGAGGTCCCTGTGAGGTCGGCGTCGCAGCGAACGCCATGCTTAGGGCTGACTCACCCGGCCGTCAGCTGGCAGTGCCCTCTGGCTGTGCCCGCTCACTCAGCATAGATGCTGACGAGCCGTTTGGATGAGCTGGGCCATGAGGCCTCTTGTGCTGATCCGGTGCGATCCGGTGTGATCCATGCCTGTTTACAGTCTGCTTCACAGGGCTTCTCTTGATTTTTCACGGTTCCTCATTATCTCTCACGCAGGAGGGGATGTGGCCCCAGCGCCCCCTCGCTTCAGCTGCCCCTGCCCCGTCTCCCGCCCCCATCCCTGCCATACGCAGACCCCCCTCATCCCCCTCAGAGACCATCTGTCTATCGGACTCGCTGGATGAGGACCTGACGGCCCCCTCCCTGGACTCCATCTCCCACGCGCTGGCCCTCCTCAGCAACGCCGCCAAAGGGCTGGCTCAGAGCGACAGCCCACCCTCCCCCCCAGCTCCTAAGATGCTGACCTCCACCCCGGGGCCCCCTGTCGCTCCGTACGCCTCCCTGGTTTCTCAGTCGACCCTCTTGGTGAAGAAGGAGGCTTCGGGCCTCCCCCTGGCAAACATGAACACTCCCTCCACCTCCCCCTCCTCCTCCTCCTCCTCCTCCTCCCCCTGTCTTCCTCGGCCGCCCTCCGTCTCCTCGTCTCCTTCCTCCTCCGTGGCGGCGTCTGTGGTGCACGCCGAAGCCTATGGGATCCTGAAGGGTGGGGGCTCTCTGCCGCAGAGCCAGAGGCACCCGATGCCCCCGATGCCCCCCACCCACCGGCCCGGGGTGACTGGCGTGAGTAAACTCAGCCAGACGGGATCCCCCTCCCCGCCGAAGCCCCGGCCACCCCCCACTGCCTCTCCGCTCCTACCTCCCCAGAAGGCTTTTTGCCCCACTGGGGTAAAAGCTGCAGGGGCTCTGGCCCACTCCGGCCTTGTGAAAAGCGGCACCAAGGCTAACGCTAATAGCAGCAGTGGTGGGGTGCCCATCTCCCCCCAGTCCCGCATGAACTCCCACACCCCCCAGCTGAACCCGAAGAGTCTGCAGGCCCCGCGCCTCCCCCATGGCCCCTCCCCGGTCCAGGCTCCCTCGCACCCCCAATCGAAGGCTCACCCGCATCACCAGTCCAACTTCATTACCCCCATGCAGGCCACCCTCACCAAGTCCCCCCACAGCAGCAGCTCTCCCATCATCAAGCTGACGCCCCGGCCCCCTGCCCCGACTCTGCCCCCCTCCTCCTCCCCTTCGCCATCCCCCTCCCTCACGGCGCACTCCCGCCCTCAGCCCATCCCTCAGGTGCATCAGTATTCTCCCAAAAACCCAGGATTCCGGCCGCCGTTCTCCGTGCCGTCAGCGGGGGGGGCGGCGAAACCCGGGCAGGGCACCTACAGCCTGGTGGGGGGACACAAAGCCGCCCCCCACACCGGCGGCGCCACAACCAATGCCACCCCCGCAAGCTCGCCCTCCAATTCCAGTCGGCCTACGTCAAGCCCCTCCCCCACCGTCTCGGCCAATCACGGGCAGAGACAGAGGAGCGTGAGTGGGGCCAGCCAGGGGCCTAAGCCAGTGGCGAGTCGGGCTCCTGTCACCCCCCTACCAGCATCACCGGCTACCTCTCAGCTGTCCCAGGTGAGCCGGCGAAAGGCGGCGCTTCTGATTTTTATAACCTTGGTGTTACATTGCTAGCTGGGTCCTGCAGCTCAGATCTGAGCGGGTGCTGAGATGGAGAAGAGAATCTGGACTGTATGACAGTGTGACTTCCCAGCACTGTCCTTGGCTTTATTCTGGGGATACTGGTGATTGTGGGAGGGCAGTGTGCCTGGGTACGGTCCTTGTTGTTGGGTGTTCATGTGAAATCTGAAATGCATTCCTTTTTGTTTTTTTTGCACCGTGTGTAGCAGGGTGGAGGACTGAGTCAGCGGCTTGTGCTGCTGGGGCTGTGGCTTTGGGTTCAGGCCCGTGTGTGTGCGTGCGTGTGTGTGCGTGCGTGTGTGTGTGTGCGCGTGTGTGTGTGTGTGTGTGTGTGGTCGGTCTTTCTGCTTGCGTAGGCTACTTTGGAATCTATAATCCAAGACGAGGTGTCCGAATCCCTTGCTGACTCAGAGTTAGTCAGGGTGTGTGTCTCCGTGCTCTGAGCCCCCCCCCCCCAGGGCTGTCTCCAAGCACTTGCAGACTTCACTGTCCGAATGCTTCTTTGGAGATAAACGAGTGGTGATGCAGTGTGTGATGATGGTGGTCATGTGGCTCCATGGGGGTCACGCCACTCCCCATCTGTCACTTCCTGTGTGTACCATCTCTCGTCTTCCACACAGTCGTTCTCCATTGGTGGGGTCTGACGCCTCCCTCCCCCCCTCCCTCCCTCCCCAGGTCTCCTCAGCCAGCGGCAACCTCCTGGGCACCCCGCCCCCCTCCCTCCCGCTGGGGTTCGGCATGCTGGGTGGGCTGGTCCCAGTCTCTCTGCCCTTCCAGTTCCCTCCGCTGCTGAATTTCACGCCACCCGGGGCTGCCAGCGGAGTTGGTGCCCCTGGGGCCAACAGCTCAGGATACAGCCTGGCGCAAAGTGAGTGCTGGGCCTGACTGTGTGGGGGGGGGAGTGTCACACAAATTATTCAATCAGTGTTTTCCTGGCATTTCTGCACTGCATAGTCCTCCTACACAGCCCAGTACTTCACAAGCTGAGTTACTGCATGTACAGCAGTCCACATACAGTGTGCAAGCCAGTGAAAATCCACGTGTCACTGTCTGCCAGAGGGGTCCCTCCCAACCTGCCTGCCTGCAACGCTCAGTGACTTTGAAGCACAGATCTAGTCATGAGGCCCTGCTGATGGTCACTATAATGCCACCGTATGATTCCTAATGGGAGAATTAATATAATAATAATGCACTTCCGCAGAGCCTGTTCACCAGCATAACCATGAAGCAAAACGCAGCGTGTTTCTGTTCAGTATACATCTCAGAACACATGCGAGTCTTTATCCGAGTGGAGCAGCGGAAACATGGCTGTCTTACCAGCCCGGAACGGAATGAAGCTGCCTTTACGAGTCGCAATAAACCTGCAGAATGTTACTACCCCTGTTCGTACGTCCCTGGTTCCCAGTCTTTGGAAAGAATTGCTCAAATCGGCCCTTTCTAGCCCAAAAGGGACACCGTCCCTCCAAATTTAATTGCTCCCCACTAACGGATTTATAAAAACTAATGGTTCTGCCTCTCGGATGTTTAAATTTAATTTTGATTGTCTGAAAAAAATATGTGGATAATTTTGGCTTCTGATCATTTTCCCTGGTAAGAAAACCAGGGAACTTCTCCTGCTACGCCGAGTCCCTGTCGTAGCCTTGTAAGTTTTAACGTGGTGCCGCTTCGTATGGCTGGCTATAGCTTCTGCTCGGGGGGGCACAGGGTGACCACCTGTCAGGAGAGACGCTACGAGCTACGGCAGGGATAGTAAGCTACCATTCAACCGTTCCAATTAAAAGGACCCGGATTTCACTTCAGCGCCAAGTTCGTGCTCGTGCTGATTGGTCAGTCTCCTGTAATCAGGCATGTGTCACTAATCTTAACGTGGAACAGTTGGATGAGTCTGAATAAACAAATCAAAGTGCAAGAGGACCTGAGCTATTTCGCCAAGCACGAGAGCCTTTTAGTTTTAAAGTACTGTACTTTGTAAAACCTGAAGTGTCCGATAGTGTCCCCCCCCCGACGCGTGGTTACCCTAGGCGAGCATCACACTCATGCTGTCTGCCCCCTTTGGGTCTGCTGCCCTTCAGCTCATAGGGCTTCTTTAACTGGCATAGAAAACGTGACACTTTTTCATAACCTGTCACACCAAGTATCGATACTGAGCAGTTTCCCTGAGATCACATGACACCAACATGACATTGACCCATCCCGTAGGGACAGTGTTTCTGCTGGATTTAGCTTATGCAGACGTCATACCGCTTACCATACTATCATCTAACAATGGGCTGAATGCTGTAGATTCTTCCAGAGTGTGTGCAGTGCGGCGCCCCCTAGCGTTGGAGGCAGTAATGGCGTTCACTCCCCTGCCCTGTGGAGTGGTTTCTGCCCCCTGGCAGGCTGGCGCCCGGACTGGGCGCCCTGTCTAAGCCGTTAGCGGCTCAGACGCTAGCTTTCCCACGCTAGCAGCCGGCTAATAGGGGAATCCCGTGTCCTGCTTGTCCCGTCCAGGGCCACACTGGATGCCGAGACGCATTGGAACGCCAGGTTTATGCTAGATGTAGTGCTCGTCTGTGTCTCCCGCCCTTCCTCCATTGGTCCTGTGCCGTCTGTCCTTGTGGCCTGAATACCGTGTCCCATCGCCATCCGTCCCCATCGCACTGTTTTTGCCTGTGGGGTTTTTCTATGTGATGTTCTTACTCTCACGTTTTGTTCATCAAATTCATTTCTTCTCCCACCTGCCCCCTTTTTACCATCCGCCTCTTCTCCTCCTCCTCCCTGTCGTCTCCTCTGTGGGCGTCTCTCCCTCTGTCTGTCTCTCCTCAGATCTGTTAAAGAGTCTCCAATCAGGTTCTCAGGCTGCGCTACCTCCTCACTTGCAGCTTGCCTTCTCAGGTAAACCCTGCCCCCCGCGTCGCTGTGACTTCTGTTGTTTGCTTTGCTTGTCCTTCTCCACATTGGTCTGCACACTCTGGCTCCGCCCTCCCCCCCCCCCCCACCTGTCCGCCAGTGCCGGTCCGCATGCGTGTCTTGCTTCCCGTAGCGTAGAAGCATGGTTTTGTCTTTCGTTGGGCCATGACTTCCTCAGTGTGTTTGTCCGCCCACGTGAGTCTGACATTCATCGTCGTCCCTCCCTCCCTTCTCCCCAGACGCGAACCAAAGCCAGGGCGCGGACATGACGAGGAAGTCTCACTGACCTGTAGGATCTGGGACGCGTCGGCATGGTGCCGACCATGTGGCCACTGAGATCCACGAATACAACCATGACAGGAGGGGCGCACTCACCGGAACTCTCCTCTTGAATTCTTCTTACCATAATATTGTTATGTTTGGATGGATGATTGATTGGATGATTTTTTTTTTCCATTTTTATTTTTGTCAACATGTTTACATGACAGACCTTAATCACTGTGGAGAGAGGGAAGGGAGAGCAGGAAAGAATACTACATAATTTAATTTGTATTTAATAACTCATCCCGCCTGTTGTTCCCAGTGATTTGTGTGAAACTATTTAATAATGAACATGAATTGTGACTTAAATGTATATTTTTACTGAGCTCCCTGTTAGTGGTACAGTCCCCCCCCCCTGCATGGACAGTGGGCTCCTGTCCCCACCACAGACTGTTAAAGAAGTAGCTATGATTAATACTGATAAATTATTTGTAAGTGGTTTACACACCGAGAGAAGTGTGTGCGTGCGTGTGTACTGTTCTTTTTCCAGGTCACTGTGTACAGTGTGTGTGTGTGTGTGAACGCGTTCCCCTCTCGGTCTAGCGCAGTGTATCCCCTTGGTGCTGCATTTCACACTGGACCTTTTGAAGAAGAGAAAACTCAGACTTGAAAAGCAGAGGAGCTCCTCGTGCTTAAACGGAGACTCAAGGCTGCCGGGGAAGCGTAAGATTGTAGCCTACTTGAACTTTGGTTCTGATTTTATTTTTTATTTTCTTTTTAAGAACTCAGACTCTATAACAAGCCTTAGTTTGTAAGTGAAACTATGCAGGTCGATAAATGCTTCAAGCAAATTTCATGTTGGATTTCTTACCGCCGTTGTTTTCGTCTCTTGTCTTTCGTTTAAAATAGCTTGGTGCAGTATCCACCCACGTGCTCCTCACCTTCCTTAAAATGTTCCCCCTCCATTACCTTAACCCCCCTCCCCCCACTCCCCCTGCCTGGCCGACTGACAGAATTGCAGCCAAAGATGAGCCTGTAAGGTAGACTGGACCCTAGGCAGTCAGTCAGGGCATATGTGTGTGTGTGTGTGTGGAGGGGGGCGTTTAAGCATCTGCTTATTCTGTATGTCTGCGTGTGGTCTGGTTGTGCGTTTGTAGCCTGAATTTAGGGGGAGGGGGAGGGGGGTGTTATTGGGTTTGTTTGGGGAAATTGTCTCGTCTTGGTTACTTTCTCTATTGTAGATTATTTTTGTGTGTCAAATAAATGCTGTTGGTTTTCAGTACCACTTGTCCTTGTGTGCCAATTGGCTCTGGATTTTTTTGGTCAAGACACAAACTCAGGTGCATATGGTGTATACAGTGTGCCTCCATGTGTGCAAAATATTTAGCATTACATTACCCTTTGAACATTTGTGTACAAGCAGATGGGAATCAGTAACGCAGCCCTCGTTGTTCTGTTTAATGGGCAATAAACATCAGTTTCAATCTAAATTTGCTTCAATCTAAGCATGCATGTAGAAGCGTCGAAACAGTAGGATGGGCATTTATGATCTGTAGTTCTTAAAACACGGTTTCTATAATGAATATGTTTATTTTCTTTTACAAAAATCATTGTCTAGAAATACAGGTATCCAAGAAATGAGATATTTGCAGTTTATCTGGTTGTCAACAGCCAGTCCAATAGTAACTACGTCATGGATGTTAAAGCTTTTAACCAAATGACACCATAACACTTCCCGCCCAGAGGCAGAAGGCCCAACATTTCATACAGTTAATAACACTGATTCATATTCACATACTATCTATCCGATCAATAGAGGGAGGTACATACTGTATATAATATGAAGCACAGCAAAAAAAAACACAAAAGGGGGGTTATGTAGATCCTGCCAGTTTTGCTTAATGTTAGTTGACATACACGTAGTGTTTAAATTTGCATGTGAGAGCATATAAATATATGCGCGCACACACACACGCATGCTTCTCCCCATAGATGCTTTCTTATATAGTGTCTAAGGCACTAAATAGGAGTTTCAATTTCATACATTATCCTTTTTTTTTAATACTGGAAAAAAGTATAATAGTACGGATGGATATTAACTCTGGCGTAACACTGTGGCGGCTGCAGTGTGTTCATACTGCACTTCGAGGTGTAACTCAAAAGCCTCGTGAGCTAAACAGGAAAACCCCGTTTCTCCGAGACCGGTTTGCGTGTGACGGACCAGGACGCTGTGGACCCTTGGTCCCCAGTGGCAGGATGCTTCACTAGGCACAAACGCAAACGGCTGAGTAGACTCTATTCTGCGCCCGCACCTACCCCCGACTTTCCACTTATCAGCCAGGAGCCGATAATTCTACTTGGAGATTTTGCGTCATGATTTTGAGATGACTCGTAACGTGAAGGGGACCCATTCCATCCACAGGACACATTTCCAGTTTCTAACCAGATTCATGTCAGCCTATAGAACGTGCAGTTCAGAGCTAATGACCATGACATTTTCACTGTTCCTCCCTACCGATTCCAGTAAACTAGACCTCCTCCCAGAACCCTGCAAAAAATAGCTTCTCGTCAAAACCAAAGTGGACTTAAGCCGTTTAGAAATATACCGTCGCTTGAGCAATTTCACTTTAATTGAATTTATGGAAAAAAAATCCAATGGGTTCACAGTTTGAATTTTCCAGTCCATTTCAGAAACACAACTCAGATTTTTTTGTTGTATCTTAAAAGTTAAATTCTGTACACGAGAAGAAATGTTTGAGATGAAAACAGCTGAGAATGCAGCTGTAAGTTGGTCTTTGAGTAGGACTATCGTTCAGCTTAAGGACAGCATCCATCAGGCTTTGATAGCCAGGAAATGGCTTTATATTATCTGAGGGGAACAAAATCATTCCTCATATTGGGTGTCTGAGTGAATGTGCACAGGATTTAAGCTCCCATATATAAACACACGCTCATATGTAAAAATGCACTTGTACCTATCATTTTCTTAAGCAGAATACATTACGTCAAGGCTACAGCTATATTAAGACGCAAGAGATGAATGATGTGCTCAGCCTTGCAGCTTGCCAGGGTAGAGTAAGGCAGAGTTATGGCCCCCCCGCCCACTTTGGGGTTTGAGGGCTCCCTGCGGTGCTGGCGTCTTGGACGAAGGGGGAGGGGTAGGGGCACGACTGAGGCGCTGTTGCATGCTGGCTGACTGGGACGACACCACTACTCGGGCTGGCCGGCTTGTGTTTCGTTGAGGTCACCGGCCTTGCCGTCCACGTCGTCGTCCGAGAGTTCCATTGAGGCGCCCTCTAGCTGGAGCTGCCGACGTCCAGAACGACCGGTGGAGAAGGTGATGGGGCCTCGTCTAGGAAGGAGCACAGGGACGAGCAGTCAAAGAACTAGCTTCAAGCATGAACTTCACAAGAGGATCATCGAATCTACAAAAGTTGAGTGGTTCTGCCAAGATCTAGAGCAGGACTACTTGGAAGAACTGAAAACAAGGCCTAGATTTTGAATCAAGGGTCCAATTTGAAGAGCCATGCACTGGAGTGTGGGTCTGGGGGGAAAATGCAGAAGTTATGGAAAATCATACAGGATGAGTAAAAACGGAGAACGCACTGCTAGCCGTGTATCCACGGTTCCCGTGTGACTGCACATTACCTCAAGCGGTTCTTCAGGGTGTTGACTTCACGGGTCAGGGCCTCAATGGCCTCCACGGCGTCCTCCAGCTCCCGCTGCAGTTTCCGGCGGGAGGCGTTGGCGCGGGTGGCCTCCTCCTCCGCCTCCTCCAGCTGCCTCTTCAGCTGCTTTATCCGGACGTTGGCTTTTTCCATCTGGCGAATACGGCGGGAGTTCAGCCAACTTTGAAGGTTATGTTTAGCGCATGGCTGCAGCTGGGGTTGACGTCTCTGTCCTCAGCGCATTCCTCACCTGCTCCTTGTACTGGTCAGCGTGGCGACGCTCGTCCTCCACCTGCATGAACACCTCCTTCAGTTTCTTCTCTGTGCGACGCACGATCTTGTTGGCTGCAGCTCTCTCCCTGGGGAAATTGAAGCAAGAGGGGCCTCTTATTAAAGTCTGTGTGTGTGTGTGTGTGTGTGTGTGTGTGTGTGTGTGTGTGTGTCTACTGAATTGACTACTGCAAATTTCCACACGTTTCCAAACAGGGATTCCTGCAGGGATTATACATATCTATTGCCAATGTACATTTCCCTTAATGAAAAAGTCAAGTCCTAGAAAAGTCATTACATGAAGGGAAGATCCTTACTTAGCCTCTTGTTCTAACTGCTCTTCCAGCTGTGCGATCTTGGCTTCCAGGGCAGTGATGGTGGCCTTAAACTTGGACTTCACGGAGCCCTCCAGCTCCTGCAGTTTGGCCTTGAGCTCCTTGTTCTGGCGCTCCAGCTGCTGTCGGGCATTCTCGCTTTTCTGGGCAGCACTACGTTCTCCTGCTAGCTCTGTGTTCAGGGTATCCACCTGGGAGGATGAGTAAGCACCTTTCGGTTATTGAGCCAAATGTTCATTTTAACTGAGGTCCGGCCTGTTGCCAGAGCTCACATGAGCAATCGCATGAGCAGACCTGCATGGTGGTCTTGCGGAAGCGGTCATTGAGTAGCTCCATGTTGCTCTGCTCCTCCTCCAGCTCCTCCTCCAGCTGCGCGATTCGTGCCTCGAGTCGTCGCTTCTCATCCAGCAAGGCTGACCTGGGATAGAAGTAACAGGGAATCAGTTGGGGCTGGGAAGGCAGGGAAATACCAGACTTTAGCTTTAACTTGATATGTAGCAAACCCAGCATCATCTGGAAGTCACGTACTTTCCAGAAGCGCTGTTGGAGATCTCATCAGCCAGCTCGTCCCGTTCCTGCTCTGCATGGCGCCGACCCCTCTCTGATGCCGCTAGGTCCTGGAGACAATCAGCAAAAGGTTAGTTAGCGAGCCTGTTAGCTAACGCCAGTATTGACAGCACTACGGCACATGTGGATATACCTCTTGAAGCTGCAGTATCTCAGCTTCCAAACTCTTGAGCTTCTTCTCATTCTCCTTAGACTGGGCAAAGATCTCATCGCGTGAGGTTCGGGCCTCCTCCAGCTCTCGCTGGTAGTCCTTCATCTGGGCCTAAGGTGAACATAAAATAACCAGAATGATATTCATCCAATGTCGTTCATGGGATCTAGGAACCATTTCTTCAGTTCTCCACGACTGAGGTGAACACCCAGCCGACGTTAAGTCCTATCAAAGAGAATGGGTTACCTGGAGTTTGCGTAGCTGCTTAATGGCTTCGTCACGAGACTTGTTAGCTGCCTCGATTTGGGCTTCCAGGTCCTTCAGGTCCATCTCCATCTTCTTCTTGGCAGCCACAGCCAGGGCTCTCTGCTTACGCTCATCCTCCAGTTCGGCCTCCATCTCCCGTACCTGAAGATGATCATATGGTCAACCCAGGGAGCTTTACTGGGCAAGGGATACATTTATAGTTGGTAGATAGCTTGGCTGGCACCATATGCTGCTGCATTGGAGTTCAGACCCCTGGATTCAATCATCCTAAGATACCTGTTTGACCAGCATCCTCTTCTTTTCTTCATTTTGCTCATCTCTGGCTTGCAGGTCTCTCTCAAACTGGGCTTTCATGGCCTGCATGTTGACCTCCAGCCTCAGCTTGGCATCCTCAGTGGCCTGCAGCTCATCCTCCAGCTCCTCTAGCTGGGTGCGCATCTCTTCCACCTGCTGCTCTAGGGTTCGCTTGGACTTCTCCAGTTCGTGGACCTGTGAACATGACAACCGAAAGCAGGCGGTCAATCGCCAACATCTCACCCATTAACAAGGTCGAACAGAAATATGTTTTTGTCCCGATATGCAAGGACACACTGTCTAGAAAGTGGTCCTCATGGTCTTTGCCATACCAACACAGGCCCCAGTTTCAACACAAAAGTCAAGTACCACCGCTTACATTCTTCCCCACATCATCTTTGGAGCTCATGAGGTCTTCCATCTCTGTGCGCAGCTGCTTGTTCAGTCTCTCAAACTCCTCCTTGGACTCCAGGGCCTCGTCCAGCGCACGGGCCAGTGACAGAGCCTTGGTCTCCTTCTCCCGGGCTTCTGCCTCGGCCCGGTCCCGCTCCTCTGCATAGCGTGCAGAGATGTTCTTTTCTTCGGCCAGCATCTAAACCACAGCAGTGAAGGAAGGCACTTGGCATGTCACCAAGCTCTGATTCTCACCAGAAACCACCCAGCAATAAAAGCTCCACCTTCACACCATACTCAATAACTTACAATCAAAGACATAGGAAGCTCATAGATATCAATACCTGGTCAAACTTTTTCTGCTTCTTCTCTAGGTTCTGGACTATCTGCCTCTGGTGGTCCAGGTCCACCAGAAGGTCATCCAGCTCCTGCTGCAGCCTATTTTTGGTCTTCTCCATCTTGTCAAAGGCAATGGCCTTCTCCTCCAGCCGCTGGTTAGTAAACTCCATATCTTTTTGAAGCTTCTTTTTCAATTCTTCCAGTCCCTCCATGGTCCCAACATCATCCTCCAGTTTCTTCTTGGACTCAGTCAGCTGGAGACGGAATGATGACAACTCTGACTTAAATTAAATGCTATGACGATGCAAGGTAAATTTTTCCAGAATTAGCAATGAATTTGCAGTCCTTTGTCATTGTCACAGAACAACGTTCCACTGCTTTTTGTTCAAATTGATGATTAATTTCTGCTCCCTTTTTCTGTTCTACAGAAAAGTAAAACATGGTTCCTCGTTTTGAGATGACTGCTTCAATCCAAGAGCACTTTTAACCCCTTATCCCAGCCACTACCCATCCACCCCCAGAGCTGAGGAGCACTGCCTCGCCAGTTTGCCTAACCTGAGCCTGCAGAGTGGCCAGCTGCTTCTCCAGGTTCCTGCGTGCCTCCTCCTCCTCTTCCTGCTGCTCCTGCAGGTTGCTCTTCTCCTCCTCCAACTGTCTGATGCGGCTGCTGAGGTTCAGCTTCTGACGAGTCTCCTCCTGAAGCAACTCCTGCAAGCACATCCCCGAGAGGCCTGAGTGTTCGAGGCCATCAGATCAGGCGGTTTGTCCCTCTGCCAGCAGCAGTATGACGCTTAATGTGCAGCATGTTCAAATAAGGTCTCACGCCCAATCAAACTATTGGGTCGAGTGCCTTCTTTGTAAAACAATGAGCTCTCATCTAGTGTCATTTTACAGACATAAAGGGCGCCTTTATTCCTATATATACAATTTTACCTCAATTCTTAAAGCCTTAATTTATTATTTACATCAACTCAGCATCAGAGGTGTAAATTATAATAGATCCATATAAAATCTGAGAACCAAGGTTGTTCATTCCTGATGCACAAAGCACAGACACCTGGGACAATGCAGACACTCCTGGCGTCACCCACCTGGTTGTCCTGCAGCTGGCTTTCCAGACTGGCCACATCCTTGGCCATTTTGATCCCCTTCTTTTCTGCATCCTCAAGCAGTGCTGACACGTTGTCCAACTCCATCTGCATGGAGCCAGATGAACAGAGACATTACGGCCATGACCTTATCTGCCCATCAGACATTTAAAGGTCTTAAATGAATGATGCAAGTCAAATTATATCACATGGGTGACTCCCGGGCAATCAGCACATTGGTCTCAAAGTTAATCAACCTCCCTGAATAATTTGCGGTACCATTATGTCGGCAGACTTTCAAATAAACAAATCATCATGCAGGACTAATCTGCTGATCTACACTGATGACATCTGCCCGCTATATCAGTGCAGCTATTGCCTCTGAAGTGTGCCTTGTTATTGTGATGGAAGAGAGGCAGTTGGAGGCAGACCTGCAGCTTGAGAGAGCGCTCTCCCAGCTCGCTCTTGGCCCGCTCGCCTTCGGTGACCCGGGCCACAAACTCCTGCAGCTGGGCCTCCAGTTTCTTCCTCTTGTGCTCCGACTCGGCCTTGGCCTGCTGCAGCCCCTTCACCTCATTCCCCAGCTCCTTGTTGTCGCTCTCCAAGGTCTGCTTGGTCTTCTCCAGGTTACCTTTGAACTGCACACAGAGTCGATGGGTTTACACATCCTATCATTTTGCCTGCTGTGTTAATGTTACAAATGGCAGAGCAGATGTTCAGCTGAACAGGGCCCGGCTCTTGGACGCACCCTCTTGGCCTGCTCCAGCTGCTCTGACAGCTCCTCCAGAGCAGTTGAGTGCCTCTGCCTCATGTCCTGGATCTGGGACTCGTGGTTCTTGGTTTCCTCATCGATGGCTTTCTTCAGCTCTGCTACCTCCTGCTCTCGCTTGGTCCTAAAGTGGCAATAGGGATGGAAAGTTTGACCCAGCCCCATCACACAGTCAAATTAACAAAAGGATACAGAACACCAGATTGTGCTAAATTACAATATTCCATTGCATAGATCCCCTGCTGTTCATTGTGTAATTGCTACAACAGAGGAAACCTGACCTACAGTTTTCGAATGCATCTGATGACATTTTTTTCTGGTTGTTTTGAATAAATGCTCTCCTGACGGCTCTTACTTGACTCATCTACTCAAAACCAGGCCAGCTGTGACATTAGGTCAGGAGGACACTACATACGCAGCGAGCCTTCCAGAATGGACACATTCACAATGCAGGACAGCATATGGGCCTTCAGGTTAGCGCCCGCAAACTGACCTCGCCAGCCTACCTGAGTTCCTGCTGGGCAGCGGTGGTGTCCAGCGTGTCCTCCAGCTCCGTCTTCAAGGCCTCCAACTCCTCGCTGAGGTCCCTCTTAAGCTTCTCGGCCTTGTTCCTGGCCATCTTCTCGGTCTCCAGGTCCTCCTGCAGCTCAGCGAGCTGGGCCTGCAGCTCACGCACCTGCTTCAGGGCATTGTTCTTCTGGGCGACCTCCTCGTCACCTCTAATGCGCACACACACACACACACACACACACACACACACACACACACACACACACACACACACACACACACACACACACACACACACACACACACACACACACACACACACACACACACACACAGAGTCAATTATCCTTATAAAAACTGCTGCATTAACTAAGCATTAAGCACATTATCACACAACCCCCTAAATGGCTTTAACAACACACTTTGTACTTTATAATTTGTTGCAATTATCTCTATGGTAAAAGTATATAATAATGTTTTGCATCTGCCTAAATAACTGGTGAACCTCCCATTAATAATCACTACTGACCACAAGGTGGCAGTGCAGTGAACATAAGGTGACACCACACAGAGGACACAGGGGTGAAACAAGATGGAAATCACCATGATGATATGGCATGTTTGTTGTGGAGAGCAATTGCATTATAGAGACCTTCTAGGACAGGAGTAAAATAAAATAAAAATCAGTAAAAAATCTGTAAAAAATCTCCAAGGCCTCACAGTACAGATAATACTAGCTTCTAACAGTAAAACCAATCAGTTCAGCTCCTGTCAAACGGTAGGTAAAATAGAAAAGAGAGGAGCCTAAAGAAAAGATGCCCATAGAAAATGAGGAAGTGGGAACATGAGACAAGCTCTAATTCACTCATTTTCTCAGCCTGATAACTAATTAGTTGACCTTCATTAAGTAGATCTGCAGAACCTAAATCTGTAGGCAGGCTGCTTCCTCCTAATGATCTTGATAAAAATGTTGCTCATGAGCATTAAAGATGATGATCAGACCAGGAGAAGCTCATATTGCCAACATGAACTCAGTCCTTAATAAATCACTTTAAATTCAACCACTAACACGAATAAAATAGTGGTCACTTTGTGTTCCCAAACAAATTCGGTACCTTTGAAAACAAAGAATATGAATACATAAATGTGTGTCATCCTAGTTGCTTGGCGCTATTCTAGCAGAGAGGAGTAGCATCACTAGACAGTCACGTGGCTCTCAGGACAATTGAGGGAGCAGATGTTTCATAAGAACATAAGAAATTTATAAACGAGAGGAGGCAGTTCGGCCCATGAAGCTTGTTTGGGGAGAACTTAACTAATAGCTCAGAGTTGTTATAATCTTATCTAGCTCTGATTTAAAGGAACCCAGGGTTTTAGCTTGTGTTACACTAGCAGAAAGACTATTCCATACTCTAACTACATGCTGTGTAAGAAAGTGCTTTCTCAGTTCAGTTCTAATAAGTATATAAAATTACAGAAAGAGCATAATTTGTAGGCTTGAATGTGACCCACCTGGCCAGTGCGGCCTGTAGCTCCTCCTCCTTCTTGGCCAGCTGGATCTTCAGCTCCTCTATTTGGGCCTGCAGCTCAGCAATCTGGTCCTGGAGATCAGTGGTCTCTGCATCCAGTTTCCTCTTAGCCTTCTCCAGCTCCTGGCGCGTCTTCTCCTCCTTCTTGAGGCGCTCTGAGTTGCACAGACATTGTGTTCATAACACAAGGTGATAACAAGCTTCTGTTTCATTTGCAGCAGCTTCAAGTATGAAAGCAATTTGAAGGGTTAACATTTGTACAGGCCCACCTTCCAAATCTACCATCATCATCTCCTGCTTGTTCTTTAACTTGCTGAGGTTCTTGGCTTTCTCTTCCTCCTCAGTCAGCTGGGAAGTCATCTCATTGACGCGATCGTCTAGAAGTTTCTTCTCCTGCAGAGACAGAAGTAGTGTGGCTGAGCCCCATGTTGCAGTGAACCAGAAATGTTGCCTCGCCACTAGTGCTGCCCGCCTGTACACATACCTTTGTGTACTTGGAGTTCTGGTCCTCCAAAAGCAGGATGTCCTCCTCCATCTTCTTGATCTTGGCTTCAGCAGTCACTTTCTCCAGCTGCAGCTTCTGCCTGGCAGCTTCCTCCTCATCCAGCTGTTCTTCCAGATCCTGTAGGCAGTCATACAAAAACAGACACCTCACTTTTAGCTGTTTAAAACAGTACTGTCTGCAAAACGGTCACTAAACATAATTCTTCAAGTTGTCTTCAGATGACTGAATTTAATTTGGACTGGGACACAACACACCATCACGACCGTGCAGCACAACCATGCATGCGAGGAAGTACGCTCTGGGACCCACCTGGATGTGCGCCTGCATCTTCTTCTTCTCATTCTGCATGCTCTGGTTGCGTTCCTCCTCCTCCTCCACACGGGCCTCCAGGTCATGCAGGATCTCCTCCAGCTCCTGCTTCTTGGCAGCTAGCCGCGCTCGCATCTCCTCAGCCTCTGCAAACAGCTCAGTCTCTGCCTGCAGCTGCTCTGCCAGGATGTTCTTCTCCTCCACAACCTGTGGTTATATGTGCAGAGCATTGACACACTGACCATTTTTGTCAATTTCAGCGAGAGTTAGCATTTCTTGGACCACATTGGAATGATAAATCCATCTTGCTCACAGATTTGAACGACTGATTTACTAATAATTTTCATGGTTAAATAAACTTACTTTGCCAAGACAACTAACCTGTTGATGTTTTCTCTCCATATCTAGCAGCTCGTTCTCCACCTTCATCTGCTTCTCCTTCACCTTGACCAATTCCTCATCCTTGGCCTGCATCTCCTCCTCCTGCCTGGTCACTTGGAGCAGAGGTTTCACCTACAGAGCAAGAGCACCATGTCAGTGAGGGCATTCCAGTATTCCAGTAGGCAGCTACCACGGGCCAGCCAACTATGAGAAGCAGAAGAGCGCCCACCTTGGTGAAGAGGCGCCACCACTGCCAGTGTCTCAGCTTCAGGTAGGCTGCGCAGTTCCTCTGCAGGACCTTCAGGGCACTGAGCTGCTGCTGCTTTTTAGCGAAGGCTCTGGGAAAGTAAACATGGTGGAACACTTAGGTCTGTGGGAGCTACGCAGCGGAATTTAGCAGCATGGTAATTAAATAGCTGATGCCCTTAACCAGAATGACTACTGCGGCCATTGCATCGAGATTCAATATTTTAAGGCAGTGTTGCTCAACCCAACCCTCGGGGACCCTCCAAAATGCCCACGTTTTTGCTCCCTCCCAGCTCCCAGCCAATCAAGAATATCAAATACTTAGCACAGGGATGTTGGGAGATGAGGGGGAGCAAAACTGTGCACTGCCTGGGGGTCCCAAAGAAAAAACAACTGTGCTGAGGGAAATAACCACTGTACAGTCCGCAGTAGAGTGGTGGTGAACAGCCTGGGGAAGAGACCCCAGATGCCACTGCATCTCTGATGTATTTGCGAGTCTTTGTGCAGTGGCAAACTGGATATCACTCACTTTCGGGCCAGGAAGCCACGACAGACAGACTGGAAGTAGATGATAATGTCTGTAATCTTTAGGTCCCGCTCCTCCTCCAGGTGGGCCAGAACTCCAGCCCGGAAGAAGATCTTGCTCTGTCCGATCCTGAAGAGGTTTGGGTCCAGCTCCAGAGCTCGGATCTTGGGTAGCGAGGGAATGCCGGCAAGAGGTTAGAGAACGTAGCTCCAAGGCAGATGCAGAACGTAGCTCATTAAACATGCTTCAAAACAAGAGGTCAAGGAATTTTGAGTCATATTAAACTGTGCAGGGCAAAATAGACCATTACCATCCTCTCACAAGCTTGTTTACCATCCATGAATCCTTTTGGGATGGCATTAGGGGTGAGTATCTCATATCTGTGGAAAAAGTAATACATAGTCAGGTAACAGGCTTTGTCTAGAACATTAATGTTACAACAGCTGAGAGGCAAACTTAGGAAGTGTGAAGATCCTCCCATGACATCAGCTGACCACACTGTGCTGAGTGTTAACAGCAGATGACGACACAAACCGAACATAGTGCTTTCCATAGACATAAGGTGAAGGAGGCCGGGGGTACCTCTGTCTGAACTCCTGGAAGACTATCCGATTGGGGAAGCCCTGTCGGCAGATACGGATTCCCTCCAGAACACCATTGCATCTTAGCTGGTCCAGAACCAGGTGGGGGTCCAGTTTACCTGCCTGGGGGCAGGAAGAGATTGTGTTCAGTAGTTGTTAGGGTTGATTAAAGACCTGCAATATTTTTTAAAGAAAATTTAGCGTGTTCATAGAGGTAAGTAAATGGTGGTTTCTAATTGGTGTAGTAAGATACAGAATGGCCAATTAGGGTTGAGGAGTCTGATTATAAGTGATAGGAAATGAGAGAGAAGTTGTACCCTCTTCTCATGGTTAGGAATGATGCAGCGGACGAAGTTGGGGTTGGTGTTCCTCAGTGTGGCCATCAGCTTGGTGAGGGACTCCTTGTACAGCTGGCCCACCGTGCGGAACATGCCCTTCTTGGTCTTGTAGGTGGCGCCAAAGGTGGTCTCATTCATCCCAGCTACCTGATCCAGGCCGACTATACGGTCCACTGCCGGTGACAAGGGTTGGGGGGCGGAGGGGGGGACAGGGAGAGGAGGCAGTTTAGGGGAGGCCTAGACAAGCTTGTGGGGAGCACAGATGAATGTGGGGAGAAGGATGGATGACTGACAGCACAGCAGAGGAGCGATTGTGAAGGTGCAGGAGCTTCAGGACGTAACGCACAGATGGCACATGAATTTGGCAATGTAGTTGAAAGATACAAGCATAAGCGTCAGTGTAGATCAGGACTGTCCCTCTGACCGAACCAGGTTCAAAGTTAAAAAGCTAGAAGTTTGCCATAAAGGCATCTTGCTATGTAAAAATGATTAAGGTTCTAACTGAGGGGAAATATGACTCATCCAGGTCAAACCTGTTTACCTGAGAACTAATTTATAATGTCCTTTAAAGACTTAGAGCATTTATAATTCTGAGTGGACAGCAGGAATCAAATCTGATGTGAAGCAGAAAAATACCAATATGGACATTTGGAATAGCCAAGTTAAGTATCACCTTTTGCCAGATAGCAAACAAAATTAGTGGGGCACAGTGCAACACAACTGCCCTTTTAACCAATGACACGCCTCTGGTTTAACAGGTAGGCTTATAGAAAATTCCCTCTACTAACTTGGTTTGCAAAACTGTTTAATCATGGTCAGGCACATAGATTTCATTCCTTGAACAAAACTAGAAAAACCGGCAGAATTATCCCCGTATTTAGAGTAGATGTTTTATTATCCACCGACTGCTCCGAGACTGAATGTGCCGTTTTTGGGAAATCGGAAGGCTGCCGCAATGCTGGAATGCGGGTGGGAGCAGACGGACTTACCCTCCGGACTGTGTGGGAGGGGCCTGCACTGTACAAAGAATTCTGCCCCCTACAAAGTAAACAATACTGCTATGTTTCCGTTTCAAGTTTTATGTCAAATTTAACATGCTTCTTTAGGAAATTGGCAAACAGACACAAAATTAAGCCTTTCCCAATGTCCCCCTGCCATCTATAGGAGCTTTAAAGGGACATTATAGGGATGCGATAAACCATCTTAACCCTGCACTTGGAGGCCTGAGAGACCAAGGTTGGCAAATGTGGGCCAGGACCTGATGGTAGCAGCTTCCATAGCAGGCCTGGGGGCAGGACCTGATGGTAGCAGCTTCCTAAGCAGGCCTGGGGGCAGGACCTGATGGCAGCAGCTTCCTAAGCAGGCCTGGGGGCAGGACCTGATGGTAGCAGCTTCCATAGCAGGCCTGGGGGCAGGACCTGATGGCAGCAGCTTCCTAAGCAGGCCTGGGGGCAGGACCTGAAGGTAGCAGCTTCCATAGCAGGCCTGGGGGCAGGACCTGATGGCAGCAGCTTCCTAAGCAGGCCTGGGGGCAGGACCTGAAGGTAGCAGCTTCCTAAGCAGGCCTGGGGGCAGGACCTGATGGCAGCAGCTTCCTAAGCAGGCCTGGGGGCAGGACCTGATGGCAGCAGCTTCCTAAGCAGGCCAGGGGGCAGGACCTGATGGCAGCAGCTTCCTAAGCAGGCCTGGGGGCAGGACCTGATGGCAGCAGCTTCCTAAGCAGGCCTGGGGGCAGGACCTGATGGCAGCAGCTTCCTAAGCAGGCCTGGGGGCAGGACCTGATGGTAGCAGCGTCCTAAGCAGGCCTGGGGGCAGGACCTGATGGTAGCAGCTTCCTAAGCAGGCCTGGGGGCAGGACCTGATGGTAGCAGCTTCCTAAGCAGGCCTGGGGGCAGGACCTGATGGCAGCAGCTTCCTAAGCAGGCCTGGGGGCAGGACCTGATGGTAGCAGCTTCCTAAGCAGGCCTGGGGGCAGGACCTGATGGTAGCAGCTTCCTAAGCAGGCCTGGGGGCAGGACCTGATGGCAGCAGCTTCCTAAGCAGGCCTGGGGGCAGGACCTGAAGGTAGCAGCTTCCTAAGCAGGCCTGGGGGCAGGACCTGATGGTAGCAGCTTCCTAAGCAGGCCTGGGGGCAGGACCTGAAGGTAGCAGCTTCCTAAGCAGGCCTGGGGGCAGGACCTGAAGGTAGCAGCTTCCTAAGCAGGCCTGGGGGCAGGACCTGATGGCAGCAGCTTCCTAAGCATGAATATCCTTTCAGCAATTCTTCCTCTTAGCTGGCTCTCCCACTGGAAAGTTCAACTACGTTTTTTTTTCTATTGCCTCATTAAGCAAATGCTGCCCTATGATTTCATCTTTAATTCTGGTTTTCATTCCACATAAAAAGAATCCGTAATTTACAGCAAAAAACGATTACATGAGAACGTGCTTTCCTTTTATTTTATAGATATTGGCAAATTGAAAGCAAGGCTAGTGAACAGAGCTTCGGACTGGCCCTGTATGAAGGAGAGAGCAGCTGGGAAGGGTCCTCATGCTCTTTTTAGACCCTACACTTTGAATCAGGGGGAATTACTGGTATATAAAATACTTCAAAGCTCTATCTGCAATGCTATTTTAATTCAAATCAGTCCAGTGTGCCAGGTTAATTTCACTGCAGTTTCAGCAGTTTGGAGACATACAAGACGACCTCTTTGACACACATCACTCCTCAAGACCAAAGTGTCAGATATGAACAGTGTCTAAGTCTTAAGCCTCGTGCTTGAAGACTTAAAACTAACGCTAAAGTCTGAGATCTTACCCAATTTATTGACTAAACCAGATTAACCAAAGAATATCTAGCAAGCATAGCATAGTTTCTGGATAAAATGGAGACTAAAACATACACTTAGAGAAAGAACAGCCCGTTATGTCAACCCAAGCACCTATGACTAAAATATTAACGTTGGCCTGCAACCCAGAAAAGTATTAAAAGGAAGCGGCTGGAATGTCTATCAGGGCCAATTCCATAAGAAAAAAAAGTGACAATCTTTCACACTCTGCTGGAGCTCCTCCACACCAACCTCATCTGCTCTGATCAGCGCCACATGTGGTTCTGATTCTAAACCTGCAGCACTGGAGGAGCCCAACACAAATTCCATTATTATTTTCCCTGTCAGTCACGCTGCTCAGCGGCGAAGCTGGAGAATTACGCAGTTCTTGTTCCATCCAAATGACAGCAGTAAAGGATACATCACACTGTCAAAATTCTTGTGCCCCGTTGAAAAAATTCTAGCATAACTTTAGACTCAGAAGTTCTGCATAAAAGTTCTTTTTCGCTATCATTTTCTTGTCCTTTTTTTTTTAATCCTTTGTTTTTAAAAAACCTTGTGTGATGCATAGCTAGAAAAGTGACACATAAACAATGCTACTATTACTACCAGGACATGGAATAAAATGTGAGGGACATGCAGGTAGTGTATTTGAACTACAAAATTAGGACAGATTTTTTTAGTTTAAAAGATGCATCTTAATAAATGCAGTATTAATATTAGCAAAAAATACAGGGCCAAAGTTTTGAACCATAAGAACACCAATAAAGTAAATGTTCAGCTATAAAAATACTAGCAGCTATGTGTAGCCAAGTCACCTTTTTGACCAATATTTTTGTCTGTGGCACACCTTGGCAGACAGCTGACCAAGTCACCTTTCTGAGCAGCACAAAAAGATTCTTGGGCACAAGGTCAAATATATTTACCAATGCTGCTCAAAAAAACTGGAATCTAAAGAGCTGCTTAGAGTGGACGTGAAGTGACAGCAGGATCAATTATGAATTACAGGAAATTGCCAGATGTAAATTTTAAATGTTTCAAGATGTGATTTTTCTACTGTAGCATCATCAGAAGACATTGATCAAAATTCTCAATCGAGGTAAGCCAATCTGGAATGCAGGTGAAGACATTTGTTGAAAGGTACCACTGTGGCCCATTGACAATAGATAATATCAATGCTGCACCATGCAAGCCCAGCTGCGGGGGCGTCAGAGCGCGACGTGTCCTTCAAGCAGATCCACAGCATTACATTCATTCACCTGGAGGGTCATGGAGATTAGATATATTGTCATAGAATGAGGCTCTTAGAATATTCTGAATCTCTAAATCAGAGAAACAGAGAGGGGGGAGGGGACAAAACTAGGAAATAACAGAGGAACAATGTGGCAAAGACAGGTGTCCATACTCAACGTTTACTAATGGAAATCATATGTATACATTTTTACTTTTTTTGTTCCCCAGGACAGATTCAGGCACACTAAACAAACCCAGATTCCGTTAACCTGTAATCACAGAAAACCTTGATCTCAATTACAAGAGTAAAAAGATTTGATTAAATTAACATTTCCCTTCTACAAGCAAGACCAGCACAACAGATGAGTAGAAGTTTGCCAAAACCAGTAGGCCTTCATTTTTAATTGCAATTTATGTAGCTGGTGTAACGATTACATATGGTGTAACGATTACTTGACTTGACATATTTCTACGCTCTCATACGAATGTCGACATTGGCTACTACTAGAGTTTGGAAATTAAACAAATACTAGTTTGACATTTAACCTCAGTAGCCATGTGGAGAGTGGTGCAGCGCTGACTAACCATGTTAATTAAAGCTGATCAAACCAAGGCCATAAAGCAGACTGGGCCCAAGAATTTTCTCATGGTCCATAATACCACAGGAACTATTTGAATGTTTCAATTACTCAGTTTAGAAACATGATCGATCACCTCCATCCCCAAATCCGTCTCTCTCTCACCAAGCACACCCTTGTCGATTGTAATTATGATCCACCAATTATTCATGGAAGGTAATGAATAATTTATGGTTTGTTACCTGCAATTATCACTGACTCGCTTTGCTGAGTATAATGTAGAACCGCCACAGCTATTAATAACTTCAGGGAATTTTAATGAATACCTGTCAGTTTCTGCAGCCTATTTTATTTAAAAGGTCCACTTGAACACACAGTTTTGATTGAGCGTTAAAGCTAAAGCTTCCGGCTATCTCCAAGAGAGAAGGCACACAGAGGCACTTGGGCTACATTCACACTGCAGGGCTTAATGCTCAATTCTGATTTCCTGCTCAGATCGGATTTTTTATTTGCCTGTTCACATTACTCTTTTTAATGTGGGAAATATCAGATTTCAATGTGAACGGTTAACTATACTGAACTGGCCCGCGTGCGCACAAAACAAAGACGCCACTTTATTGATTCGGAGACTCCCCAGTTACGATCTTCCAGATTTATCTCCCCAAATACTTATTAAATCCAGGACCTCGCTGTCCCTCCACTGGGCAGCTTCTGTGCTCTCCTCCATGTTTGGCACTCTGACGGAGACATATGGTGACTTCCGCCTGCGCAGAATTGTGACGAACGTTGATCGAGAGTGACATAAAAGTCGCATGAATTCCAATTTTGCTGTTCAGACTAAGGTCCCATTGCAAAAAATCAGACCTGCATCCGATTTATGACCACATACTGAAATGGCCCGAATCGGAATTGGAAAAATAAAACCGGATTCCATGTGGCTTGTGCTGTTCACATTGTTATGAAAAAATGCGATGAGTCACATATGAGCAAAAAATTGGATTTGGGCCACATTTGTCCCGCAATATGAACGTAACCTTGGAAACATCCTGATGTCCCCAGCTAAACTCGACGACACTCCTATGCAGACCAACATCTTCACATCACCTTCCACTAACAGCATGAAGGGGGCTCTCAACCGGACTGCGAAACCAGGAACAGAAACTCACCGTCCTTCCAGAGCTCTGCCACAAACTTGTCCGTCGACTGGTGCAGGAGTGTGGCCACGTTGTCATTGAGGGGGTCCATGTTCTTCATCAGCCACTCATCTGCCTTGTAGTCCACCTGGGCATAGTTTGCCAAAGGGTCACCTCATATCTCAGCCAGCTTTTGCAGCCCCTCTTAGTCTGCAGTGACTGTCCTATAGCATTCCTCGTCACACTTTGGATTTGATTTTGGACCGTAAAAGCAAATGCGAGTCCCTGACATAAATGACCAGGGCTGCAGTGTGTACATAATCTTCACAAATGTGCGTCAATAAGGGGGAAAAAGTTTGATTTACGCAACAGTACAAGTCGTGCACATCCCAAATGGGAAACAGATGTGGATAAAGCGCCTTTCTGCACACAGGGATAGTGTCAAAGCTCCGGCCAATATCTCTTTCCCAACAACATTTATCTAATCAATAAAAACAAAGTCAAACACTAGACAGACATAATGTATACTGTTCAAGAAATCCGAACAGATAAAGAGCATTTTTCCAGTGCACACAAAAAATGAGCTGTACTGGAACTGGTTCAGTGCTCCTCTGGGATGTGAGGGATGTCACAAGGAATCGGAGCTCAAACTCCTCCAAGACACACCATGTAAGCTGTTCATTAGGTTTCCATCAATATCTACTTGCAATGTATGGCAGGAAAATACCCTTAAACTTCATCTTTTCTGAATCTATTACTCCTTTCATTCAAAACCTATTCAACCCGGCAGTTGTGACCTCTGCCCTTAGAACGCATTTAGTTCACAAGTGCTTGTCATCCCACAGCATAATTGGAATTATGTGTGAAGCCTCTACACTTAACTGCAATTGATTGGTAAAATATAGTGTCTCTCTGGATAAAGGACTGAATGAATACAGTACCTTTCCAGCGTAGTGTATAATGCAGAAATCTGCCTTGTCCTTCAGCTGCCTGGGCTTCTGGAACTTTGGGTGGGTGCCCTGTTCCTGGACCAACTTATCCACAAACGTCTTGTCCGTGGCCTTGGGGAACCAACACTCCTCATCTAGCAGGGCCAGAACACCGGGTGGGTTTGCCTGTGTTAGGAGAACAATGGTAATTTTAGTTCAAATCCACACGACTCCTATTCAATCCTGCAAGGCCTCAATCCACCCTGTCTATAAATCAGCACAGCTCAAAAGAGCTGTCACTCAAAACTGTAGCCCTCTAATGGAACTGATGAATGCTGTTCCAAGACAGTGCAAAGTTCCTAATAAAAACGTATGACGATATGAGTTACTCGTGAGTTTTAAATCTTCCAGGACAAATGATACGGACCGGCCGCTCGATGAGGTCGATGCAGGGCTGCAGGTCCAGGCCGAAGTCGATGAAGCTCCACTCGATGCCTTCCCTCTGGTACTCCTCCTGCTCCAAGATGAACATGGTGTGGTTGAACAGCTGCTGCAGCTTCTCGTTGGTGTAGTTGATGCACAGCTGCTCGAAGGAGTTCAGCTGCAGAGAAGAACAAAGATCAGTTGCAGGCTATACATGGAAACGTGGACGTCGCCTTGCTTTTCTAATAATCATACTGGCTTAACTCAATTTAAAACTGACTCCTCTTCATTTTATTAGCTTAGCTCTCACTGATCCGTCAGCATCCAGAGAAATAAAGCAAGATAACCAAGTTAGGTCAGATGGTTGGGTACCTAAATACAATTACATTAATTCTGAAAAGGGCTTTGATTCAAATGTAGTTGCAGAAATAGTTTTCATACAATAAGTGCTGGCTACTGACTTCAGTGACCATTCTATAAGTAAGATGCATGCTCCCCAGATAACAGACGAGGGTCCTTAAAGCTGCTTAATTTCAACATCGGTATTGTTTATGCCAATTTCGGCATTTTAGTCATAAGATCCTGCCTCTGGGTAGAAAATCAGCTGAAGCAAATTTTCTACTTATTAAACAAAACTACTGAAAATAAAATAAAAACAGACCTAATTTAGAGAGAAAAAAACAGGTAATTCATTACCAATGGAAAGTTAGACTTCTTCAAGACACAAACGCCTAAGACCGTTAGGCAGCACAGCAACCTTTAACTACTGGAACCCAGGGTTGATTCTTATTAAGTGTTTTATTTAAATGTAGGTGTACAACAAAAATGTCAGGCGCTTCTTCAAATGCCAAGTATTTAATGTACATTCTCTTCCTACAGTAAAGGGTTCCAAAAAGGCCGAGATCAGACCGCCAGCGCACTTTTCCTGTGGCCAGCCGATACGCAGAAGATGTCGTGGTACCTGGAAGATCTCAAAGCCGGCGATGTCCAGGATGCCGATGAAGGAGGCTCCCTGGCGCTTGGTCCTGTCCAGAGCCTTGTTGATGCGGTGGACCAGCCAGCGAAACAGCCTCTCGTAAGTAGCCTTGGCTAGGGCCTCCACAGCGAAGTCCGCCTGCAGAGAGATGGGGCAGAGCAGCAGTCTGCATCATCAGCCCCGCAGAGAGATGGGGCAGAGCAGCAGTCTGCCTCATCAGCCCCGCAGAGAGATGGGGCAGAGCAGCAGTCTGCATCATCAGCCCCGCAGAGAGATGGGGCAGAGCAGCAGTCTGCATGCAGAGAGATGGGGCAGAGCAGCAGTCTGCATGCAGAGAGATGGGGCAGAGCAGCAGTCTGCATCTTCAGCCCTGCAGTGCCACTTCGGGCTCATTTCTAACGGGGTTAAACCATCATTCATTAAAGGCTCCTTTGATCAGATCTGGGCTTTTGACAGTGAAAGAATCTCAAAATAAATGTATTCTTAAATAATTTATCTTGAATGGACCTTCTGAAATAAAAACAGGAAGCGTTCCCCACTGTTGAATCCAATATTACGCTCAGTTTAAGCTGATATATGCTCCATAACATTCCTTTGCTGTTTATTTTCCAAAAAGCCAAGAAGCATTTACAGCCCAAAGTCAACTAGCTAGTGATATCTGCTGTCAAAGGTACACAGTAAAAAGACATTTTTATACAAAAAAAAAACATCTGTCATATTGTGCCTTGGTGAGACTGGCTATCAACATGTTAACCAATATTAATTAATTAACCACAAGTCCATTATCAACACACAGCACTTTCTGCTGACCCATTACCCAAAATAATTTATATTAAATATTAAATATAATGGGTTAAGATGACCTATATTCTAAATTTAACCTAAAAGATGCATTCCAGCCCCGCATTCCAGATAAGGCACCATCGCGATCTTCTCCTGTGGTTCACAGCACACTCTGCTCATAGAGGCAAGCAGAAACACCACTGGCCCCCCCAGCCTGGATGTGTTTTTGAGAACAAATCTTCTCTAATCGCTAGGCCACCACTGCGATTTCCTCACCGTTGTTTCAGTCTAACCCCAAGGTAAAAGAAAATGAGTGCTTTTCTCATGACCCAGCGATGTAGAAAATATCAGTAGCCTTGAATACCCCAGCATACACGCACAGAAAATACTGGGACGATGAGCCAGATGTGTGCCTGCACAGGCAGGACACGCAGAACCCCCATAGGGCACGGCTGAGGTGCCGAGGAGGTTCCAAAGTACCTGCTCTTTGGTCTGCGCTTTCTGGACGTAGTCTCGGCCGACCTTGATGCGAGGGGACAGGATGGCGCGGGTGAACTCCATCACATTCATCCCCAGCAGGTGACACAGCTTCTGTGCGGCTGTGCGCGTAAAGGGAGGATGAGGGCAGCGATGACATCAGTGTGAGGTCACAGAACCCAGGACCACCCCCACCTGCCTAGGAGAGCCGTCACTATGAGGTATTACCAATGAAAGCATTACATATTTCCAACTGAGACCACCCTGCAAAAACGTATCAACTACTATTCCAGGCCATTTACAGATTTTATATGAAAATGCCAACAACACTGTTAGGGGTATAAAACATTATCCAAAAATGAGCACCAATTCTCCATTCTGTAACCCCACAGGTATGAAAAGCTTTTTTGAAAAAGGGGAGGGGGGTTGTTATATTCTAGGGCAAGTCAGACTGATTTATGACATTTTCTGCTATCGCAAATTCTTGAAAGATTTAGAGGGCGTTCATTTCTTCATGGAGGAAGTTCTGGAAAGTGAAGCCGTCATGACGTGATGCATAGCAAAAGCAACTGGCTCCGTTTGAGGATTAAACCTCGCTAGAACACCACTCTCTCATATCTCTTGGCTTAAATGAGACCTTTTCCACACCAAAGCAGGTGCCGGCCGATCACCACCACGAGAGCCTGACGGCTAGGGCCGGTATACCTCCCTCTAACACCAAGGGGCCCCATCCCTACTTCAAACTTGACCAACAGCTGATTCTATCTACGCAATCAGTTTGCTTCCCGTTTCGTTACCTGTGTTTTCAGGCATGGAGGCCTGATCGGTGTTCCTCTCTTTCTTGAAGACGATGTTGCCAAACTGCAGCACTGATGAGACCACCTTCAGCATGGCTGCAACAAGGAAGGATGTTCATAAAATCATGCAGCACACAGACAAAAACAGCACGGCGGCCAACTCCTTGTAGGGAAAAATTGAGAAAATGTCCTTGGAACATTTTCAAAAAAACCAGAAGTCCTAAAACCATCAATTTTCATGTCATTCTGGGGTAGAATTCGCTGAATACCTTCCTGTGAGCCAGAGTCAATGGAAAGAGGTGTGTACTTACACAAGATCTCATCGTGAGAGAAGCTCATGATGTGCATGGCCTCCATGGTTTCCTGGAAATTGTCCTTGTCCTGCTGCCCAGGAATGGGGATGTTGCCATTGGACAGGAAGCGGTAGTTGTTAAATCCTTCAAGGAGCAGATCAGCTGAGCAGAGGAAAAGAAAAAAAAAAAAATCACTTAACCATCACTGATATATAAAAACCATGCAACACCTCAGATATTCTGGAAAGCATTTTGTATTTGCTGAGAATCAAAGCTACTACCAAGTATTTTCAAAGAGCTAAGTTCATTTTGAAATATTGGAATGTTAGATGGAAAAAACCCATTGCATTGACAGACTAAGGACATAAAATGGTTTTAATCAGACAGTCAATGATTGTAAAGGCCCAGGTGAAAACACAGGGCATACACAGGGTATACACAGGGTATACACAGGACATACACAGGACATACACAGGGCACAAGGTTCCCTTGGGCCTAGTACACGGACAGGTGGACAGGGCTCATACTTACACCTCAAGTGCTCCCCAGCACCAGCCAGGAGCTGGTAGAAGATGTGGAAGGTGCGCTCATCTTTGGCCTGCCGGATGGCTCGGGACTTCTCCAGCAGGTCTGGACTTGGGTCAAGGACTGCACCAAGACTTACTGCAGTGCATCTCTCTCTCACAGACAGGTACAGAAACCCCTGTTTGATATGACTCCCAACAAACAGGAATCTGGTAAAACAAGTTTGGGATACAGATTCCGGTCCATCTCCTCATCCCAAGTATATACTTCTCAATTTAAGGACAATTCCAGCATTAGGGATGTGACATTTAGACTAACAAACAACTGCATGGAACCGCCCTTAAATCACTATTATTAATATTTAAATACAAAAATGACTCCTTAAATGCGGTCACTGGACAAAGACTGAACCACCATCAAAAATGCACTATTTGCAGTGTCTTAAAACAGCCCCAGGGTATATGCTCCTTAGGATTCCAGTCCTGGGGGGCTGCACTGCTTCACACTGACATAGAACATCCAGATTCAGAAAATCTACATTAGCACTTTTAACGCTACCTATTCCTAGTTATGTAATCAATGAAACCGGCCGCAGGTCTCTGCAGAACAGAATGGTCCAGAACTATATGGCAGCTGGTGCTGGTGTGTGTGTCTATATATATATTTAATTTAAAAAAAAACTTGTGTGAAAACAAGAGTGTCAGCCCATGGTCTAACACAACATTTCAGTTAAATTGCTAAGAGCACAAGACTTATAAAGCAGGAGATGCATCAAACACATGGAATCCATGTGTGGAAAATCCCAACTTGCGGCAAGTGGCTACTCAACAGGACACAGTGGTGAGCCGCACGCCCAGCAGCACGGAAGGCAGGATACAGGTCTCGATGTTGGCCCCCACGATGTAACCAGTGACGTCAAAGTTGATCCTGATGAACTTGCCCTGAATGAGGTCAACGGAGGAGGGGAGCACAGATCAGATGAGCAGGACCTGTCTGAATCCTGCTCATAGACTTATCCCCTACTTAACCGGGGAGGGATTTGCGGGGGGGGGGGGGGCGACTAGCAGACACACAAAACAGCAGGGCTGTTCCAAAAATACAGGCCAAATTCCAGACCTGGAGCACATTACAGCTACTCAAAGGATCAGTGCATCCCAGAGGGGTTACACCACCTTACACCCCCAAACAGGATGGTATTACCATGGTCAAATAATCAGAAGTATTTCAGGCATGTGAGTTGTCCATGTGCGTAAGGCATTATATTAAATACTGACAGCCACTGTGAAGGTGGGTAGTCCATAATTCCTTTAAGGGATCCCCCACCATTATAAACAGCTGGGTAATTAAAAACAGGCAGTTCAGGGTAAGTGCCTAGATCCACATTCAGGTCCTACCCAACTGCAGCCTTCCTACCCCAAGCTCTGGTCCCAAAGCCACCATACCACTTCAAAGCTCGATTGAGGCAGCTTGCATTTTTAAATCCCACGGCCTTTAATGCAACAGACTCGGTCTTCAGGGTCCAGCAGCCAGCTGAACTGGCCGAGTCCTCACACGGCCACAGGATTTATAAAGCAAGCGACGACAAGGTGAGATCTGCTTCACTGGCATCAGTGAGATGGGCCTCACAGGTACGATACGGCCAGGCCCAGATTCACAACAGACACGCAGGTCCATAAATGATTCCCAGACGCTGTCAGAGCATTCCGGAATGACAATGAATTACCTACAGGAAAACTGAAATAATCTAATTCTACTTAAACTGCTCAGTGTTTCGTAATGCTCTGAGCAATCGGGGGAGTGTGACGCCACTGCACATCCGTGTCTTCTAGGCTTTCATTAACCCGCAGATGGCTGGTAGTGCGATGTCCGTCGAGCAGAGAGCGGTCGGCATAGGTACAGCCAGGCATCCGCTCGAACGCGTGACGTACAGGCGGTGTTTCAGAACAGCCCAGAATCTGGGGTTAACTTACAAATCGGGATGAGTTGTCATTCTTCACCGTTTTGGCATTGCCAAAGGACTCAAGGATGGGGTTGGCTTGCAAAAGCTGTCGTTCCAGCTCACCCTGGAAGGTAAGGAGATGTTACCGGAAAAAAAAAAAAAAGATAAGACCCCAGACAGAGGCCCAGCCACAGAAATGAGCAGAAAGGCTGACCTTAAAGAAAGAAAAACAACCAAAACCACCTCCACAGAACCACCACCGCTCCCGCATTTGTCCACAGAAGCGAAAGGGTCACAGGAAGAACAACTAAGCCGAACTTTCTCCTTTTTGGGGAAGAGTGTTTAAGATTTGGGACACTGCCACAGCTTGACCAGTTAGAACAGGAAGAAAACTAGTGTTAGGACATTAAAGAGGATGAGCTCATCCAAGACGCATGCCAAGGAAACCAGCAGAGACTCTCAGCGTGTTAGTTAGCCACGGCTCCTCCAAACTGCTCAGGCGCTCTCCTTTGGCGGTCAAGGGGGATAACAGCTTCAATACTTAAGCACAACAGGCTGATTTCTATTAGGAGCCATTCCTTCAGTACACCATGCACTTGTAGCTCGGATAACGACAAGTTCTCCTTCAAAGCGAAGCGGGATTAGGTTGATGGTCAAGCGACAGCTCGCGTGTGGGGGGTGGGGGTGGGTGACTTCAGCGTGGAATCTGCTTTTTCCAAATAATTCAACAATTACCCTCAGAGAATCCTGAGGCAGGAGGCGTGACAAATTGGCCTTTGCACCAAACCCTGCTTTTCTGCCTGGTCAGCTATTAATTACGGTTATAGGCAACATATGTCCCACACCCCACCCCAATCCGGAACCCCCCCCCCCAGGGGGATAGAGATCAGCTTTGTCATCCAGAGGTAAGGTTGTTAACCTACACCAAGGCATCCACAGGGACTGCAGCTCACACTCCATGCTGTCTGCTGTGATTCGAACCCTTGGACCACCCCGATAGAAGCTCAGGGAGGTACACAGCAGATCACCAAGGTGGGGGGGGGGGTGGAGCATATGGTTCAGCTCACCAACCCGTGCTGGAACTGAACGTTTCCTGCCAGCCTCCTATCCAGATGTGCTTAGAATGTGGGGAAACGGCTCAGTTGTGTTCAGTAGATCCCAGGTCCAAGGTGGAATGGCCCAGGGTTTGCTGTGTGTCCACATCGCTCTGCTCTGTGCAGTTACTCTGGCTCCAGGTCATCTTGAAAACCATGTTTTCTCAAAAACTTCACTTTAGACAAATTTGCATTTTGGCTGAAGAATCAGGGATGCAGAGCAAGCTATGAGCACCAGTAAGACAAATTAATCATTATATATATATATATATATATATAATGTGTGTGTGTGTGTGTATGCGATTTATATACATGTATAAATATAAACTAGTCTAAGTTTTGTCACTTAACTGGTCATTTGATTACAGCATCACTATGAAAAACTAACTTTAACCTACTAAAATAAAAATTATAGTAGAATCCAATGACATAATTAAGATTTTCTAGGAGAAGTACCAGCTGCAGAAAAATGAAAGTGCAGCGTCTCTCACCGACTCGCCCCTGACAGCCCCCACACTACAGGGGGGTTATGCACAGGGGGGTTCACGTTCCGGGCCAGGAAGGCAGCCCCCTGTGGATCTTATCGGGAGTAATCAGGCCTCGTCACCCATCCGCTGGGAGGGGGGGGTTCAGCACACTCACACCTGCTGAAGAGCGGCCGGCTGGGGCTGAACAAACAGCGACCCGCGAGTGTTTGGACAGGTGGAGCCCCGTGGCCCAGGTCCAGCGCTCAGCGTTTTATCTCCTTTTATGGAAATCTCTCTATTCATACAGAACTTAGCGGTTTTTTGGCTCTGCGTACGCATTCCGGCAATGGCGTTCAACACCGTCTTTTAAAAGAGAATTCAGCGGCGCGCGCAGGGAGACTGGAACGCATGCGTCGCAGATCTGCAGCCAGGGCCTTTGTGAAAATACCCAGCGTAGCTGTAAGAGATACCAGACAGAGGGGGCAGACCTTAATCAAGCAGGTCTCCAGGATCCAACAGATCCCATAGTCATGTAGCAAGCTTAGGAACAAAGCGAGGGGGTGTGTGCGTCTGTGTGAGAGACTGCGAGACGCAGCAGGAGTGCAATTCGGAAGCACATGAGGTGCACTGCAATTCTCTTCAGGAGACTAATTACGACAAGACAAATATAGGATGAGCTGCTCAACGCAGCACAAGCCAGGTTTTACCCTTACAATCATGGCCTCCCAGCTGTGACACACCGTCATATCTGTGAGCATGATAATCATTACCTAGCTACTTCACACAGAAAGCTGCACCTATTTCCCATTCATAAAACACTCAAGGTGGGGGTAAGGGTTTAATGATTTCCAAACATAGCATTTCAAGCCTGGCTTCTTGAATGCAATGGCAACAGCTGCCCGCTGCCATAGAAACCTGCAGTTCTTGTTGTCCCTTTGGCTATTCCTATCCTGTACATTACTACCTTGCAGCCCTCTGGCGACCACTTCCCAGCATATCTGGCAACCTAGAATGCTGCACACATTCCTCTCTGGTGCACTTGTGACGGAAGAGACACAATGGACCTTGCGCACGCACAGAACAGCACGTTACGTCTGTGAGACGGATTTTTATTTTCCAGAACTGAATTGATTCAATTAGCTGAGGCAATAAAATTACTGAAGCGACTAGAAAAGTAAATCTGTCGCCAAAAAAACAAAATTTAAAGGAGAAATCTGTGCATAGTGTTACTTACACGCTTAATACTGGATTATTATTATTTTTATTTGGAAAAAGCAGACTTCTAATCAGTTGTGCGGACAATTAAACCGTGCAAGGAGTGAGATCATCTGGGCGGTGAACAGAGATGGCATCCCCAACAGCCCCCTGCAGGCTGGCCAAGGTGGGAGGAGCACAGGGAGGAAGGGACTACATGCTACTCACATAGAACAGGAGTCCACTCTGTAGCCAATGAGCAGTGTCAAAATGTTTCCATGGAAACAGACAAGTGTTAACAGTCATGAAAACTTCAAATATATACACAGTCAGGCAATGCATACTGCATGCAAAAAATAAACTTAAAACGTTCAAGAAAATGAGGAGGACTGACAAATCAGAACGCATAAAGGCCGATGCATTTAGTTTGCTTTGAAAGTCATTATATAAACTAAATCAGCCTATTGAGTCAAACTAGGGCAGGTCACTAATTCTGTCCGTGTGTTTGAAGACCCTCCATAAGCTGTGGGTGGTTCTTTCAGTATGGAATGGATCCCACGTTGAGAGAGGCAATTAGCCACATGTAGACCACATTCACTGATTTGGACCTTAGTTGCCCTACAGATTCACACACTCACTTAAGATGCTGAATTTCATTAAGCGAGTGGAGGGTTCCACTTCTTTTTGCCTGTGCCAAGCAGACCGGGGACAGCTAATTACCTTCTTCCTGCTACAGTGTCTCTCCCAGTGAGCTGAATCACTTTCTCACATCTTAGAATTTCATCAGGGCAGCACTTTTCCTCGACACAGATCAGAGGCAGCTCTGCCTCTAAGAGCATCAAGGCCTCTATTTATCCATAAGGGTTGAGCAATGTATTAGAGGTGCCTTGCCCTGGACGAATGCAAGCCTATGCTTAAAGATTGAGTCATTAAAAATTTACAGTTGAAGAGAGAAAATACTTCTCTCCATTTCCCAACCTAACTAACCTGAGTCATGTACAGTAAATGAGCAAAGACTCATTGTTAGACTGACACTGAACTGAATACATTGTCTTTGAACCCGTATACAACACTTCTTACACATGCTGTAAACCAAACGTGGGGAAAAGGGTATTTAAAGGACACTGTAGGCTAATTTATAACAAACCAGTGTGACTTAATTGCAGTGTTCAACCAAAAACAGACAAAATGCCAGGAATGAGGACATGATTTATTGAACATGTGACTGCAGCGATTAACGGCTGCCAAGACATAAAAATAAACAAACATACAGAACAGTGGACAGGGAAACATACAAACTTATGGAAAACAGAAATCCTACCATCAGGTATCTTAAAGCTGAACAATAACTGATAAATCAGATGTGAGTCAACTACTAATATTTGTTTGCTTCTTCCTCCCTGCCAGGGTCCCAATTGTATAACAACACAGAAAAGATTCCTCAAACATAGAACATACATATTTTGTTAACCGATGCAGGGTCACAGCCAAAAATAGATTTGACAGCAGATTTGGACGATGCAAACAAATATCCTCGCACTGACCCCCTAAATGTGGCTAACGATAGGAAGTTAGAGGTGCATGCACATGAGCCAGATGGAGAGAACGAGAGAGAGAGAGAGAGAGAGAGAGAGAGAGAGAGAGAGAGAGAGAGAGAGAGAGAGAGAGAGAGAGAGAGAGAGAGAGAGAGAGAGAGAGAGAGAGAGAGAGAGAAGGAAGACTTGCCTGCAGCTTCACTTGCTTGGGCGATTCAGGCTGTTTGTTGCAAAACAGACAAATGCAGATGTTAGATGCTGAGGCCATAAGCACATGGGGCACAAGCCTCAGCACCCAGTCAGGGTTGCTTGATTTGTCTCATGCGATCACCGTGGCAACACACTTTGGGGAATTATGGCCAAAAGTGTGAGTGTTTGACATCTGGAGCACCACGCCTGCAATCACCTCGTCGAGCAGCACGAGAGGGTTTATTAACTGTCCATCAGCGCGTTGTCACTGATCAGCTGGTGTTCTGAAAACCCCCCTCTGCCACGTGCATTTCATCTCCATCGTCATGCAAGCCAACATACAGGAATTCCTAAATATCGCCTAGCTGGACACCTTACAGCCCTTGGGCAGAAGCACATTCTGTACTTGTATCATTTAGCACAGAGAGAAGCATCAGTAATCAGAATGAACAGCACACTGGTGAAAAATAAAGTGACTAATGTCTAACAGATATGTGCAACTTTAAAATGGTTCTCTCTCTCTATCCAAGGGAATCAGTTAAGTGCCCATTTCCCAGGATGGTGACAAGAGGAACTGATCAGCGTCCTCTGATCAGCGTCCTCTGATCAGCGTCCTCTGATCAGCGTCCTCTGATCAGCGTCCTCTGATCAGCGTCCTCTGATCAGCGTCCTCTGATCAGCGTCCTCTGATCAGCGTCCTCTGATCAGCGACACTGGGGCAAACTACAGAAGTACTATTTCCACATAATCCTGTAATCCATTAGCAATTAATAAAAAGCATGGATAATATGTGATGGAGATTTCAAATGCTGGGGTTCTGCACTGGCACTCAGCAGGTTAAAGGGAACCCAGCTCTGTGCATCTGCCATCTCAGACGCGTCAGCGGGAGCTGAAGCAGTTAAGGCTGGCATGGCGAGGCGTGGGTCACTACTCACAGGAATGTTGTGGTCCTTGCGTCCCTTGTGCGAGGAGGCGACGTGAGCCAGGTACTGGATGACCTTCTTCGTGTTCTCAGTCTTCCCTGCACCCGACTCACCTCTGCATAGGAGGGAAGACGAAGGATGGGGGACAGGCATTGAGGGGGACATTCATGCAGCCAGGAGCTGACATATAGGAGCTCAAAGAACAGTGAAAAATACATCGGGTCCAAAATACTGGAGAATACACAACAAACAGGCTAAACACACCACAACAAAAAGAGGCATGAAAAACCGCAGGACCGAGGGATCAAAAAGAGCAGTTTATCAAGGCCTCCCAGCATCCGCTGTGCTTGTTTTCACTGCAGTGCTTTTTATCCTAAGGCTGCGGTGCGGGGCAGCGGCCCAGGGTGCCGCGCCAACACATCACGGACCTCCACAGGGATATTTTGAGGAAATTCTTAAGTCGAACGCGGAGAACATTCCGGCGGCTTTACGCCGGGTGGCAATTAGCAAGCCGTGCCGAGGGCTGCCGTGATGGCCGTACCCGAAACCCTGCCTCGACCCATTCGCGCCCTGGTGCCACTGGCAGACCCCTAGACGAGAGAGGGCCAGCTGCCAACGGAGAGGCACAGAAGCGGGGATGGGGATCTGCCACACTGGTGCCTACCAGCACTGTGCTACACAGACGTCACAAGCCCGCGAGGACGGCAGACGTGCCCACAGTATGAACTCTGATAAGTGGGGAGTGTGACAGCTATTAAAAAGGGGGTCACATTTCCTATTGTCAGATAGTGTCAGTCTCATGCTTCATCCAGCACAGGGTACCGACAAGTGATGCGACATGCGAGGTTGCATGCTTTTGTTGGCTGGTTTCCTACAGAAGCTGATTTACTGTGCTGTACAACATCAAAAATTAAGATGCGATTTCTGTAGTCAGAGATTAGAACCCCAATGTAAGGCTATTTCTCTCATCTATAAACACACGCACCTAACAGGACTGCTTCTTCCTGCCAAGGACCTAGGGGCCACTTCAGGATTCTGTTGCATTTATAGACGCATGACGTGATGTCTCAGAAATGCAGAAGTGAGGTGTGACATTCACAGGTCCTCTGCAGCTTATTCACCCCGGCCATTCGAGCCAGATGCGCCAGGCTGACATTTACGTTACGCAGGAGGGGAAACTGCGCAGCATGACAGCAGCAGAGAGACATTTCTCACCCTAGCACCATTCACAAAGCTGCTTTCTCGCAATCCAAAAGGTTGACTAAACAACACCCCCATGCAAAGTCAAATCCATGGACGTAATCAGCTGCCGAGCTGAAAATAGGACTGAACTTCTGTGCAAGTAGGATCTTTTCCCACATTTCTAGAGCACAAAAATCTAAATTCACAGCAAACAGCATTCAGAAGTACATGTTATATAATTTAGCGCAACAGAATTGCCTGATTTGGAGAAAGCAAAGCATAGCTACATGAATCATGCTAACCTACAGCACAAAGACATGGTTTCCATAAAGCACCCAATCAGAATTCACTATTGGTCAGGTACACCAATGGGCACTATCAGTTTGTTCTGGCAGTATTGGTGCACACATTCAAAGATAACACATAACATGAAATGACATGGAATTATTAAAATAAAAGCAACAGTCCAAATCAGTAGAAATCACCCTCAGTAAATCAGTATTCCTTACTTTAAGCAAGGTCCATCTCTGGGCCACTTCCGACACGAGGTCAGTAAACTACATAAGGTTACGGGGCTACGGAGTTACATAGCCATCATGCTAAAACAATACTATGATATTAAATCTGGGCATGAAACTAATTAAAATAGTGTTTTATGGCTTGGGGTGTGGGGGCGCGGGCTTGTTTTTCTTGTTCTGAGCTTATTTTCCTGTTTAGCCGCGTTGTATCTGCAGATTGTCACTGCTGTAAGTCGAGGACCCCACACTGCAGCTTACTGCAACATACGGTGCACTGGAGATAAGGCCGTCTGACATTAAACACATTTGAAGGAAAAATGCAACAATATCTGAAAGGGTTGATAAACGAAAGCATGGTCATATGGAAATGTTATCGCTGGGAAATGCTGGGGTAACAGTATTATGAGCACAGTCACTCTGTAGGAACGTCTCCCAGGCCAAGCAATATCCAAGGAATTTCGGAAAGATCTCTCTTGAAGAAATATGCCAATCATGTCTTTTCTTCATGCCAGCAAATCCATAAGCAGAGATAATCAGGGTTTACTTACGTGCAAAGAATGGATTGGTCCTCTCGATCTGAAATGGGAAAAACACAACACAAAATGCCATCAATTAGTCCTCCAGCGTTTCCACAAATCCTCGTGGCTCTTATGAATCTTTATGAAGTCAATGAAATTTCTTGGAGAGAGGGAGACAGAGAGGAAAGAAAGGAGAGGGAAAAAAAATGTAGTTAACGCATTTTCTTGCCAACCATGACAGCCAGAAAGAGGAGCTGTACTAAACTGTGCTTGGTAAAGGCTTTAACAATTCAGTAAAGTGCATCAAGCCAACTCTGATAACGCTGTGGGCCATTTAGAACAATGATCCATGGTGGGTGTTAAGTAAGCAACAACATGTCCAAGGAAAGTCTTCCTTCCTTAGGAAGAAAGATGAAAAAAATGATTCTTTAAAGATAAAACAGATGGAAGTGTAAGATGACACAAACTGGTCTATTTAGAGATGGTGTTTGTGGGAAACTTTAAAAGGACACGAAAAAATCCAAGGAAACCAGAAGAGGACCAACACTTTGGCTCTCAGCTACATTCCTTCTGAGCAAGCGGGAATCATGTAGAGAAGTGGACAGAGTCCAAGTTGCACTGCTCTGAAATGACCCCCACAGCACCCCACCAAAGTTTATTACTCCTTCCAAAGCCCTCTATAGACAAACTTCTTCAGATAAACAATCCACATAATCAATTATGGTTTATAGACAACAGACCGGCCTACTTCACAGTACCAGCAGACCACCACAGACAAAGTGCAGCTACCAAAGGTATCTTCTGCCAAAGGTAGGGAGACATGAAAGCCTAACCTAACTATAGAGTTTGAGGCTTATCAGGAGGTGGAAGATCCCTGAAGTGACCGATCCTGTCATGCATGAAGACAACTGGCAGCATCATCCTAAAGGATTTATGACCAAAAGGTTGCAGATCTGAGTTATGATGGAAGTTCATACTATTTCTCAAAGCACATTAAATTCCTTCAGCGAATACACAGGGATCCTTTAAGCCAGCTGCTTTAGGGACCACAAGCGTTAGCATAGCAAACTGGTAAGTAAGCCACTAACTAGCCTTTATATAGGAACCCTGGGAGAATGAATCAATATCTCCCATCTGCTTACTGGAACTGGCTGGAGAATTTCACAGCATTCAAATTCATCTTACTGCAGTGGTTTGTGCACCATTTTAACAGGCTTCAACACGATCCACACGATTCCAAACGCTGCTTATCCTTTTATTGTTAGTGATAAAAATTAACTTTTGAAACGCTACCAATAAACTCAGCACATATTCAGGCTAATGGCAAATATGACACACTGGAGATAATCATTGGCTGTAATGCTCCCCCACACCAAAACCAGGGGGACCAGGGGGTACCAGCATCTCCTTTGCATAAGCACTACTGTATTCTGGAGCTCACTGTGTCAAAGCCAAGACACCGGAAGCCCAAACTCTTCTCTGGGGACATTACTGCACGTTGACTTCCATTCATATGGCTTGTGTTATTCACTCGCCTTTTGATTCAGTCCTGCGCTTAAAAACTCAGAGGTACAGTGGTACCTCGGTTCTCGAACTCACTAGAACTCGAATTTCTTGAAAGTCGAACAAACCAGTTTGACCAAGAACTCGATTTGAATATCAGAACTCGAACCATGAAAGCTGACCTAATATAAATTGTACGCGCCAGGAACTGAGTCATACTACAATGCAATTCTTATTTGAATGCCTTCTTCACAGACTGGACGATTAACCAAATAAAGCAGCGCAACATTACAGTAACTAACAATAAATAAACCACTAACTTACGTGTACTATTAGAGCATTTATATCATTCATTTAAACTTTATTTTACCAGGTAAATTAACTGAAAACCAGTTCTCACTGCTTTACGTGATATTCGGGAGAAATAGCAGATTACGCATCGGAACTGCCTGGGATACAAACGTCATGCGTGTAACTAAACTCTTCAGCCAATAAGGGCAAAGGTGTGTCGTCACGGAGGTGGTTCCAGTTTGTGCAGCCGGGTGAGAGGTCTCAATGCATCTAACCGTAAAGCACTGCGTCAGGATCAGAATGCGTTGCTTTAAGCAAGCGCTGTAAGCAAGTCGAAGGCACCCAATGACTGGACTGGGGAAACAAACTGAACCGTGGACTTAATACAGAGGACTAATGACAACAACTAGAAACAGCTGATCACATGGGGATCCCATACGAGGTTAACGAGAGGGCGTGGCACACGGAAGGAGAAGACGATCGGGGCAGGACAGGGGTAATGTTGGGATAAGATCTTTATCGTTTTGGAAGCCATTAAGAAAAAAAAGCTCTTCTTGTTTTATCCAGTTCATTTCGTGTTTAAATGCTTAAAAAAATATATTTAGGTGTAATTTTGGGAGGCCGGGAACCAATTCATTGGTTTTTCATTATTTCTTATGGGAAAAATTCAATCAGAACTCAAGCTTTTTAGGATTCGATCTGGAGTCCGGAAAGGATTAAGTTAGAGAACCGAGGTACCACTGTATTATGCAACCATTTATTTTCAAATGAGTAACTTTAGGCAATGTTTTGACCTCATATGAAACCAATGAAATCAATTCTGTTGTTAATTACAGCAGACATGCATCTCATCTTACAAGCATTTGGGTGAAGCGGAAAAGCACGACAAACCAAAATGTCCCTAGATAGTGGCAGATATGATTGTCCGTCGGTGAAATGGAATCCAGCTGATAAGCGAAGGGCATTTGAAGCTTCTGGCAGAGACAACTGAAGAGCGGTGACATTAGCATGGTCTGCAGCAGAGGGTTTCAGAGACTTTTCGGTCTATCTCAGCACTTAATCACTTATGGCATTTCAAGTGCTTAAGTTAGGCTCTCCCAGGTTCACACACACACACACTTTTATATATATATATTTTTTATTTATTTATATATTTATTAAACACACACACACACACACACACACACACACACACACACACACACACACACACACACACACACACACACACACACACACACACACACACATACATACATACATACATACAATCATTCCACCTGCGGCAAGGCTGACATTTGGCAAAATGACTTATTGCAAAGATGCCGTCCTTTGCTGGTGCCAAATGTTAAGTCACTGTCCTCTTTTGTACAACTACACATTCTACTGCTGTTTGCTTGCGTGACTTTGTGCTGCATTACACGCACGTAAGCAATGGGTGCAATTTAATTACACAATTCCTCTCGTTAATAGGGAAATCCACATACTTTTGTCATTCTGTGTACTTTAGTCATCCATATGGTATGTTTTGGGTAGCAGAGATACACATGTATATGCAGGGGAGAGCAACTTATTCCAAAGATTAGACAGCCTTCTGTCTTTCACAGAACAGACAAACAGCACGGCACTAAGGCAGAAGAATCAGCTCTCATCCCGCCGCCACCTCTCTGAGTAACAGCTTGGCCTGTCGGAGCAAAGAACACTTTTGGTTAAAGTTATGGAAGGGTTCTTTTGAGCACACCGGGTTAAAAGTGTCGAAATGGTTTGCAAAGATTCACCAAAAAGAGCAGCTGCAAGCATTCCCATTAGCAGAAACCCGACAAGGAAAGAAAACTAATGACTGTTCTCATCACTATGGCTACAGGTCACCAGAAAAATACCATATGTTCATCACAAAGCTTGTACCACCAGCAAGAGTAGATGTGTAGATTAAGAAAAGAATTGCAGGTTATTTAAATATAGAAGCCTTTCTCCAGACAGAATTCACATTACTGCTCTTGGGAACATTCTACTAAACTGGCAGCAAGATAAATTAGTGGAAAGGTCTGCATTAAGTCTCATCCCTCAGAATTAGTTCAATTTAGTATTTCAACATATGCATTAAAAAAAAAATCTTTCTGAGAGACTGTTGGTCTCTGTGCTTTAATCCCACACAGCCCAGACAAGCCCATCACAGTCCATATCTGTCCAGCCCTCCTCGTGCTACCATGCCACAGACTATAGGAAGACCACTCAATCTCTGTGGGGGAGAGACGGCGCTGAAGGTCATATGAGAAGCTCTAATATTGGGGCAGCTGACTTCCATTTGTTGCATTGCCCAACCCCTTCCCTACGCTGGAGTCAGGCATCACGAAGTCCTCATGCCTCGTGAGATCAAAGAATGAGACGACTGCTGCGATTTATCGCTGAGAGGATCAAGACGTGACCTCAGCCCTGTGTGTGACTAAGGGGGCCATCCCTCGACATCGTGGAGACAATGCTGTTGGCTGTCCTGCGATCCCAACTGAGCAGGCAAACTAATAAACCTGAACCACTTTCCTTTCTTCCAAAAGGCTGTACCAAAGCAGTGTTTATGCTCAAGCATTGCGGAAAATCCGCGGCCAACGTCCTGCAGGCATGACATAAAAGTCCAACGTCTCACACGTATTTCGAGTTGCCACCATCACCCTACTCCTTGCAAACATAATGTGTAACAAGTCATTCTCCTTAGGGTATGGCAGATGACAACTACAAGCACAATTCACCATGTCCTTCAAGCATTCTTCTGTAAATATTTTCTCCCCCATTACGATAAATGGGCCATTCATGTGGCTCTGCTCCAGCGATCCAAGACCACGTGGGGAAGCCCTAGACCAAGCCCGGGGGGGGAGGGTGTCCCTCAATGGCTCCCTGAACTCAAACACGGTTTTTGTGTGTGTGTGTGTATGACACAAAGAAAGCTTTGGCTTTCCTCCAGAAGACCTCATTTGTGATTCCACCAGCACAGCTAGCTCAGTGTCAATGAACTAGGCGAGGCTGGCATGGCTGCTCATTCATCCATAAAGCGTTGTCGTCACAAAAGCCGTCGACTCCTGACATGGGTTGTGTCACGGGGACACGGCTGGCCGGGGGGGACAAAGCCCTTTGTCTCATTTTGTGGTGAAAGGAAGTTAAGGAACAGAATTATGCTGACGAGGCTCCTGTGAGCCAGGGCGGGAACAGGGCAGCGAGGAACATCTGTGCGAATCCTCAGGCCTGGCAGAGACCCCGGGCTCAGTCACGGGCCCCATGCAGCCAGACAAGAAAACGCTCCGACTTGCCAGAGCATCAGCGGACTGACTTCACTTCCTCTTTGCAGAATGACAACCTGGGCATCCAAACCCCTGCTGTGTAGCTGGCGAGGGGAAGGCAGATGGAGAAATACATGCTCATCTCACTGCTCCATGCCCATCAGCTACACCTGGAGCTACCTGTGGATGGTGGCACCTCAGCCCAGAGTGGACCCACTGCCTTTACCATTCTAGGGTTAGAACACAGACAACAATGAATCACTGCTCCTATCACAAAGGAGTCTAGGAAAGTCACATTAGCAAACAACCATATGCACCTCGGACCCACGAAGGCATCTGCAGATTATAAATGCAGTTCGAGTACAGAGTGAATAATAATTGTATTTGTTCCCCACATCCCCTTTTCTTCAGATGACCTCACCATGTTCACAATGTTGACAGATTTATAGTTTTTCGTCAGACATGACGACATTCTCATATGCAGGGCGCCAAGTACCAGCTAGATGATCTGCAGAAGTTTTAATGTTTTACACAAGACAGACCTCAGATACACACATATGGATTCTCTGAAATCTCTTCGCAGATGTTAAGCATGACGTTTAGGTGGAGTATTTCTACTTTCCCAGCAGAGCCATTGATCTGCCAAGCATAAGAAGCAGCAGAAACAATGCAGGGAATGTGACAATGTGAGGACTGCCTGACCACTTGGGCACACAACTGACAGGCCTGTCAGACGCCTGGGAGAGGACATCTACAAAAATAAACACCGACCCCTTTTCAGAACCTTAAAAGTAATGAAAATGGACTGACAGTACATTGCAAGGGGGGGGGGACACATCAGGCCTATTTTGGGATCGAAACAACAGCACTAAACAGGGTTTCAGTCTTTGAGGGGCTGCGGGAGACACACTCCGTGCCTGAACAGTGAGATCATTGTGGGCCGCCAGGCCGCTGGGCCCACGCCAGATTCTGGCACGGACAGCTCACAGCGGCCTCAGGGGCAGGCCGCGAAGGCCAGACGCTTCCTTTTACCTTTAAGGAGAAAGATCTGTTAACAAAGCCCTCTGAAGAAGGATGAACATGGCCACTTGGCCTGCTTTCACTTACCTCACTGACTAATAAAACCTACAGACCTTCAAACAAAAAGGCCGTCTACATTAGATCAGCAATCCTGTTAATCAGGTGTAGGCTTGTATTCAATCTTTTTGAAGCCAAAACCTTACAAGGACTCTTAACAGTCTGATGGTCTTGACTAACCCCCAATTGTTTCTCATCTTCACCATGAGAACACGACATCCAACAGCATTCGACATTTAGATGTTGTTCAGGAGGATTTTCTGGGATATTCAATACATTGCAATGTCCTAATCCGATGAAAGTTCAACCCACTCAAATGATGGAGACCCAAATTTAACTAGGCAAGGATATACCAGTGTTTCCACTACCATTATATCACCGTGCGACAGCAGCACCCCACCAGAGCTGTTCTTGCTGTACTCCAGGTATTTCCTGGCCAGAAGCCTTAAACACCTGATCCAAACCAATACACACACTGGGAAAGTAGTGATAACACAGATTAACCATCCCACTCCCAATCCCAGAGTAAATTTTTAACTGGGGGCAGGATAGGAAGCCAAGAGAAGTTTGCTCTTAGAATTTGCTGCATTGCTGCAAGTTAAACCATATTAGCCATTCCAAAAAAGACGACACTTAAGAGTTTTGACTGTGATAAACACCAAAACTTCTGGCTGAAAAAACAGTACAATTTTCCCCATTTTTTCAGAATTTTTTTGAAAAGCCATCGTGTTAGCTAGTAATGCACCGATGTGGAAATTCTAATATCAATAACCAATATATTTTTCTCTTTTACTCCCAAAACCAATAACTAACTAACATCTGAGCTTCACAGATCAGCAGTGAAACTGCGGTCGGTGACGTTACTTCTTAAGATTTCATGAACATGTGTAGCAACCACATGATAAAACGCAGGCAGTGAGAGCCTACATTAGCGCTGACTTGGGAGACCATAGCGAGGTTTTAAGTGGTGGATGAGCCAACAAAATCCCCCGTCCTCCACTACGGAAAATGGCTGATTGTCCAATGCAATCATCATCTCCATTATTTTAGCAATTATGACTAACTCTGGTGCTGCTAACTTTGAATACTGACTAAAGTCTAAACATCTACCAGCCATATCTATCGAGACTGATGGATCGCACCAGTGTCTTGATTTTTAAGCATTGGTCATTACCGATGTTGGCCAATAAATCACGCGTCTCCAGTGTCAACGCAGTAAAAATACGCAGAACAGTAAATGAGCCTTACATGCAACATACAGACACACTAACGGGTTAAAGAGTGGTGCTGGGTTTTGCTACATGTAGGAGTCTTGAGCTGTGATTGCGTAATGGTCTGGAATTCTGGAGTAGAACAGCAACCACCACGATTCCAAAACTGCCACACGTCTTTCTATCGTGCCCTATTAGCTCTTCTAGCACTCACATTAATCTTGCCTCAAGGGGGGTGCGGGTATAATGATGCTGAATGGCAACTCCTCCGGCAAGCAAGAAATATTCAAATCGAGCTGAAGCTTTAAAAACAGACCAATCTTTTTGTTGCTCAGCATAGCAGAAATCCAGTTGCACAAAATAGCCTTTAGTCATGCCAAATCCCATGGGCCTCCCTTGCGGGGGGGTCACTCAGCAGGAACACTGGGGTCCATATCACACTGCTTTGGCATTAATCATTTAGCCCCCCCCCTCCCCCTAGCCACCGCACTCATTCCACACATTCCAAACTACCGCTTTTGCCAACATCCCCCCCCTCCTATTCCTGGGCCTTTTGTATGTGTGGTGAGCAAGTAAGACACCAAGGCTTCCTCACTCTACGGCGTGTCCAGCCTCCCCTACACTCACCTGGCAACTACCATAAAGAACCAACAGCCAAGGTGAAGGTAGAACATTCACAGCTTAAGAGGGCTAAGAGCCAGACCAACAACCGAATAAAAACAAAATGATAGACAAATTAAGCTTGATAATGTGTTTTAAAATGCTTTGGAGGGCCAGTGAATACAGACCCCCCCCCCCGCACACGCACACGCACACGCACACGCACACGCACACACACACACACACACACACACACACACAAGCAATCCTCTTGGCCAAATAAAGAATCTAATTGTAGGCTTTTTTGCTCCATGGGAAATGACTTCAACACACCCAAAAAGCAGACTGGAGGGAGCTGGCGGAAAGGCCACAAATGCCATACTATGCCTAGATGGACGGCCTCCCTTCCATGCCGGAGGAGGCGCACGGAGGACCCATGAGGGGCTCAGAGTATTAAAAAGCTGCAGGTGTTTATAAACACATCACAGTACAGCGGCTATGAGCTGGACAAGTCAAGTAGCGCTTAGGCTACTGTCAAATAAAGAGGCAGAAGCAGGACTTGCTTGTGTCTGCTACCACACACTGCTGTCACGACGCCATCATGACAGGAAACGGCAAACCTTCCATGGGACTGGGATCCTATACAGCACCTGGTGTCTGTAAATCATTGGGGCTCTTCGTCGTTACAATAAGAAAACGTTAAGATGAGCACTGGAGGGCGTGTGTGTGCATGAGACCAGCTGCCGGTCCTCCACAGCTACAAACACTCATGGATCGAGGCTTCCATGCGGAATAAACAGACACCCAAACTGATAATGAGCCCATAAGGTGGAGAGACACAGAGGATCGTTCCGTTTAAGGTGACATACGGAGCCACGGTTGCCCCTACCTGCACATAACAGTACAGCGGGACAAGCCAACATTTATTACAGAAGAAAGCAAAGAGCTGCAGCATGAAACCATCTCGGCTGTGTGAAGCATGGAGAGAAAGGCGGCATGCAGCAGATGTACACAAAGCAAAGAAAACCCCGGTTGACCTGAAGGGGAAATCCGACAAACCAATGGGGGTTTGCCTTAAACCACCACACACACCACTGGTGCCTCCGGTTTCCCATCAAAATAACTGTCGCAGATGGAAAACAGTGAGCGAAGTAGTCTTGTTTTCACAAAAAAGTGTCATGACTGTTGCTTGTTTGCGTCACCATGACCACTGGAGATTAAATATCTCTCAGATGAGTAAATGCTTTATGCCCACTTTCTGAAAATCAAAACCAGCTGCCCAACTGCATTGGGAGAAGGAAGGAAGAAAGAGACATGGCTGATCAGATCAGGAAGGTTGGGCTGGTGTCTGTGGTTTCTAATGTTGAACACATAACACAAGGCTACAGTCCAGTAAGGGGTAAAGAAGCCACTGGTTCAAGCAGCAGGTCACAATCAGCCTGCTGACACCATGAGAGCTTCTCATCAACAAAGTCACTTAAGATCAAGTACCACGATGGAAGCCAGGCTGAGTGCAGCGACTGGGGGGACCAAAAGGTATCTAGCTCACAATGTTACCTTCCCAGCAGCTCCCCGCAGAAGCACGGCGCTCACTTCCTGCCCTAAAACAGCGGCGCTATCTGCTCCTCACCCACAGGTGGCTCTTACGGACAGCCCCTGTCCTGCAGGTCGGAGACGAGGCATGACTCAACATCCTTTATCACGGCTTCTCGTTCCCATATCAGGAAACAGAAGCTGAGTCCAAGTGAAGTGGAGCCAAGGGGAGGGCTGAGGACAGTCGCAGGAAAACGAGCTTCTCATCACGTATGTACGGCCAAGCTTCTCGCACCCCTCGCCTCCACACCAGCCGCTGGCCTCCGGCGGGGGCTGCACCTGCACCTCCACACACCAGACCAGAGTTCTCTTCCCACTCGCTGCCCTGTGCCAGCAAAGTGTTTTTTACCCTCATGTTTAAGCCATACGCCTCCCTCAGGGATCGATCCTGAAGCAGTAAGAATGCAGTTTCTCCAATGCCGCAGTCATAGCTGCACAAACTTCCACCCACCGCCAAAATTTATGACCAACCGCCAAAACCCAGATGATTCTGCAGCATGTAACCAGGGGTGTAACACTTGAACATGAAGAGGTCCAAAAATCTAGCTTGGGTCAACAGAGCCACAATGGACTTTGCAGGATAAGAGGAGAGCAGCGCCGGTTGGTCTGGAGGAAGCCCAGCCTGTTTCCTCAGGTCGTCTGGTACTTTCTGGTACTTCTCCAATCGTCGCTCCATTACGACACCTTGAATCCTTCCTGGGATGAAGCCACCCAAGTCAGGACCATTCAATAAAAGCCTCCAAGTGTTTGAGGGAGCTAGAAAGCTGTGGTAAATTCTGGAGTCCGCAATGCAGAGTAAAAGTTCACTGATGTTTAGATCTGGCGACTGGAGAGCTCATGGAAGGTGATGGCTTCATAATACCAATTTATACACAGGTATGTGCATAACTGGTACGCAATTACACATTCGCCATTTATGGAAAAGCGTGTTTATTTTATGTGCAAATGACAAATTACTGCATTTTAGTTTAACTTGAAAGAAATACAAATTAGCCACACAAAGGTTAAAATGCATGGTAATTACTTCCCATAACAGCACAAATACATATAAAATACGTACGCATTTATGCTGCTACAAGAAATTGCCAAGCGTAACGCTTTACGGCGAATGCATACTTGCGTACCAGTTATGTGCACCTGTTTAAATCAATGCGATCAGAAATAAACGGACAAAACGCATTTCTCTAGTTTTTTTGTCCTATAAATGAACCTGAAGTAGTGGGAAAAAAATTCTAATGGGATCAGGCTGGGTTATGAAAGTGTCGTGAAACAAAGTGGTGCAAATTTGGCACCACCGTAAAATTTGCCATGAAGTGTAATGCTGCGTGTGTGCAGACGTGTGAGGTACAAATAGGGCCGGTGGTATGCATCGGATCAGAAGCGCAACGCGATGATGTCATTGAACAAACGTCACTCAAACATTAAACGGCAGAAAACGATGTGGAAATTGATTTGACGGTTCCGTCTCATCCAGCTATTTTTATACAGATGAATATAGACGATTCTAACGATTATGCAGAAAAAAAATTATTGCTGTCAGTTACAATAATCACAATCAGGCGATTATGTAATAATTGTGACAGGCCTACTGCTGCCTCATGTTACACTGAAAAATCATATTAAACTGCTGATTATCTCTTTTATAAATCATTCAGACTAATAATTGGCATTCAATTTTACATGACCCACCTTCGTACATGCATTTCTACTTATGATTTATCTTCAATATTATGCATGTTTTAGATTTCATTTCCAATATTTTGTCCACCCCCGGTGGGTGCTACATCAGAAAAGGTTCGCGTGTCGTCTTCTGTGTCACTCTTGATAATCATGGGCTCATCAACAGGATTTAAACGACAGATGCAAGAAAAACAAGTAAAGCCTTAGATTTGCTTCCAAGTTCTGGCATATGAAGCTCATTACTCTTCATTATGGTTTCTACGAGAAGCAAGTGTGGCAAATCCAGAGGCACGATCTTCAAGGTGCACATGCACACACAACCCAGCTAGTGAACTGCCAAGCAACTAGCTAGCCCATGGTGGTCATCCAGAGCCCCGGATACTGCAGGGCCCCACAACAAGAAGCCAGAGGTGGGGCAAAAATTAGGGTCGTTGGTAACCAAAGCAGAGAGCTTTCAGCATGTAGCAATAATTATAGATTCAAGAAATCTACAGAATCAGTTCATAAAAACAAGGTCAATAAAAAGCTTATGTATTCCTGTGTTATTGCCTCAGTATCAAGTAATTGTCACAACAAATGGTTTTGAACACATGGCTCAGCTTAAAAGAACATTAGCATAAGCTGACCAAGTGTCCCAGAAACCGTAAAATTAGCATCTGATACGTCACTAGATGTAGTTAACAGCCAACAACAGTACTTACACAAGGTATCAGGTGACATAACCAATAACAGATGTTCAGCTGGTCCACAGGCTTCGTGGAGCTAATTTTACCAATAATAGGTCATGTGTGGCATCCCAAAAAGTCACGAGGTGTGGGGAAAAAAACGCTCATTAAAAAAACCAAAAAAAAAAAAGCTATGATCGCATGAACAAATTTCAAAAAATGAAAATTTACTCTCAGGGTGAAATTGGACAATTTCATTGTACGAGTTCCTTAATACACAGCAAGTGTAAGCTGCACAGCAGTCACACATGCAGAGACACTTTGTATTGTTCAGAGAAAACAGCAACCTTTCACCAGACTTAATGAGTCTCATCTTTGCCCACCAAACAGATTTCAACAGGGTGTTTAGACCACACACACTTTAGTGCAACTGTGAACTTCACAACAGGGAAGTATCAACTGGCACATTTTAGAATATATAAGAGTAAAGAGAATCTGAGGAGCAAGACACACACACACACACACACACTAATATAATCTATTTGCTTGATAAGGACTGCTGAAAAGCCCCACTACCACATCTGCGGCAAGACAGCTGAAGGATTTGAAGTTTAAAAAGAGCAATCATGATGATTTAATGAATGGCGACAGGATGGAGCCACGAATAGCTTCTTCACAGCAGAAGTTGTTCAGCCATGCAGAACACTGAGGGCACGGTTTAACTGAAACAAGCTGAAGACGCCCCTGGGACAGGCTGAAACACTGCCGCATAACTGGATACATCCCCGTTACTCTGGAATAAGACTTAATGCCAGTTAAGCTTCTCTTCTGCTGCTGGCGGCCTGCTTGCCAGGTGGATCCAATATCGGGGAGATGAGAGAAACCGGGACATTCAGGACATTCAGCTCAACTGCTGTTTGTCAACAACTATTTCTGTTCAGCAATTTATTAGTGAAGGTATATATCAGTGGGAACACCAGGAATAAGCTGCGTTTTGCTTTTTCAAAGTATATATATATATAAATATAAAAAATACAGACACACCAACAATGATTTGCATTCATGCAGGGATCTAGCGTATCATCGCGAGGTCATAGCATCCCGCAGATGAGCATCTGGCTGCTGGCCTAGGGGAGTCGTCGTCTTGGCGATGCCCCTCTGCCCCGCTAAGGACTATCGGGGCTGCCTCACAGCACCACGCAGCTTGTCCTGACCGGCACACCGGCGTCCCATTTAAAGCCCCGGGCCAGAGAATGGCCAGGAAGCAAAGCATCCGCGCTACAAAAAGCCTAATGGAATCATCAGCAGATGGAGTAAAGGGAAAGGCCAGGCTGCGTACACTCCCACACGGCCGCAGCTAAAGGGATTACACGTCCCGTCTCGCCTAGTGACCGGGCCTGACGAGGGCTCAGTGCACAGCGGCGGGACGGCGACTCCATGAAAAAAGCAGAGCCTACAGAATGCGTCTCCCGAAGTATGTGCTGACCTCCTTACAAACTCCCTCTCGCAGCCCTTCGTCCATTATGCAGACTTAGAGACACCATACTACTGGTTTGGGATCATCAAGAATGCATTAACTAAGCCCTGTACACCACCCTCCCCCTTTGTTAATCCACGGAGGGATGCAATTTGAGGCGTTGTGGCTTTTTTGGATTCGGAGGAGGGATGGGAGGGGCACGGGGTAACTGCCCCGGGGCTCGGCCCGGCTTGGGAGACGGAGATCACACGTGTCGCTGCTAGCGAGCCGGAAACCTCACCGGCTGGCGCCGACTGGCGACAGGTCCCGAGTCGGGGACGGGCTGTTTATCTTCTCCCCGGGACGCCGCTGCTCTGCCGATTCCCGGCGCCTCAGCCGCCATCTGGCACGACCCGAATGAGGGGAGTCGGCTGTGGAACGTTGGCTGGAATAGCGAGGGAGGTGAGAGGACAGGGGGGCCTCGAAGACCTTAGAGTCAGTGATCAGGGCGGAAAAAAAGGCCATTTCCCCAGTCAGCCATTTGCCAATTAGGGGACAAATTAGAATTTAATTTATCACTGCAGAAAAGGGACCATTTCTATTTGCCCTGCTGAAGCATCAGACAGATGCCCAAGACCAGCGATTCCTTTGAGTCTCAGTAGAGGGCATTAAGGACACGCAGCCAGCTGAGACCAGACACGTGCTGGGATATTATTCAGACTTAGTGCCTAGCAGAGACATTCCAAGAACTGAATCGCTTGAGTTCAGTACCATCAGATAACAATATGAAGGCATGAGCTTTATTTCTGAACTCCTAAAAATCAGCACCACTTCAGTACCAATGCAAAATGACAGGATGTAGCTTCAGCTTTACCTCAAATGACATGAGATAATCTTCCAAATGCAGCCCGAAGACACAGACCACGCTGGGCTCCGGGCCCCTGCGTCCTGCCCTCTGCGTCCCGCCAGCAGACACGGACCATGCTGGGCTCCAGGCCCCAGCCTCTGCGTCCTTCTTAACCGTGCTCCTGATCATGGTAACTGTGCTGCTAACACTTGACCCACTGGGCTTGTACATATTTTCCTTATGTTCTTAGCATAACGTCATGGGTTTTTTTGACTGCTTTGCTGCTCGGTGATTATTACGCTCTGCAGCCTAAATGTCTAGGCCAGGCTTAAGTTAGACAGTGTGGTTTCCCCAGCATTTTACAGATGGTTGGATGGGGGGAGGCCTGCCAGTGATCACAATTTACTAGGACACCAGAGAAGCTCACTCGTAAAATACCTCGCTTTCCAACCTCTGTATTGACATGGCGCACAAGACAGGGCCGCTGTCATAATCCCAGGATGGGGTGCATGAGCATATCCGAGGATTTTCCTGCTTATTGTTTAAGGTCCAAAATGGAATGCTGAATTTTTTATAGTTATTTCTTTTTTAATGGTCATTCAAGGCTAAAATTTGTACCAACAATTACATAAATGCAATACATTATATTTCATTTATTTAGTAGATGTAGGGTCAGACCATCTCTGAAGCTATTGTGGGTCAAGGGCCTCAAGATGAAGACACTGTACTGACCCTGGGATTCAAACCAGCAACCTTCCTTTCACAGGCACAGCGTCGAAACCCACTGAGAAACTTGCATAGATTAAACTACATGCTATAGCTGAACCTAGTAAACCGTATCCAGACAGGACCATAATAAGACTCACAGATAGAGGAACATTCAAATCCCTGAGCATACCAACCTTTATTTTCACCCAGCAGAAAGTTAAATCATTAAATAATACAAATTAAGATGAATAACAAATGATCAGAACTGGTGTTAAACATCTGCCTGAATGACAAACCACTTTCATTTTGTGAGGAGTTCCTTGTAAGCCACGTGGCATCATGGCGAGGATAAAAGCTGGCTGGCTTCGTGATGGACTCTCACCGTTTATCAGTCAGCGCACATCACCAGCCGAACGGAGCACATCAGCCGCACCATGCAAAGACACCCTTCCCCTCCCTGCCGGCACAGAAGCGACTGATCTTACTGGGAAGCACATTTAGAGCTGATCTATTCAACGGCTTTCGGGGGAGGGGCTTCTAAAGGACTGCTATGCTTTACAAACCTCCCTCCCTTCTGTGGGGACCTGGCGGGTCAGAGATCAGTCTGGCTCCGGGGGTTAAAACGCCAACAGGAAACACCTAAGGCCAGAAAGTAACTTCTGCTAAACATCCAAAGGAACTTCAGATGCAGTGAAGTAGCAGTTCACTTTGTAAAAGATCCCCTAGAATTACATGCATTACATACTAACGCATGGGTGACAAGCACGACCCCCCCCACCCAACAACAGCAACTTCCCCAGACAGTAAAATGGTGAAAACAAAGGGATTAATTTTTAACAGCTGTACTGTTCTCAGCACCAAGGTCGTCTGTGTGTGTGTGTGTGTGTGTGTGTGTGTGTGTGTGTGTGTGTGTGTGTGTAACAGCACCGAGCTGTTATAACAAAGAACCTTAAAGCATTCTCAGAGCATTGTGGAAACAGCAGGAGACTCTCTCATAAAGCTCCTGAATGTGCCCCGGAGCCAACCCCTGGGGGGGCAAGATTTAAATTTCGGCAATGTTTAAGAAGCCATGAAACAGATTTTAGCACAGAATTACAGGTCATTCCCACATTTCCACAGACAGACAAACACACAGCTCAAAAACTCATTTACAACTGGTATCAGCCTCGATATTTTTCTTTTAAAACAAAGTCTGGAGTTGAATGAAAGGGAAAATTACTGGTTGGCGCTGCATGCTTGGTGGACAGAGATTTATAGTCACGGCAAAAAGGGCCACAGGCACACACTGTACCCCAGGGGGGGGGGGGGGCCTCCGGCCGGCCGGCACGCCATTGTCCACTAATGACCATGGAGGCTGCCCACACGAGGACTGGTGCTCGGGGGCCCATCTCTGGGCAAAAATGACCTCATTCCTCGACTACGTGTCGAGACAGGGGGGTGGGTTGGTGGCAGCGCTGGGGGAAGGCTGACCTACCCTGTACGATCTCAATGTGGAAATGGTTGCCACACATCTCCTCGCCGACCACTCAGTCACATGACACCGTCTAGCCAATGAGGAGGAAGAGACCAGGGCCATCATTACATTTAGCACGCTGTTATAGAGGCCAGCAAAAGGGAGGAAAAGCCCCCAGAAACAGGGGAGGAACTCCCGCCCTACACTGAATCACTTCAGATCCCCACATTTCACAGCCAGCCCGGCAGTAAATCTCTCAAGGCTGGAACTGGGGGGCTCCTTTTGGGGAGGGCTGGCGGGGGTACTGTCAGTTTCCGGAGAGACAAAGCGCTTACATATTCTCCCCCCCCCGCTTCCGGCAGCCGTACAGGCAGCAGCGCACCCTGCTGAGGTGGCTGGCAAGGCCTCTCGAGAAGCCAGCATCACGACCGTCTCAAGTTATAATGGATCAGCTCTATGAGGATCCCCGAGAAGAAACAGAGCGAGAGGGAGAGGAGATACAGGAAGGAGAGCTAGACACCCATCAGCAACAGGGCTGGCCGACAAACACTGATCTTTCTTTTAGCTTTAGCATCGCAGCAGATACGCCAGCATGACTGACAGCGTGTCGAATATACTGCCTCTCTGCTAAAAACACAACCTCAGCTTCTGTATTTGCTTCAGGATGCCCTTAAAAGGTTCATTTGGAAAAGCAAAGCACTCTGCAGGCATTTAAGAGATCAGGGGCAGTGAAACAGCCATGTTTAATCTGAACCACAGTTTTAAGAGTTAGTAAAATGTCAGGCTAATATTATCTTAAAGCACATAAATGACCCATCTGTCGGAAATGACCCACTTATTCACGCACCTCATTTAAGGCTAAGTATTATTAATCTTGTTAAATAAAGTAAAGCCGTCATTACAGAGGTGCAGAAGATCAAGCGCTAAATGCACCCATAAACAAGTTAGCCACTGCCGCAGCGGTTTGTGGTTATGGTTCTTGGTAAACTGGCCAAATCAGACCAGTCACAAGGAAACACAATATCACAGGGATGGGCAAAAAAATCCCAGATCCTCAAAGGAATCTCATGGGCCCCGACTGGCAACCCAGACTGGATCGGCCTCAGTCTCTGGAGTGGGCAGCTTCAGATTCAATGCAAACGAATGTCTTCACCTAAACAAGCTGAACCAGGAAGGCTTGACCTTAGGGTTCCTTAAGTAGCTCCTAGAACAAAGGCTGATCTCCACCCCAATAAATATAGGGTATCCACATAAAGAGTCCTAAACGACTAGATCCTAAGGGTCTTCGAGGGCTGAGTTTCAGTTTCATAGCTCATTCATCATAATTCTCCCTGGGGGGTCAGAGTACAGACTTCAGATCTCTTGGGGGGGGACACAAGACACAAAGCACCCTTTGCTCATTCTCTCACCTTCCACAGATAACTCCCCTTCCACAACACTGCCGATGGATTAATCTCTCTCTCAAAAGCAAGAATACTCGCCATACCTTGGCAGCAGCGGCAGCATCGATCAGGCCCCTCCCTCCTCCCATGACGCGAGACGGTCCGCGTTTCTCAGAGCCAGTTAACGAAGGATCTCCCCTCCCCCCTCTGACAGGAGCGGACGCCTTAATAAGGCGCTGAAGGTGAAATTGGACATGACAGACTAGAGGGAGGTTTGGGTTTGCGAATCGTACTCGGCCTGGCCTTCCGTCAGCATCTCTTGCATTCATCTGTCGAACACCCGGGCATTAAAGAGCTCGACTTTGCGTGGCGCCCCCTCATCCTGCTACCTGTGAATAATGACGCAGACAGTTTGTTTTTCCCACGCCACGTGTGTGCCGTATGCCGGGGCCCAGCTTCGCAAACAGCCCTCTCCCCCTCTTACCAACAGAAGCCCATTATCAAAGCTCCCCCTGTTTCTGCAAGGCCCACGATGCCAACAGCTCACTTTATCGTTGCACGTATTGGAAACACAAGATTCCACGGGATCTCCTTAAGATGCCATTTCATACACAGCAAATTCCACCTTCGTTTTTGGCCTGCATTGTATCAGAGGCAATTGCAATGTATCCCTTCATTCATTCAGTGAATCTTTTATATAACAAGCTAGACACAGATACCCCACACTGGTGGCTGTGTTACTTCACCTCAGCTATTGAGCATTTAAGCATCACAGCAGAACTATCCAGCAGTAAAACATCCTGAAATCTCTGCTCCACAGAAACACCATAAACATTAAAAATTCTCATATGCTACAAAGTCAGGTGACGGGCAAGATAACACATGCTGCTGATAAGCGGGAGCTCGGTACTGCTGTCAGATGCCAATTTATACCCTCGTGTTTATTCATCTGTCAATATGATGGAAATGTTTTTGATTCCATTTTCAAAACATGGCTTTATTTTGGTCTCCCATCACCAGTACTCAAAGTGACATACTGTCAACAGAGCTTTATTGAAAAGCATTTAACGGTGTCTATGAATTCATGAACTTTATAACTGCAAGCCGCAGATATCCAATTCCCAACATTAAGAATTATAACAAAAAAAGCAGCTGTAGTTAATGTTTATACACTGAAGCACATTCACTTCTAAGGTTTTATACGGATTTTCTGAATGTGGCCTGCTGCCGAAACTAACTACCATCTAAAAATGCAATTCTAGTTTCCAAAAAAGAAAAAAAAAAATGTTTTCCCCCATCAGAATTCAACTCTTAGCTCAGGAAAGAAAGGCAGATGTCACATTTATGCCAGAGAATAATTTTAAATCTGCAATACTAGTGCCAGCGACCCCAGCCTGATTTTGAGATGTTACAGAACAACAACAGCGGAAAAAGAGATGCATTAATAGGCAATAAATCAAGCGGCTCCGCCAAGCCTGGCTTCATATCACAGGTATCATTTGCGTAACAACATTGGGGCAGCTCTAAATCATGCTATTATCTCAACAGCCTAATATTTTAACAAGCGCGGGATATTCCTGCAGCTGCTTCAATACGACACTTCACCCATAATGCGACTATTCACATGAGCAAAAGGAACAACGACAATGGGCCGTCAGTATTAACCTGACACCTCAGGGGAACAAGTGACTACGATGATCTTTTGGATGTTCAGAACCAGGAACTGCAAGTAAAGGGGGGATAATTCAATGCTTTAAGACAACATCTTTTTACTCTATTTCAAAAGGTGGAAGTCACTTTTGTCAATGTGTGACCTGAGATGAAGACTAAGTTTTAACACTCCCCATAGTCTTACCGGTGTCTCCCATGAATATTCAAAGCCAATATGAATATTCCAACCTGATTTAATGACCAACATCACTAACAAAGCTGACAATACCGAATTAAGCCTGAACCGCCACACGCAGGGTCCACATGAATCCCACTGACGCTCCTGAGGTTGGCTTGACAATGGAGAGAAAGAAAGGAACAGGGGTTCAGGTAAACACACGCGGGAGAGGAAAAGCAGACGCAGGCCTACCTTGGAGCATGCATCTGTAGGCCGACTCCGAGATGGCGTAGATGTGGGGGGGCATCTCATGGCGCTTCTTGCCCCTGTACATCTCAATAATGTTCTCGGAGTAGATGGGCAGGTTTTTGTAAGGGTTTATGACCACGCAGAAGAGGCCAGAGTAGGTCTGAAAGAGGAAGACCCACCCAGCCCCAGTTACCAATGATTCCAAACAAATAAAATACATGAACTAAGTTACTCTTCTTTTCATGATTTATTATTCAATAGAATCCCCCCCAATCATAGTATTACCTTCACATAAAGGCAGAGAGACACACACACAGGTTACATATAATCACACTGTCATCCTTATGATGAGGTTATGCAAATACTGCAACAGATGGTATACAAAGCTTTATACACTGATTATTAAAAGTTCACTTTCCCGGGAGACCACTCGCAAGGAACAAAACAATTGAGCAACTCTTAGGACAGTGTTGTCTTCCCAGAAGGGGAAATACTAATTTGTAAAATTAAAATTCAAGAGACTTAACTATTTAATGGATCTAAACAAACTGATTTAGTTGATGAGGTTTAACCAATTGAAGCACGGAGTTCAGGCATGTACCAATAAAGCACCCTGCTTCATTCCCCAGATCTGGGCGTGTAAAGCACAGACCGAAAGCATCTGCTGGCAGTAACCACAGAGCCTCATAAACCGCCAAGCTCATGGGGAGGGTGAAGATAGCAGAGCAGACAGAGCTGGGGGGGGGGGGGGGCTCTGCTACGAGCTGGAGAGACAGGAGACGGGGCCAGGCGGGAGTTATCAAAACCCACCTAACGAAGGCTTTGACCTTGGAGGAGTCTCCCATTTTGCAGGAGGACTTTGCGAAGCGCTCGCTATCGCAGCCAGGCAGGCCGGCGGGGGAACGCCAACACACCCTCTCCAGCATACACACTGGAACGGCTGCAGTCCACTGGGAGCCACAAGAGCGGCCCGCTCAAGCACCGCCCCCATGTTTCATCTCCCGCAGAACGGCACCGTGTGGAGCAACACCGTTCCTTATCCCTGATCACTGTAGCTCTGCTCCGGCGGAACAAAGTCAGGAAAACACCAACAGTCCACAGCACAAGATTTCCCCCTGGGGTTCATGACCTTAGGCAGCACCACCCATCGTCACATCTGACCAGATATGCAATTCAAGACAAGCTGGGAGGTGGCAGGACAAAAATGATAAACCCCGTTCACGAGACACGTGGATAGCCTAATTCTAATTAACTTTGTACATGCATGTTGATCAGTGATAGGTTAATATGGTACTGTGAAGCCACTCTATTGGTTGAAACACGGCAATAGGGAGGAGCCGAGTCAAAGGTCCAATCATTGCCCCTCGAGTGAGCTATGCTGGAGACCACTAGTTATGGTTCCAAGCTCAGGCTGGCGGGAAGGTGGGGGTGGTGTCAAAGGAGCAACCTAACCCAGTAACTTAAGTGAAGCAATAACGGTTGAATGGATGAGTTTTTTTTGCGGGGGGGGGGTGACTGTAAAGACTCCACAAAGACAGCCAAGACACCGGTCTTCAATCACAGCCTGAAGAAGCAACAAGCTACAATTCTGGCTTGTGCTCCAGGACTTGCAATGCGAGAACTACCCCCTGCTGTATAAGTGAGCACAGGAGAATGGAATTTAAGATGGAGAGACATGGTAGAGACACGCCGGCTTTTCACTCTCAGGAGTGACTTACTGCGGTCATAGTTACTTTTTAGTCCTTCCCCCAGCAAACTCTTTTATCCAAAGTGATGTACATTTTTCAACATGTGGGGTCAGACATTAGGCAGCCGACTGGGATTTGAACTGGTGACCTTCTGATCATGGGCACAGCCTCCTAACCCGATGTGCAACACACCCTTGGGGCAGACAATAAAACAAAAAAAATGCAGCCACAGTTACACATCCACTAAGCTCCCGCTTCCCAAAAGACCCCGAACGTGATGAAATGGGACAGATCAGCAGACGTCTGGCTCGCCACACAGACCCCCAACGGCATGGAATGCACTCTGAGCTGGCCGGCAGCCAATGGCGACTCCCATCTGCAAAGGCCGCCACAGGGGGGCTGTTGTCCCGTACCCTGTCTGGACGCCCCGGGGAGCGATCCCCAGTGTCAGCTCTGCGGGCGCGACACGGATGTCGCGGGTCACACCGGCTTTCCGGCGAGTCTCCGCCTCGCCTGCTGCGTCCGGCCCTAGGGAACTCGGACCGTTAGGTTACAGACTCAAAGAGGCCCCAGGAGAAGCTGCCAGGTAGGAGAGCGCCACTCCAGTGAGGCCGTCTCTAAGAGGGCAGGCCTGCAGAACACAGGCCACTGCTAATGAGGCTCCGTGGCATCCCAGCTCAACATCAACACCAGTTAGTCCCACCCACCACTCCACTGTGCAGAGCAGACATCCAGCTCCCTTCCTATCCCGGAAAAACTACATTGACGTCCTGGAGAAAGCCACGGCCCCTGCAATTCAAACTCCATTCAGCAGCTAATTACGAACTGACCCCACCCTTGTATAAAAACGACCTGCCGCAGTGCGGCCTGGATACGGAGAGCGGGACGCCAATGTCACGAGAGTGGCTCCAGTGTCAAGCTGTTCCGGCTGCGGCCTACAGCGGGCCCCCATCCCACAAGTCCTTTAGAACCTTACACCTCTCCGCCATGCTTCACCCTGTGAGGGAATCCCTCTGACATCCACCGATGACGGGATTCCACATTCAGCCAAAGCCCGAAGACTGCAGGTCGGAAAGACCACAGCATGTGTCGGGTGCTGGTGCAGCCACGCTCCGGCGAAACGAGACCCGCGGGTCGGCGTGGGATATGCGCGCCTGCCCCCGGAGGGCGGGGGCAGTCAGGAATGCAGCAGCTGAAACACACACCCTCCCGCCTGTCCCGTGTCGTCACTGGGATTTGGGATCATGCTCAGAGCACTACACTGGAAAAACAAAGTTCCCTGCCATTCAGAAAGCAGCCCCCTTTCAGATCACTGCTAAAGGTCAACTGCACCAATCAGCTCAGGCCCTTGACCCTGATCTCCCATTAACACTTATTGCCAGTCTTGTCTCCGTAGACAAATATTCTGAAGCGGAACCCAGGAACTTTTGAAGCTCTTTGAGGAAAGAATGAAGAAAAAAAAATAAGGAAGATTCAACCAGCACAATCAAAGAATCTGCAACCTTCTTCTATTAATAATGCAGTGGAATTTATATTAATGATCCGATTTCCCCGCCCAAAATTTTAAATGTTTAAGCTAGCTTCGTCTCATCTGGTTCCACCAATCATCAGTGATTTCCAGTAACAGACTGCAAGGTCATGGTTACAGAGTTATGCAGCCAGCTGCCTGAGCTGCACAGCAGATGTCAGCCACCAAGGTTTGCTGCGGGGCTTCACAACCAGGTGAGGGAGGATTGTGGCATGGAATCCTAACAGAGAGCAGAAGGCAGGTCAAGCGGGTCAACGGGGAGGCGACACAAAATAGGAAATGGCAGCTAGCTGGGAGGGGCGATAAAACCGGAGCAGGTACTACTCAGCCTCAGTTTAAGTGTGTCTAGCGACATCCATTTTTGCCCAAAATCACGAACTCACACCTGAATTATTCTGACGTGCCTTACGTGGTCTTTCATGAATAATAATACTCCGCAATTAAACCGCAGTCCATTCTCTCATAAATTACCTTAACCACTATCATCTGTTAAAAAAATACGGGTTAGAAACAGAAGCCAGTTCGATCCCTCTGCCAAGTTCATATTAACAGCCATTCCAGCTTGTATTTAGAGGAGTCTGCACTGGAGCCACGGCGGAACCATGACAACGCCGTACTTACAGAGAAAAGCAGAGACCAAAATCATACAGAGCAGAGCAATAAAGCCTAGCAGAGCGGAAAAATTCAATGGTTTCCAACGGTCACCCCGTCACATCACGAGAAGACGCCAAAGAGATGAAGACTTTTGGGGAGCGGGTCTAAATAAAAGCACATAAAAGTTCTCATAATAATATAAGCGGTGAGTTATATTAGGCATGTCCAGAAGAATATTACGGGAGATAAAACTCTCCAAAGGCACCAAAAACCCAGAGTTTGCCTACTCCTAACTGCCCAAAAAGAGCTTTAACTTCCCGTGAAAGTAGCCCACAGTCATGATTTTTTTATGAATTAGGAAACCATTAATGAGCTTGAGCGTCCGATTTACTGCAAAAAGCCAAAGTAGCTAAGCCAGCACCTGACAAATATTCCTCAACAAAACAAGCCAACAGCAGCATCCATCCATCCATCTAATTCGGTCTGTAATACCATCAGCCTTTCAGCATCTAAACATACCTACAGAAACCCTTCCACTGCCCTATAAAAGGTATGAATTCCAAGGGAGATATCTGCTTTGACATTGCCCCTCCCTGGGTTAGGGTGGGGGCAGGTACTGGCCTGGTACAGATCCAAAGCTAATCACATCTCCCCTGCTTCCATGCAAGCCCACATCAGCCAGACTTGCTGTCTTCACTGTGAAAAACAGGTTCCCACAACCGTCATAAGCATAGACACAATTTTCTAAGGCCTTTAACTCCCATTAAGCATAAATAGGTGTTTAAATAGATCACAAGGGGAAGGGGACATACTAGGGTGACCAAGTCATTCTGCCTAAAATGGCATCAAGCCCGAAGCCTAAAAGCATGACCCAGTCAGGGACAGCTTTGTCACAATGTGGCAGCCAGCCCATGACTCAGCGCAGTCCTCAACAGCCAGGTGTGATGCTGCGGGGGCGGGGGGGGGGCGTCCCACACCACACTGGGTGCAGGACGTTACGAGCCACAGCATCACACCCTGCTGCTCCAACAGACCCCCCCACCCCCAAACCCCCTCACTCATTTCATTTAAATTAATTAAGAAATGTGCAGAGCATGGGAGATCTCACGGCTCCAACCAAAAGTACTTTTATAGGGGGTGAGAAAGAGTAAAATCTGGAAAACCATTTACAGCCACATTAAGAGTCAGGATTACATCAGGACCTCTCTTTTTTAAATGTCTAACAGCTTCACCAACTAAAACAGTAAATGCCTCATGATTCAAGGCTCAAGCTTGACAGTTCCATATCCTGCCAAATGGGGGGGGGGGGGGGGGGGGGGGGAAGAAGAGAACCACAGAAATAGCTCAAGTTGCAGCAATCTCCTAGCACACCAAGAACAGTCTCAGCTGACAACCAACCCAAATACTATTCTGGTAATACACGTCACAAACTAGGTCAAGGTCACAGCACAGACATATTCAACATGACATCTTTTTGGTTGAAGTATTAATTCCCTGACCACAGTTTGACCACACTGAGGGCATCCTACTAATAAACGTTACATAACGATAAACGATAAACGTGGCGTAGCACAACGAGTCCACCCACCCCATCCTAAAAAAAAAAAAAAACGACCTCAAGTTAATTAGCAGGTCATGAGAATGTTGAAGTACGGCAATTCCGATGCAAAACGGGAGAAGAGAAAAGATCCTTTGGAGGATTGTGCAGAAACACTATCGAAAAGGATGGTGAGGACTGTTCACTGGAATTCCTGCCGTGACCCTCCGCGTTTTAACGGGGTGCGCTACACGGGAGCCAAGCGCGGCTCCAATAGCAAGGTCACTGGCTGAAACTCAGCCCATTATGGTGAAAGTCCAGATGAATGACGACAAACAAAACAGACAAAGCAGCAGGGGAGGTGTGGGAGAGGAACAGCTACTCAACTCTAATTCCAGACCCTTGAAGCATCTTTTGCTCAGCCATAAACAAGGAAGAAGGGGAGAAATAGCTTCACAATAATTCAAGGCACATTGACACTAAGGATTGAGCATAAGCCTTTGGTAAATGCTGTCACACTTTGGAAGATCCTGACAAACACACAAGGGTGGAGAACTCACATAGATCAGTCCGGAATAGTAGCGGTCCTTCAGGTTGTGCAGTACGGAGGCCTCGTTCAGGCAGGTCAGCTCCGCCATGTCCTCCACCTTGCTGAACTTGGGAGGGTTCATCTTCTGGATGTCGTCCTTGTTGACCAGAGCCTTCTTGCCGTTCTCTGCTAGCTCCACCAGCACTTCATCTCCCCGCTCCTCCTGCAAGCTGGCCGCCTCAAAACCATGCCGCTCCGACGGAACCCATACCAGCTTCTTGGCTGTCCAGTCGGCCTGCGTGGCCGGGTTATAGACCACAGCGCGGTCCACAAACAGGTACCGCTCTGGGTCCTCCTGTCCACTCCGCTGAGCCATCTCTGAACCCCAGAACAAAGCAAGACGCCTGGAGTTTGGGGGAGGAAAAATGGAAAGTGTTAATTCCCTGATATTTGATGAACAATTCACATATCAAAATGCTGTTAAAATGCCCATGGGGTGCAGCAATCATCAAAATTTACAGGATCTGAGAAGCATTTTTCCCATGGCAATAGAATCACTTCCTGGGCTACTGCAGGGGTCAAGCAGACAAAATGGTGCTTTTGATGGCCCAATTAGATACACCTAGCTTCTTCAATCTCATCAATTAGACGAAGAATCTAGGAGTTGATGTACCGGAAGAATGTACGGTGTCACCGAACTGACATACTGCAGTCATTTCCCAGACAATGTCACTGCCTTTAAGATATATTCCTTAAAAAATAAAGACTTTAGGAGAAAATAATGCATCCCACACATTAGGAGAGAAGGTGTCCACTGCACTATTTCAGTGGATGTTTATCGTGGCAATCACCCAGCTCTGGAGGATGGGGGGGGGGGGCTGCAGATTCCAACAGTATTACAACATTCTAATAGGTTAATTATTTGCTTGGTGGGCACTTTCATTCTGAGCAAACTTCAGAAGATACCACTGCAGTTTTTTTAAAAATTCCTGGCCAGTTGCGTGGATGGTGGTTTACACTGGAACAGCCTGGTTATGGGCAGTCTGAACCATACAAGCCAACTGCTCACCATCCTACACAGTGGGTGGGTGGTTTGTTGTGACAGAGCATAGTTTCATTATTATGATTCCTGGACAGATGTCGGATTTTCAGCATTCCTCTCAAGATTAGATTGGGGGGGGGGGGGGGATAATCCAAGTCCCCGCCCCATTTCCCCATATGGCCGTTGACAGTGCCCGGGGGAATTCTGCAATCACTTCAGGAAGTCCATCACACTCGTCAATGAATCAACTGAAGGTTCATTAAGCTGGCATATTAGTTAATGACCCCATTTAAAAGGGAAAATAAAAATCAGGCCGTCTTAAGAAGGTCATGCTCACAAAGGCTGTGATCTTCATCAGCACAAACCTCATTAGAACAATTCATAATCAAACACAAACTACCATGTAATTTCTAGTGGTTCAGGGAGGCATATTACACATAAGCAACCTGGTAAACTCAGCATGAAACGTTTTGACAAGCGTTCACCATCCTGATGCTGAGCGCTCTATTAAGTTTCAGTTAACCTTAAAAAAAAAGTTTTATTCCTCAAACTAACAGTGAATAAATCTAAAACCACACTACAGCTTGACACAGTACAACATGTCGTGGTCGGGGTTTTACATATTTCTGGTCCATGCGGCGCCTAACACCTGTTCACACTTTGGAGAAGAATCCCAACCAGTAATGTCCACCCACAGCCGACATAACGGCTGCAAATGAAGTTAAATTCTCTCTAGTCAGTTACAGATTGCAACCTAAAACTGCAATTCTGATTACGAGCGACGGCCTGAAGGGTTTCAGCGCGGTTATAATGTAACATCAATCATGATCAATATCAAACTCAGCAGCACTCAGCATGGCGCCAGCGGATGCCCCCGATCTGACCACCGCTGGCCCGCCAGGGACCCCCATAATCGCATCCCCAGTACCAAACGGTGGCCTTTTTCCACCAACGAGGATATAGCCTTTTGGACCACCTCTCAATGCCGCGTACATGTGGTGCGGAGAGCTGGAGGGGAAAATGGGAATTAACGTCTTAACTCAAAGGTCATCCGTACACACATTTTCAGCGCTGAAATAAATGTTACCGTTACAGGAAAGGCGTCCTGCCAAATAATCCATGCGGCTCAACGTCCATTTGAGCAGCTAAAGCCTGAGCTGCGGCATCATTTAAAGCTATTCCCACTTTTTACATTTTTAATTGTACACCATGTGGTCATTCCTCATCGTCTTATTACCACTGGTGTGACACATTTGCCCTCCTTAAACCACGAGGCATCTGATCTGGAGGGATGTGGGGATTAATCCGTCGTTACTGGGTTTTTGGACCATCTGAACCGGCACAGCATTGCTTCCTAAAGAAGTGGGTCGGCGACCTAGACGCGGAGCCGGCAGTGCGGCTTTAAGCGGCGGGCTTGATGCTGGACGGACTCGGGGCGCCCGAGCGACGGGCGCTTATATCATGCCGGCCTCATGAAATCATACCCGCCCAGCCGATGCGGCTATTAGAAAGCCTAAAAGAGCCGCCGATCGCCATCTGCATTTCAGATGATTAGGAATAAAAGGACCGCACAGTCTTGTTCACTCTTCTACCCTAGAAAAAAATTACATACAAGTTATTTATCTAATATTTAACGGCCTTCATCCTTAAGTCCACCCAGCCACGAATAGACCGTCGCGTTAGTTACAGACAAAGAGCAGGTCGGGTTTATAAGAGCGCATAAATAAGGTTAAATGTATCGTGAGCTTGTTGTTCCCTGGAGGTAAGGATACGGCGGTAAGACTGAGCTAAGTTACGTAGTCACGAGTGCGATGGGGTATGCAGGAGGCTGGAGGTTAAGAGCAAATTCACAGGATGGGGAGAATTATCCCGAAACACGCCAGCCAGTCTGGGGCTCAGGAAATAAATCCCACAAACTAGAGCTTACTTTGATTTAATACATTTCAGTTCCTGACGCTGAAAAGTTCTAAGACGCTAAGTGAGCTAGCGGCTGGCTGACGGGCGGTTAGTCCTCCATCGCTGGACGGTCAGTTCAAATAATCCGTCTCCAAGGCGAGGATTCCGCTAAAAAAATCCATTAAACTCTGGCAGCTTACCTGGCGCAGTTGCTGAGGAAACCCAATAAACTTCCGAAATTAACAAACCGATATGTCGGGAATGGCTTTTATTCCGCACAGTTCTTGGTATAAAAAAAATCTTGCTCCCGTTCCCCTCTCCAGCCTTTTTCCCCTTTGCACCACAGATAACACCCCCACCGCCAGACTCCACAACCGAACCGAGTGTGCGCCGCTTGTTCCCGCCTCTCTATCGGCCCCCAAAGTACACGCCCACATACTAAATCTAAAACTCGATTGGCAGTCAGACTTATCAGTCACGACCACAGCCCGCATCTATTGGCGGAAAGAACAATCCCCTCGGAAAACCAGACTGCGATTATCAGCGGCTCGTTCTTCAGTTGTGTTCCACCTGCCGTTCGCCTGCGGAAAAGAGGACAGCAGCCACTGGTCAGCGACGTGTCCGTCACATTTACGGCACACGTTACCTTGTCCCAACGCAGTTCGTTACGCCAGACTGATGATTGTATGAGAACACGTGCAAAGGCCGCGTAGTGCGGGAGGAGTGTGCAAACAGAAATTCCTGAAATCCGTTAGGTATATCTATTCACCGGCAAGGTTAAATTTGTGCACTCATAAAGGTCAGAGTATTGTATTCAGTTAAAAAGCAATTATCGTATTACAAAGCTTAAGACTTTTAAGTACCTGTTTATCGTATTGCTGTCTTCCCTTTTGTCCGTTTTCACCAGATGACATAATTAATTTAGGTCCTCATTGCTGTATGTACAGCGCCCTCTGCTGGGAAGGTGCGGGAAGGCACCGTCCTCACTCAGTGCGGCGCTGCACCGTTATTTTCCTGGAATTCAACTTCCGTTAGTCGTTATGGTCTCTATCACGCTAAGATTAGATAAGCATAATGCTCTGTATCGTAAGTAGATGTTATGCTTATCTAAAGTTATGTTCAACAATTGACTGCAATGTTTGAATGGACTTTAACAACTTTCGATTCATTTAAATAGCGGAAGACTATCAAACCATTAGCAGGGAGAAGATAAACATTTTTTCGTCCACAGAGGGCAGTATAGCATCATATAAAGTAGCCATGTTAATTCCTAAGTAAAGGAAGATTTTTTTAGATCTGCTTTTCATGAATATGAGTGTAAATACATTGTTCTAACGATTGGAATCTGAAAATTTACCTCTAAATTTGTGAGAGCTCTTGATTCTTGTAATAGATTGCTTTTATGCCGTAAAGACAACATAGTTAAAAAAAAATCATTTTTTCCAACATTAATAAATTATTCTTTTGTTGCTCATTTGTAAATCTTATTTTGAGTTATGATTTGACTAATGATGTATTACCACATTCATTTAATTGATTCATTTTGATTTGACCAAATAACCATACGACTTAAGTATTTCAAGTTTGCAAAAATATGCTCAAGGATTACTTAGCAGTAGTGCTATTTAAGAACATCTACCACACTTTTGGTGTATGGTGGGCTAATGGATTTTACAGAAATTTTATCTTGTGATCGGATATATAAAAATCATGATTTTACAATTTAAGCATTTTTCTTTCTCATTGTAAGGATCAAAGAAAAATGGTATCATAGCAACCATAAGGAGCCAAGAAGGTGAACTTAATATATCTAGTTAAATATAGTAAAATAAACAGAAATGTCTTATTCGTTTCAATAAATGCAACATTCTATCTCTCTAACAAAAATCTTGTCCAGCTTAGTTGCAAGATACATTTTATAAATGCTAATTTATCCACTTTCAAGCCACTCGTTCAGTATCTTACAAGGCAGGGGTGCAGCACCTGTCCAACTGCATGTCTTTGGACTGTAAGAGAAATCTAGCACAGGATTCCCAACCCTGGTCCTAGGGGACCTACAGATGGTCCACATTTTTGCTACCCTCCAGCTCTACTGGGAGCCAGGATGGAGCAAAAACATGGACTGTCTGTGGGTCCCAAAGGACCGGATTGGGAAACACTGACGCAGAGGAGACCCATCCAACACGAGATGACTACGCAGACTCCAGACACAGATGAGTTTTGAACCCCCAGCCCTGGATATTTGAGCCAGCAGTGCTGCCTGTGAGACCACCTACCTTCATAATTCATTAACACAGATACAGTGGACAACAGCATACGAGGTATTAATTATGCAGTCATTACCACCAAACCCCTGTTTCACTCACACACACATACACAAAATTGTGGTACACTGTGAGTTCCCATTTCCTGTTCCATGGAAATTTACCACAATTTCTACTGCAGAATTGCTTCATTTGCCTGAAGTGAAAAGCCACAGCTATTTCTGTTATTGTGTGTGTGACATGGCATGAACACGTTCAGTCATAGTAATTCCTCACATGGCATGACAAGAAAACATATCCGATATAGTGACACTTGAACCTTGATGAAGATGAAGATTTGGCAGTTGCTGCTCAGTGCCAATAGCTCCAATTGTAGCAAGACTATTGGTTGCTGTATTATTTTTCCAGCACAATGCCCCCCCCCCCCAAAAAAAAGTGGACCTACATACACTGTACAGCTATTTCTTTACACCAGTGTTTCCTAATTCTGTCCTTGGGGACCCACAGCTGGTCCATGTTTTTGCTCCCTCCGAGCTCCCTGTCAGACAGTCCACATTTTTGCTCCCTCCCAGCTCCAAACATGGACTGTCTGTGGGTCCCCACAGACCAGAATGGGAAACACTGCTCCACACCAAATACAGGGAAAGGGCCACAGCTTGTTGTTCCAGTATACATGACAGAAGGGGTTAAAGGTAGCTTATTTCTGTGGAATGTTCTCTGAACCCACCCCCCTTCCTCTCTCTCTCTCTCTCTCGCTCTATAAGCTGAGGAATGACGCAGATGAGCAGATGACTCATCAGGTATCGGAGGACAAGACATTTTCACTGCATCGGGCATTGTGAATGCTCTTACGTCACTGACTCTAATGGAGTGTGCTGTTATTACGCCCATACTGTGGGGCTTTGTGAAAATTCAAGGCCACTCATTCTCACCCACCCTCTTTCCCATGTTAATCTGTTACTTAAGTCCCATCAGCCACATATTAAGGCAGGAGGGACCACTGTTCCTTAAATCAGTATTATAACATCTGTGACTGGGACATAGCATGAGATTTATGACCAACAGGAGATTGATTTGTGTTCCAATAGTGGTCTCAAAAGTGGTAGTGGATGAATGGATTTTTTTTTTCTCAATGCGAACAACCAAAATGATCGCCTGCAACAGAATAAATGTTACAATGTATCTTATGATGCAGGACAGAGTCCATTACAAAGTCAGGTCATGCTGCATTCCAAAGATTTCCATTGAAGTGGTATAGCCAAGCAGAAAACAGTCAGATTTTGAAGTGAATTTCCATTGTAGAGAAACTGGAACTTATTTTTGGTATGGTACAGCTGTCTTACAAGCATGTGAAATTACAGCAAGTGTGTTAAATTAGTGCAATCCTTCATGGCCTGATCAGCGTGAGTCACTGGTATATTGGGGAATGATAATCCTGGTTTTGCCATGTACTTCCTTACCTAATGCTTTAACACCATCCAAAGGGGTGATTTTCACTGAGCAGCTTCAGTTGAAAAGATGAGGCAAAGGCTTTTATACGCCATCACATCACATCTAGTTACATCTCATTTGAGATCAAAGTAGCAGGTTGGTAATTTATTGCTTTCCATTTTCTCTTGTCAGGAAAATTATACTCACTATATTATTTACTTCATATTTCCATGGTATTCACATTTACATGGTATTTTTTTTCTCCTTGAGTTAAAAGAACGCTAGCAAAAGAGATATCAAATCCAAAATGTTTTCATATAGCCAATCAAAAACAAAGGTCATTCTGGTTAATCTGACCTTATTAGTAAATTAGACACAGGTTCTGTTCTTATGTGAAAGTCATTGTTCAGTCGGTTGATGAAATAGTAAGACTTGTGATTTGACTTTCAGCAATGTGTCCTCCCCCCCCATAACAGTCTGAACTGAATGTTGTGTGAAAACAGTGCCCCCTGGCTGCTGGGAGGCCACCAGAGTAAGAGCCAGTAAACATTTCAATCAGGCAGGATGTCTGGGATCTGCAAGAGTTGCATTTCGGTCATTTGTCCTCATCCTGTTAGACCTGGCTATAGCTTTCGAAACAGTGAACCACCACACCCAGCCATCCACTCTGCAGAGAATAATATCAGATGGCTTGACTCATATCTAATCAGGTAGATCTTTCCAAGTGCTTGGTTGTCAAAATCATCTCAGGTAACTCCTGGTGTATCCGAGGTTCAGTCACTGGCCCCTTCCTCTTTTCCCAGTCCCCTTCCTATCTAGCCTGTACCATCTGGTCACACAGCTACTCCTACCACTATTACACAGATGACAGTTAAATTCACCTGACCATCTCTCCACAGGACACCACAGTCTCGCCTTAGATTTCTGTCTGTCTTGCTGGCATCACAGCCTGGATAAGCTGAACCTCTCACAGTCAAAGCTACTTGCTTCTTGATTCTCTCAATCCTACCATTCGTCACAAAATCACTGCACAGTGCGGAGCCTCGATGTCTCCTCAAGGTCATATGAGCAGCTGCTCGTTGCTGACCATATTGCAACTCTCTCCCCATCTCGTCGATTTACTTTGTATAACATCAAGAAGATCGGATCATATTTATCAGAATTTACATTTCAGTTTCTAGTCCAGACACATGTCATATCATAACCATATTACAATTTATAGTGAGGCTTTACTGAGAGGGAACAAAACCACTGAAGATGATTAAAAATGTAGCAGCACATCTGAAGTTTAATGGACTGAAATGTTTCATGTCATTCCGATCTTGTTTTTTTCTTCATTGCTCCCTGTCGCTGCTCACGTTGAGTTCACGTCCTTGGTCCTTGCTTTCAGAGGAACAGTACCTACGAACATGCAGTCACTCATCAGGTCTTACGCTCTTCGCTCAGCAAACCAATACTGCCTGAATTCTAGACATTTCTCATGTGTTCCTCAATGGTGGAGTGAACCATCCATCTATATTTGATCGGCAGAGTATTTTTCAACATTTTAGAAAAGTCTTAACATCTGTCTTTTCCGGGAACATGTCAACTGACTCATCTGACTACACTCTCAGGAAAAAGAGGGCAAAAAATGTGTCTCTTTGTCACAGGGGCTGTACCCTCAAGAGTCTGCCAAATGTACCCTTAGCTGTAGGTACCTTTAAAGCAGGGGTGGCCAATCTTACCCGCAAAGGGCCGGTGTGTATGCGGGTTTTCGCTGCAACTCCCTAATTAGATTACTAATTAGAGGACTGATTGGCTGAAGAGTCCTCACACCTGGGTTTGAACAGCTGACCTACAGGTTATCCCAAAAACCTGCATACACACCGGCCCTTTGCGGGTAAGATTGCCCACCCCTGCTTTTAAGGTACAGAAGTGGACAATGTACAATGGTACAGCCCCAGTGACAAGGTACACATTTGTACCCTTTTTCTGAGTGTGCGCTGACCTAATCTTTGCCTTCATTGACTCTCCCTTAGGTATAATATTTTTGCTACATTGGACGCTCCCATATCTGACACTTGTCTAGTAGGAAGCCAGTCATCATGAAATTCTGATAGCTTAGCCTGATGCTAGGTTCTACCATGTTCTGTATAGTCCTTGTTCCAATGCCAACATTCTCTTGTTGCTGGTCACTCGTTGCAAGCTCGGCCTGGAAGCACTTTATACCTCCTTGACAGCTGCTTTGAGAGCTGCATGCTTGTAATATATTATCTGCCTCGCTTTGCACATCACTTTGGAGAATAGCGTCGACTAAATAAATCAATGTAAACGTCTCTCTGGTATCAACTGTCTGACAGGGACCTCGGAGGGAGCAATAATGTGGACCGGCTCTGGGTCTCCAAGGACCGTATTAGGAAACACTGGTGTACCCCTTCCTATGCAGATCCTCAAAGACACCATCTGAGTACAGTCCACATTTCAGTGCAGCGTGACAATAGGGGGGACATGGCGTTCATTTTAATATTCTCTCCACTTTCAACGCTGGCTATGAAGTGCAATACGAAAGAATCTGCTAATGGTTTTGTAGTTAAGAAGCTAAAAGTCATGAACAGAAGAATCAGCCTTTATCCTTAAAGACAGATCAGCTCCACAAAACTCCTATGGTTTGAAATAGATGTATTTTTACTGCTAGAGTTCTCCACTGGGACATATACTATCAACTCTGGTATTTCATTATCACAGAGGTACTTATTCCCCCTTGATTACAGCTCTATTCCTCTCCTTCTTTCTCTGTTGTTCTCAGACAGGTGACTCACCATAGAGGTTTGTCCCAGCTGACTCTCCGTACGCAGACCGGCAGATGTGCCTTTGACTTTCTCCTCGTCACTGCTGGCACGTTCCAGTCCTATCGCCCCTAACGAGGGGCAGGAGCACGTCACGCTCGCCTGCTCTCACCGCTGGAGAAGCAGGAGCAAAGAACTTCATTTCAGAGAATGTAGCTTAATTTGGAGAACCGGTCCCCACCAGGCCAGCCTGAGCTCATGCCGGCTTGTAGATGACTCAGACCATTTATGTGACTGACAGATCCCTGTGGTCTTATTATAATCTGAGGTACAGATGCAGCAAAGTTTTTCAAATTGCAGTGAACTTTATTCAAGCTTGTATGTCACCCTCCACGACTGCAGAATCCAGGCATTCATCTGAGCTTCTGGACCAGATGCCCACAGAAGCAGATTCACGTCTCCGGGGCTCCCGATAGCCACAGTGAACCCTCATGCTGAAAACTGTTGTATTTTTCTTAACAGCAAATGGCAGATTTAACATCTCAACAATGATAAGGACATTGGCAGACACTGCAGAGACCATTTCCAGCTGATTATTTTTGACAAAAATTGGCATCTCGTCAGTACTTTCTTCTTTGTCTCTTTAAGAGCCTTTTTATATGAGGTATTCACGAGACAGAACACACAGATCAACACTACAAGTAAATAACTATCCTAGTTAAAAAGATGGTGTCGAGTTACGTGTTTTGAAGGCTAATAAAGGCCAGAAGAGTCACAGAAAAAGTCACAAGTCTGTTATAGTCTTCGGTAACAAGGTAGAAAATCGAAGTGCTGAGAACAGCCACTCCAATTACCCCGCATGTGTCCCTGATGTGTGATAATTACGGCGTGGCACCTCCAGGATTGTCTAATTGCTACCACATCACTGGCACTGCAAAGTTCAAATTAAGCTCAAATGCCTGGCGTGGCTCACCAGCCTCCTGTTTCATTTCCCCCACAAACGCACATCTTATGAGATTAATTTGGAGGACTTTTTTCCCCAAGAATCCCTCATTAAAATGATTTCATTAAATAGCAAATACGTCTTAACCAGCAACATAGTGCTACTACAATGGATCAATGCAACAGTTAGTAATTTGGCAAAAACCTTACAAATGACATGACGAGGTGACATGAGCACAGGTTTTACTGCCGTTTCTCTATGTTCGCTCTTACCCATATCGTTGTCGACCAGCTAAAGCTTCATCTGGAAGGTATGTGGTTCCCTCAGTGTGCAGGCAGAGGGCGATATAGAGGCTGATGAGATGGACTTGTAACCATAATGGCGCCAGTTCCTGGTCCAAGGCGTAGATCCTTTTGTACGTTACCTTGCAAAAGTATTAAAATATTCCCCTCTAAATTTTACTTATGCCATTTCAGTAATAAGCATTTATTATTGCTCAGGAGTATCTCCAATACGAGATGCTACCACTGCCATGCAGGAAGCTGGGCCGACTCTGCGAAGAACTTGCATTGGCCCTGCAGTAAAGATAAAACTTTAAAATGACATGCAATTTTTCATTTATAGATTCTGCAATCCACAACAGCTTTTATTCGATTGTATTTTTGCAGGTTAAGCCAGACGTTTTAGGTTAATCTTTAGGAGGCTAATCACTGGCAGATTTAGATACAGGCAACGTGGGTCGCCATCGCCATCTTGCCCGGGTTTGGCACCGGTCGCCCGCACGTGCGATTGGTGGTCTGTCACTCATTTGCATGTCACGTCAATAATATCATATTACCAAGTGGGTCAATTAACCTTGCTGAAGGCACCTTGATTCTAATGAGCTAGATAGGCTAGCGCCGCATGACTGATTATCACAAGAAGACAGTGCTTTTTATATTGAAGGAATTATATGTATATATAAACTGCAAAATATAAATATCAAAGGTAAAATTTAATTGTAATCTTGAGAAAATAATTTGTGTGTTCATTGGCATACGGTTAAAATAGAAATAAATCAATTATGTGAAGCACCTATTGAAGGAACACCGTTCATATGAAAACTGATTTCTAATTTAATGGTTTAACTCCTTACTATTATGACTGTTTTTAAAAGTTCTAATGCGAACGTTGCTGTAGCGTGTCCTGGTAAAAATATAAAAATTAAAAATTAAATATAGGTGTTTGTGACCTTGGGTGGGCTGTTATTGTTATAAGTTGTTGCTAGATACCGTTTGCGTTCCAGTTTGTTTGAAGTGGTTCAGAAACGATCTTGGATACTTGACAAAATTCTCTGGGCAACTGTTTTTCTTTAACTTATAACTGAATGAAGTATTGACTAATCTCTTGGAACATCTTTTAAATAAAATTCTGACTGTGTGAGACGGGATTCCCATATGCAGAGAAATATTGGGAGAAAACAAATTAAGCGAATGCCGTATATTTGGTAGATAGGAGGAAAGGTCCCAGAAGAAAGTCATACAAACTGAAACATACCCTAGTGCAGTGTTTCCCAACCCAGTCCTCGGGGAACGCCGGCAGTCCACGTTTTTGCTCTCTCCCAGCTCCCAGCCAATCGGGAACACCGAATACCTGGTACAGGTGCGCTGTCCGGGGTTCCCCGAGGACTGGGCTGGGAAACACTACCTTAGTGGACAAAATTGTGGGAACACTTGCAATTTTTAGAGATTGCAGAACTCTGATCAGCTATTGCTACAGTTACTTATTTCATCGTTCGATGCATGATATTTGTAACATTCTTTCATTGTTTATAAACATTACAGCCAATATCCCTGTAGTAATTTTTAAAGCGTAATGCCAAAAATGCTAGGCGTTTCCTCTATTTTGGTAGTGTAGGTTGCACATGAAAACAAAGCAACAAAGGAAGCACTATACACAAAGGAAAAACTATTTTAGTGAGACAAAGGGGGCAATGTAAGAGTCCTGGGACCAGCTCTTCCATCGTTTAAAAACACATTTAAAGCCTGAGCGATTCGGTGATTCGTTTAGTCTGTTCGGCACAGAAGCACCCATAGTAGCACTATATGTTGCTGGCTAAGACGTATTTGCTTAAACTACATATTTGAAGTATAATGCGATTAATGTTAAATATAATACAAAATGACACATGAAATGTGCATACGAAATATATATATAGTATTATCCGTTATCCTATAAAAATTGATAAAACTTTAATATATTACATAATAAAATTGATAATAAAAAATATTAAGGATCGCAGTACCGTTTTATTAAGCACAGACGAAATATAAACGATCTCAAAAGAATCGATTCACTGAAAAGAATCATAATTTCCATCTCTATCCCGGAGCAACACTCGCTACTCATGCAGTACAGGCGGAGCCTTAATTAAGTACCAGACTGCAAAATAATAATGTGAACACTACTAATGCGTTGTTAACCACTTTTTAATAATTACATCAAGCAGGCTTTTGATTAAAAAAATCCAAAATAAAACAATTCCAGACGAAACGTAACGTTCTGGATTAATGAGAGGAGGGTAACTTATAATGGGTCTCGTCGTTAGTCACTATTCTTCCCTTCAGTAAATTCCTTTTACTTAAATATTTCATATTTAACTCTGAATTAAGAGAGTATGCAGGGGAATTTAACTGGGTATTTTGACAAAGACGTTGGGTTAGACCTGAAGTGGGAGCAGGAAGGAAGCGAAAGATGGTGGCATGGTGGGAAGAAGGCAGACTCATGAGGAGGCTCGGAGTAGCCAACACTGATGTGGGAAAGATTTGTGGTCCACAATGTGGGATCTTCACGGGGTAGAAGACTATTTAAAAATGCCTCATTAGTGTCACATCATTCTTCCAAGTAAAATTATTAGGTGAGCCTCCAACAGACAGCAAAAAGAAAAATCTTAAGTATCGTAACTTTTCTAAAAACGTAACTCAAATGTTTAACGTTGGTCGATTCACGACGTGCGCTTAGTTTACTTAGCAATCTTATCGGTGCCGACAGACACCTACTTTCTTACACACTATTCACATATACTACTAGATACTTGTGTCAGCATTTAAGGCTAACACTTTGCTTTGTTCAGGTTTTACATCTCACAGCTCTTTCATTGCCACTCTATAATCTTTAAATCATACGACTACCAAAGGAGAAATGCGTTTAACATATTCTTCCATATTCAAGTTCACTTGGGCCGGAGAAAAAAAAAATCCACATCCTGCTGATAAATAAAAAATAGTAAGAATAATAATTGATAATAAAAGCTTCCCCTTTCTTCCTACATCAAACGCGTTCGTCCCTATCATTACCGTTTCCTCTCCACGCTGATCGTTGCATAAAAACATCAGATCATGTAAAAATGTTAAAAAAAAAAAAAAATCAGACGGAATGGCAACAGATGACGTACAATTGGCCACGTGCTGGTGCAGTGATTTATGGGAAGTTACTTTTAATGCTTGTGAGATTGCGGTTCAGTTGGCACAATGGATCACTATTTGGTAGTAGTGTATAGAGAGCATCCTTGAGCTGTATTTGTTACAAGCAAAGGCATAGATTTGGCTGTGGCCCCTATCACCATGAGAGGATCTTTTTGTTTACAGGGGGGATTTGAAACTGATTTCGTCCCTTTTGTATTGAAATGGAACTGGAAAACTATCAGATCACATTCTTTTCTCTGTGAGGTAGTTTTGGCAGAATTTGTTTATAGGATGTGATGGGTCATCTCAAGCTCCCCAACTCAAATTGAACAATCATAATGGCTGTGGTCATTTTAAAACAGAGTAGAGCTGAAAAAAGGACCAGTGATTGTCTTTCAAGCTTCCATTCCAGTATTATATATGATATAATTGGTGCCAATAAAAACCATAAAATGACAACATCCTATACAAACCAGTGAAGGGGACCTTCTCCATTTTCCTTCAAGAGAGAAGGAGACTGAGGGGGGACATGATCCAGGTCTATAAGATTCTAACAGGTTTGGATGCTGTTCAACCGAATAGTTACTTCAGCATTAGTTCAAATACAAGAACTAATGGGCCGAATGGCCTCCTCTCGTTTGTATAGTTCTTATGTTCTTAAGGCTGCTGTAGGCGGCTGAGAATGAGAATCCGAGGACACTACACTGGAAACAGACACATAACATCAAGGACAGTCACTTGAGTGGCAGAAAGGTGACCAACACTCACATTCCTATGGGAGCTGGAAGAGAGAAGCTGGGAAGCCGTGGTGAGACACAGAAACATCATCCCTGTCAGTGGGTAGGACAGAGAGAACAGAATGATATCGGTCCAGTGGGATTGACAGGTACAGACCTTGACATTGTAGTGGACAGGGAGTTATGGATGGATATGGATGGATGGAAGGAAGGAAGGAAGCAAGAGAGAAGCAGAGCAGAGATGTATTGATGTGGTGGCAGTCATGTGGGGCATCTATGATATACAGAAGGTGAGATATCACAGTATTACACACAAAGAACTTATTTTTGAATTGAGAGAAAGAGGGAGCGAGAGAGAAAACAAGTACATAATTAACTGAGTATAATATTTCTGTTGTGCCAAAAGTCCGCCGGTGGACTCAGTCATGTTCCAGCTTTTATATCATTATATATTATTAACCTTTTTCCCTCCACTTAATACAAACAAAACACACAGACATTTGATTCGAATTCAATAATTGAATCTCATTCGTTCATTTGACAAATATCAAATTACATTTAATGAAATACTACATCTCCATTGTGGTGCACTTTCTTTCTCGATGCTGGAATTAATTCCTCTTTTAAAAAATGAAATTACTGAAAAGAATAACAGGCCACCGGCATAATATTACGTCAGATCAGGATAAAGGGAGGCTAGAAGCCTACGGTTAATTCTTCCTGTCATTAGTTTCTGTACATGCCGAGCAGGAATGTGTTATAGTGCAAATCTATTCTTAGCGTCACATGATTATCAAACTGGGCTTCAGCACTAATTTCTACATGATCCTACACTGTAATCTTCAAGCTGCAGGTTATGCAGCAAACCTCCACCATAGAACAAGCCCCTTTTAAGGAGGATAAAATCATGATCAAAATCCAGTTATGATGAAGGACAAAATATAAAGCAGCCAGTTCTAAAAAGGTGACCTTGAGATCCTGATGCAAAAACTCACCGTCACTCCAACCACAGCTCACCTCCACCAAACTGGCCCTATCAAGCCCAGGAAAGTCCATTCAGGGCCGGCTGACCTTCAATAACTGAGGTAACTGTGGGCTTGGGGCAGTTGATCAATCGCCATGGAAACACAAAAGGTCACCCAAATCCAGTATTGTGGCATCAGTGAGCCTCCTGCTGACCCACACTTGCATTTATTAGAATTAGATGATCAGTGGTCATTGTCAACACACCACAGCACACAGTGCACAACAAGGAAATGTGTCCTTTGCATTTAACCCATATGTGACTTTCGTGACATAGCAGGGGACAGCTAATTCAGCGCCCGGGGAACAGTGCCTGGGGGTGGTACCTTGCTCAGGGTACCTCAGTGGTACCTCGCTGGTCGGGGATTCAAACCTGCAATCTTTCGATTCCAAGTGCACGTCCCTAACCATCAAGCCACCACTGCCCTCGTTACTAACTGCATTATAACTCTAAAGCTGAATAATTAACTGGACAATAAAGTAACTTCTAATGTCTTATTCCTGATGAAATAATAGACTGATCCTTCAGCTGTGATGTAAGACCAATAAAAGTCACAAAAATATGCCAATGTCAGTCTAAACAATTATTTCAGTTAATGAGCTGAATGATGGGATACAATGAAAACCAGATAAATTCAATAATCCTTGTAGAACACTAGTCAAATATCTTAATACAGAAATGGATTTAAATCCCTCTTGTATTTATGGAGTATAAGCAGACAGCTGTTGAACTAGTACCTCATGTGCAATGGACACATCTGATTCTTCCCGGATCCTCAGCTCCCTGGTCATGTGACCAGTGCCGTAGCTGCTACATGACTCGGCACCTCGACGTTCAGTGGGTGCTTTGGCCCTTTTAATGGTCCGGAGGAAGGCTGGCGCCTCACTTCAACAGTGGTGTGATATTTGAAATGCCCGGCAAATTGAGGAACCGGCAGGGAGTTAAGCGTTCCTGTTCAAAGGACTCCTGTCTAAGAACAGCCAGTCATTCTGCTGCCTCACCAATCACGTGATTCAATGCGCTGTGACTATCGAGGAAGATAATGTTCCATATTCTTGTAGGAAGACGGGGAAACAACCCTTTTAATTATCAATTAAAATTTGAATAACATATAGGCCCCTCTTTGTCCAGAGAAATAATTACATCAGAATAAATCATTATATGTTGCTAGGGAACTGCAGCTACGACTGTGAGTGATTTTAATTATACATATATTATTAAAGGATGCGTGATTGCATCCACTGCCTGTCAGATCATAATATGACGTCTTTTGCTATCAACGTGTCAACAGATCAGTCTTTTCTATGACTTTACAGTAGGGTGGGGTGAAAAAAATCTAAATTTCCAATAGTGCGGGAAAGTTGTCACTGGACCTCGTTATTAAACGTGCAAAATATCTTTGAAATAGGTTAATATTTTCAGGTTCCGCAACGCGATCGAAGTTTTCACCTGTCACATCAATGGGCAATATACACTATCCATTATCTACACTCATCGCTGTTGTGTTTGTGCACTTTCACAACATGATAATCATTACAAAATACCAAAGTTCAGGTAACGCAATTTTTTACTGGGTATCAGCCATACACATACATTACATCGCTCTGCGGCTCTACGTGCATTACGATTGTTATCATCCATATCATAACGCAATGTAAAATTGTTCCTCAGTGCCACCAAAATGAAAATGATATGGATGATACGTAGCGTGATCGATCTGCGCATTGATGTGACAGGTGAAAACTTCGATCGCGTTGCGAAACCTGAAAATATTAACCTATTTCAAAGATATTTTGCACGTTTAATAACGAGGTCCAGTGACAACTTTTCCTCACTATTGGAAATTGCTATTGGAAATTTTGATTTTTTTCACCCCACCCTACTTTACAGTTAAACAAGTCCCATGACCACTAATTTTCTTTGTCTTTTGCCAGTATCTGACATAGCAGACCAGGGAAATGGATTGTGCTGGCAAAATGCAAACCGGGGATATTGCTGAGCAGCCAGACATACCCTAGCCGGTTGGTCCCTTACCTGGTAGAACGATTTAATTTTGTCTGACCACCAGGGGGCATCGGGCTGCAATTAGTAAATAACAGCTCAGGTTTGACCCAATCCACTTACAAATACAAAACACAACAAAAAAGGCAGTGAAACATGCATTAATGCTGTTACTGAAACTTTAAAGGTGCAAAGGGAAACTTTTAACAAAGGCATCTGAGGGAAACAACTATGGAAGCGTAAGTGATACTGCGGGTGCTCTGATCGGGACATAAAACACACAAAGACAAAAGCCTCCCTCCCATCTTCCTCCTCCTTTCTGCCCATCTCCACTGAGATGAAAGTCATAATTTGGCCTCTTTTCCAGGAAGCACACTGAGCACTCAGGAATACCTCATTAGTGCCGTCTCGCTGAATATATGCAACAGCCCCATCAGATGTGAAAACTTGCACTAGGTGTGAGGCGTGGTATGCACGTGTGTGAGTGAGGTGAGAGAGACAGAGAGAGAGAGAGAAAAAGAGAGAGAGAAACTGCTGGGTCACTCCAAAGCCATGCAATGCAGGCGTCAGAATTAAACTCCTTCTGCAGCTCCCAGGCTGTTTGTACTTTGGGCCGTTTGAGTCTGCATGTTTAACAGGGGAAGAAAATGTTGGAATTACACAGATTACAGGGCACAGTGATTACTTAGGTAAAGGTCACACAGCAATGCATGAGACGGGCACCAGACAGAGGTACTCCAGCCTCACCAAATCATGCAAACCATGCTAAGACCTGAACTCAACCCCAGGACGCTCCACGGGTGTGAGTTTTAGGTGGGGGGGGGGGGTGCAGGTGAGAGTGGGTTTGAAGAGGCAGGACGCTGTCTGAGACTGCAGCAGGGTACTGCCTTGTGTGCATGCTCATCAGCCCTTCCCAGAGTCCCGGCTATGAGTCATCCTTGTGCGCAGTGCAGGAGAATTCGACGGGAAATGAATTTGAAGGGGTGGGGGAGGGGCAGGCCGCTCCTTCTCCCTCCATGCGGTGGCGGCACGTGTGACGTGTAGTCCTGGGGATCGTTGCCGTGGCGATTGTGGACATGGTTGGGCCCATGCAACATCCTGGTTTAAAAAGGCAGCATTTGCCTGGGGGAAAATACCAGACATGCCAATGCCCATTCCGGACCACCCTCCACCTCCTGCCCACTGGATGCATCCACAACCCTGAACAGAGATGGAGTCTTTGATGACTATATCCCATTGATGAACACAAAGCTTCACTTTAGGCAAAGAACCACGCGACTCATCTATTAACAATAATGTCGTTAAAAGCTGCTCGTTAACATCAGCCTTAGCTAATGCTCAATATGAAAGGGTGACATAAAGTGTGGCCATTTACTCACATTTACTTTCATTCATTTAACATCAGTCACTGCTGCATGAAGCCTCGGTAATTAAATTTGATGAATCAGATGTTTTTTTCCCCTAGAATTGCAGGTTCCAGTTGTCACCATGGGATGGTGGGTATGCTGTAGCTACGTTGTTGCCTTATTCTGAAAAAAATATATTTGCAAAAATTACCGGTGACTTAAGTGGTCGTGACATGCTGGTTTTTTTCCTTCTTTTAACAAGCTAATTACAATGCTGTGTCTGCATTTGCCTTAAGGATGACTAATTTTTGCTACAGTAAATTAAAGGTCTTATTCTACCACTCTATCCTTCACACTACATTTTCTTTTAAATAATGCAAGTCTGCCATTCTTATTGCATTACTTTTTGTTGAGGCTATTCATGATGTGTGGGTCTGGTTTAACAGAGAGCATTAGCCATAACTCAGAAAACCTTCTGGTAATAAAAAAAAAAATGTAATCTCCGGCTAAGGGGAACAATCATATCTGTCCTTGATACCAGGAAATGACATCACCATCGTAACTGACTCATGTTGACTTAATGAGCTCTGCCCATTTGCCACTGTACACTTCAGGCTACCATGCATTGTGCCTTTATAGTGAAGATCACTATAAACATTGGAGATGGCAGGTTATTGTGGATATAAAAGTGAGTGATTACAGAAGAAGACGGATCTGCAAAGATTGTATGACCGAGGCTCATGCCTATGGGAAAAAAACAGCACTGATTGTTTTTAAGCTGAAATGTTTCTTTTTAACAAGTCATCTGCCACCTGAGCCCCTGTCCTGTGTTACAATTAGCATTTAGATCACTAATATTAAAAAGTTGTTTAGAATGACCTGCCGCCACTTGGCACTCCAGAGACTTGCATTCGCTCTGTCTCCTAATCACGGATCTCCACCTTCAACAACCATCAGCCTTAGTCTGTTTACCAACCACAACCAATTTAAATGACACGTCTCAATTTCCTAAAAGTTGGTTAGTCACTTGGTAGCTTGTTAGAAATGGGGCAATCGAAGCACCCATGCCATGTGTGAAACGGGACAAAAGAAGGTGCACACGTTCCAGCAAAATCTTGTTTGCCATAGTTTGGATAGACAGTACTGCAGAAGAATTCACAGCACTCACATCACCTTACACAGATTTATTTCATAGGTTTGAGAACCAAATCTACAGCCAACACAACATAAAAGTGGACAACCATCAAACGGCAAGCAATGCAAATACCCCTGAAACAGAAAAATACTCCTCTCTCCTGGTGGATTTTTGCTGTTACATCCATTGCTGCTGTTTGTGGGTCTCAAAAACTGTTGCATGTCACAGTAACAATTTGGCTTCACACGTTTCCTGCAAAGAGAATGACTGTCGCACAAGAGCACAATTTCATGATTGTCACTGACTCCCTCCTATCCAGAGAAAAGGCAGGGCTGGAGTAGGGCGGCGACAGACATGATACGGAGAGAGAAAAGACCATCAAACGGTAACTCCACCTCACAGCAGTTAGGGTCTAATCACTGGTACTCGAGTTCTGCTTCACAGAATTACGCTGACAAGGCATTCAACACTGCACCACACCGGAGGGAAGAACTGAAGAACATCCAGTTATCTTTTCAGGTGACCTTCTGATCTGAAGTGGCTTCTCTGTCAGACTAGTTAACTTCTTTTAATCCAACCTCCTCTACTGATTGAGAAGGTTTTCAACGCATCACCTCTTTACTTAAAAACCTACACCTTTCATGAAATCAGCTCGAAGAAAAAAAACGTCATTCTTCACACCATGCAATTTCATATTCAAAACTGTACAATTCCGACCAAATGTTAACATTTGGAAAAGTATGTATTCAATGGCATTAAACTGACAATGCATCAGTCAGCTATTTACTTTGCTGACCGGTTTTCATCTGTCAATAGTGGGAATGAGAGCAACAAACTGATGGAAGACGAGGCAGCCTCTTGTCCAATGCCCCAAATCTAAGAAGGTTAATAAATGTTTAACATACAGTCTTGGGGGAGTCATGAAGACAGTAGCTATGGACCAGCTCTAATGATCGGAACTCTTCAGTTTGCTGTTGCTTACTTTGCAGACTCCCTGATGCTCAGGAAGTGGGCTTCCATTAACATCTATGCACGATGCCCGTGTTTACCATTAAACCAAATACCCAATACCATTTCAAAGGATGCATCATACAGATTGCTGCAAGAAGGACTAACACTTTGGGCTCAACAACAGAACGAATGCGTAATGAATTATGACAATCCCTTTCTTATGTTAATTTAACCCTTTACTATGTACCTTCGGGGGTGTTTTTCGATGATTTCGACAGCTGATTGACGAATCGTGATCGCTGATTTCATTCGGTGCAATGCAACAACAAATGATGGTAAATAAACATTAAATCCCCACATAATTTACAAGACAGAACGTGTTCCTTTGAAGGCGTCCATCCGGGATCTTTAAGCCTAAGCAGGTATCCTCAGAGCGCAATGTCCTGGAAGCTGGGTACTCAAAGGTGCATGGCAGGATACAAGTGCATCTAGGTCCCTGTTACCATAGAGACCGGTATGTCAAGAGAGGAACGTTTATGCTCCAGCGGGACCCTACCAACCCCCACTGCCACCTGTGGCCACCGGTACCCTTTTAGCCGTCTATTCTTCATCCATGTTTCCTAGGTGAGAGCTTTGCGCAAGAGGGGGGTTCTGGAAGGCTTCCAAAAAACAGGTGGAGGGAGGGGCCTTTGGGGGCTCCTTAAGGACTGAATGGGCATATGCTGACCGACAAAAAGACACATGGGGTCCATTTGTTTTTGGCAACACTACATATGAAGGCAGTTGCAGATTCATTCAGCATGAGAATCAGTGTGGCCAGTGACAAAATTCATGCAGAAACATTCTATATCACGCAGGCTTGCCAACTTTGGTCAGTGGGCTGGAGTGAGATTTTCAATTCAATTACCCGGCAAATAGTCTGGATCAAACTCTTTTGATGTAGCTAATTTTAGCGTTATAATGGAATAATATAGATTTGGTATAGGATTTCTTGCAGGAGCATGAGTCTGAAAGCATGAGAGTTGGCAACCCGGATAATGTTATGAAGACATCTAGTGCAATAAACAGGCTTAGTTATAGTAGTAACTCTAATGGAAAAACGTATAATAAGGTTTTTCCTCATCACTTCAGTATTTTCTGTTTAACTGGAAAATAATCAAATAGTACCAGAATACTTCACTGCATTGAACACACAATTTTTTTTTGTTAAATGCTAGTCTTGTGTGGCCAAAATGTTCAGGTTTGTGATCCGACTGAATGAATGACTCACTCACTTCTGCAATGTTTGTCTGCATATGTGTGAGGGTCAGGTATCAACTGTTAGTGACATAAATCTGTGCGATCAAATAAAAAACAGCCAGAGAATTTGTCACCTTGTCAATACATATAAATTAGTGGATGGGGAGGGTTGATTCACTAAAAAAAAAAAAAACTACATGAACCTCCAAGTATAAATCACAGCAGGTAACAGAATGTAAAGTTATTTAACAGATAGCTATTAGCAATACAAGCGTAGTTTGTTCATTGTAAAAGAAAAACGTTTTCATACACACAGGACGAAAACCCAGCCAGTGACAATATCTGAATATGAAAAAACTCGTCAACTTTTTGAGGTGAATATTTAAATATGTTCAAATTATCGTATTCTAATACTAATATATCTTTATAGCAAACTTCGTTGTTTATATTCACGGTTACTTCACACATTAATTGATATCTTACTTAATTGATAAGCTATCAATTAATGATTACTTGAAATTAATAATTTTAGGTAATATTACTAGTTTTTCTTGGAATCCAGCTAAATTTGGTGGCATATCAATTAATGTATAGTAACTGAATTAACATTAATTAACTGATAATCTGAGTGAAGTAATCACATAAAGCAATAGTGATTTCATCATTAGTTCATGGTGAGCAACAGGAATTCATGATACATCTGGGATTCATTCATGTAGTAATTCATCATTAGTTAAGCATTACTTAAGTAAATGATTTGTACCCTTACTAACCTGTAAACAGCGAGCCACAATTAATTTGTGAGTGGGAAGGGGGGGGGGGGGGTCGTGGACAGGTGGTGAGCTGGCAAAATGGCAAAAAATGTGACAGCTATGCTATTAATTACATTCAGTGTTTCCCAAGACAGTCCATGTTTTTGCACCCTCTCAGCTCCTTATGAGGGAATAAAAACGCGGACTGGCTATGGGTCCCCAAGGAATGGATTGAGAAACACTGATTAAATTTAAATATGCAGAGAGAAAGGGGACTAGCAGGGTTCAAGTAGAACAGTGGTCTCTAACGGTTTTTACAGTGAGAGCTACTTTTACAAAGAAAATCTGGGGAGCTACAGAGTGGCAGTGGTATATTTTGCTGATCAGTGGGGGCCCCTGGAGGGGGAGGGCATGAAGGTCTCATGATCAATTGACCTCATGACTGACAGGTTGGTGACCATCACAGTAGATCAGTATGCAAGCCTGTCGGACCACTGATCCCGCATAGTTACCACGTCAGCATCTCTACTATCTCCACAAATGGATCGATCAACCTGGTATTTATAGCAAAGTGATTTGTCAGTCCAGCAGAGTACTGTATCCCAGAGAGGCGTGTGACTTACTTTGCAATTACTGCAATCTGAAATCAGGAGTAATCTCCATATCATCAGGGAGATTTACGTATTTACATGAATGAACTTCCTCCTTTAACTCAAACATTTCATGATGTTTCTTTTAACTAGCATTTCACACAGACACTGAAAGAGTCCGGTGTTTTCATTTTAGCAGCAAAGTAATGCATCCATGGATATAACAAAAAATCACAGATTCTGTGTAGGTAAAAATGCACAGTATTATTGTTAGCCTTAATTGCTAAGTGCTAAAATCACTAATACTGCACCAGATGGGCACACCAGAGTACAGGTTCATTAGCGAGTGCTAACATATGGCAGGACAAGGAACGCACCGTGTAGGGATGACGGATTACTGTACATTACATTCTGGAAATAAGCTTCTGTGGCAATGAGGAAATATGACTGAATATCAGTCCTAGTAGATATTCAGGTCTTACGATGGTTTCTTCTTCCTTCAGGATGAAAGTGCGCATTGGAAGGCTAAGACACGGGGGGTATTGAACACAAACGACAGAACATCACCCGCACCCACAAACATGCACTCACACAATGTGCCATTAACTTCTCCGATTCCATCTCCTGCTTCCATGATCCATCTGGCCCTTGACAAAATCCAAGTTCTCAACTATCAGGTAATACCACCATTTCTACTTCAGATTTGCCCCTTTTGCTACCCCAAGCCCCAAGTGAGGGGGCCTACATGATGGAGCATGTGAACCCACAGCACTCTTTCAGAAGCGTGAGTCCGGTCTTGGTGACAAAGGGAGAGGAAGTTTGCTGGGCTCTGGAGGTCACCCTCCGGTCCTGACCGCCACCTGGAGAGAGATTACCTTGGTCAGAGAGTGTGTCACAGGAAGCCATGTAAAACATCCGTAGCTTTAAAAATGACAGTGGACTGCAGACCAAACCTCAGCAGACTACAATGCTAAGAATCAAACTATTATCTCCTTTCTTGCACTGGAAATTATTTCACCATGAAAAAGTGTTAAAGGTCCTCCACGTTTTAATCTGGCGGTTCGGTGACAATGTTTACTCGTAATGAAGTTTAATCACTATGACAATCACTCCCCAACAGTTCCCTCAGACGGATTTTGTATTAGAAGAGCTGGAGACTTAAGGCATGGCTACGTGGAAGGCGGGAGGCCTGAGGTCTCCACGGAAAGGAGTTATGGATACACCTACTTCTGTTCTTCAGGCTTTTCGGGAACTTGGATTGCAAGAAGTCGGCCATCTCTTTGTCCTCCTCTCTCTCCCTGTGGGAGGTAAGTTAGTGATGAGAGAACAAAGGTACAGCTAGACATCTCCCCTACGTCTTGTTCCATCTGTCACTTCAGAATAAGATGATTAAGCAAAGATTAAAAATAACACTAAGGACTTCAAAGATAATCATTTTTCCTTCTTTGTGTGTATCTGTGGCTGTGTGTCATGCATGTAACTCATAACTCGCTGGTCCTTTACAGGTAGTCAAAATCCACTCTGCTAATGCCCTTCTATCTCCCACATTGCTTTGCTGCTGGCCTTCCAGGAAAAATATTAGTGTAGACGCTCTCAGTAATACTCAGTGCCCAAGGCCATAGAGTAGGGGAGTGGTGATGTTCTACACGAGGTACATAGGTACAGTGAGAAGCACAGGCCTTTGCGGAAAGAGATGCTCTCTACCCAGGCCGGATGTAGCCTCAGAAGGAAGCGGCTTCCTATTCAGGCAAGCGAGTTGGTGTGTGGTCCCTTTGCCCTGTGACACACTTCATCCCCACTCATTACAGAAAACATTTCCAGTTGTAGATTGTTGGTAAATTCATACAGTGACTGAAAAACAGCATCGTCAAACATGCAATTATCCTATTTAAATTTTCACAAACTATTATCACACATTACTCTACCTGTCTGGCTCCGCTCACCTGAGCCTTTCGAACTCCACGTCGTCCACCAGGAAGTCCCTGGTCTCCACCAGCTTGTGGAGCTGCTGCAGAAGCTCTTCCTCCTTTGCCCTGTCTTCTTTTGTCTTGGCTTTATCTGTAATGGGTTTCACACCGACCGATAGTGCCAGGTCACTATCTGGCTACTTTATGCAAACTAATCAATAAAAACAAAGTTAATGTAAGGAAGCTACACAGCACAACAGAAAGTTTCATTTTACAATAATGTGGCTTTTTAACATTTCTTAGACCAGGGTCCCTCAAAGGCTCCTTAGATCAGGTCCAGTGGCCCCCACCACTGATGCGTGACCACATAAAAAAAACAAAGTTAATGACTGGGGGGAGGGATTTTTTTCACTCTCAGTGCAGACTGGGGTTTATACTTTTTTATATTGCATAAAGCAGATGACAATACCAACATTTTGTCAAGTTACGATATTTCTCTGTGGATCTTGCGTAAGTGCTCAACAGACTCCCAGGTTGAAGCCATCTGCACTATGACATTGAGTCATTCCTCCCCAGCTGCTTGTGCATTAAAGGGTCATGGTGAAGCAGGAGCCATGGTGAAGCAAGCGGCAGGGGACACCCAGGATGGGATGTCAGGCCATTGCCGGACACAGGCCGGGGGACACCCTGGATGGGATGTCAGGCCATTGCCGGACACAGGCCGGGGGACACCCTGGATGGGATGTCAGGCCATTGCCAGGCACAGGGCGGGGGACACCCTGGATGGGAAGTCAGGCCATTGCCGGACACTGGCCGGGGGACACCCTGGATGGGAAGTCAGGCCATTGCCGGACACAGGCCGGGGGACACCCTGGATGGGAAGTCAGGGCATTGCCGGACACAGGGCGGGGGACACCCTGGATGGGATGTCAGGCCATTGCCGGACACAGGGCGGGGGACACCCTGGATGGGAAGTCAGGCCATTGCCAGACACTGGCCGGGGGACACCCTGGATGGGAAGTCAGGCTATTGCCGGACACAGGCCGGGGGACACCCTGGATGGGAAGTCAGGCCATTGCCGGACACAGGGCGGGGGACACCCTGGAAGGGATGTCAGGCCATTGCCGGACACAGGCCGGGGGACACCCTGGATGGGATGTCAGGCCATTGCCGGACACAGGCCGGGGGACACCCTGGATGGGATGTCAGGCCATTGCCGGACACAGGCCGGGGGACACCCTGGATGGGAAGTCAGGGCATTGCCGGACACAGGCCGGGGGACACCCTGGATGGGATGTCAGGCCATTGCCGGACACAGGCCGGGGGACACCCTGGATGGGAAGTCAGGCCATTGCCGGGCAAATGCTCACACATGCATGCACACACTACGGAGTCACCAAATCTCCTTAAGTGCATGTCTTCGGATTGCTGGAGGAAACTGGAGTAACTGGAAGACATCTGGGGGGGAACTTGGAAATTCCACAGACATGGAGGTATGAGCACAAACCAAACACAGAGAGCTCCCTACTGCCCCACACTGCAGTTTACAATAACAAAAAAAGGTTTAGCTACTACAACTAATGATGCTCCAGTTGTTCTCCATTTTGCCCACGGGGAGGACATTGGACACGTAGTAGCCCTCAATCTGATTATTTTTAAAAACATTCATGCACTTCAAGGCTATCTCACAAAAAGACAGTTCACAGTCAGCACTGGATCTATCTTTTCAGCGGTCCCATTAGTTGGGAGGTTTGCCTACCAAGAAAACTGATGATCATTTCACTTGCCTGTAATGCCGGCCTTATATATAATAAATATATTTTCATGATTGTGTCTGGGCCCTAGGCTGCTGCCTGGATCCGGCCCTGCATACAGTGTCTTCTATCAGTCACTGTACCAGGAAAGTAAAGAGGTGAAGCTGTACAGTCCCATTGTGATTTTTTTTTGGTCCAGTTTTCTAATATTTATGTTAGTTACATTGACAGCAATACTGCTGTAGCATTTTGACGACAGTGATTAAGTTGTTTCAAGAACAGCATCAATGAGGAAAAACAGAAATTGATTCCGAAATGGCAAGGTGTTGATACACTAAAGATCAAGATTAAAGGAACAAACCCAGAGGGACACTGCTGACTGAAGGACAGTGTTTTTCAGAGCGCACGACTTCCTGTCATAGCGGAGTGAGCCTGTCTCAATTCGATCGCGGTGACCTTCAAAACACCAGCTAATGGAGATAGAAGAATTCCCAGCACTACCTGGAATAGACACCAGTTTCTGTAGCTCCCTTTTAAGTCTTGTTATTTCCTTACAGAGTTGGATATCATCCATCCTGTAGAAGAATAAAAAAAAAACACAGTTTAAAACATTTAACTGTAACAGCTAGAGATAAGTGTGGTTCAAACCACAACCAAAACAGCAAACTACAAACTGCACTACAAAATAAGAGGACAAATAAATAGATGTTTTTGTGACATCACTTGAGGCACCATCGCACATCAAAGAGGCAATCATGTGTAGATGAATGAACTGGGGGGGGGGGGCACCAGGGGGGTAATTAAAACCCCTTGTGTGTCTTTTGGATATCAGCCCTCTCTTATGACTCATATCGGGCAAGCAGCTGCCGATGCAAACAATGCAGTGCGGGAGATAAGGGACCCCAGCCAGCCCCCCCTCACCAAGGATGAGTCATCAGCAATTGAGGCTCACAAGGATGGTGGTGGGGGTGTAGGGGGGGGATGTTCGCTTAACGTGCGGGGGTGGACACAGCTGCTGCGGAACGTTTCACTGCGACACGGCAGCTAAACTGTCAGCAGACCAACGGCCAATCAGAAAGCGATCCATAAAAAAAAAAACAGGAAAAAATATATATCCGCGATTAGACTGTATTAAGTGAAAGAGCCCCCCCCCCCACACACACACATTTCCTTTCAAAGGACTGAAACAGCTTCCCAAACACTGGAAACTGTGGAACTGACTCGTTAGTTTCATTTAAATTAAATCTCTGACAGCAGCAGTTCCGCGGGTCACAGGATCCATATTTTTTCACAAAAATGCCAACAGGGAAACTGCAATTTCTTAATAAACCTACAATACCCCCACAAGCACAGAAATCAAAGCTAATTTTCAGCCAGATTCTCAGAAAAGGAATTTTCTTTGGAATGTGGTTTAATGCATTTTCATTCATTTCATTCGTTGGTTGTGCATCAAACTTGAATGGTTCTGCAGTAAAAGATCAATGCGGCCTTATTATGTCGCTTTTTCCTCCCAGTTAATTACCATTGGTTGTGACTGACTATACGCACTCTAAGCAGACATAATCAAAAGAACAAGAGAGTAACAAACAGCAGCATTCCGATCTGGGCACACGGCATAGGGCATTATGACATACGGCATAAACCAGCACAGACAACAAAACAGGTCGGCTCATTATCCGCTCAGTCTCCCACATGCCTTTTCACATGTGGGACGTTTTGCTCAGAAGAAGCGCGGCTCTCGTTGGCTTCAGTCTGGTAGGACAACCATGCTGAGAGTAAAAAACCACCGCAGTCGGTCACAGCTGAGGTGCACAGAGCTAACAAGCGGCAGGAGGAACGATACAGGGCGTGGTGCGAGTGGCGGAGTCGGGGTGAGCTGGGGGCCATCGCTCGCCGTGCCCCACTGGATGCTGAGGTGCCGAAACGGCCCGGCCTTCACCCGCCGCGGCACCGGCGCTCGCTTATGCTGAGGTGTCTATGCTGCCAGCCACCGAAGACTCACTATATCGCAAAAAAAGCAGAAGGATGTCATGGAAAAGAGAAAGACCAGCGAGCCATGGAAACGGCTCCACAAGAAGGCTGTTACTGTTAAATTAGGCCTTTTAAAACACTAGATCTAGATCTTCCAGGTTCAGAACTCTGTTTCACCCTGAGAAGAACCATTGGAGGAAACAATCTGTTTTGTTCCTTTCTGCCTATTTGCCATTCACATGCCATTAAAACACTGATGTTCCAGGCAATTTGTTAATCCAACGATGAAGATTTCTACAGGGTTACATGCCTCTTGGCTGCACCCCTCCCCCCCTCACACCTCCATCACCTCCTTCGCGATGGCGACTTTTCTTTTGGCCGCGAGTAATGCTCCTTAATCATTATTCCCCCTGCTGATCTGCAGTGTTTGATCCTGCCGCTCGCGTGGCAAACAGAAACAGCGATTTTCTCAGAGGTTCTTCGTGCCACAGCACCAGCAGAGCGCAATTAGCATGTGCCCTCAGACCGGCTTCTCCGGAGACGGCGCTGGTCTGCTGATGTAACGGCCTCCTCCTCCTCTGTCGGCTCATCTTCCCACACGTCCATGGGACGGGGGTCGCAGCCCCCCCCCCCCCCCGGCCACTGCCTCATGGACATTTATATTGAAATCGCAATTTCGTAAGAAAATCTTTATTGTATTTATCCACTTTAATTTACGAGACGCTTTGGTCAAATGCGACGTACAAGTCATGGGATTACAAACGGCAACGAGTTAACACGGTTAACGAGTGTTAACCTGCAGATCCACATGCCTCTCCTCACTTCACGATGGTTCGATTTACCGTATTTTTACTTCATGAAGGTGCGATAGCGATGCACATTCAGTAGACAGCAGAGCTTGTATTTTGCTCTGCTCCTGGGCAGTGACATGCCGTACGATCATTTCTACTTGTCAGGCGATAGCAGCATCTATGTATATTCTACAGTGATGGGTATGTGGTTAACAGTGTTTAACAAAATATTTACGTATTCAGTGACAGGTGTTATTTACCATACCGTATTCATATCCGACTTAAGATTTTTTTCATATTACGATGGGTTCAATCCAACACAAACCCATCGTAAGATGTGGAGCATCTGTATATGATTTGTGTTTTAATCCCAACAAACGTCAGGGCTCCTTTAAAAACATGCCTGTGTCACGCGCTACATTTGACACCATGAAAACACTTCTCAGGCGAGTAAAGAATCTACCGGAAAGCGCCCCTCCCGCCCCACCTGCTCCTGCGTCATCGGCGGAGAGGACATAGCGCTCACATGTATCTCAGCTCCGACTCTCTCCTCACTAGGATGTCCCGGATCCGCTCAATCTTGAAGAGCTCCCCCTCGATGTCGTCTATCGTGATGGAGGAGTCGGCCATAGAGACGACGTCTTCCTCCTCTGTAAGAGAAACATAGGTAGGTGGTGTGATGGGTCACTCATATGGAAGATTATTCATTCCATAGCCATGCACACACCGGAACAGCAACATCTGTCCCCTCAGACTAAAACAGCTAACCACTATGCCACCTGCTGGCCATTTAGTATATTAAACATATTACATTTCACAAAAATGTCCAAGAATCATTAAACTAAATACGTGTTTGAAAATGACTATTTAACAAAGAGTTCCCTCCATTTATGGTGTGATGGGGCAGATCCATTTCCCCATTTGATGTAGACTGTTGTGAATCAGTCCCATCCTGAGATTTAAGTGAGGCTGATTTCAAGTCAGAATCAGAATCGGACTCGGAATCGGAATCCGAATCCTTTTTATTAGCCAAGTATGTTTCCATACAAGGAATTTGCCTTGGGGGTGCTTTTAAAAGACATTACAAAAAACATACAACAGTTAGCAAAGGTATGTACAGAAAAGTAATAAACACTAGGCGATTGGGTAATGTGATAATTATATGGTAATTAAGTCAGGATTCAAGTGAGCTTTTCAGAAATTAAACTCGCCTTCATCTCCATCTAGTCCTACTTTCCAAATAAATTACATTTATATAGCAGATGCTTTCATCCAAAGTCACACACAATTGGGAAGACGGGGTCAGACAGTCCCCGGAGGGACTGGGGGTTAGGGGCCTTGCTCAGTGACATCACTCTGCTGACCCCGGGACCGTCCAATCATGGGCACAGTGCCCTAACCTGCAAGCTATACGCTGCCCCCAGAAACGTGGTTCTAAAGATTCTTGAGAGCCAATCCACAAAAAAAAATAACCTAATACAAAATGCAAATGTAGCCATTAATCATAATAATCTTAAGAAGGAGTTTTACATTTTAATTCCCACGATGCTGTACTGGATAAGCAGGAGATTAAATTTAAATATTTAAATATTCTAAAGAACCTAGACACATCTGTGACTTTCTCGCCATTTGGTGTTCTGAATATTAATAATTTAGCAAAAGCCACATTCTTTTTACTGAAATAACGCAAACAAGACCCCATGTTCAGATTAAAGAGACTGATGGCCTCATCCTTGTCACTCACTGATTCAATACATATCATTGGCTAATGATAAGGTTGGCCCCTCTTTATAAATTCTGGCCCCTCACCATTAAAAAAAAAAAAAAATCTTAAAATCACCATGCCCCAGATGTGAAGGCTCATTACCCACAGGTAATGTCGCAAATGTTTTACAGAAGGTTGCCCAGACAGGATCTAGGCATCCTACTCCATGCAGCCACTTCCTGAGCCTTCTGTCATACTCACACCGTGCTCAACGTGAGCGGAGCCGCGTTGCCATACTAACAGATACCTACAGATCCCCAGCGATGTGGCTCATCTGTTAGTGTCACAGTGCTCACATTCATTCAGACGCAGAGAGCTACGAGTCCCTCCGTGACAGAGAAATCCACGAGTCACGAGTGTTTATTGACGTGTGATAAGTACAATCGTTAGAATATTCATCCCGAGACGGCGACAATAAGCATGAGATTTCATCTATCACAGACCTTTCCGAACCTTGGTCAAGCTGGAGGTGGAATGAGGGGGAGAAGCTTCTTGGCTGAAAATGACATGGAGCCAATTTGACGTCTCCAGCTGCTCTCTGCTTTGCCTTCCTGGGTTGGGAATTTGGGTGTTGGGTGGGAACTGGGGTTTGAATCGCATCAGAGGTCTGAGGGGGAGGGGGGATGTTCCCTGAAGGGTAATCCCACCATGAAGTGCAACAAACAGCCAAACCCCCCATGTCCGTCTGGCATTGAATGAAACCGTAGGTCTCCGGTAACAACCCACAGCAGAGTTTACTTTTCATGTCGGCTGTGAGACCCGGTTCTGGTACCACGTATGCCCCTGTGTTCACCTTAATTGCCGTGTCTGGGGAGATGTGCAAGAACACGCAATAGTGACCAAACCTATGTTCCCACGCACAGCAGAGGGGGGCGGTGGCCGCAAAGTCTCGATCGTCTGGTGGGCAGAACTCCGCCTGAGGCAAGTATTAATTACTGACGACCTGCCCTCCCGCGGCACCCCCGCTCGGTGTGTGGGTTCGAGCCCTGGGGAAGCTGTCACACAGGCTGCCACCCACTGCCCTGCTCCTGAAACAGTTCATCCCCTCCCAAAGGGAAAATAAACACACTCCACCTGTCGCATCTGCGTGTGTCAGAGCAGAGCTCAGGAATCATGTGTGCAGCCCAGCATCCACAGTCCTAATCATCTGCATGCTTCTCCGCACTGAACTTTTAAGGCTGATTTTCAGTATATATACACCTTTGTTCCCAAGGAAGCTTTAAGTATCTGCTGCTCAGCGGGACTTTGCTGGCGTTACCCAGGGGATGAGGGAAGCCCCACGGGGAACCCCACCAGGGAGTAACTGCTGCCCATCACGCTGGATCTGACATGCACTGATCCTGAGGCAGCTCTCCGGGTCAGAGGTACCAGATGAGGGGCATCCTCTTGGCTTTGTAGGAATGGAGGGCGCTTACCTTACCTCTGAGGTAAAGGCCATGCCATCAAGGGTCATTAGGGACATCAACAGTCTTTAAGATGATGGAATAATGGCTTTTAATTGCACCTTTATTTTCAAATAAGTTATCCCTTTACAGTAAGAAAAGAACTTAAATAGAGGCAGCCAGCTGTACTGCTCAGAAAAAGCCGTACTTAACACATGGCTGATGTTAGCAGTCTGGGGTCTCTGAAAATTCTGGTCTTGTCATACATATATAGCTTAACACAGACCCAAGACAGACAGAGACAGACAGCTGGTGTGTTTCTTGATATGGTAGCTGGCCTTGCACGCAAGAAGTCCCCCCCCCCCCCACTCCGTTGGGGTTCTCAGGTCACATGACACCCACCCCACATTTCAGACTGTCAAGAGGGTGGTATGGGGGGGGGGGGGGGCTGGTGCTTTCAGGGGAAGACAAGCTGCTCGAGCCGTCTGAAAGCACACATTATACTGCGCAGACACTTTCAGGGGGCTTTTCAGAGGAGGCTCTGCACTGCCCGCCCCGGGACTGCATTACGGGTCTCCCCGACAGGCCGTCGTCTCGTCATTCAAGCCCCAATCTTCAGAGACCGCGTCTTACAGATGTGCTAAAGATGGAAATGAATTTCGAGGATGATAAACTGCACTTTTAAAAGCTTCTTTTGACAAGCAGGGGTGTAAAAAACACTTGAAAGGCTTCTGGAATTCTCCAGAATGTATCATGTGGGGAAAAAAAAAACACACAGTGGCGAAACGGGAACCAAGACTGAATAATGTGATGAAAGCGATGGTCCCAGTGCCCTTATCCTCAGAGCTCCTGGACTGGTATCGTCACACAATATGCTTCTCCATAGTGTGACACTCAACGTCACCACTCTGTGATTAAACAACACCGACGCCCACGCTGCTCCGCTGTACGTCTGACCGCCCGTCCTGCGGCTACGGCGTTCAAACCTGAAGGATGAGAGCCACACGTGTGCTCTCTGCCCAGACGCCATTGTCACATCTGCGAAAGCTCATGGGCGGGCGATGAGTCACCCGGGCGGCTGAAGAGACTCCAGCACCGTGTGTCATATAAAGACAAAACTGAACACAAGCCAATCGATAAACATGCCTCTGAATCACCTGGTCCAATTCACCGTAGCATGTTTTTCAGACTGTAGGGGGAGCTAGAGGTACCCAGAGGAAACCCCTTGACAACACGGGGAGAACACGCAAACTCCATACACATGGAGCAAGAGCAGAGACTCCAACTCTGGTCCCAGAAGTGTGAGTCAACAGTGCTTAGCACTGTGCCACCGTACCGCCCACGGCAGGGAAGCCATTGTCAAAAATCATTATGCTAAGGATGAGAGCCTGGTGCATGTTAGAAATTCAGTCTTCCTGACGATGATCAGCGCATTCCAGCTGTCTCCCAGCCCCCTGCTTCACTGGACACCCCCTCCCCACCCCCCAACCTTCAGGGCTCACATTCCACTGCCCACATGACACCTGTTGTGCACATCTCTCACAGCTCATTGGTTGGGTGAGGTCACATCCACTTTCCCAGAATGCACCACTGCGGTACTCACTCCACTCTCGCATGCCTGTGTCCCCCCCCCCCCTGCTTTCCCGCTCAGTCCGGAGGCAAGCACACGTCCCGATACTGGGGCAGCACTGCTTTAGGCTAAGCTGAGGGTATAGAGATGCGGGTGTATGTTTGGATGGAGGGGTGGGGGGGGGGTTGAGAGGGATTAATCCGGCTTAAGCCAGATCGAGTTCTGGAGCACGGCTTGCAATCATAGACCACCGCATGCTTGAAACATCAAGACCAGAAACCAAGAAAGTAACTGCCGAGGTACTTATGACATTTACATTCACAACCATTTATGTGATGCTTATATTCAAAGCAACATGCATTTTTCAACTCACTGCGACACATGCCTCCCCCACGCAGAAGGTCCCCCTTGGACCTCATCAAGGCTTACTAGCATTTTCTTCTAAGGGCAAATCAACACGTCGCTTGAAGATAAGGTTAATGATCAAGTCTGCACAACATCAGCGATGGTGACCACAGGTCGAAAAAGTTTTCCAATCAAATGCATATTGGGGTGGGGAGGGATCATTAAGCAACTGCCCCGCAGGAATAATATAAATATGATACTGGATATAAGTCAAAAATGGAAAATACAGTCAGGGCTTCGCATCTGCGCTCACGGTGTGACTTATATTACCATCCACTGCCGCTTTCCCTCCTAATTCCTCACATAGTCGTTCATCCCACCGGGTTCCCACCCATGGCCTTCAGACATAATTTAAAACTGCACTTCCCCGCTGCTCGCCCTTCGGTGAGCCACGGCTCGGGTTAATGCCGGGTTCCGGGCACATTTAGTCAGTCCGTGTTGGGGGCTGCTCATGCTCCGCAGAACCAGCAAGGTCAACAGCAATGGGTGCATGAGGCTTTTGTTGTCAAGGGAAACTTACTGGGGGAAAGAAGGTTTCCAGAGAAAGGTGACTAAACACCAATTGCCTGACTGTACAGTCACATGCAATACATTAACTGTGAGATGGGGGGGGGGGGCAGAAACAGAGCTCACATACAGAGCATGACAGCCCCCACCCCCAGAGAAGTGAACATGGACCATGGAAGCGGCATCCCACACATTCACAGCACAGGAACCCCCCTGTCCATCCCGAATGCCCCCATGATGGTCCCAACATTATTAAAAAGCTCCGCATGCATGCTCTGTGCACAGACGATGCTTTTCTTACTAAGACAGAGTTGGTGGATCTGTCTACAAGAGCAGAGCTCCGGGATGGGACATTAAGTCAAAGACCCAGAAGAAAAGACCTGCAGCATCAACTCTGGCATTAAATCACCACTGGGAATAGTCAACCATAGAGACCCCTGAATTAAATTGCATTTGGATAAAGGGAGAGGTGGAGTGAAACAGCAACACCCCCCCCCCCCCAATATAACTGAAATCTGTTTCACCAAACCAGCTGGTCCACTTTTGGAGACCATGTTCAAAATAAAACCTTCAAAACGTAAAATCTGTGATTACACTCTAGGCCCCAGATAGCAGGGGATGGACAGGGCCAAGCAGGTCCAGTTCATTTTGCTTTGGAGTAGAACAGATTCAAAAGTGACACATTGGCTTTATTAAACTGGCTAACCGTCCGATTCCTGGATCCTTGGTGATCCATCTCAGTCAACAACGCAATCAACGGCGCAATATGAAATACCTCAGAAGCAAATTTGCTGATTTAATGCGACAGACGCTGCACCGAGGCTGATGAAAGTCGCAAGAGAAGTGAGATCTGTCAAACGGAAAAATAAAGGACAGCGAGAGCGAGCAAGCGAGGGAGAGAGAATGAGAGAGGGAGGGGGGATGAGGGGGAGAGAGAGGGAAGAGTGCGAGTGGGATTGAATGAGGGAGTGAAAGAAGAAAGAGCGTAAAAAAGAAGGAAGGATAATGAGGAGGTAGAATCAGAGAATGCAATGGAGAGAGACAGAAGGAAAGTGGGGATTGAAAGATGAACACAGAGCGTGACAATAAGGAGAAAAGAGAGATAATGCAGGGAGAGAGGAGAATGAGAGTGTGGAAAGGAGGACGAGAGGGAGCAGGAGAGAGTGGGAACGTGATGGAGAGCGCTCACATCAGTTTAGGCAATCAAGACTGAGCAAATCTGACAGCCCGTCAACAAAATTAACAGCAAAGGCGTCATGCTGCCATGCACTGCTGCCCCCAGAGGCTCGGCGCGGTAAGAACACAGAGCAGTCCAGCTTTACAGCTCAGGGGAGCGCAGAGAGGGCTGGTACCCGGTGATCGTCCCACAGACACACAGGAGACAGGAGGCTCCATGCCTATAGCAGACGAATAGCACAAGCAAGGCATCATGGGAAAAAGCAGGGCCGGATAAACAGCCTCGCTTACACTAATTACGCTCAAGTATTTGGTGAAAGCTTTCTTCCATAGACTCACGTCAGTGCATGCAGAAGATGCTCTGTTGTTTCTCCAAGATCTAACCTGGGATTGAGTTTGGCTACTTATTGATTACAAATCATTTAGTAAATGTTATTGGACCCCCCACAATTCAGTTGTCTGTAATTCTGCATCCTTCTCAAATTCCTGACAGTGAGGAAACACAGAGTTGCCGGGTTCTGTTCCGATTCACCTGCAGCCTGCACCTTTTCAAACGGCCAACCAGCAGGGGCTGCGTAAGTGAGCTGAATGCTGATTGGAGGAGTGAGATAAATGTCACCGTGGCAAAAAGCAACAGGTGCCTGGCAGACAAACACAGATGCGCGGAGCAGCCAGCTGAGGGCTCTGTGACAGATTGGTCGCAGCCTCCCTCGGTGGAGCCGCGCCTAGTTTTCTGTCAGTGAAGTAGCGTCTTTTGCACACGCCCTCGTGAGTCGTCCTCTCAGAGGAAGCGCTCTGCGTTTGATGGGCAGCTAGCAGGAAATGGGAAGGGAAAGCTTCATTTTCCTTTTGCGGCGCCGAACAACAGGGACTTCAGATGGGACATTTGTATCACACAAATACGCCGTGCGTGTGCTTGAGCATGGATTCTCATGTTAGCTCAAATCAAAATTTGATCATCAAAAGCATTTAAAGCTTTGCCTTGCTTGCTAATATGAAGTAGCTGAGGTACTGAACAAGATCCCCTTAACGTCTCAGAAAATACGCTGTCAGGACTTTAGTTTTAAACTAGAATATACAGATTCAAACTGTGCGAAAGATAGAAACCTGCGGATCAGTCCGTGTTTGCTTTCTGTTTCCGTCCGCTCACGTTGGCAGTGGTGCCACACGGCAGATGCATTGGGCAGCAGGTGAGCTGGCGTAGGCCGCCAACCAGCACTGTCCAGCACGGTCATGTGATCATGAGAAGAGAACCACTCGGTTACAAACATCCCAGAGGCCGAGGATGCATGGCGACAGGCTCCTGGGTATCTGGATACCGGAAACCCCCCCTCGGGATTCCTCCTCCCCCAGGGGATGAGGAGGGGATCAGCCCGAGCGCCAAACACAGCAGTTTACAAAACAGATTAACAAACTTTCAAGTCAAGTAGCCAGGAAATCCAGTCACTGCGGCCGGTCTCTCCTTCCTAACACACAGTGAACGTGCTGTATTCTTAGAATAATAATTTGCAGGCCTGTAGGTCGGCTTCACCCCAACCTCATGCCTCCCCCAAAATATCCACACCTGCCATGTGTTTCATAATTCATCCCTATCAGTTTCTATGAGGCAAAATACTGTGGAAATGAGAAGAAAACATCACAGATCTCGCCACACAGGAAGCAGAGAAAGACGGAAGAAGGTGTTTGTTACTGCAGGGATAATTAGTGATAAAAAGGGCAGAGCTTCTTAAGTCTCCACACTGTGATTCTCTGGAGCAAGTTGCGAAATCGTGGACGAACGCTCACTCTCTTCCAAAAGCGAACTGGTGAGTCTATACAAAAATAACAGTAAAGGTATTACTGCATTCTTTCTTATAGATTAGTTATAGGTTGTGTTTTGTGGGTCTGTATTTTTCATAAAACACCTGCATTTCACATGCACCTAAAACTGAGAACTGACCCTATTTTAACATATTTCCTATATGTTTATTTATCATTAGACGAACATAACTGTTCATGTATTTCATGTAATTATATTTGTTCATGATTTGTACATGAGTAGTAACTGAGTTTCTAAATTGCTTGTACCCCCCCTCAAGTAAAGTCTTACCTTCTTATCTACTCCTGGCTGTCTTCTAGTTAAAATAAAACCATATATTAGAATATATACATTACTGGCTCCTTATAATCATAATACTCCAGTTCCCATGATTCCTTGCTGCCGTGATAAGGGCAGGAGTCCAATTGATATCTGAAATGCTCAGGAGGAACCGAAGGCGTTAATTAGAGGCTGTGATCTAACATATCAACAAAGCAAACCAAAATCCAGTACAAAATCCGAACAATCTGGGTTAATGAATCATATCATTCCCCCCCAATTGTATTTCCTCACATTCTGGTACATTTTAAACTTTAAACTGAATTTTATATAAAACATATAAGAGACCAAAAGTTTCCATGGAGATTGTCAGCACACCACAATTAGTTATCATTAACTCAACCCAGAGAGCAAATCTATATATTTCAGTTAAACTGACTACTCTAAGATTAATTCTGAGGCTCTCTGTTATATTTCTAAATAGAATGAACCTTTGAAGCTGCCTTTATTTGAACAGAGCTGTCAGGTTATGGTGCCGTATCCCTAGACGGCACCGAATCAGCAGCCTTCCGTATTTAAGGGCCACATTCCTGACTGGATTTAAGGCAGCAGAAGAGGGTCATTCTGCCCGCCTAAGGATCAGCAACACATCAGCCAGCTGAAGGAAACAGCCAGGCAGCAAGGGAATGCAAATTCCAACAGCTAAGAACTAAAATCTAGGGTAATGCCTGAAATGCCAGTTTTTCAAAACGGGCGTTTTAAAAACTTGAATCCTTCATAGTGAGATGAAATGTTCCAGCGACTGTCCCAGATTCCCAGATCTCTCTAACACATGCTATTTCTCAGGGTTTAATGTACTGCATTATATTTCCATAACCCCCCCCCCTCACCCCCCCTACCCCTCTATCATTCCCCCTCTCAGATACTGCTCTATGTCACATGAACTGAAGGGTGCGAACCATGTTCATCATTTCTGTCAGTTGCAGTACTAGTAGTAAATTATTTTTTCTCGTTGCAAGTGCCCTTACCCAGGCCCGCACGCACCCATGGTTGGGGGAAAACACACACATGCAGGCATTTACGCAGATACACAAACACCAACAGACCCCTTCTGACAAAACGTCCAGAAGACACGAGCTGTGACGTTTGTGTTTAGTCCCCCCGGAACATCATGTCAATCAATTAATGATTATATATCATTAAAGGCAACTTAATACAAAATGCAGCAGAACAATATAAAAAGAAAAAAAAGACACGGTACCAACTGTCAAGCAAGCCTTCGGGCTCTCACAAAATAATTTACTTATAATTCTGAGTGCTTTTATTTTTTGTCTTAAAAGAACAGAATACTGAATTAACACATGGCATCAAGTTAGGTGTCTCAATCGGTGCGGTTCATCAGTTAACTATATTTACTGGAGATCAAGGGTGATTACCACCTGTAGACCTTAAAGTTAAATAAAAAGCTTACTACCGCATCTCAAGTAAATCGGTATTTGGCAGTGTGTTGTCCACTGCCATGTAATTAGCAACATTTTTATAATGTATTTGTTTGTAAAGATACAATCGCGCGGTTTTTCATTTGTTCCGGCGTGTTTTGACGTGCCTACCGGGCTTGGGCGTCTCTACGTCCCATTTGGTGCATTCCAGTGCCCCGTACTGCCTGGACGATCTCCGCTCCTTTTCCATGTCTTCGCAGTTCATCGGAGTACCTGCTTACTGTGGAACTGACAAAATTTTAATGCAATAACTAAGAAACAGCAAACCTAAAATCGAAGTTGCCCGCAAATCTCCGACTTGTTAAGCACTACGTTATTGTAAAGAGAGGGCTGTCAGATGTCACGAGATCCATAATTTTCGTGGTTGCAAACAGCGCACATCGCAGGAAACGTGCAGGTGTTCATGCCAGTTGTACTGTGGCTTCGGGTGTGTGGGATATGCGACTAAGAGATTCTCCGCTAAGAGTAAAGAATGATGGGTAGTGTGACGGTGCCACCTTGTGTTAAACATGGGGACTGTCCGCATTCAGCAAAAGGAACTGCGGTAAATTTTAGGTCTAACATCTGCCCTGTATTTTTTGTACGATGGTCATGGAAACCGCTATTAATATAACTCTGGTTTGTCTTCATAATCCATAAATTGATAATCCATACATTTTCCTGTGCAGTTTATATTGATGTAAGCTTCCATGCAAAATTTGCAAAAACCCATCCATCCATCCATCCATCAAACCAAAATTAGTTTATCAGTGTGCTAAAAAGAGAAATCATAATAATATATCAAAAAGTCATTCTGAATATAAGTATTAAATTCCAGAATCAGGAAGGGCCATGACACATAAACGGGTATTTTTAAAAACGTAGCTTTTTCTATGCGTTTTGGCCTCTTGTCCACACGCAAACGGTGTTTTACGTCACTGAAAATGGGGCTTTTGTAAAACCCTGTTTGGGGTGAAAATTTTCAGGAACAGGGAACTTTGGGTTGTAACGTCAGATTGCAAGAGGGTCTAGCTGCAGATACCTGTAGAGTGGAGCTCCACCGTAAATACGTCATCTCCACAAGAAACATGCAATCTTTAAGGACGTAAAGTGGAGCTCCGGTTAGGGTTAGGGTTAAGGTTAGGGTTTATTCGCTGTAACACAGAGTTGAGGTCACATGTTTCCTGTGGATTTGACATATTTCCAGTGGAGCTCCACCTCCACTCTACAGGCATCTGCAGCTGGACCCTTCTCTCAGATTGTGTGCCATTCACGGTTTACATTAGCCTAGCAGAACTGGTAATAAGGCTTCTGATTGGCCAAAATGGATTTATGGTTAGAGTTACATCACCCCCTGTTGGTTTGGCATGCGCTTGATAGGGCGTTTCAGCGTTTTCACGTGGACGATATTTAAATACCTCATATGTTTTTAACAACAGAGGAGGACAACACAACAACACAACGTTTTTAAAAACACCAGTGTACGTGTGGACAAGGCCTTAGACAAAACCAGAACCCACACCCGGGTTCATCAGCACCGCATTTGCATCTCCCCAAGTACAACAGAGTCCTGCCTATGCAGCCGCTCATCGTCAGCTGACCAAGGACCATCATCTGCTTATGCACTAACATACTGAGGAGCAGCAGATTCTGGGGTGAAAAGAAATGAACAAGCTGGAAATTTGAAAAGAGGGCTCATGTGCCCTTTCCTGTAATGTGCTAAAACACTGAAAGTAATTGAATGTCACATCAGCACACATCAGCCCAATATCCCTGGGGGAACTTAGAGCTGGTTTAGGGTATCATATCTCACGTAGGCCTGGTGAGTCAGCAACCTGGTGATATTTGGTAAAAAAAAAAAAAAGTGAAGAAATAGCTATGGGCGTAAACTAGAATTCGTGCATGAGTCAAATTTAGTTTTTTAAAGAGATACTACTACCTTACTGACAGATGAGTCCATTAAGACAGTGCTGTTACGTTTGTCCAGGTAGGCGAGCAGGAAAACAGGCGAGTAGAGCCAAGCGGACGTGTAAGCGGGGTTTATTGGCTGGATAGAAGGCACACTAGGCACAACAAACACGAAACACTACAACATCAATGACCGATCTGCGGGATAGTGGGAGACGCGGACTAATATTAGCGGGATTAACGCGAGGTAACGAGGTGGGCGTGGCACACACGAGGATCGGACGGAGCTGGGCGTGACAAGTGCATTAAAATAATATTTTTGCTAAATGAAAATGCATCGTTTAGCATCTACTCATTTTCCTTTTCTAATGCACTTCTCCAGTGAGCGAAATCAGGTCAATAGTTATTTCTTGTTTTCCGAAAACTTGTTCAAGTACTTAATTGTCGCGAGAAATGCTCCAAAGCAATCGAGAAAAACTGCGAAATTAGTGTAAATAACCGTAATATCACGTATTTCTTCTGCGTTCACCCATTATCACCAGCAGGTGGCAGTAGTGTCATACCGTGTCTTTTTCGTCATTACTATTAAAGTTTTTCTCGATTGCGTTGGAGCATTTCACAAGTGACAATTAACATTTGCGAAACAGCAAGTGTAATCCCCCACACCATAATGTCACTTTTGCACAACAGAACATCATTTCTTACTATTTCACCCAGATTTCAAAATGTTTTAGTACATGTGTGCATATGGTTTTGTACAATTATCATTTGGCACAATTTTCAGTTGCTTTCGTCTTGTTGGTTATGTAGATAGATTATGTAGTTTTCCCATTCCCAATAAACAGCCAAAGCTATATATGTTTGTCATCACCGGGTTAGTCATCACACACAAAACAGTTAACCAAGCTTTCAAAATGATTTAAAAATATATTCCTTGAATTGCAGTGTTACAGCATTGACTTTGGTATCTACAGCCCACGTTTTTGTCTTCATTTGTTGTTCGCGTGTTGCTATTTTGCTGTTATATAGTGCTGTGTGGCTTTTTTGTTTGCTATTGTGATGTTCTGAGATCTGAAGAAGTTACATGTGCATGCCGGTGTTTCTCTTGCTAGCGAACTTTACGGACCGCAGTGTAGAGTCTTGCCATGTTGAAACTGGGCATGAATAAGTTTGCTAGAGAAAAATGATCAGTCATTGACAGTGAGTAAGTGGGAACCAACTATCATTCAGAATTGTGGAGCTCAGGAGCAAAATTACACTGACATACTGACAATATATTTTAGTATTTCAACTCTCATGGTTAAAACGATGCTGATTGTACTTTTCATTTTGGTGGCACTGACTAATTTATTGGTGGAATTATTTGCTTTTGAGACACGAGTTAATTGTTTTGGGTAAGTTACAGGCTTTTACAGCTAAACCATAGTTTTGTGCTAAACACATGAACTGTTTTGAGAAATTCTCTTATAGTCGTGAGAATGTTAAGGATGTTTCATGAAATGTGCCAGAGCAGTCGAAAAAAGCTGTAACTAGAACAGCAGCTCACCCAGATGAGTGCAATTCAGTTATTATTATGCATGATTGGTCACAAACAGCGATGGAACTTCAGTTCGAATTAAATGTAGCTGAATATAATGTAACAAACAAGCTGACCCCTCTCCTGGAGCCGACACCTTATCGTGGTGGAGGGGTTTGCGTGTTCCAATGATCCCAGGAGCTAAGTTGCCTGGGGCTTTATGCCCCTGGTAGGGTCACCCAAGGCAAACAGGTCCTGGGTGAGGAACCAGACGAAGTGTGGCTCAAAAGACCCCTCATGAAGAAAAACATAATGGATTCACGTTTTCCCTTGCCCGGACGCGGGTCACCGGGGCCCCCCCCTGGAGCCAGGCCTGGGGGTGGGGCTCGATGGCGAGCGCCTGGTGGCCAGGCCTACACCCATGGGGCCTGGTCGGGCACAGCCCGAACAAGGCACGTGGGTCCCCCTTCCAATGGGCTCACCACCTGTAGGAGGGGCCATAGGGGTCGGGTGCAATGTGAGTTGGGCAGTGGCCGAAGGCGGGGACCTTGGCGATCCGATCCTCGGCTACAGAAGCTAGCTCTAGGGACATGGAATGTCACCTCTCTGGTGGGGAAGGAGCCTGAGCTGGTGCGCGAGGCTGTGAAGTTCCGACTAGATGTAGTCGGGCTCACCTCGACGCACGGCCTGGGCTCTGGAACCAGTCTCCTCGAAGGGGGCTGGACCCTCTTCCACTCTGGAGTTGCTCACGGGGAGAGGCGCCGAGCTGAGGTGGGCATACTTATTGCCCCCTGGCTGGGCGCCTGTACATTGGGGTTTACTGCGGTGGACGAGAGGGTAGCCTCCCTTCGCCTTCGGGTGGGGGGACGGGTCCTGACTGTTGTTTGCGCTTATGCGCCAAATGGCAGTTCAGAATACCCACCCTTTTTGGAGTCCTTGGAAGGGGTGTTGGAGAGCGCTCCTCCCGGGGACTCTCTCGTTCTGCTGGGGGACTTCAATGCTCACGTGGGCAATGACAGTGAGACCTGGAGGGGCGTGATTGGGAGGAACGGCCCCCCCGATCTGAACCCGAGTGGTGTTTTATTATTGGACTTCTGTGCCCGTCACGGATTGTCCATAATGAACATCATGTTCAAGCATAAGGGTGTCCATATGTGCACTTGGCACCAGGACACCCTAGGCCGCAGTTCGATGATCGACTTTGTGGTCGTGTCATTGGACTTGCGGCCGCATGTATTGGACACTCGGGTGAGGAGAGGGGCGGAGCTGTCAACCGATCACCACCTGGTGGTGGGTTGGCTCCGCTGGTGGGGGAGGAAGCCGGTCAGACCTGGCAGACCCAAGCGTATCGTGCGGGTCTGCTGGGAACATCTGGCAGAATCCCCTGTCAGGGGGAGTTTCAACTCCTACCTCCGGCAGAACTTCGCCCATGTCCCGGGGGAGGCGGGGGACATTGAGTCCGAATGGGTCATGTTCCGCGCCTCCATTGTCGAGGCGGCTGACCGGAGCTGTGGCCGTAAGGTGGTCGGTGCTTGTCGCGGCGGCAATCCCCGAACCCGCTGGTGGACACCGGCGGTGAGGGATGCCGTCAAGCTGAAGAAGGAGTCCTATCGGGCCTTTTTGGCCTGTGGGACTCTGGAAGCAGCTGATGAGTACCCGCGGGCCAAAGCGGAACGCGGCTTCGGCGGTTGCTGAGGCAAAAACTCGGGTATGGGAGGAGTTTGGCGAGGCCATGGAGAACGACTTCCGTACGGCTTCGAGGAGATTCTGGTCCACCATCCGGCGTCTCAGGGCGGGAAAGCGGTGCAGCATCAACACTATTTATGGTGGGGATGGTGCACTGCTGACCTCAGCTCGGGATGTTGTGGGTCGGTGGAAGGAATACTTCGAAGACCTCCTCAAACCCACCGACACGCCTTCCAATGAGGAAGCAGAGTCTGGGGACTTGGGGGTGGACTCGCCTATCTCTGGGGCAGAGGTCGCTGAGGTGGTTAAAAAGCTCCTCGGTGGCTGGGTCCCGGGGGTGGATGAAATCCGCCCGGAGTTCCTCAAGGCTCTGGATGTTGCGGGGCTGTCTTGGTTGACACGCATCTGCGGCATCGCGTGGACATCGGGGGCGGTGCCTCTGGATTGGCAGACCGGGGTGGTGGTCCCCCTCTTCAAGAAAGGGGACCGGAGGGTGTGTTCCAACTATAGGGGGATCACACTCCTCAGCCTCCCTGGTAAGGTCTATTTGGGGGTGCTGGAGAGGAGGGTCTGTCGGATAGTCGAACCTCGGATTCAGGAGGAGCACTGTGGTTTTCGTCCTGGCCGTGGAACAGTGGACCAGCTCTATACTCTCCGCAGAATCCTTGAGGGTGCGTGGGAGTTTGCCCAACCAGTCTACATGTGCTTTGTGGACTTGGAGAAGGCATTCGACTGCGTCCCTCGGGGAGTCCTGTGGGGAGTTCTCTGGGAGTATGGGGTGCCGGGCTGCCTTATAAGGGCTGTTCAGTCCCTGTACAACCGGTGTCAGAGCTTGGTCCGCATTGCCGGCAGTAAGTCGGACTCGTTCCCGGTGAGGGTTGGACTCTGCCAGGGCTGCCCTTTATCACCGATTCTGTTCATAACTTTTATGGACAGAATTTCTAGGCGCAGCCAGGGCGTTGAGAGTGTCCGGTTTGGTGACCTCAGGATTGGGTCTCTGCTTTTTGCAGATGATGTGGTTCTGTTGGCTTCATCAGACCGCGACCTTCGGCTCTCACTGGAGCAGTTCGCAGTCGAGTGTGAAGCGGCTGGAATGAAAATCAGCACCTCCAAATCCGAGACCATGGTCCTCAGCCGGAAAAGGGTGGAGTGCTCTCTCCGGGTCAGGGAGGAGGTCCTTCCCCAAGTGGAGGAGTTTAAGTACCTCGGGGTCTTGTTCACGAGTGAGGGAAGGATGGAGCGGGAGATCGACAGGCGGATCGATGCGGCGTCTGCAGTGATGCGGGCGCTGCATCGGTCTGTCGTGGTGAAGAAGGAGCTGAGCCAAAAGGCAAAGCTCTCGATTTACCAGTCGATCTACGTTCCTACCCTCACCTATGGTCACGAGCTTTGGGTAGTGACCGAAAGAACGAGATCGCGAGTGCAAGCGGCCGAAATGAGCTTTCTCCGCAGGGTGGCTGGGCTCTCCCTTAGAGATAGGGTGAGGAGCTCAGTCATTCGGGAGAGACTCAGAGTAGAGTCGCTGCTCCTCCGCATTGAGAGGAGCCAGATGAGGTGGCTCGGGCATCTGCTTAGGATGCCTCCTGGACGCCTCCCTGGTGAGGTGTTCCGGGCATGTCCCACTGGGAGGAGGCCCCGGGGAAGACCCAGGACACGCTGGAGGGACTATGTCTCTCGGCTGGCCTGGGAACGCCTCGGGATTCCCCCAGAGGAGCTGGAGGAAGTGGCTGGGGAGAGGGAAGTCTGGGTTTCCCTGCTGAGGCTACTGCCCCCGCGACCCGACCTCGGATAAGCGGAAGTTAATGGATGGATGGATGGATGGATGGATGGATGGATGGACAAGCTGACCTTTTTAATGTGAAAAATTAATCATTTAAACTAAATGTCATCTGGAAAAAAGAACTTAGCAAGTGTTTGAATGGTTACATAAATACATTATAGAAATTAGATCTACTGAATAGTGTATATAATGATGACAGGATATTGTTTATGGTTCGATGGCACTGCAGTTAGAATCTGGACAGAAAATGACAAGAGAACTAATAGTAAAAAAATAATAATAAATCAAAATCAAAAACTGTACAAAGAAATGCATAGTTTCATATATATCTTCCATTTATGTACAAACATACATTTAAAAGTTATTCTATTTATAAAATTAAATGTAATAAATTACAGAAATTTACAGTACATTTATCATACATCTTACATTTAAGAGAGAAAATAGTGTGCAAATGCTGAATGTGAATACACTTCATTTTACCTAAGACCCTGGTTTACTGCATAAATGATTTACAGCATATTGATGCAGAATCAGATTAAAAACATGAGGGAACAATACCACACATTCAACAGATGTTCCTGAATAATGACACTGATTCAGAAATATAACATCCAAATAAAAGAGAGGATCATAAATGGACATATTCAAAATATATTGATTCTAAAAAAGTGATGAATATATATTTTCATGGTTGCTAGTTATGACGGTTTTCAATTTAGAAGCAATTACCCAAAATGCAATGCTGTAGGAACCAAGAATGTACATATTTGCCATTGTCACTCAATTTTAATTGGTTTAAACTTTTCATTGATTACCTGCTGCCCCGCAGCTCTTAGTTACAGAGCCTTCTCGCAGATGCAACGAGTGTAACTAGGACAATCATCATACGATAGACAGGTTGTACTACAAACCAGAAAACCTATGACAAAGTGAATCAGCCTTCTTTCCAGTTGTCTGGTAATTCTATAGTGAAAGGGCCATTAGCAATAACAAACACTACAAACAAGCTTTGAAAGTATTGGCAGCAGGTGCTGTAGTGGATTATGCCCTGCAACTTAGAACTCTTAAGTGCTGCTGACGTACCTTTCTGGATCTATCACTACAATAATCACGGAAATAAAAGGTAATTAATAGTATTTTTTGATCCAGCATATCATCCACTAACCTTCCCGGATATTGCACTTCTTTTAGCATATAAAGTCAAAGGCAAAATAGACACTGACAACAGAGGCTTTAGCGCCAGTGCAAACCAAAGCCCTCTTTTCTGTTTGAGTAAAAAGTTAAGGAAAAAATTTTACACAATGCAACATCAAGTATCAGGTGAAATGAAAAAATAAGGGATTTAAAAAATTATTTATACTATAAATGTTATTTTTAATAAAATTTGCACTGGTCAAAAGCCTTGATAATCAGGCTCTAAATGTCTGCAAAATGTCTAGCAGCTACTGGAGACCTCTCCCCTGTCCATCTGCTTTCCACTTCAATGTTAGCCTCTAGTGGCTGGTGTTTTTGTACATATTCACCACAGTGCATTCACTTCATTTTCATTGCTTCCGCCCACAATGTTTTCACTTCTGCCCCCCTAAGTGTGAGAACTCGCCCAGGAATTTCTGAGTAGCACATAGCATAACCCGCAACTTAATTGGTAAAACCCACTAACTTGGGGGCCTGAGATTAGTCTTACTGAAGCCCAGAGCTTGATCTCAAACCAGTGGAGCGGAGAAAGATTTAACACTCTGTCATCAGGCATAATAGAGTAGTCAAGAGAAACATACTCCTACTCTTCCTGGAAATATCAGTAAATAAAGGTCAAGGGTGTCCATGGAGACGGGCAAAGTCACAGAGCCAGAGGTGTCCATGGAGACGGGCAAAGTCACAGAGCCAGTGGGGTCCATGGAGACAGGCAAAGTCACAGAGCCAGTGGGGTCCATGGAGACAGGCAAAGTCACAGGGCCAGTGGGGTCCATGGAGACGGGCAAAGTCACAGAGCCAGTGGGGTCCATGGAGACAGGCAAAGTCACAGGGCCAGTGGGGTCCATGGAGACAGGCAAAGTCACAGAGCCAGAGGGGTCCATGGTGACAGGCAAAGTCACAGGGCCTGAGGGGTCCATGGAGACAGGCAAAGTCACAGAGCCAGTGGGGTCCATGGAGACGGGCAAAGTCACAGAGCCAGTGGGGTCCATGGAGACAGGCAAAGTCACAGGGCCAGTGGGGTCCATGGAGACAGGCAAAGTCACAGAGCCAGAGGGGTCCATGGTGACAGGCAAAGTCACAGGGCCTGAGGGGTCCATGGAGACAAGCAAAGTCACAGGGCCAGTGGGGTCCATGGAGACGGGCAAAGTCACAGAGCCAGTGGGGTCCATGGAGACAGGCAAAGTCACAGGGCCAGTGGGGTCCATGGAGACAGGCAAAGTCACAGAGCCAGTGGGGTCCATGGAGACAGGCAAAGTCACAGAGCCAGTGGGGTCCATGGAGACGGGCAAAGTCACAGAGCCAGTGGGGTCCATGGAGACAGGCAAAGTCACAGAGCCAGAGGGGTCCATGGTGACAGGCAAAGTCACAGGGCCTGAGGGGTCCATGGTGACAGGCAAAGTCACAGAGCCAGTGGGGTCCATGGAGACAGGCAAAGTCACAGAGCCAGTGGGGTCCATGGAGACAGGCAAAGTCACAGGGCCAGAGGGGTCCATGGTGACAGGCAAAGTCACAGAGCCAGAGGGGTCCATGGTGACAGGCAAAGTCACAGGGCCTGAGGGGTCCATGGAGACGGGCAAAGTCACAGAGCCAGAGGGGTCCATGGAGACGGGCAAAGTCACACAGCCAGAGGGGTCCATGGAGACGGGCAAAGTCACAGAGCCAGAGGGGTCCATGGAGACGGGCAAAGTCACAGAGCCAGAGGGGTCCATGGTGACGGGCAAAGTCACAGAGCCAGAGGGGTCCATGGAGACAGGCAAAGTCACAGAGCCAGAGGGGTCCATGGTGACAGGCAAAGTCACAGAGCCAGAGGGGTCCATGGAGACGGGCAAAGTCACAGAGCCAGTGGGGTCCATGGAGACGGGCAAAGTCACAGAGCCAGTGGGGTCCATGGAGACGGGCAAAGTCACAGAGCCAGAGGGGTCCATGGAGACGGGCAAAGCCACAGACTCCATAGGCAGTGCTCAGTTTTACACAAGCCACAGTGGAGGAGTCGAGCCCAAATTATGACAGTTTCCACAATAACCGAAAATATGCCAGTGACATGTCAGTATGAGACAGTTATAACTTATATTATGTCTCTGGAAAATCAACCATCAGCGAGAGACTTACAGTATGCTAACTACTGTGGAGAGTTCAGCTCCTTACTGGAGGCGGTGGGTGGTTGATACAGAGGTGGGTAAAGAGTCAGTGGCTGATGTGAACTTCAGCGTAGGCCTCTGCAGATGATTCACCCTTTCCCCCTAAGTCCCCTGGTCAGTGGATAATTCCTGCAAAGGTATTGAGGGGCAGAAGAAGGGCTTTGCTCATGTACTTGCACAGTCCAGGGTGCTTCTCTCCACCAAGGCTGAATTTATTATTTGCGCTCTTCTGGACACTGTATCCTGGATCCACACATGGGGTGATTTCAATACTGGCAAACAAGAGCAGTTTAAATGTCAGTGTTTTGTTGTTTTTTTTTAAGGAACATCACTTTTGCTAGTGTGCCACAATGCTCTGGACGTCTTGCACCGCTGACTACTCACCTTTGAACGTCTTTAAAAGTCCGGCGTGAATCTTTGTCAAGACAAACATTGAAACTTTTATTCTCAAGTGACTGGAATTTAATGTTACATGTCCTGATTTTGGTCTCCTGCCAGTGCAAGATGAAAAAAAAAGGATTTACGATCAAATGGTTACCAGCTGCAGGTGCATATTGTAAACATTTTAATCACAAGTGAGCAACTAAACATATTCATACAGTACTGGGCAAAAGCCTAAGGCAGTCACAGATAATGTCTAAGGCTATTTATCTTGGTAGTAAGTGTATATTTGCTCAGAACAAACACAAATGAGCATTAGAAGTTATGCCAATCAACAGCAACTCAGACTAACAAGAATTTCATCTGTTCTCCAAAAAGTTACTGATATCTTGTTGGATGGCTAGATGAACACTGATTCAAATACATTGGTATGTCGCACGGTTGCTGCAAATACTGCGATGAATTTAATTTTTGAGTTTGAAACAAACATAAAATCATAGTTTTACACCAACGTGAACATCATTTAAACATCATCTTCTTTGGCTGGCTAAGACTTCTGTACAGTACTGCACATAATACATATATACAGAATTATATTTAAAAAACACCCACCGTGCTGTTTTTTGATTTGGAGTCAGCGAAATATACAGTCAGCCAGTCGAGATCTGGGAGTAGAACGGCCATATATGAATAATCACATATAACGCAAGATCTGCTGTGCATTAGTACTAATACTACTTAATACTATGCTGTGCTATTACTACTACTACTACTAATAATAATACATATGCATATTTAAAATACATTGGACTTACAGCACACCGTGGACTATGGCATTTTAGTACTAAACATACTATTTTTATTATTTCTTTTATTTCATATGAGAATATTTAAGTTGGCTATTTGCATGTGCTGCTCGCTCTGATGTGCAGATGTCACATTTATCCTGTGTAACGAAATGTGGGTTCATGCCGGGTAAACAATGGCAAGACGAGTGCCGTTTTGTAATAGCTAATCTCAGCATTTGTTTGTTTCCACATTTACAGGGAAATGAACAGCGGGATCATGCTGAATGTAGCCGACGTCCCGTTAACTAAACCAGACAATAGTTGACAGAAACGCTGTATAGATATGGTAACAAAAATAGATTTTTTTTGTATTTTTAATGGAGAGAATGGATTCTGCTGTAATCAGAGGGTTTATGCTTCCTTGTTAGGTTTAGATCACCGGAGCTACTGAAGGAAGGGATTTTCCCTGCTAGATTACATATTACTTCCGTATTTCTGCATGCCAATTTAGACACAACCTTACTGGAACATAACTGCCCTCAAATAGCCTTTCACACAAGTACGAGGAAAGTGCAAGTTGACAGAATTATAGTCTAATTATATGGTCTTCTGGTCTATAACGATAATATCAGATGTTTAGACAATATAAATTTTAACATCAAACTGTTTTTAAAAAGTGTGAGGCATAAACAAGATTCTTATATTGACAATTAATAACAGACCACCTTTCCTGAATTACCCCACTGGCTCAAAAGTGGAATCAACTAAAACACTGATTTTCATTCGTTTCAATCGTAATTGAATGACCTGCACTTAATTGCGATAATTACTGTCAGTTGCGGCACAAAGTAATTGATTGCTTTAGTGACAAGATAAGAGGTGTTACTATTAAGTAGCACATGATTTGTAAATAGCAGTCAATTCTAGAATATGCCTTACATGGTTTAAAGCCTCACCTTCTGTTTCACTGGGTGGAATCGCATTGACATGCACTTCTGTTGTTCTTAGTAAAATATTCTTTTCTATCTCTCTGTTGCTTAGGGAAGCCTGAAGAAAACATGGTGACAATGTAGCAATATGCAGTTAAGGTTGCCAGACACTTGCACAATAATCATGTAGTACGACAGCCAGCAGAAGAAGGCTGATTAACACTGAATACAGCTATTGTAAAACACACTTCCTAATCATAAAACAGGCCTGCTTACCTTTCTGTAGCTAATGGAGATGAACGCCCCGCACGTTTCTGTAACAGTCTTCTTGTGTCTGATAGATGCATCTGAAAAGACCAATAACAGGTCAATGAAAAGGGTAAGACCTGGTGAATGAGGGCATGAAGCACTGGGCACCCAGGCCACCCTACACGTCCCGAACCTTTGTGGCTGATCTCCGGGAATTCGGCCTCCAGGTTGGAGATGAAAACATCTTCGACTGGGTCCTTCGGGTAGGAGAAGCAGATCTGCGAGCACAAATGATACAAACCCGTAGAAATCAGAACGTGAGCCGGCCAGTCTGTCGCCATCCATACTGTCTGACAGTTTCCCTACAATTAATCCAATACCAGGTTCTGCTGAGCTTGATGCCCAACCCTAGATGCCCGTCCATCACAGGACACACACGCACGTACACACTAGACACGCCACTTGTCCCAATATGCTTTTACAAACACAAGAGGAAACCCACATCAATAGAGGAAGAACATGCAAACGGCACACACAGAGAGCCAATCACGATCACCGACCCAGAAGCCACAGTGCAGAGCCAATCACGATCACCGACCCAGAAGCCACAGTGCAGCCCACTGAAACACCAACAGAACTTCCCCATAGATAAAAGCACAATGCACATTTGGATGGGGAATACCAGTGGTACAGTACAATACAAGAGACAAGCTGAATTTTCTTCAGTAAATATTGATACGAATGCATAAAATGAATTAAAAACAATCTGTGACATAATTTCATATTATTGAGGACTGAGGAAACCAAGGTGTCCATATGTTAGCAGACAGCACCCACCTTGACAGTGTAGATGGTGAAGAAGACAGGCTGAAGCGCAGTGCGGATATAGTAGGAGATCACGTCCACCAGGAAAGGGCTGGGCTCCGAGGAACTGGAAGTGTTCGATTGCTGCAAGGAGAAGCCCAGAGCTGTAATTTTACTGAGACACTGTATTACTGCACGTCCTCAGATTGCCCAACAAACTACCCAACGTATTCTGAGCCACTTCTGGCAAGGCCTTGTTTCCGTAGAAACACGAGTGAAGTGCACATTTATTTGCTAGCTATTTTGCAAACGTATGCTGCATCTTCCTGATTCGTACCGTTCTCGCCATCTGTGGAATCATGTATCCGAGGCTGGTGATGTTGCAGTCATACCACGGATCTACCCGCCCCAGGTAGGCGGCCACAGAGCAGATACTGCTCCTCATCGATGAAACGTTCTCCTAGGAACGAACAGAGGAGCACTTCTGAATTCTTCTACTCTAACAGATTGGATGACAGTGACTGACCCAGAGAAAGGGGGCCGCCTTACATTTCTAGGAGAGGTTGCAGCAGGGTCATTGGTGACTGGAACATAGTACATCTGTAGATTGACTCTTGTCGTCAGAAACAGACGCCTTGCCTCCCTTTTCCTATATATAAGAAATTAATAAATTAAAAATTAAAAGTAGAGTGATAGAGCATACAAATATTGCTTTCAGAGACATTGGGATGTGCTGGAAAGCACAGATTGGCATAATGACAACCACTAACAGACTGCTATGTAAAGAATCTTTTTTTGTGATGTCATGATGTCATGGACAAAGATTATGATGTCATAGCCACTATGTCATGAGGTAAGGTATAAGCCAGTCAGAGCTGAGAACAAAATTTACCTCAGGGAGTAGTAGGCCCTGGCGAGCTTTCCCAGCACTCTGTCGTCACCCATAACCACAACACGAGCAGTGAAGTGGCGCTGTTGCTTAGGCAACGGGGTGCTCCCGCTGCCCGCTTTCCTCAGCAGTGTACCGCTGGTGCCCCCCTCCTCCAGGGAGTCCTGGATGAGCACCATGCTGTCCGTCACGGACGGCTTCATCCTGATGCCGCCCCGGCGATTGAGACGAACTGGCTCCTGCTGTTCCTGCACGGCCCCGCTGCCTCCCGCGGGGGTATCGGCACCTATCCCCAGCAGCTCAATCGCCGGCAGATCCCGTTCGATGCCACTATCTGTGGACATGACGGAGTACCGCGGCATGTCAGAGCCCAGGTCCGCCGGGAGGTCCGCCACGTCGAAGTCATCCTGGCTAATGGAGTACTGCTCCGTCATGGAGGCTGGGCGGAAACGCTTCGCCAGCTCCTTCCCTGGGAAAGATTTTGTAGAAGGTTGCCATGTTAAATGCACGGTCCAATCGAATACGCGAAAAGCAGAATGGACTTCTGAATGAATCGCTGCAGCCTCTTTGGCAAGTACTTAAACAATTGATAGAAATGCACAGGCAGCACCGGGGCAGCACAGAGTCCCCGAGGACCCGAGCGACGGGGCACTCACAGAGGTCGTCATCCTCCTTCCATAGGTGGAAGCTGAACTCCGGATTGGGAAGCGGAGAGGCGTACGGGGACTGGGATGATGGTTCTAAACAAAAGGAAGGTGCAAAAGAAAGAAAACAAGAAGAAGCTCAGAAAAACAAACCACAGCTGTTGTAGAAAAAAAAAATATGCATTTTTAAGCCATTGAGTTTAATGGACAATTAATGACAATATTCGAAACTTCAAGCAGGCAGAAAATCCGACCAGGTACCTGCGGACTGACCTGGGGCCGTATCCCGGCGAGCAGCGGCGAGGATCTTGTCGTACAGCTGCTGCAGCTTGGCGGTGTGCGGGGCGCGTTCTGTGCTGATTTCCTCTGCAGATTGCTCCACTGCTGCCACCACTTCCTGGAAGTACGGCTCGACGTCTTGGCCAATGTCCTGGTGGGCGTTAAAAGGGTTATAAATAGAAATGGCTGACAACTGGCCATCGGAGCCCAACACCTCTGCACACTGGTGCCCAGTTGGGTGATCTCATTGTCTGCCGGCATCTACGCCATAGGTCAACTCTGACGTGAGCTCGCAAATGGAACGCCTGAACGGAGGCCGGCCTCGTTTATGTTGTGCGATCTTTTAAACGAAAGAGGCGAGGCGATTCGACTGACCCCCAGGGCCCCGGCCAGCACGGAGCCCTGGCAGCTCTCCCCCAGTGCCGCCTGCACCGTGTGCTGGATCACACTGCACATATGGCCCAGTGAGCCCCGGATCGAGCCCGTCGGCTCCATGTCGGCCCTCACGGCTTCCCCAAGGGGTCCCGAGAAGACACTGGGGTCCGCAAACACCAGCACCCTGCGGGAGGAGATGCAGTCAGCATGACGCGAGGCGGAGAAAGCCTGACAGGCTGAGCTGGTCAATCATTAACCAGCCAGCAATATGTGTTTGCACTGCGGATATGAACAATCTGCTAAGCAAACGAATGCAGTGATAGCTGGAAAAGGCTTACTTCTCATGGAAGGGATATGACTCAGTTTTCAAGTTCTGCTCGGCAAGTACCATCCTCTGGTACATCACACCTAGGGACAGAATAACAGGGTGACGGCTGCAGTTTCTGAAGACCAGCACGCAAGGACAGCAGTACTTTGACTTGGCCGTAACCAAAGGGGCATCAAACACAGCGTTAATGGGCAAACTGGTGTAGAGGTGAAGGAAGCACGGATTCGCCGTGAAAGACTGCATTCTTCCCAGTGAAGTACAAAGAAGTGGCACACTTCCTGTTCAATCATAAACATACCTGCGCATTTTGAATAAATACAGATTAAGAGAATTACATTGTGAAATTCCCAGCTCAAATTGCAGGCGATCATGACTAGGATAAGTGGTTAAAAGGGGGGTGGGAACATAAGCAGGGGAGTGTAAAACGGCAGAAGTAAACGGGCATCTATAGGGTTAACGGGGTGACACTCAGCCACAGACGGGTAAACATGTGTATTTTCACTGCTGTGACGTCAAACAGAAAAACACACTCACTTTTGTTCATTTTGCCCATAGCCAATATGTGGCCCTACGCACACGACTGCACCGGCCGGATCGCAGTGCCGCATACCTGGCGTGGACATCTCCGTCTTCATGTGCTTGGCGTAGCCGAGGCCCACGATGCAGTACGGCTGCGGCAGGATCAGCAGCCGCTTGCAGATGTCATACACCCGCTTGTATAGTTCGTCCGGAATGTAAGAAGCCTGCGACACGCCAAAGACAACAGGATGGTACCGGATTCGCCATGGAAACTGACTGCGAGCCAATGGGAGGGTCAGGACGGCTATGAATAATAAGCGGGAATGAAGCATGCAGATTGAAATCAGGACAAAACAGAAAGTCTGATACAAATAATAATAATAAAAAAACAACAAAGGCAGAAAAAGGGGAAACGTCAACAACGTGAATTTTCCCGACAGCCATTTGAGACGAACACAGTGGAAGGGAAGCGAAGAGCAGATACTCACAAAAACGAGAAGAGTGAGCTTGTGGGTGGAAACGACTCTCACCTGAATGACAGCATAGATCAGAGTGTGAAGGAGCGGAATAATGTACGTCTTAACGTCCAGCCTTTCCGCCTGTAAGAGCCAGAAGAAACTCAGGGTAAGTTGATCTCTCAAAGTACTAATGCGGTAAAATTGCCAGGGGTGGGGTGACTTAATCTTTACCCCCCAGGTGCTTTTAGTAGTACAAGCGGTAAATCAGTACAAAAGGCACCCTGTCAGAGTGTCCCCTGCTGTTTTCTGAATAAGTGTCTAACAGTAAATGAAGTTGTGTGTCAACAGCAAATCTTCCTGTAAATTTCTCATTGATACGGTTAGTTTTTTCCTCATGTGCATTTGGGAGCGGGCCACGATTAGTGCCAACACCTGTTTTTTGGTGTTACAGGCTGATTCGGGACTGTGGGGTTGCTTGACTCTTCTTAGAGTCATAGTCTTAGTAGATGTTTAACACTTGTCCCAGGGTTATTTTTACATCTCCCCACTAATGGGGCAAGAGTTCAACCAGCTTTAACACCCCTCCTTTGAACAGGTCTTCCCACAGCACTAATTTGTGAGGTTTTCTTTAAGCCTTGGAACCAAGATGGCTGCTTTTTTTGTCACGATCGTTTCTGCCCGTACCCTCTCTAGCTCCTTGACCACCACTTTCACCAGGGAGAGGCTGTTCATGGGATGGTTCTGGACCTTCTTGTGCAGAGTCCAACGCAGCATCCCTTCAGACAGGATGAAGGAAAGATACACAGCTGTTACAGGACTCCCTGCCAAACTGGTTACCTGTTCTTCCCTGTATAACCAGGCCTCTGGAAAAGCTGCCTTTTTAGAAACTTGCTGGTAAAAATGAATTACAATCATTCTCCGGCAAGCTCCTATGCTGATCCACGATCAGATTTCCCAGCCCCAATTCTAGAATTAACCTATATAACAGGTCTTGGTTCTGCAAATGCTTAGCGCAAAACTAGTGACCACTCAACCAATCCAAGAAGCCAAACCACAGCTGCTTAATTTAAAATCCACTGGCACATCCAATCAGATTTGTGCGATTGATTGATGTAAATTGCATAGTGCACTGTGCACTTGATCACAGCTTTAATTTAAACCTATAATTGATATAGGACTGCGACTGAGCTGACAGGGTTAAAATTGGGTTGCAGTGCAAATAAGGTTGAGAACCGCTGAACTAGATTAAACTCAGTTTGTAAAATGACCCACTCTCCCAATTCCACGTTTGTCAGCTAATTTTGCGAACATTTCAATGAACTCACACGAGTCGCACAAGTTCTTCAAAAACCTCAGAGGTCTGAACCTTCAGCACTTTAACCACAGGTATATTTAAACACACTGTGCTTTATCTGCTCTCATTCACAGAGATGCACAAGGTTATACATGGAGGCGTCGACAAAACCACCCTCTAAATATCAGATAAGCATTGCTTTTAGCTAGCACGCCATGTATTAGCATTATCTATAAAAACACTGAATTTCTGTACGGCTTTGCTCACCTCGGTTGAACAGGGAGGCGGGGTGGCGGCAGTCCACCTCTCTGAGTACTGCCTGGAGGCTGCGGTAAATGTCGGACTCCGCTGCCGTGGAGGAGACGCTACCGCCTGCTGAGAAACACAGCAGCACAGTTGAACACTGATCCTAGATCAGTGATGAGCCAGTGCCCTCTCAATGAGTGTGTGAATGACAACTATGACCACGGTCACATGTATCATAATTACAACAAATATGAATTATTTAGATGCTTATCCATTTCGGTAATACTTCACTTAAGTAATGAATTATGATGGTATTTATAGTGCATTATAAACGAGAGCTTAATAGAGCATTCATAATGCATAATTAACATGGTTATAATGTGTTATGTCTCTTTATAAATCGTTATAGCTCTGTTTATGAAACTTGATAAATGCATCATAATGAATTATGAAGGTATCTATAATGCATTATATATGAGTGCTTTAAGTAAAGTTTTACCTTAATTTCTTACAAATTATACAGCACATCTAAAAAACTAGAAAAGATCTGCCTTGGCAGGGTTAGTTATACCTGTGGGCTCCATGCTGTCTTTGCTGTTAGATATTTCCCAGAAGGCCATGGAGCTCGTGCCTCACAGACGACGATGCTGAAAGTTCACCCCTGCATACAAATGGATGAGGGCTTGCATCAAATCAGAGTGGCTGGTCTCTGGTGAATCCAGATAAATCTGGTGATTATCAAATGTAAGACGGAGGTTATAATCTTTCTTGTACATCCTTTTGGACAAAACCCAACATACCACAGGCACGATAGTGTGACGACAAAGCCTTTTCACGTTCGGTGGCAAGACAACTGTTCGACATTTATCCAAATAAAGGACACATTGTTAAATAATAACAATAAAATAGTAACAATTAAGTGGTACACACTAATCAAGAGTAAAACCTTTTTGACAGGTAACCGGCAGACTATACGGTCGTCTGTATGCTGTCTGTCAGCACATTTAAAATCCTTCATCCTGTAAGTGCCGCCTGTCAGATTAGCATTATTATTTACATTTTTAAATGTAATTTTAAGTTGTCTTATTATGCATTATCATTTAAAATCGTATCTTAAAACACCTTAATTTTGTTAAATGGCAGCTGGGTCGGCTTGTTGTGTTTAGCATGTCTTAGTTTCAATTCTTTCTTTTGTACATAAGAACATAAGAACATAAGAAATTTACAAACGAGAGGAGGCCATTCGGCCCATCGAGCTCGTTTGGGGAGAACTTAACTAATAGCTCAGAGTTGTTAAAATCTTATCTAGCTCTGATTTAAAGGAACCCAGGGTTTTAGCTTCCACTACACTAGCAGGAAGACTATTCCATACTCTAACTACACGCTGTGTAAAGACACTTTAGACAGCACTTTAGACTAACTACTGTTATTTTAAAATGTGCTATATAAATAAACTTGACAGAAGCCTTTCATATGAATTCTCTGTTTACTGTGCTTGGGTCTGATGAGCCAATACTGCAGACTTAGCCTCATTTAAAAAGATCTGATATAAATACAGAACCAAGAACAACAGACGATGCTGGTAACTGTAGCTAAACTGACTATGTACCGAATGCTTCCATGCGTCCGTCAACCAACCATAAAACCACAAGGAACTGAAGGTGGAGTGAAATTAAACTGCAACAAATGCAGTCACCTCTTTAATACAAAACCCACTGCATATTAGCCATACTGCATTGCATATTAGCCCATATTAACCTAGTCGCGTATTAGCACAACAAATATTTTGTCTTCTGCTACAGTGATAGGAAGGCTAGGCGTTAGTATCACTGAATATTTAATTAGTATTTCATATTGGAGAGTTATTGCTAACAATATGTTTATTGCTGCCTTTGTCTGAAGACAATCTGAAGTCTATCATTAACTGCAATATACCAAGTTACCTGATGGCTGGTATTGATAAATTGCTAATAAGCACACAGTTGTTAACTCACTGACTTTAGCTAGTATTTTTACTCATTCCAGAAATACACTTTACTGTACACCACCTTCTAAAATACTTTGGCAGGGAAGCAGCTGTGAGATTGCGAGTGTGTGCTACAGTAGCTACCGTACTCTGTGCGCATAGGTTATCCGTGTTATGTGAGATATAAACAAAATAAACAGCTAACTACCAGCCATTACCACCTTAAAACAACAGTTCAAGATAACTGTTTAGATATTTACTTAATGTAAAATTCACACTGAACACTGCTAGGGTAGCCGCTAGTATTCAGAAACACCTGTACAACAAGCAAATCAGAAATCAGTTTCATCTACGTGCCACAGCGATGACGTCATTGGCTTCTGAGAACTGAAGGCTTTCGGAGCAACAGAGCAAAAACACTGTCCTTCTCTCGGTAGCATCTTAGCACCAACTCCCTGTTCACCCCAAAGATCTTAAATCTTATGCCTCCTCCAGCCTGCTGGGCGTGTATCCCGGTATATATTAAATGACCGGTATCCCATCTGTACACATTTACGCGACACAAGGAAATTCCACTCTGCACAATGAGCCGTCGCGGAACAATGCAGGGAAGTCATATGAGTCTATCCAGCAGGTGACAGATCTGTTTTACTGGACGCCGCGTCTTTCAGATGTCCTCGTACCACAGATGCTTCACCACGCTTCAAATTAAGTAGTTCATGTAGATGAAACAGACCCGCCATCAAGCCTTAAACGGTGTGAGCAGGAAAACCAGCGTTCCCCGACACGTAATAAAATTAAAAACTCAGGAGCATCTTACAACTGTAAAAAAAGAGCGCAAATTGGCATCTGTAGCTCGGTCAGGCGAGATAAAGATGCGAATTCTTTCCTGTTTGGTGCTCCCTCTTATACGCGCCAAACGGACGACCAGACGATACCCTGCAGTTTCCTGTGCCGGGATGCCGTTCTGCAGACGTGCCCATCGACCGGGAGGCCCTGGTTCGGCCCAGGTATGCAGCGTACCTGCCACACCATGCCAGTCTTCTCTCTCCTGATGGTGCAGACTTTGTGCACTCGTCTTCACATGCGATTCGAGATCGAAAGTTTTCTCGTGAAAAACACTTCCTCTTGCTACTTATGACGGGTGTGGGTGGGGAGGGGGGAAGCTGAAAGAGGCGGGATTATTTTACAGTTCGTTCGAGGAAGGGGCAGTGAGGAGGCAGGGTTATCGGGAGAGTCGGGTGGCAGGGGCTGCCAGTTACAGACATACAGACTTCAGGTTCAAAGAATTAGCCCCTCCCCCCTCACTCGTCATAGGCCTCGGGGGTGGGGATTGATGTGTCAAGGAGGTCATGCAAGAAGCCTCACAGGTCCCCAGTACAGCTGAGCTGCTCGCTTACAGACCACAGACTTCCTCTAGCTGCAGCGTGTGGCCGACAGCATAAACGAGAGACAGAAATAACCGGCTTCCTGTCCACCCCATAAATGAGTAGGTGTTCGTTGCGTGTACAGATATATTTAGGTCAAGGCAGTATTTTTTTCCCCCTCAAAAAGCTCCCCATATCAATGAGCCGAAGCACGTACATGTGAGACAGTGTTTAGATCTCACAGACATCCCGTAATCCCGTTTCATCACGAAGGAGCCCAAAAGGCATATGTGTAGATGCCTAAAGCCCTGCTCCTGGCTGGCTGGCACGGAGCCAGCTGCCCAAGAGGAAGAAAACCTTACGTTCCACACAATGGAGGCATTGCGACTAGTGTCTGTGGGAGTGTCCTGGCACGAGCAGGAGGTGTTCTCACAGCAAGCCGAGCCCTATGCCAAGTTACTAAAAACATTTCAAAATGGCTGCTCCCCCTCCTCTTATAATGAGCCTGCTGTATACTGGGAGACCACCTCCTTAAAACAACGTTTAGGTTAAGTTCAAACTACATGACTTTCCAAGTCATCCGATTGCTTTACCGTTCACACTACACAACTTGTCGTCTTGTAATCGGGAGTCTTGAAGTCTGTGTGATTCACACAATGCCTGACTAATCAGCTACAGGGGTTTACACATATATATAAGTTTCCTCACCAGGAGGAATTGCTGACGAGTTTGTCTGGTCTCCAAAGTATGTTTTGCCACGAAATCACACGTGTGAACCCTCTGCTGTCCATCTGGACTTTACCATCTGCTTTTAATATAGCCCAGAAGAGCAAATATAGACAACACATCACTGGTTTTAAAAAATACCGCATTCATGTGGTAGAGCAAGTATTTTCAGCAACGTTAATTATGGCATTTTTTTCCTGTGTATTCGGTGCTTTCACCGGGCTAGGGCTGGTTATGAATTGAGGCAGTTCAGGGTCCTTCGTGTGTTAAAAATAATTGGTTTCCTCCTTATATCCAAAGAAGTGAGTTCGAGTTACATTCCCAAGAAACGGGTCATGTTTTCAGCTGACGGATGAACTTTCGATTCCATATCAGTCCTGCGGGGGAACGTCGCTCACAGTCGAGGGGAAGGCGTTCAGAATGCAAAGGCTGTGGTTTGCAGCCCACTAGTTCACATCATCCATTCCGCGTCACTGGTGGTTAAAAATTACACGCCGTAAAGACAAACTGCCCTGGCTGCTGTCCTCGGACCAAAGTGAAAATGTAGGATGCAATGAGTAGGATGGTAGACCATGTATCGAAATGTCTGTGGTCATGGTACCGAGAATTGCATATAACCTTGAGATTTAATTTGCCTTTTAAGGACCAAAAAAAACAAATGTTGTTCTTGCTCATACTGACATCACAATGTTGTCCGTTCCGGGGCTGGGAATCATAGGTATTTTCTGCTGCCCCACAAATTTGTGAATGGGATATTTGATCCTCCTTCCTTCCCCGCGTGGTTCACTTCCTGTAAGATTTTCTGAGGACAAATGTGAAAACAGGAAGGATATTTTTTTTTTTGGCGTGAGGCAGAGCCTCACAGCAAACACCGGACGCATGACGTGGGGGAGGAAGTGGGGGGCGCATTGGTGGGGGGAGGGACCGTCTAGGGTGACAAGGGGGGAGGCTGCGACAGCTGGAAAGTCCCCTGTTGGGATCTGTACAGCACCTTAGAATAGAGCTTGCCATTCACCTCCATAGGGGAAACACCTTGAATTACACCTGTAAACATACATTTTCTATTATTTCTGACAAGTTCCAAAAAAAAATCACAGAGGCGGTCTGTGGCCGAGTGGGCTGGGGCACTGTGGTTATGATCAGACAGCTATTGCTTCAAATCCCATGGTCAGCAATAGTGATTTCACTATTAGACCATTGAGCAAAGCCCATAACTTCCATTTCTTCCAGGGACTGAAACCCAGCTTTCTGAATAAAATGTGCATTGCTTTGAATAAAGCATCTGCTACGTAAACTAAGTGTAATTAGGAAATAACTCCACTTGTTTGTACATAGAAAAGAATCGGCTTGAACAAATATAATGCTCCTTGTAACAGTACGTTCCTATTGATGTTAGGAAAACAAAATGGCCGGCTTATGTTCTTTATCCACAACCGGGTTGAGAACCACGGTTCTAAATTGCCTTACGATATGCGGGAAGCCCATGCAGGGTGTCGTCGGGTGTGCGGGCGTGTGCCCTGCACCTCCTACGATTCGCTCCAGGTTCACGGTCATCCCCTCAATGTCTAAGTGGCTGGGAAGGTGGTAAATAATTCAGGGTAAATAATCAGGAGCAGTATGGCTGAGGTTCGAACATGAGCTGCCGCACTAGAAAAAATATGGTGTATATTGCAAAAGAGTAAATTTAATAACCTTATTCAACTGCATATCTAAAAAAAAAGAAAAAGAAAAACGCATGTAGGGGGATTATCAATCAACAAGTTTCCTGCATTTACAGCTAGACAATAAGAGGAAGTGGTTTTGGGCCACTGGCAAGCTATGACTTCTCAGCTCTACCTGGACAGGCCGGGGGATTACTTCCCCACGGCCATCCTGTATGACGACAATGGGACTTTCTTAGGCTTTCAGATGCAGGGCACACACGGGCAAAGCCTCGTTGGATCATACCAACATGGAAGGGGGGGGGGGGGGTGTCATTCCTTACTATGTAAACATCTCAGATTGTTTGACATGTCTTAAAGGTGTTCTGCCAGGGAGCCTGTTTTCATTTTTATAAACCATCAGTAGTTCAGTAATTCAGCAAACAAATTAAATGAAAAGAAAAGACAATTGTAAAAAGTTTCCAAAGTCCCTAGTGGATAATTGGCTGCTACAAACATGGCAGTGGTAATTAACTCATCACAACATAGCCTTGATGATGCGTAAAGCATATTTCTAAAAGATTATAATGAAGCTGTGCTAAACTACCAATCATTCTTTAAACTAATCAGTGACAGGCTGTTGATGGCACCTGAGGCTTATGTTAGCATTCAATGCAATTCAAGCCAAGAGTCCCCTAACCCCCCACACAAGATGACAGAGGACAGGCTACATTCACATTACCAGGCTGATTTTTTTTTTGTCTTAATGAGATAAAGATCTGATGTTTTCTGGGCTGTGTGGACACAGAAATCCAATCTTTTCAAATCACTTTAGATCGGATACATATCCGATTCATGACCATGCCACATAAATGTGAACAGTCAGATCAGAATTCATGTAGTATTTGGCCTACATGCATGTGCTGGACATGTTCTGTTGTACGCGACGTTTATGGTTAGAGCGGAATATACAGCAACGTGCACATGCGTGTCAGTTCAGGAGACAGTCGCGTTCCGATTATAATTAGATACAGGTCATTTGTAACTATGAATGTGAGCTGTCAAGATAGGCAAATCTGAGCTGAGCAAACAATGGGGATTGGACAATGAGGCCTGCAATGCAAACATGGCTCTAGAGACAGGAATGTTCATGTGGTTAGGACTGAAATCAAGCTCCTGTTAGAAGGATCAGGGGCAATTCCCCCCCCCCCCCCCCCCCCCTCCGACAGACAGTAAACATGTTATCAGACACTTTTCATATGCTATTCAATTGATCTCTTCTGCAAGTAGAGGGATAGACCAGCTCTTGTTAGGTTCTGTTACTTCAATAACCAATATTCTCAATTGCATCGTCCTTATCTAGGTCGTCAGTCAGCCTTTTAGTAAATGTCATTGTTTGTGCCTCCAAGCGCAGAAGATTATTGGACAGTAAAATAGTCATTACACGAAACATGACATGAGAGTGACCGAGGAGCCCAAGGTCACCATTTCCTGGGTGACCCCATACCGCTCTCCTACGTCACATGCTAGCAGACGTCAGGCAACAGGAGCACTCCTCTTTACACCATATATAGTCTAAATCAGAACATTCCTACAAGGGATAGGCCCTAATAATTCAGATTTTTAATTTATTACTCAAGCACCAAAATATTCATCCGTTCATCTTCTGCTTATCCTTTGAGCCTGGAACCAATGCCTTGAGGCAGGGGTGACACAGCAAGGGACAGTCTGGAGGCCATGTCCAAACTATACGCGTCATCAAAACTAATTACATTCGCATCTCCCTTGCAAGTATCGGCTTCTTATTCCTGCCAAACCTCAAATTCGCACCCCGCAAGTCACACCAGCCATTGAGTTGATTGACACCCACTGGAAGAAGACGTAAACACGGGCATGGTATGTACAGGAGTGGAACGGGGAAGGATTTATTCATCAACAGTGAGCAGTGGTGACCTGCGAGATGCGCCGCACAGATTGGGCTTATCATGGAGTCACAATTGGACGTGTCACGGAAACACCCAGCTCGGGCATATCCCCCCCGACTACATGTGAACAAAAACCAGCATACATCACACTGTTCATCAAATACAGACATTGAAAGATGTGCCTATCTTAGGTTGGCTGTATAGAGAACAGTGGAATAAACAGTATGTTTTTTTTGCAAGGTATTCAGTCTGCCATTCAAGCGTTATTTTTTTGGGTGACGTCTGTCTGAAAATGTATAGAATGAGTTTGAGGGTTTTTTTTCAGTACCCGTGGTGAAAGTTTCACAATTTTACGTTCACTTCCTACACAAACCTTCATAACTGTATTTAAACAGGAATATATGTTATTAATTTAGTGCAGGTGGAAAAAAAAAAAAGAAAAACGGTGAGCATTTCAATATCTGAAATAACAATCAACCAATGATTTTGCTCAGTGCACACAAATCTGGCATTTATGTGAGCAATAAAATTGATGATATTAAAAATACTATGATGACATGATATATAAAAAAAACAAAAAAAAACTATGTCTTTAAAATGTGAAAAACTAAAATGGCTTTGAGGCAGACAGACTTGGTTTCAAATTACACCTTATCCCCAAAGGAGATCATGCATGGGTCACGTGCCGAGGAGCGAAAAACAGATCTACAGCCTGTGTGAATCTGCAGAATGCAGCCACCTGCAACCAGAAAACCGGTTCCCTGGGACCTCTGCAGCGAGGGGGGATGCGATCTGAGCATGTGCTGAACTATCACACAGGGCCAGCTCGTGGCCCCCGGCCGCCATCATACCTGGGGCTCCTCCACACACAGGAAATGTCCAGAAATCCCACAGTGAGGCTTTATTCCGGTGCCATTATAATCGAACCTCGGTCTTTCTGGGTCTCTACACACAGGACGTGTTGTGTTTAGCTTGCAAGGTACCTGGCTATGTTTGGAGTTAAAAATAAAATGATTGTTCCTTCTGTGTCAGTTTGGGTGTCTTTTTTTAACACGTAAGCTTTCACTCGTGTTTACAGAAGCACACTGTTTTTGGCCTTCTGTCGAGACTCTGTCTTCACCTCCCACCCAGCGGAGCCGGGTCTAATGCTCCTGGCACCTCGGCAGCCTAGTCTGGGTTCCCCTACTGCTCTCCTTAGCTTAACCTGTACTGATTCAGTTCTGTTTAAGACTATGTTTATGGTCCCTACAACCACATATTTAATCAGTTTCTAGTTTTCACTATTCTCGAACCTCACAGATCCTCCTATAGTTCATTTTTATACATTACTTTCACACCATTAACAAAAACATGCTGCCTGATGGAAAAAAAAAACTTTTAACATTTTTACGAGAACCAATAAAACACAGATATCACTATTTTCGTTAAAGCTGAATACAGCATTGTGAATGGACGGAAGCGAAAAGTCGCATAGCCAGGAACTCCCACCAATGCTCTGGAAGAACACAATCATCTATAGTAACCGAATGCGACTTTTAGGTAACGGGTGGGTCTGTGCTGATCTACTGTATAATACTGCTGCTGCACAGGGCACCTTTTATTCCGATCTGATGATCTGTATACCTGTGTATATGGATGTTATGGCAGGAAATCCAGTTTAACTTGACTGGGGAATGCGTGACTACGGTACTCATCAGGAAGGGACTTGGCTTATTTCGGTGTATCTGGCTCGAAGCGGTATTTTAGCGTGACTTGGTAAAATACAGCTTTAGTGTGGTTGCAAAGGTTTGTGAGAGAGGGACGACATGTGAGTATGGCTCAAACCGGGACTTCCGCGGCAGGGGAAACTAAAAATTCACACTGCTGTCCAGATGATGGTTTCGTAAAAAAAAAAAAACGGCAACAATAAAATGTAATTTAATGAATTAAACGCCGTTTAGAACGAGGAGTAGTCCTACTGAGCTTTGCAGATGCTAAAAATGACACTTGGTAATTATTAATAGAGGCCAATGAATGAATGCTGGCCTTCTGCCAAGCGCCTCAGTAATCCCGGTATAAAACACAAGCCCATTCTGCAAGTAGCGGCAAGCCATACTTACTCAGTTTCTTGCAGGACGATGGTCTGTGAATGCCTCACAAACAGCGTATGACATTAGTTATTAGAGCGCTCAATCTGTAAATAGGTTTCCTTTTCCAGACTTCAGAATCTGTTTAAAGTAATGTAATCTAACTGGCGGATGCTCATAAACAAGCAGCACCTGTGCATATCATGTTGCACAACTTGAGCAAAAGTTGGCAGCAGGTAATGTTGTTAAAGACGTGGTCCTAAGATCCTGAGCCCTCCAGCTGAAGAACAGTTTAATTCCATTAGCAAATCAGTATGCTCCTGGGAATATTATATTTTGAAATATTCACTTTGTAGAGCCTTATTCAAAACATTTGATATTTTTATCCATATCTTTCAGATCTGAGGGGCAACGTACAGTGTCTAATCCGATTATTAGTTCTGGCCAAGAACGGTACATATAAACGGATTATAAAGACCGCAGTACCACACCTGTGAACTGGAATAACGGGTCAGTGAAGTTCTGTAACAACCGATCAATATTGGCCGGTTACGTGACTGAAACAAAAACCCTATGCTAAAGCCAAGGAAAATAAAAGTCAGTAAAAATGTACGTTATCACAATCACGTGGCACTTCTCAATATAAAAAACCTCTCACCAAAGTTAAAAAAAAATGCCTTTTGAGAATTTCAAAAGTAATAAGAAGTATACTTGCAAACGATTTACAGCGATAAAATAGATAGGCTGTTTTATTAAAGTCAATCGCAACCCGAGCATGCAAGGGGAACACAAAGAAATTCGCAAATACATTCACAGATATTTTGAGTGAATATGTCGACTGGAGTTTACCTGCTGGGAAGTGTCATAACTTCACCTCAACTCCTCGGATTTTCGGGTCCCTCGGCTACTGATGGACCGCAGAAGACCCAGCTCGCGTCTCGGTGGGAAAGTTCCGCTCAGTGCCTTCAGTCAAATTCACATTCACGGAATGCGTCACTCCTATTGGACGTTGTCGAGCGGTCTGACCAATCAGACTGTCGGAGATTTACTCGGTTAACGCCCCTATTGCTTTAACTGTGTTTTAAAGTATGTAAATAAAGCTGACTTTTTGCGTCTTGGTAGTAGCTCCGATAGACCAGTCAAAAACAGCGAATAAAACTGCAAAATCTTGGTGACCGAAGTGCAGAGGAGGATTTACGTGTTGCGACTGTACGCCACTCGTCTGCTAGAAAGTCTTCAGTTTATTGTGATTAGTGTCGAGCGACTTCAAACTCGGCGTGTTAAAATATAATTCCTTCGTATATTAAGCCTTGAAACTGTACGATTTGTTAGAATAACGCCAAAGTGGAGGCGTTTTAATTGCGCAATAGAAATTCCATTAAATCACAACGCGCGGTAAATTTCGATTTAGCTGTTTCAGCACATATTGAAACCTTTGATTAAACAGAGCAGAGGTCGTGACAAGTATCACTATCTTCCGAGAATCAACAAGGAAATACCACGATGTTTTCAACTTCCTAGTTAGTGTTGGATTCTTTGGATTTCGTACTTTGGAGTTATTAGTAGGACACATTTGGTTTGCTTTTGCTACGTTTTTGTGGCAGCATTTGGCAAAAAGTGCTAAATTTGGTGTTAAATTTCTTATTTATTGTCAGAAAAGACGTGATTCTATTTATGCATTATTCCATAAACACGGAACCTGCAAACTCCAGATTCACAAAACCAGGAAGGGGAATAAACCCAGAGTCAAAAAAGGTGTGAGGTTACAGCTCTAACCAACAACCAACCAAGCCACGTCATAAGTGATTTCACACCCACACCAACCAAGTACAACATAGATACAAATGTTTCGTCTTCCTCAAGTTCCTCATACCTATTCCCGTTAATCATTTGCCACATTTGAAACGTTATGTGCTGATGCAAGTATTTGGGAGTGATCCCTGCTTCCTCATAGACTGGAAATACATAATGCATAATAAAACCTGTCTCATGGTATTTCACCATTTAGCTGACACTTCTATTGAAAGTAATTCACCCATCTGTATTTTACTGGGGTATCATTGTCTTAGCATGGTAAAGAGTTCACAACTCTTCATGGAGCTCATCATGCACTGTCAAGTCCTGTGTGCACACGCAATGCAAACCCAGCTATTTAGCAGAAACATCTGCCCTTACCTGAATATATACCATCCTGCATGACCATTCAGTGTGAGATACTCTTTGTGGTATGTGGCATACTGAATGCTTATTTACTGTCTTGCTGTAACCTTCCTTTCCTCTCGAGTCCCTCGGATCTCCTGGGTGTCCTTAACACTTGTTCTTCATCCATCCTTCACACCACCCTTTCTACAAGGTTTTGGAGTGTGTCTGTGGGATTTTTTTCCAGTTCATATAGAAGAGCATTTGTGAGGTCAGGCACTGATGTTGCGCATGAAGGCCTGGCTCACAATCTCCATTCTAGTTCATCCCAAAGGTGTTTTATGGGATTGAGGTCGGGGCTCTGTGTGAGTCAGTCAAGTTCTTCCACACCCAGCTCACCCAACCATGTCTTTATGGACCTTGTTTTATGTGCTGGGGCACAATCATGCTGGAACAGAAAATGGTCTTCCCCAAACTGTTGCCACGAAGTTGAAAGCATAGAATTGTCCAAATTTCTTGGTAGGCTGAAGCATTAAGAGTTCCCTTCACTGGAACTAAGGGGCCAAGCTCGACCCATGAAAAACAGCCCCATATCATTATCCCTCCTCCACCAAATTTTACAGGTGACACAATGCAGCCGGACAGGTAATGTTCTTCTGGCATCCGCCAAACCCAGACTAGTCCATCAGGCTGCCACACAGAGAAGTGTGATTCGTCACTCCACAGAACATGTTTCAACTGCTCCAGAGTCCAGTGGCGGCGTGCATTACACCACTCCATCTGAGGCTTGGCATTGCGCTTAGTGATGTGAGGCTTGCATGCAGCTGCTCGGCCATGGAAGCCCATTCCATGAAGCTCCCAGTGCACAGTTTGTGTGCTGAGGTTAATGCCAGAGGAAGCTGGGAGTTCTGCAGTTATTGAGTCAACAGAACGTTGGCGACTTTTACACACTTTGCTTTGCACTTGGCGACCCGGTTCTGTTACTTTACATGGTGTGCCACTTTGTGGCTGAGTTTCTGTTGTTCCTAATTGCTTCCACTTTGTGATAATTCCAATTTACAGTTGACCGTGGAATATTTAGCAGGGAAGAAATTTCACAAACTGACTTAATGCAAAGGTGGCATCCTGTGACAGTATTACATATTCACTTAGCGCTTCAGAATGACCCATTCGCAAACGCTTGTAAACCTGACTGCATGGCTAGGTGCTTGATTTTATACACCTGTGGCAATGGGTCTGAATGAAACACCTGAATGCAATGATTAAGAGGTGTGTCCCGATACTTTTGTCCTCATAGACGCCATACCCCTGCAGTTCTTCAGATGTCCTCAAGGTGGCTGCAGTGAGGCTTCTTGCAGTGAGCCTGAAGTCCATCCTGGAAGGTGCATGTAGGAAAGGATGCTAATGCATTTTAAGGCATCCACAGGGCAATTTTGCCAAACCTCGTGTGTTTAGCCCATGGGAAGCACAGGAATGTGAGAAGTCAAATTCACAACCCACACATTTGATGCGCAGGGTTGACAGTGGAGGCCTAAATGTCCTGCTGTTACTATAACAGGGCAGTTTTTTGCTAAATTGTTCTTAAAAGTATTTTTAATAAAAGTACTTTTATTACTTATTTTAGTACTTATGCAATATTAATTTCAGTAATCGTACTTCAGACAGACTTAGGCTGTGGATAGGATTGAAAACGTAGGCAAGAAGGCTGAGCTGAAAACCAAATTATGAATTTATTATAAATCTTTTTATCTTGCTTTATGTGTAGCCTACATGCTAGTCATTCACTGTCAGACACCGACAATGGGTTACTAGTCTCATACTGCCGGTTACATTATTACATCTTACGGCAAAGGCCTAGCTCGAAATCGTGACTGACACTACAGTGCCCCCTAGCTGTTACCAAGTTACCAGCAAACGTCCTATTTTGTCAACACAGTTTTTCCTTATTCCATCTTCAGGGGGATCACTCTCCTCAGCCTCCCTAGGAAGGTCTATACCAGGGTACAGGAGAGACGGGCCTGGTGGTCAAACCTTGGATCCCAGAGGAACAATGCAGAGTCCATCCTGGTCGTGGAACGCTGGATCGGCTCTGCACCCTCACAAGGATACTGGAGGGAATTGTGGGAGTTTGCCCAACCAGTCCACATGTTTTATAGACTTGGATAAGTCACATGACTGTGTCCCTCAGGGGTGGGGCTGTGGGAGATGGGATACGGGGTCTGCTGTTGTGGGCCCTTCGGTCCCCGTACAAACAGAGCGAGAGCTTGGTTCGCCTTGCCAGCTGTAAGCCAGACGTGTTCCCAGTGGGTGTCGGATTCCATCAAGACCGCCCTTTGTCACCGATTCTGTTCATAGTTTTTATGGACAGAATTTCTAGGTGTAGCCAAGGGTTCCGGCTCGGGGACCTCAGGATTGCATCTTTACCTTTTGTAGATGATGTCACCTTGTTGGCGTCATCGGGCGGTGACCTGCAGTTTGTACTGGGGTGGTTTGAGGCAGCCAGGATGAGGATCAGCACCTCCAGGTCTAAGACCATGGTTCTCGACCTGAAAAGGGTGGATTGCCCTCTCCGGGTAGGGGATGAATTGCTGCCCCAAGTGGAGGAGTTTAAGTATCTCTGGGTTTTGTTCATGAGTGAGGGAAGAAGGGAGCGGGAGATCGACAGGTGAACCGGTGCAGTGTCAGCAGTAATGTGGATGCTGTAATGGTCTGTTGTGGTGAAGAGGCAGATGAGCCAGAAGGCAAAGCTTTCAATTTTTCAGTCAATCTACATTCCTACCCTCACCTATGAGCTATGGGTAGTGACCGAAAGAATGAGACCACAGATATAAGAGGTAGAAATTATTTTTCTCCGCAAGGTGTCAGGGCTCAGCCTCAGAGATAGGATAAGAGCTCAGATATTCAAGGAGGAGCTCAAAGCAGAGCCGCTGCCCCTCTGTGTCGAAAGGAGCCAGCTGAGGTGGCTTGGGCATCTATCTAGGATGCCTCCTGGACTCCTCCCTGGGGAGGTGTTTTAGGCATGTTCAAGCAGGAGGAGACTGTGGGGCAGACCCAGGACACGCTGGAGAGATTACTAGCCTGGGAAGGCCTTGGTATCCGCCCAGAAGAGCTGGAGGAGGTGGCTGGTGAGATGACACACTGTCATACCTTCAATGGTAGCACCTAACCTTTGGTATACATAATAATAATAATAACAATAACAATAATAATAATGACACTTTATTGATCCCTTGTGGGGAAATTGTCTTTCCACCTACCTCATCTTGCTCTCCATTAGACACAGACACATATGTAGGCCCAAAGATGTGACTATTCTGCCAAGGCTGGGCTCAAACTGACAACCTTACAATCATAGGCACAGACATTTGTTTTCTCTGTCCTGCTGTGCAAAAAACCAGTTCAATGTGATGTAATTGAGTTTTATTTAAGAGAGAGAGGTACACTTGTGAATTGCACTGCAGTTTGAGAAGATACATTGGTTACAACAGCAATACAGTGACGGTTACCCAAAACGTTCATTTTGGCTTGCCATATTTATACAAATAGTAAAAGTTGGTCTATTTCTCAGTGCGAAGTGGGAAGAGAACTCAAGGCATTTGAATGATTTGGCTCAAGTTAACAGTGTTTATGGTTTGACATGCCTGGAGATCCACATAACAACGACATGTTGTGTGTGGTATTTACTGGAAGGCAGGGTTACAGTCACTAGCTAAGCCATTTACGGTTCCTCTTGCAGGAACCATTTTAAGAAACATCCTGAAAAACGATGGCAAAACCGACACCTTTTTGCCGCCAATGTAATTATCTCAGCACGCGATCATCAATGGCGGGAAAAAACGCATACGGGGGAAAAAAACGACCGCTAAACATAAATAATGTTCAGTAAGCAAATACAGAGGGGTCCAAATTTCCCCATCATGCCGAAGGGGTCAAGCTTATGCAAATTCAATGGGATCCCAGTTTATATTTAGAGACACTAAAACAAGAATACATCAGCACATGTTAAGACACAAACAAAAAATACTTACACCGATCAAAGATTTAACATTTCAACAGTCATGATGAGTCTGGTAACTATATGCAAGTGCATTACAAAGATATTAACTGCGTATGATATAGGTAAAATGATGAAATGTTTCTCCGATAGAAAACCGACAAAAAAAAATCAACACCGTTCAAAACATACATAAAAATCTGATAAACAATCCTTCATGATGTACCATGCGTGTACCGCATTTTATTTTCATCCCGCAAGTCATGATTCTTTTAAAGTAGCAAGTGTCCGTGATCAGCACCTGCACAATAGAGCGCGTGCCTTTGCGTTGTCTCCTGTGATAAGCTTGTGTTTGGAATTTGATTCTGTTAGTTAAATAGGAATGGGACAAGTTATAAAAATGCGTAATCACAATAAATTACACTATATACACATATGTTAGTTTATGAACAATACGCATTACGTAAGCTATGCCTAGATGCACATGTACTTTACAGTATCAAGTACGTATATATACAGTATTTACAGAGATCAACACGCACAGTATGGATAAAAAAAGGAGCTAAAAACGATGAGAATGCAGCAGATCTATACGGATGAGTCAGCCGTGTATCATGGTTTAATTTCCGGCAGATGTTCTGAAAAAGGTATTTAACATGCACGTTTGAAGGCATATTTGTCAGAGGGAAAAACGCTGCCCTGCTTGCAGCTCAGTGTTTATCAACGTAGAACCCAGCATCCGCCGCAAAGCTGCGGTTGACACGGTGACTCTACGAGTGCGCGCTCCCGGTGAGCGGCGTAGGATACGTTTTGCACGTGACACGACGCTCGTGCGGCTTGTCTCGTGTCGAAAATAGGTCTGCTGCATCGATGATCATTTATATTGCATTCAATGTATTAAAACTTCTTACGAAGGGTCGAATTTAATCACATAGTCATGTTATGTCATATTATTATGTGCAAACAGTTCATACAGTATCTTCACTCTGAAAATACAGTACATCACAATACAGCTCTTTCATTTATCTCATATCGCATGTTAGACCATTGCGAAACAACAGTCGGAAAAACGCTTTAACATTTTTAGTGTATTTTCTTCGGCATATAAGTGTCTGATAATATTCTCAAAGTAAACAAAGCTGCCAATATAAAACAAATGTTTAATTTGCACGAACAGGAATGTCTTAGAGGCATATAGGCTAACCCCCCATACGAGTGATAAAGCGGTAATTATATTAAAGACAAGGTTAGAATTACATCGTATTTTAAAGCGCTTTTTATGATTCATTTTGCATAGGTAATAATTTACTATACTTTATAGATTTTTGTATTTGTTTAGATTAACATACGAAGTATTACTTTACTATAAGCTATAAATGCAAGTGTGTGTGTGTGTGCGTGTGTGTGTGAACTTTGCACCAGAAGCCTGGTACGAGACTCATTTTCCCATCATTCAAATTAATTATTATCAATGAATTATGTCTATCTTGTGTTTTTGTCAGATTCAAGGTTATTGTTATTCAAGGTTTAAGTTATTAAAGTTATTGCACATTTACCCACTTCCCTGGGACAATATATGACGTCATGAATGATAAATAAAGCAAATAATAATAATTAAAACAAGAAAAACTTTACAAATATCTAGACCTCTGGTAAACTTGGTCCAGTAAAAGACCTCCAGCGGAGGGTAACTTTCTCACGGGTGAGCCCCAGTAAAGGTGGCGATCGGCAGGCAGAGCAGAGAGCAGAAGGTTGGGTGGAGGGGTTCGGTGTATGTGGAGAGGGACTTGCGCAGCCTCCGGTCTGTCATGATGTCGGGCTTGTAGCACACAGACACTTCACACCTGCAACCAAGCAGGAAAACGGCACCGATAAGGACAATCATACAGACAAACATATGTAAACACATCAACACATACAGACAATGTATGTAAACACATCAACACATACAGACAATGTATGTAAACACATCAACACATACATATAATCTATGCACAGATGTGTATGATTACATACAGTATATGCTGCACATTCATGTACAATTAATTCTTCATTGAGTCTGACACTCAATCAATCCAAAAGCTATTGTGTTAGCTTGTCAAACTGGCACAAGATCTCCTCAAAAGCAGAAGCACTCAGCACAGGCAAACAGAGGCTGGACCTGCCATCCAAGCTACGCTCCAGCCTGAAAGGTGTGTTTTACGTTACCTAGTCACACTCTGAATGATCTTCTTCTCATCCTGGTCCAGGCAGACGGCGAAGGTGGTGTTTCCCCCGCTCACCTGCACTTTGTCCACTTTCACCTCCGTGATTGACAGTTGCTTAGAGATGGAGGAATGACCGTATTAACTGGGACGCCCTGTGACTCATCCATATTGCATCTGTGTGCCTAAGCGGCCGCAGGAGTTTTTAACAGACAGCAAAAATTGCTTGCGTAAAATGCAGTAACACAATATTACAGCTGCGCCTCACAGCTTAAACGGTTTTCGTGAGACAGTGTTGTGCAGGAACTGCCTCTGGTTTGTATTTGTGTTTTTTTCTTTCTCTGTGACTCTTTGCTGTCCCAAACCACATGAAATTGATGTTTTTGTAAGTTTTGCACCTTATCCTGTTTTGCTACCAGGCCCTTTTCGCACCCTCTCACTTCCTGCTCACCTGATTGTACGCCTTTTTGCATCGCGAGTTTTGTCTCTTCAACACTTCCGTCATCGTCATCTGGAGGCACTCCATCTTCGAGTCTGAACAACGAAGAATGACAGGCTGTTGGTTTCTATTTCTCGTTTTAAACCGGTTTAGGCCAACATTCACTTCTCAAAATGAAGGTGAATGAGAGTCGTGTGTTATTTGCTAAAGACCGAAGTATTCAGGGAGAGTTCAGGAGAAGCAGAATTATCTGCATCCTACCTTAATTCCATTTTCAGACATTAAAAAAACTGCAACTATATTTTTTACAAATAAAAGGAATATAAATTTATATTTGGGGGCTGATTGTCATGCTTACAACATATTTATGTGACATAATTCTCTCTGTAGATGGTACAAACATGATCTTGCATTGGTTTTCTTCAGTTGTCTTTGCACTACAACTGCTTTTTGAATTCATTTCCCTGAAGAAATATGCTGGGAATAAAATAAACAAGACTTAAAACTAATATTGCAATCGATGTAAACCTGGAATTGGGGTTACCAGCCATAGTTTATCCAGATTTCTTCCTTAGTTAAGCATTCATCTAGAAATTAACCTTATATAGGGCTATAGGTGTAGCTCAGCTACTCAGGAAACATTACAACCTTCTTCTGGTTCTATTAATTTTTGACCGAGGTATATATATCTGCGGCTTCATGACTGAGTGAGCGAATGTCTGAAGTCGTGTCTTCAATCTTAAATTGGATGGCAAAATAGCGACAGAGGGGCCAAAGTTCCCCGTGTCTGATGTAAGTTTTTGAAAATGTCCCGTTTATTTCAAAACAGTTTAAAAAAGCACCCCGTGTTTCCAGTGGAGATTTCGTTCTTGCAATAACATACCAAGTTCCTCTGGCTTCTTGCAGGCTTTGGTCAGGTTTATGGACGTGCAGACCTTGTCTGTTCTGTTCCACTGGCTCCTGCCACTGATACCCACCTATGAGGTACGGACAGAATATTTTAAGGTGGCCATTTCCTGTGAGCATTTCTATATTTAACATTTTAAGCGTACAGAAGTTATTTTTGCAGCCGGCCCCTACCTTGTTATAAACCACCTCTAGTGTTAATGGAACGGCTTCTCGATCTCCATCAATCCCAAAGCGCTTGCTGGCGGCTCCTGCAGGACACAATGTGGAAAATTCATGTCTCAGAAAAACAGAGGTGACTTTAATAGGAGTATTACAGTAAGGTTATAATGTCTGCTTTCCACTTTCCAACCCTGCCTATGCTTAGGATGGGATCCGGATCAGCCTAGTAGATCATCTTCCAAAAGACATGGCAGTAGGTATGAGAGGGTTTCAAAATCCTCTTATGGCGCTGAGCACAAATTTACACAAAGGCGTAAAAGCTTTAGGGAAAAAAATGACTGGGGAATGTACGCATTTAGCTCACTGTGGAGCTGTTGCTAAACTGATACGGCTACCTTAGGAGTAGGAGTAGGAACCTCAAAAGGTTGGTCTGTAGCTTGGTTGAGTTGGACCAACTTGTGGAAGACTTACCCAAAGCCTTAATGGCACGGGTACCAGCAGCATGGCCCAGCTCCAGGGAGTGGATGAAGACCTCAGTCCTCTTATCTCCTCCTACAAGGGTCAGCTGCAGCAGGACAAACCCCTCAGTCACTCATATAGACCATGGCAAGGGGCTATTCGTACAGCATTTATTTTTTTATTGAACACTGAATATGGTGCAAAGGGTATCACAGGCACATTGGATACATTGCTGTTATATTTCATTCAGATCTAGTTTTGACATGTTAACAAGTAGTTGTAGCATTTTAATACTGGCCAATTTACGTGCTCGTCTGCTTATCTTATTTTGAGGGGGAGTGGATGACCCACCTCAGCCTGGTAGAGTTGTACCAGCACAGGTCGGACAGCATTGCGACAGTAGTACAAGACCAGATCTGCCAGAATGGACAGACGTTCGCCACAGCCGCCAAAGTCAGTTTCTGTTTTTGAGGTTTGCTGTGAAAGTAATGACAGTAATGATGCCAGTGAATCAGCAGGAGGTGCTATGCGCAATAAAGAACACGGTCATGGTATTGTGACAACACTAAGCAGATGAACTGAACTTTGGGGGTCAAACATGATCGGTTAGTGCACCTTAAAGCAAATGTAGGCCATTACTTGGGGTTCATCATGCCGTGCCTGTGAGTATTTTGCGCTCGAGCAGAACCGGGGGTCATGTTCTCACCTGGCACAGGACGTCAATAGGCAGGCTGAGCAGACTGAGCATGTTACGCTCGTACCAGGGGTCCAGCATTCCGATGAAGCGTGCAATGTCATTAGTGCTGTCTTCCATGCCAAGCGAGCTCTGCTCCTGTGAGGACAGGTTGAGTCTTTCACAGAGCAGCCAGTTTGTGAAGGAGAGTCAATCAAAATCTCCAGATCACTTTTGATGGACTCCTGAATCCTATCCAGCCTTTGTGGACCAGGCTACACAGGTCTACACAGACTACACAGTGTCTACACAGACTTTGCCATTAAAGTTTTCTGTATAACAGTTGATATTGATCTAAAAACTGAAATATAAATATATCAACCATCTTCATAACTCCTTGATAACTACTCTACTACAATGAACAATCACCACATTGTCTGTCTCTCTGTTTTGCTCAGGAGCAGCCATACTTACCCCGCAGGTGGAGTCTCGAAGCAGGCTCTCGGACATCTTCCAAGGGCTGCTACTGCAGCTGCTTCTTCTCACCGGAATGAAGAAGAACCGCAGCTTAAAAACCCGAGTGAGGTGTGGGCTTGTGCTCTCCTGCAGACGCAGGCTGCTGTAGGCCCGGGCCACCTTCCCGGCAGCGTGGTCGGCACCAAACACTACCACACGGAGAGTGGTGGCCTTGCTGTCCTCGTCGCAGCTCAGGATGGGCCTTCTCCGGAAGCAGACGGGCTTGAGAGGGAACCGCTCTGGCTTGTGCAGCTGGGCATGCTGGGGCAGAGAGTTGGAGCGTTTCGATCGCACCACCACAAAGTCTTTGGTTTCAGAACTGCCCAGACTTTTGGCGCGGGACAGGGAATGGCTGCTTCTTGGCTTAAAGAGCATGGAAAAGCGTTGACTTAAACCAGGCTTGGTTTTGGTGCCCCGCTCTGGCAGGATATCTTCCATGTCTTCACAGAAGTCACTGTCTGCTCCAGAAGCCACCGACAACACGGAGGGCATAGAGCAGTTTGAAATGACCGAGATCGTGGAGAACATGGAGTCCTTGGAGATTGTGGATAGTGTGGACATGGTGGAGATGGTGGAGGCTCTATGATCCACACAGCCATTCGTCACAATGTCGTCTTCCTCCGAAATGTCCTCTTCGTCCCGCTCCCCTTTCTCCTCCTCATCATCATCCTCGTCCAGTCCTTCTTCAGCAGGAATTTGTGCAAGCTCATCTTCCAGAATCTGGTTCAAAATATCTGTCAAAGAAATCAAAAAATATACATAAATGTAAAGCTGAAGGTATGTTCTAGAAAATCACAATTAGATAATGTACAGGTGAAAATGGATGGACAGGAATACTTTATGTCAGGAAAAGCTCTGAAGATCGTTACCAAAATTGTCCTTGTCCCACTCATACATGCAAGTTCTGGCGATCGGCAGAGGGAGAGTCTGCAACTGTCCTGGTTAGGTCAACGACACGGTGAATAGTTAGTTAAAGTGAGACTAGCCCAATGCAATAAGTGATATTAGGAAACTTTTCCATGTAAATTTAAAGGCTGCCAGACCTTCTGATCTCCTGCCATTGGACACATGGATGCCAACCCTCTCCTTCAGTCCTTCCAGGCCCTGCAGTAAGTCGGCCCGGGCTTTATCCGGATCTTCCATGGAGGCAGCTGACTCCATGAGCTCCGAAACCGCAGTGAAGATCTGACCCAACTCCTCCAAACTTTTATCCTGTCAGGTGACGCATGAGGCGTTAACTCACGCATCTTGTCAAACCGCCGCATCAGCACAGTGTTTCTCCACCAAATTTTTGGGGTCCCACAGACAGTCCGCTTTGCTCCCAGCCAATCAAGAACACAAAATAGCTGGTACCGGTGTTGTGAGCTTGGAGGGTGCAAAGATGCGGTCTGTCTGGGGGTCCCCACAGACTGGGTTGAGAAACACTGTGCTGGAAGATTCGAAAGGGCTGAAGGGCAAACTAAAAGACTCGTGTGGGGAAATCCAGAGCAGTGAAAAGTCATCAGGATATGAAACTACAGCCATCTATGGTATTTTGGTCACCACTTCCCCCTGTGCAAAGTGGACCCCTTCCCTCTCAGTGGGAGCGTGTACCTGCAGGGCCTTCTGCATGCAGGGGAGTGAGTACTTGGTGCCGAAGGCTGCCTGGTACGCATGCTTTATGAGGGTGATGTAGGCCTCCTTCTGGGAGTGATGGGTCTGGCTGAGCTGCTCGGCCACGGACAGGAACTCAGGCGGGACGTCCACCGGGTTCATCAGGAGCACCGTTCTGAAGGACCAGGTCGGGGAACATATCAACCGTCACGTACATGACACTATCAACTGTCAGCTCCTTTAATGATGACCTGTGAAAAGCCTTGTAAGAAGCCCTAAGCTCTACGGAAGTCGATATCCTGCATGACATGTAGATGCTACAGATTGGTTCCACAGAAGATATCTGACAAAACATCAATGCTTAAGCCATTCCTGTCTTTTGGGTTTTCAGTAGTATAGACATATTATATTCTTAATAATACACTCTTATGATACTCTTAAAATGGTTATCACAACACAAGACTGTTCAGTGCACAGCAGCTCGCAAAAATGCAAAAACAATTATAACCCACTTGACCTACAAACGTCACCTTCCGCTTTTAAGAGAAGCAAAAAGCAGAAGTTGGCTTAAAGTCTGTGTATTTCAAAAGGACAAATTTAAAATGTAATCAATGAAACCCAAATGTGCATCGTAGATTAAAGAAACACATTTATGCACCAATCAAAGTACATAACTGTGCTTTTATCAAGTCAGTTGCATGCAAAGAAAATGATATATAACTTACACTATAACTAAACTCAGTTCCTCTTCAATAAATAACCTTACTAACTGCAGAAATGTTTCTATAATGAAATACAGGAGCGTTGGATAATATCTATGAAAATATGAACTCACATGGTCTTTGACCTCTGGATGGGTGTGACTAATCCTTGCTCCTGTCTCACCAGCCGATGGTAGGAGATACCTAAAACACATAAGCCGATCGGCATTTTAGAAAACTAGGAACAAAGATTCATCACCTGTTCAAAAGTTGTCTCCAGGGAAAGAAAAAAAATCCAGGTTTTTCCCTATTGGCTGAACAGACATAACACACTAACTTCAAAACAGTTGAGAAAAGTTCTTTAATTTTGTTTATAGCTACAACTAGATGCACAACAGCCTTAACTCAAATTTTTCTTTTTTTTTAGCTGCAAAATGTTCATCTGTTCCAGTTCACATTTCCTTTAAAATTTCAGTGAAAACAATTACAGGGAGGGAAGTTTGTGGTTGGCACTTGCTGCAATAATTATGTTTGTCACTAGGTGGCAATAGATAAAATACAGCATATCTTTTTTTTCCAAGAACCACAGTTAACCTTTCTGGAGGAGTTTTTAAGGTGACTCAGTTCTGCTCTTGAAGATAATCAAGGTGGGGCACTGGCTACCTGGGGCCTTCATCTCCTGGCAGACAGTGGAGAGCAGATTGCGACATACGCTGCAATATGGCTCCGGCCACGTCAGGAAGCGGTGGAACACTGCATAGGCCTCCATTAGCAGCTGGGAGTCCACAGGAAAATGCGGCGTCTAAAAAAGAAAAAACATACATACAGACCTTTCAGGGTGTAGCGGACAAGGGGACAATGTGCAGGCATTAGCCATTTGTGGAATCAGATGCAGACAAGTAGCTCTCTATAAACAGGAGCGCCGAGGAAAAATAAATGGTAGGAGAACTGCCTTGGTTCTCCAGCCAATGGCCTTCTGGCTTTGCAAGTCCTGGTACTTGCAATCTCCTCCTATTGGTCCACATGATTAGATGAAGAATGCAGAGTGAGAAGCTGAGTGTGTGGGATTAGCGTTCCCCCTCTTACCTGCAGGAGGGTGTTGGAGAACATGATAGCCAGTGGGGCCACCAGCTCATACTCGGACGTTTCCTGGACCTACGGACATGAGGGACGGGTGAACTGGGCAACTGCTATGGGTTTACGTCTCCCTATAGAAGATACCAGATGGTACGTAACCTGTCCAGCTTACTAACCAATTCAGCTGACTAAAAGAAACTATTCAGGCATTTACAGGGCAAGAGACAACTGATGGAAGGAGTGACGGCCGATGGGGGCCATTGAAGGAGGGGTTTGTACCTCTTTGGCTTTTCTGAGAATCTGGTGGAGGAGAATGAGAAAGTTGTCCGGGTCCCTCTTCACTAGCTCCTCCAGACTCCAGCGGTTCATGCACAGCCCAGCTAAAAACGGGACACACAGGAGGAGAAAGGGGCGTGGATGATCATCCTGGGGAGCCCAACTGCAGAAACTAAACCCTTCACAGAAGCCAACGGTCAGAGTGCCAAGCAAGGGAGAGGAAGACCTTACGGCCCAGACAGGTGGTGTGACTGCCACCATGGGGGTCGTTCAGCCCGTAGTGTCATGAACCTAAACTGCGCTTCTGCAGGATCAGGAATCAAATTTCTAACCCAGTTGAGGATATTCTTCAAATCAGAAATTGAGCTCAATTCCTTCCATTACGTTTCACAAGATGCTTTGTGGTACTTTACAGCCTTACGAAATCCCGCTGAAAAGTGCCTGGTGCTACGTCCCATATTTAATCTCACCTGCACTGTGCACACATGGTGCTGCGGTGGCTCTCTGCACCGCAACAGCCTCTCGCTCGGCACGGTTTTGTGCGTGGGCATCAGTGTCAGCGTGCTCATCACATCCCCCCCCATCATGGGACTATGTGTGGTCGCCACTTCCTTCCTAGCTGACACGCTAACTATAAGATTTCCGCACCGAAGGCAGAAGCAGAGAGCAGGCGAGAGAGCGAGCGAGAAAGAGAGAGCGAGAGAGAGCAAGAGAGAGAGAGAGCGATTGAAAGCTTATCGAGTCGCGTGAAATTCGAAGTGGCACGTTTTTTCCGAGAAAACTGCCCGGGTTGTTAGGGAGCAGTTGCGATGCGCCCGTTTCACCTGCCATATGTAGATCTGCAGCCCATTTTCACAAAACATAGATTTATGAACTTATTTCAGCATTGCATCTCTTGCAAAAACCATTTGTATTGTGTCTTCTGTGTCAGATGCAGTTCCAGCTGTTCGTGTAATACAACACTCAGAGGAGTAGCAAAATAGTGGAAAAAGTGACCTTTGACAGGATGTGGGTTTTCCCAATGCTGACCTTAAGTAATGATCTGTGAAAATGATTTATTTGCTAACTGTATGAGTGAGGTGCTAAGGAACTCATTATATTTTGCATATCCCATCTTAGTCAACTATGAGACATACAGATGCAGGTAAGAGCAGGCAGCAAAGCTTAGAGTAAGACTGTAGGGTCCACATTTTATTTGGCATCCCAGGAGCCATTTTCAGGGGTAAGGGCCTTGGATAAGGGCCCGACAATCACATGATCACCCTGGCTGTCATGGGATTGGAACCAGCAACTTTCTAACCATGAGTTCTAATCCACAAAACTGTGTCATACAGCGAAAATATACCTATACATGGATATCTGAGGCTGCATACAATGTCTGGATGAAGAAGAGTAAAGAATAGAATAAATGGATGAGTCTGACAGCAGATGATGAACGTTGGCATGGGGACACCTACCATTCCAGGACCGTGAGAGGGAGGAGCCAGTTCCCAGGCCATCCAGACACCTCTCCAGGGCGTGGTGGATACGGTCCTCTGTGCATGTGGTGTTCTGCATGTTGGCTCACCTCCTGGGGAGAAAGGGCAAGCGTCAAGCAGACGACACTACTCGAGATTAAAGAGCGAGACCCATCTCCAGAGAGCGGTAGGTTTTCAACCTGCTGTTTGACCTGTGGGAAAGATACTCAGGAAAAACTTCCACAAAGAAATAGCCAACGAAAAACAAAATAAACAGAACAATACACTTTGAAATGGGGGATGTCCTGTTTTCATCCTGGAGGGCTGCCGGCCTTCTAGGTCTTATTGCGTTGCTATTCACCTCGGTCCTGAGAGAAATGACTGCAAATTCATTGAAGTCCTTAATTGTCTATTGGTAGTTTTAACTATGAGAAAGATTCACAATCACACTGGTTCTTGAAGACCAGGACTAAAGGTCCATATATTTTTCTTTGTAAAAGCTGACATATGATATATGAGTGGGAATGTTTATCAAGATGTATACGTTTCATTTCTGTATCGATGCCGTCACCCAAAGTTTTATATGAGCTTAAATGAGATTCATCTGAAAACTCAACGGATGAGTAAATCTCTGCTCAAATGGGGCAGTGAATTAAGGCAAAAAACACACTGGCTGATCACTGCCTGACTGGCATTTTCTGCCAAAAAGGTTTCGTGTTTCTGTAACAGGGTGACCTTGGCCACGCTCAGGTACGCTGGCTTTCTGACCACGTTCAGGTGACACGGAAAGGCCAGGATGCGGTGACGGTTGGCGGTGACGTCTGCCACTTCCTACTCTCACCACAGCGTGGAATTTGCTCAGAATCAGCACCAACTTTTGAGGCAATAACCAAAAAAACAAAAAAAGTGCAAATGCTTGCCCACGATCAGTGATTCGCTCGCTTGTGACATAAAATGTTTCCATAACTCCAATTTTTTTTTCTTATTTTCCTACTGACAAACCAACATTAGACCACAATTAAGTAAATGATGTGATACAATGCATATACTTGACACAATATATACATGCAGATGTGTATTTTCATTTTACATTTATTTAACATTTTATGCGAACTGTTGACCTACGGATCACAGGTACAGTGTCCAAATCCAGTGAGTCACACAGTCCCCCATATATATAATAGTGGATGTTACATCCAGCAGAAGAACAATATTAAGGAGAAACACATTTTTCTGTAAATCCATTCTATGCCATATCAAAATCCTATTATAAATCATGCGAAATGTAAGAAAAATCCCCATATCGCCTTAACAGTAATAATAGTAATGCGTTTGTTTTCAGTGTGACTCAGACACCCAAAGGTCAAACAACCTGACACATGTAATACTAACCCGGGTTGCTTCATACTGAGAACAAAACTTTATATCATAATGCAGTATAAAAAGTGGAACCTTCTGATAAACAAATAAATAACAACCATTTTGGTCTTTTAAGAATAGCAAAGTGTTTTAGTAATGAGGAAGTCCGAGGCGGCCCGATGTGGTGACTCAGAATATTCTTGTTGCGAACATCAAGCATCATTGGAGGGACCTCAGCTGAGACGAGGTTGTTAACAGATGATGTTAAAAGACAAGGTTTTAATCTGATTGGACGATCAGCAGATGTCCCTCCTACTTTTGACAGGCAGGTTGACCTGAGGGGACCCCATCTGATGAGCAGGAAGCAGAAACATGCCCAAATGGGGAGCGGTTTGCGAGCAAGGGAGTAGGTTTGGTTTCAGCATTGGTAGGGACCCCCTAAACACACGGTACCCCCACAATATTTGTGTCCCTACTGTCCACAGCCAGGTTTATGCCCTTTTTTATCAAGTAAATAGTCACTGTCGGAAACACCCGAAAGAAATAGGGAGACTGACATTTTGAAATATCCCGTGACAGACTGATTTCGCTTCAATGCTGTGCTGTGAAACCGTAAAAACGGACTAAGAAAATGAACTTGTTTACCTCCTAGCCGACCTGTGGCTTAGTAATATGTGATGTGAAAAAGTCAATTTGAATATTACCCTGGGACAAAGGCAACAAGCTGGTGGGCTAATTTGCAATTTATTCCACGTGTTAAAAAGCACCCTGCCAGAAATACTTTAATGCACGCTTACAACAGATCACTCTATTAAAAATTACAAGTGTAGATAAATATGTATCAAATGTAGAAACTATGTCATATGATGGTTTTCTTAATTTCAATAAAGAAAGAGCATCCTTGCTTCATAAATGAACATCCACAAGCACATACAAGCCCATGCCAAACAGGCACATTCACCCTCATATTTCTTTATTTTTCTTTCGCATTTTTTAATTATTTAATCGTAGCTAAATCAGTGAGACGAAAGCCCAGGCTGTCGTCACGTGGCATACGGGAAAAACGTGACCGCAGAACGCCGCGATCATAACTGCCGGCACACGATCCAACCGGCCACATGTGACTCGGGATCGTTCTGACGGCGCTAACCTAACGCTGGCACGGCAACTGGACACGGGAGGAGGGGGGGTCCCCTATATTTAGCCACAAGGGGGCTTCCCTTAGCAAGGACAGACAGGAAGGTATCATTGTGTGCGGCTGGGGTCAGCGAGCTGCGAGCAGCGGATGAGGAAGCCGGGGGGTCAGCGCTGGCCAGCAGCGAGGGCCCTCATTAACGACACTTGGAAAGGCCTGGAGAGGAAGCACACACCGCAACTGCTGGTGCGACACTACTGGGCCGGGATCGCACCTCTGGGTTGGCATGCGCCTGGGATGGCTACTGGTTCTGGTGCAAAGTGCCCTTATTTGCAGGTGTCCTTGCATCGAGCCGGACATCTGCGGGGCAAGGCGTCCTACTCTGCGGGAACAGCAGGGGGTGCTACCAACTTCTGTTTACAGCTTGATTCCCTTAATCGCTATGGCAGAAACCCTCATTACATTCCCTTACGCTTACGGAAATCCCGAAAAATAATTGCATACGACTCCTCGATAATAAATAATTCGTTTTTATATATTCAAGTATCATGGGTTTAGATTACAGCTATAATTCGTATAATCCTCGATTGCAGATTCTCAGACTGATGACATTCATTTAAAATACAGCCACATTTTGTACCTTTCTGCATAGTAAGAGTGTTGTAATCATGTCACATGTCTTCATAAGGGGATGTGCGCACGTCTTTTCGAATGTCAACAAGTTTACTTCCACATTCTGATATTTTGTAACCCAGGATATAAAATCATCAGGAAGTTGGTGGCGGAAAGACGAGCTTATTTCCATTTTGACTCAAGAATTTCGAGCAGCCGTGCTGATGTTACGGGCAGAAACAGGCCTAACCTCTCCTGACCTCCAGAAGTTGCCGTGTCTTGATGAATAGAACTATTAGTGCTGAATTATTGGTGGCAGCTTTTCATAAAACTCGTTTTTCTTTATGCAAATCGGGAATCGTAGGGGATTTTTAAGGGCATAGGCCAGGCGCAAACATGAAACTGAGCTATGAAGCTTTTCTGCACGATTCGATGGCACCAATGAGCCACACTCATGATGGGAAAATTGCGGATAACGCCCAGGTCACGTCGGGCAAAGGCTGCAGAGAATGGCCGGTATACCATACAAGGATAAAGACACAATAACACATGGAAGTGATTTATCTGGGCAGTAAAGGGGACTGTCGGCTGATAGTGATGTATGGTGGCTCAGGCCGCGGGGTCTCGTCTGGACGCAGATTATTTACATTTGGGTTTCGAGGGTACATTTGGGTACCCTCGAGCTGGCTCCTGTTTCCAGGACAGCGCATGAGGCAATAGTGCGGTCACATCGAAAATTGCTCTAATGACACAGCACATTTAATTTATCTGTGAAGCTGCATCAGTTTAGCTGCTTGGGTGTTTTCATGTAAGTATTTTAAAACCCGGTTATCTATGCATCTGACTGTGGTTCTGCTTTAGGATTTTACATTTCAGGACATGGCGACGATGCAAAGGAGGCTAACCGAACGCTTGGATTAACGGTCCTGACATTTGCGCGGCTCTCGCAATCCCGGCCACTCCGCCACCTGTCACTCACACGGGGGTCGGAGGATTCAGAGGGACACCCACTGCCTGCTCGCCAACTCCCAGCAGCTCCAAACAGGAAGACCTCGCTCCGGGTCCATTGAGGAAGCAGGTGCGGCACTATTGTCTGTGATCCACCGACCCGATGGACTCCCACAGAACGACCGGGGCACTACATTGTGCCGACGGGGGTCTCACATCATACGACCACCTATTCCCGACTACGCATTAAGATCCTACCCTTCTCACACACACACACTCACGTTCACAATGAGACACAGCTGCTGAAAGCTATAGGAAATAACAGGAGTTAAACAATAACACGCTACATGGAGTGCTTCCCTTTAATTCAGGGCTTGCCAATAACACAGGTCCTTCCAGCGGCCTTTGCCAGAGAGGATAATGAGAATTAATCATCAGTAATATTCCACTGGCATCTTACAACAATAAAGAGCTACTCCCCAACATCCTCGCCGAAGGAGTAAATCCTGATCCCCAAAGCTCCGCTCTGGGCCCATTTCTCTTCTCTTTTCTTTTTTTTTTTTTTCCTTTTCTTTTTTTTTTTGCATCTGCTTGAGAAGCTAACGGCAGAAACGTCTTCAGAGAAAATTTAACGTAAAATGTAACAACGTAAATATGTAACAAATGTAACAACGGCACACAGTTAAAAAATTGTAAAAATAAGTCAGAGTAATGATTAGCCAAGCAGGGCACAAAACAAATGAATGCGGCTGTGTTGAGATATGAGATAAACACGCTTGGAAATGGGTCACACAAAAAATGTACTATTTCGTACGCATTGCAATAGTGGTATGTTAGTGCGATAGTGAATGTGATTTAAAAAAAATATTAACAACACTCAACTATAAAAGACAAGCTACCTTTGCATGAAAACATATAAAAGTCTTATTGCATTAAAATGTACTGCTGTTTTATATTTAAGAAGTTGTCATCACAACGTTCTCTTTGGACTTGGAATCATACTTTATATCTACGTACATACATAACCTTGGAAGGGTTAAGTACGCTACAATCACTAAAAACATCCTTTATACAGGACCAGTCAAAAGTCTGGACACACCTGCTTTTAATGCATTTGTCTCTATTTTAGTTATGTTATTCACCTAATAGTAAAACCAACTCCGTTGGGGTTAGGTGGGGGGATTGTGGGGGCCAGGTCATCTGTCACAGCACTCCATCTCTTTCCTTGTTCATAAGACAACAACATACCCTCGAGATGTGCTTAGGGTCCTTATGTTGTAGAAAAACAAATCATTTTCAATCAACAATAACAAATAGTACAGAATATACATAACCTTGGAAGGGTTATCCATGCCACAGACATAGAAAACATTCCTAAAGAGACCATTTCAGTTCTGTAATTAGAGATTTCAGTGGGTGAAAATTCTGGTTAGATAATTTTTTTTACCATCTCCAGCTTTTAAATAATTTCAAAGAAAAATACTTATTTATGGCTACCCAGTGGGCAGAAGGAGCTGGTACATTTAACTGCTCTGCCCATGTGTGAAGTTCTGATGTTTTCTCTGTGCCCATGTAGACTTTCTCCAGCTTCCCCCTGAAAGTCCAAAGCTTCTTGAGTGAGATGGCTTCTCTACATTTCCTGTCGTGTGAGTTTGAATCCACAGTTTTATGGCTCCTGCTTCCTGGGATAAGCCTGGGACGGCAGAAGCTCACCAGCACCCCGGTTAAAGTGGTTAAATAGAATGAGATGGATTGATAGATGGATGGATGACTCACGGATGTCAGAGCAACAGCCGGGTCATGCCAAGTCAGGGTGAGGCTAAGCCTGAGGGTGAGGAAGGCTTCGGATGAAAAGTTATGTGTAGGGTGAGAGCCAGGGGCTGACCGATGATTGTGCTGTTGCAAGTGCAAACTTACTGTGGTTTAGGGAAGATTGGATTCACAAGGCAACTGCAGCATGGAACACAAATAAACTTCAACCAAGATAACATCAACTCAGGAGCAATCCAAACCAGTCCGTGGTTACTGGGGTTAACCTCTCCCATGACTGGTTTGGTATTCATTTCCCAGCCTTAAGTTATCCTATTATGACCTGCTATCTATACAGTACTAGAGATGAAAGCTTTCATCTTTATTTTAGCTATGTTATTCACTTACAGATTTATAATATATAACAAATACTGCAATGACCAAGTGACCAAGTGTTCAACATTTCAAAGTTTTCTCAAATTATAGACTTTGGCTATAATTACGCACTTTGGCTTTGATAACAACATTGCAGATTTTTGGCATTCTTTCAAAAAGCTTGCAGATGTAGCCAACTGGAATGGCTTCTCCAACAGTCCAGAAGGAGTTTCCACAAGTTCTGGGCACATGCTGGCCACCTTGCTCTTACTCACCGATCCAACTCATCCCATACCTGCTCCATAGGGTTTAGGATTGTGGCGGCAGCTCATTTGTCGCAGCATTCCATTTGTTTCCTTGTTCACACGATAATACTCACTGCATAATACTCACTGCATAATACTCGAGGTGTTCGTAGGTTCATTATCTTTTTGATAAACAAAGGATTTTCAGTAGGTGTGTGTAGACTTTTGACTGATACTGTATGGGGCAATAAGAATCATACTGGTAATAATATTCAAAAGTGAGCAGAAAGTTCTGTTCTTTAAATTTGTAGTGGAGTTAAGCTGATAAGGATTACTGCAGATAATAAGTGTGCATAGACATAAACAGGAAGGACAGACACGCTCGATCCTCACATTGCAGCACAGTAACTTCTGTTGAAAAGGCTTCAAGCCGGATTAAAATAGGTGTTGACGCTCTGTAGCTTAGCGACCCCAGCCCAGAGATCAGTGTGGGGAGATAAGCACACATTCAGACACAAAAATACACTGCCTTACAGCTTCCGCTTACTGCGTCTTTCTAGAGCTGTGAAATTGTGCCGTCTTCTTTCTGAGAGGCAACTAGGTACAGCCTTCAAAGAACTGGCGGCGGAAACTGGTCACCGATGGTAAAGGTGGCATTTCCGGTGCTGTGGAAAAGGTAGTCGAAATCTCAGAGTAATGATGCTCAGAGAAGTTACTCCAGCCCTTTTTATAGCAAAGGCCATCACTGATGGAAGCTTCTGCTGATCGACTAAAACTATTTTATAAAAACAATACGGCAAAGAATGCTAAATTTGACTGTTCGATTTTTAAGAGTGACGCAACCACATCTTGACTGAAGATTGAAGATAGTCGGATGGATGGGTGATGCATGCAAACCGGGGGGAAAAAAAAATCTACACTCTGAGGGCAGAGAAAGTGTTTTTCTTGAGGCAAAAGGTTATTCTGACAGTTTACCGAAAGCCACAATTTCACAGCAGCGAAAATGCAGACGTGCAGCAAAGCAGAGCCAAGCCTGTGTAGGAAGCCTGTTTGTGAAATGCGCAAACAGCCAGGCCTCGAGCTGTAATGCTGATCAGCCAGACGCCACCACAGCGTGTGTACAGAAACGCAGGGGTCGGCGAAGTCCCTCCAAAGGGGATTGGCAGTACGGGGAAGACAAGACACGTGGAAGCCAAAGTGGGGCACCAAAGAACGATCTGGAAACCCTGCAGGATTAGGTTTAGGGAAACTGTTGTGGGGCGATTCCATGCAAAGGCCCAACCAATGTCACATCTGTAATGTCGAAAAATATACTATGTATTTATATGTATTTAACATGCAAATTAATACAAGAATTTTGAAGATTTGTCTATAGTCCACCCAAGAGGTTACATGAAAAAACATCCAAACTGAGACACTGACACTAAGCCTGTCCATGCTGTGCAACATTTTCTTTGCCAATTTGAGTTTATATGACACATCCGTAATGCCGCTGTTGCCCTGTAATAATTTCTTATATTAGCTTATGCCAAAGCACAAAACCAAAAGATTTTTTAAAAATGGACCACTGACATGGATAGGTGGTAAAACCAAAAAACAGCTAATACGTTGACATTAAATTATTATCATACATCAGCATGACTGAAACAAGCCACATTTTCAAATATGACGTCACAATTTACAATTTCATTTAATTTTACAACATTTCAATCTACAAGTTGGGGGTGCAAATCGCCGGAGGGGGGGCACTGGGCACTGACCTGTATCAACACACAGGTGTCCATCCATCTGGTTAGGGTGAGCTACGGTACCACTGGGTATGATTAACGCGGACCCTTGGGTTTACATATAACAATGTCTATCACTTCTGTTCTTATACAGCAATCAAATGTGAAATACTTAAAAGAAGAAATGAAATTTTTTTTTTACTTTACAGGAAGTGTGGAAACATATACGATAATGTGGACTGTCAAACAAGTCAAATTAATAATAAAATGCATTTGCAAAACAAAGAACAACTGGAAATGAAAAGAAGCATTATGTACAGTCTGCGGTAAGCATGACTTATCACTGTATTTTACAACGGCTTAAAACCGGGACACAAACCACAGGCTTTACTAGGCAAAGAAGCTCCAGAGAAATCAGCTTTCATTTCCGAAAATAAAACCCTCTCGTGTGCCTCGATGGTGACCAATTTCGTGTTCCTTTTAAATCAATATCATCTGTGCAAATACACCCGTCTTGCAAATGTGGGTTTCACTATCATTGTATTATCACAATGATTGTTATCAGTAGAATTTATTATGATTCGTTCACAAAATAAAAACATCTGGCCAGATATATAGTATCTATTTTATTTATCTGCGTGGGTCACATGGCATTAACATTGTCAGGCCTCAAAATTGAAGGCAAAATCTTGGGTCCCACTGTAAGGTCACAATGAAAAAAACCAAATCCAGGATTTTTTCAAGACACCTGTGAGAGAATCCTGAATCCTAAAGTACCATCAGCATCTCCGCACCATAACTGCGCATCAGCTCGGCTGAATAATTCCTCCATGTATTTCTCGACCAGAGAAAATCAGGTTACAATCACAGACAAACCTGTTTCAACGTGCTGCTGTCCTGCGTCCAGCTGTCCAGCTTTTGACAACAAACTCTCTAAAGTAAGTGGGATCTACATCCATGCTCATGCGTATTGTTTAGTAGGCTGGTTGTAAAAGGCTGGTTAAAGCAACAAAGGGGTGTGATTCACTCATTGACATGTGGCTCCATCAACACGTTAGGAAAGTCCTGGTGACTGGGACTTTCCAGTCATGGTCACGTAAACCCTGAAAGGATGCTAAGAAACGCAAAGACAGGTACGTACATGTATACGTACGTATGAATATGTATACTTGCCTGCCATTTTCACCCATTTTTACATGTGCAATTTTATCCAGCATTAGTAATAATTGCCAGATCACCGAAGATGTTCTGTCACATTAAAATACAGATGTCAGTTTAAGTAGTAATGAGTGTAAATGCAATTAAGTCATGTTACAAACCAAAAACAATACCTGAATCCCAAATGGCTTTGGCAGGTATACACCACATACCTGCTGTCCCAGAGACACACTTTCTTGCGATATAAAAATGCGCATGACATACACCTACACTTCCAGCTTATCTTTTTAGTCTTTCTTGACTATGAACTGTGCAAGTTCCAAAGAAGAAGTTACATCGCCGAGGAGGAAACTGTACAGCATCTACTTCCTTTTCTTTCAGTGACATCAACTAATCCTCTCCATCACCTCCAGTTAAATCAGTAATTGCAATGCTCTCCATTAATGCAACTACTTTTTAATCATGTTCATTGTATTTATAGTAAACGTAATTATTCGGTCATGACCTATTGTATCTGTAACTGTGTAGGTTTTTATTTTGGCTTAAGAATGCATTTGGAGCTGAGCATTTAATACTCTCATTGGGTGGGATTATCATGCACTGTTAGTCACTGACTGATGTCACTTCCTGGTAAAGCAGGATTGGACTAACATCCATAAGTTTGGATGCTCCATTTCCCCTTTTACAGCTGAAGCCTGAAACACTTGCATCATGAATAATATGGTGTTTTTTCAAAGAATATATCTGGAGCAGAGCATCACTCTCCACAATCTCTTTCAAATTTTAACTTTACTAAGTGTTCAATCAGAATAATGAGAAATCAGGTGAAATCCAGACATGAGGTTGTTGACCATTTAGACAGATGAGACAGTTAATCCAGTACAAGAGGTGCAGAGGTGAGACAGACACGACCCACCAGGCAACGTCCTGCTTTAAAACAGAAATCTGACATTTGCATGGCTTTGGAGTTAAAATCAATGCAGGATGCAGTGTCAGACATGGATACCCTGACATCCCCCCCTTTGACAAAATCTACTGGAGGGGGACCCCAGATTGAGAGTGCCAACTCCAGTGGGGGCCCCAAGGTGACATTTTGTCAGGGGCCCCAGTATTTCTAGCTACCCCCCTGGTCACAACACAAGATGCTCAGCAGGCAGTTCAATAACTGCTTTCAGTATCATCTGCACTGTCTGGAAACCTACAGTATGTACAACAGAATTATGAGTATATTCCTCATTATTCATCAGTAAGGTAACAATGTACCACGCCGTACAATATTTAACGAAAGACCCTAGTAAAACAATAGAGATGGAAGCACAAGCCAATCCTCCCTGTAGACTTTCCTGCTTATTCAGACCATTGATCTAGTTTCATGAATCGCTTCTCACAGCGTACAGCTGCCCTGCAGTCCTGCTCATTGGACTGATCACCCTACGAAGGCTCAGTGTACGAAGACTGTAACAGATTCTGCTGAAATGACTCCACTCCACCCTGTTTATCAGATTTCACTTTCAAAACATGTTTGCTCTTCTAGAACCTCCACCACCAAGCTGTGGTATTTTGCCTCAGAGAGACCTAGTTTTCACATATACGCTTCAGGCAGAGCGGTTTGTGTTTTTACGAAAAAAACATACCCAGTGCAAAATCTGTACATTTACGTCCATCTATACATATGTGTATTACATTAACCGATCTTTTGGTCACTGCTCAGGTTCGTCTACCACGGAACCAGGGACTCAGTCACATAAAGACCTGTCATTTTACAGAATTCTTTGCACCTGTGACATGTTAAGCTCAGCTTGTACCTGGGCAGCTTTAGGGTATCAGGTAAAAGCACAAACTAGCCTATAAGTATATTCAGCTCCCATATCCATAAAGGCTACAATTACACACTGCACTGCACTGCACTGCACTGCAATTCTCCAGAGTGTTGGTTTTGCTAAGATGACAAGTGGTAATATGAAGACATATAGTGAGATCAAACAACTGCGATTACTAGTTGGTGCTCTGTAGATGTACAGCTTCATGGATGTGCAATTCCATTTGTTTACGATCCCAAGAACCGCAGCATGGTACAGTAAAGTATGGTAAACCCAAGAAACACATTCATTTTTAAGCATTTGAACAGATAAATGACACAGACTGATCAACAGCTGATCCAACTGCATTTGCCCCTCTGGCAAATACAACATCTACAGCAACAGTGAAAAGCATACAAGAGATCCGCCGTGACATCTTACCCCGGGCTATCCTAGACGTCCCGTGGTTTGTTTCATGACCCTTCGAGTCAGAAAGAATCTTCAGCTCAGTTGCCTTTTGCTGCTCTTCCAAGCTGAATCCAGTTGTCTTTTCATTTGTAGCATGCAGACTAGCAGTGCGACCACATCCTTCGGTTACGGCGCTTACAACTTTGGCAAAACAGCCTTCCACGCGATGTCTGCTGAACTTCTGTGCGACAAAACAGGAACTGAAAGAAAGGTGTAGGAAAGCACAATGAGGAAGGCAGACCATGGGGTGAAAGGAGGGGCTTAGCTTTTGCAAAATGTCCTTTTGTGTTGATTTTGATTCATTCATATTCCTGTTCTGTTTTTTTTTTATATAGATTTTACATGGCCTCACTATTTGGTGTGTTTGGGTAATTTGGAGAAGTAAAACAAACATTGTTTCCATTGTGTTGCTGAGGAACTTTAACACACTAGTTAAGGGGAACAGAGGGGGAATGAGCTACCATTAAGGTGAGTAAGGGAGAGGAAGGATAACGAAAGCGAGGATTTAAAATCTGTTGTAACTGTTAGAGGTGCAAGATGTGACAATGTGACGCACAAAATATACAGGAAGTTGAAATCACTGAGCCGCTTAAATCGGGTGAAAACAAGAAGAAGCTGGTATTCGGTAACAATTTTTCCCTTATAGAAGAACCCCCAATACAAAGAAAAATCTTGAATTACATCACTAGTTAGCATAGCAGTCAGCCCTTGGCATTTGACTTCAAGCCACTATTTGCCACTAATAGCTTTTTAAGCTGTTTACTTAAAATTCGACAGAAGAGATGGAATATTTAGCTACATCAGCAATTTAGCACTGAGGTTAGAGCACATGACGTTTAGAGACGCACTAAATATAAATATTAAATATTTTAAATACTATAAAATAAAATACTATAAAATGCTAAATATTTTAATAGTCTGGGGAAAGTTTTCCTTTTTCCTGGGTGACTCGGGGAGCCCGTGTGTCGGTCTGTGCACGTGTCACGGAACTAATAGAAAAGTACTGTATCCCACTTAGAAATACCCCAAAACACACTGACCTGTTACATATAATTTTAAGAATGTAATGTACAAAGTATTAATCGCTCCAGACGCCATCTAAGCTATAATACAAACTAGATAGATACACACGTTTTATGTAGCGATGCTGAGTTCCTGACTCCTAACAAACAAACAAAAAATTCTCGCCCAGCGCAGCAGCAGGTTCTTACTTCCTTTGCAGCTGTTTTGCCTGAAATTTGCATTTCATGCTGTAAGGTAAAACTTGTGTCGTTGTGCCAGAAAGCGGTTCTGTATGCGGTAAGGTAACTGTCAAATAAGACGTGCGCACATATGTAAACATGCGTGCACTTTAGACTATGCATAAATTGTGTAAGCTCTCGTATAAATCAAATCATATATAAAATATGTAGTGTATAGCGCGGCGTTCAGGCGGCCTGCGGGGAATAAGCAAACAACTGTTTTTTTTTTGTTTTTTCCTCAAATGCAAAAAAAAAAAAAACAGCTAGGCGTTTTCATCCAGGTATTTAGACGTAATTTGGCGAAAAGGTGGGAGGGAACCTGACTTTTGTCTAAGATTAAGTCTATATACACCTAACGCATTTACTGGATCGGCGAGAAAGAATGTTAATCACAGAAGTTCCCTCTGAGATAAATAAAGTTCATCTTATCGTCGGAAAGACGAACAGTCTCATGAGCATCATTCACTGTCCATCCACTGAGCAGGAAAAAAAGAGTCCGCTGCAGATCCACAGGCATTTGGTAGTCGAGGGAAGCGCTGACAGATACAGTACTGAGATCTAGATTATTTAAACAAAATACCTACAAGTCCTTTACATTGCATGACAAGTTGGGACACTTGTCGCTATTAGCCGCACTTAATATACCTCAGACGACACGGGACGACAATTTGCGCAAAACTGGAAAAGGAAATACCGTAGTAGAGTGACAACGTAACCATGGTATTTTGTAGTAACGTCGGTTAAAGCAACACGATAAAACGTGTAATAATGACGTGCGGTGGCTATTTGTTTAATATTTCAAAACAGACACTCCAGCTTGTATTCACAGCGCGAGACTCATTGAAATACTCGCTATAAACATGGTCGGATGGGTACATCATATCAGCAAATGAGTGTTATTCAAAACAATAATTCTGTTATTTCAAAAGCTAATTGATTTGGTTGGGTGACGCACATGATCATTCTATTGCCCGTCACTGTGATGACATTTAAATAAAATGTTTCAGGTTTCAGCAAATAAGGAACTTTTCTTTTTTTTTTTCTTAAAAAGAAACAGGTTCTATAGTCACGTGGTAAGCGACATGCCATTTGTGTTTGAAGCGTATAGTAAGAGAATTAGTCATTGTGGCGTGACAGACTTAGAGGGGTTATTATGGAGGGGAGTGCCATTTCATTTCTCGTTTATACACTCCTCGGCGTTATACTGAAATGAATAAGCATATACTATTATAAGACCACGCATGCCTTTTACTTGCATATAAGCCCTGATGATTTCTCATCCTTCATAAGCAATAGTTAACCGACGCTAACACGCCTGTGTCAAAACATAAAAAAACATACATTTGACAAAATGAGTTAAAGCACAAAATAGAATATAATAGAATAGAATAGAAATACTTAATTTATCCCGTAGGGAAATTTAAGTAAACTTAAATATAAAATATTTGTTTACATACCAACAATTAAGAAGAAATACATATAAATCGTTTTATATTGAAATCAAGTATGTTATTAGGAATGTAATGTTTTCTTAATTTCACATTTACCTCATACCTGCTATGTGATTTCCGGGCTTACTGATACCATCAAGCTTCTCATCTGGACCTTAAATCGGGATAATGTGTATCACACTTATTTACAGCAATTATTGTGTCAATCGATTGTGGTCAATACATTGAACATTTGTGGTTACATTATACAATACTGCTAATAATTCATTCGCTTATAAAGAATGGTTTATGTAAATCGCGCTCTACGTAAACGAACCTTAGCGGCACGTGCAATACTTAAAACTTTCAGCCACAAGATGTCGCTCTTACGACAGTGACCAAACCTAAAATAGAAAAAAGAAGAAAATATACGTTGTATCTAACTTACGGTTTACAGCTATATTTTTTATGAATTAATATTATACAACAGTGTAAATGTTGTAGAGGTAGTGCACTATCAGGAAAAAAATTGTACCAATTTGTACATTTGCTTGACAATGGGACTGTATCCACAAGGATCTGCAAATTGTACCCTAGATGTAGGAAAATGTACCTTTTTAGATACAGAAATGGACTATGAGGAATACATTTGTACCGTTGATGGTACACTAATGTAGTTTGTACCTTAGGGATGTTCTTCAGAGTCCATATCTGTACCTTAAATTACACTAAAAGATACATTTACCTACAGCTAAGGGTACAGTTGGCAGACCCTTGAGGGTACAGCCCCAGTGACAAGCAAAGGTACAAATTGGTGCTCTTTTTGTACCTGACAGTGTGACCTAAAGTGGAGGAGTGAAAGTTGAATAAAAATGAAAATATTAAAATATCATATATGTAACATAACAGCCCATTGATGCACAAAAAATGCTATTGATTTGTTTTATCATAAGAACCCAGATGAATGGTATAATTTGAAATAACTGCAGTAATTCAAGTGCCGAAGACAGATCAATTGTTCTTCTACATTACCCTCTGCAGAAACCAAATCCAACAATCAATCCTGAAATCCATACAGCACACCATCTTTTGGATTATACATATGAAATATATTTTCCAAAATATCAAAATAGGCCTATTCAAATATTACAAAAAAATCAACCTAGTAGTAAAGTTTCAGGGTACCACAACATCTTCAAGTGGTTTCTGTTGCTGCACCATGGAGAGCAGCCATGGAGAGCAGCCATGGGGAGCAGCTATGGAGAGCAGCCATGGAGAGCAGCCACGGGGAGCAGCCACGTGGAGCAGCTATGGAGAGCGGCCACGGGGAGCGGCCACGGAGAGCAGCCACGGGCAGCCGCCATTGGGAGCAGCTATGGAGAGCAGCCATGGAGAGCAGCCACGGGGAGCAGCTATGGAGAGCAGCCATGGAGAGCAGCCATGGGGAACAGCCACGGAGAGCAGCCATGGGGAGCAGCCATGGAGAGCAGCCATGGGGAGCAGCCATGGGGATCAGCTATGGAGAGCAGCCACGGAGAGCAACCATGGAGAGCTGCCACGGGGAGCGGCCATGGGGAGCAGCCACGGGGAGCGGCCATGGGGAGCAGCTATGGAGAGCAGGTCTGAATCATCTACTTTTGTAGTGTGATGTTAATAAAACACCTGTTTTTTTACAGCATAATGAAAAAATGCATCCAGGTTCAATTTCATAAATGTAAAATGCAAATATAAGACCTAATCAGCATTCTCAATTCTCTTTATAATAATAATAATAATAATAATAATAAAAATAATAAAAATAATAATAATAGATTTTGAACTTATTTAAGTATGTATGGATGTATGGATAGATGGATGGATAACACAATGGATTTCTCTATTTTGGAACAACTAACGACCAACGGTTATAACTACTAATTTTCTACCTCCCACACATTAATAACTTTATATGCATATGTAACATAAATATCTAATTACTAATCAAAAGGCACACAAGTGCATGGCGCTATACATGTGTGCCCTCCATACACATTATCTTTAGCTGCTCTTTCACGGCTTTTCTCACCCTGAATCAAACCTCGGTAATTAATTTGGCATTTCAGGGGAGAACCTAGCGCGAATAATGGCCGCATTCATCGACCAGTCTAATCTGAACAAAATCTGGTAGAAAGGCGCTTCTAAGGCAAGAAAATGCCATTCGCCTGTGTTTCTAAAGAGCTGTCACTCCGGAGGAATAAATCGCTCCTGATTATTTCACTCGGTTCTTCGCGGATTTCCATAAGACCTGCAGCAGGCTATCGCTACCTAGATTTAGACACTTTTCTCAACGATTTCCTGCGAATTGATTTTGCCGACTGACATCAAAAATCTGAATATCAGCTATGCACATTTACCTGACAAATTTAGCCGGATAATTAACATAGCTTGTCTCCGGCAACCGTGGTTTTTGCGCCTATTTCCAAAATCCCAAAAGTTATGTTTTACATGCAAATAATGGAAAAATCGGCGGTTTAGGGAGGAAAAATGGCATTTAATGTAACATTTTTGTCAAGTAAACTAGCATATAAACTAGCATGGAATTACACAAATTGTTTCAATTGTTTTAACTGAATTCCTGGATGAAATAGGCTATCGAAGAATTAGGTTTCCGTAATAAAAACATGACGGATTTTCGCTGTAATGTTGCATATTTAATAGAGACGTATATCACTGTACAAATAAGGGTGTCGATTAATTAATTATCATATAAAAATGCACTTCATTGTATTATCATTTATTTTGCGTTTACGCAACATAATCAAATTGTGGATTTAAATTTGATTATGTTATTTAAATTTGATTCAGTTAATTTTTTTGTACCTGTTTTAAAATGTGTTGGAAGAGCACTTAGCGGCTTTTCCCCCCACTGTGCAGTGGCCATTTTCTCCTGACAACTCTGTCAAGGATGGACACGGGAACTGGAGAAAAGAGGCTAAATGAAGCCTGGTGATAGCCCACTGTCCTGTTGGGCGACCGTCAGCAGTGCCAAAGACGTCCCGCTGGGCAACCACGTCCTGGAACAGATTAATCAAGCTCTAATTCAATTTACAACAGACCATTTACCTTTGCTTTCGACTCTAGGGGCATTTAGAGTGGGGAATTTGCATAGAGCCCATTTCTAGACCTCGACCGCTGGGCCCAAAGCGTGTCGGATAAAAAAAGCGACCTCATGTAAAGCCTCAGACCCGACGCTTGGTTTTGCAATAAGCCGCGGGGCTTCCAGCAGAAACTCTTGATATGGGAATATGGCAGTATCCCGTAGAACGAATACATTTCCATGGTCCAATAAATGTCCAAGAATCACATCTGGATCAGTCCATAGGGGCCGAAGCGAGCTCAGCATATCCAGGTACAAACACGTTCGATCACGTCTTACGGCGCTGCCACAGTTCCGGTACAGCCTAAATTTTGGTTTTAGACATTTTAATTATTGTCCAAATAGTCGTTTACACAAATATTGCCGAAAAGCAGGCCTCGAAAATTCATCCCCTAAAATGAACCATAAGGTCAGAGACTTTGTTAAGTTTGAGGAGACCTGAATAAGGACGATAGAGCAGTTGTAAAACTCAAAGTGAATCATTTGAGACAGACGGCTTAATTAATCATACTCATGCTAATATTCTAGGATAAAATCTAACATTAGAAAATAATTACTTTGCTGCGCGTACCGCAAATGCTCTGTCAGAAATAATATTTCTTTATCTCCATTCCCAATTTTCGCTTCTGTTTTCCAGGGGGATTTATGAGCGTGAATTGGGGACGACAGAAAAGGTGTAATAATCCGTGTGTGTCCCCCTTTCATACATTTACCCCCCTCCGTTCATGAATTTGAAATTACAGAACCTTATACTAAAATGCAACTCGGTTTTTAAAAATGCGTCTTACTCAATCGAAGATGTGAGACGACATCTGCCTGGACGCTGACAAGGACTGTGTATCTGTAAAGCTCGACAGAAAGGGGGTATCAGTTACACACTGTCAAATCTTTTGTAATATGTCTCCTAAGGAAACTACAACTTGGAGATACCCGAATGAAAAACGGATGAACCGAAGGATCCAATACGCTGAAATACAGAGAAACAAAAAACGGAAGCATACCAGTTTTACCACATTAATTATTATTATTGTAGTAGTAATAGTATCGTTGGGGTACTTATGTTATAGGGTATGGCAGCAACGAAATAATAATATAACACTTTTTTATTTTGTATATGAGGAACTAATTTTTATGAAATGTGTTTTTGTACGTAATATATATATATATATATATATATATATAGTTTCTTCGCCCGTATTAAGTGCAGTCTTTCCTTCCGGCAGTCGTCTGTAAATTTGCAAAACTTGGCCAAATCGATTTTTGCGTTCCGCTCTTACTGTGTGACTTCATGTAACCCGCAGGCCTTTTCTCAACTAACCAAGTGTTTTCAGTGCTTTGGCCGATACTTATCGTTACCACTAATACGAAGAGCACGGCTGCGCTTCAAGCGCTTTATTTGCACTTTAAACTAGAACAAAACAAAGTGGTATGTTGGACAGGTGATAAGAGGCTCTGTATGATTTAATAAGTCGAATCAACAGGAGGCGGTGAGTAAGGATCGAGCGCAGTAGCGATAATTGCAACGAATAGCATCCATTGGGAAATAATGTTATTTCTTTCGAAGTTCATAACAACTAAAAATACATAATTCCCAGAAAGTGTGATACCTAAGGCAAAAGGCAGTTTTCCGCTTTTAATGTTCATCTCGACCCATAATTACGTTACTATACGACATATTCTTGCCTTGATAATCTACCAGTGGATGTCGTTGTTCTCTCCTTTAACGCAGTGAGTGTCACCCTTTTAAGATGACCTCAAGCGCGGCAGAATCTTAAGTCGTCCTTCACTTTCTATACGGACAGTGAATGCGGCACAAGAGAGTGTGAGAGAGTGAGAGAGACAGTGAGAGAGAGAGAGGGCGAGAAAGAGAGATCGAAGGAGAGAGAAAGGGAGAGAGAAAGCCGACAACTGTCTTACACTGTATTTTTTTTGCTTCAGGGTTCCAAGAAACAAACAAGAACACAAAAACGTTTGTAATATACTCCGAAAGAGAAAAAGTGAGAGAGCACGCTGAGAAGCGTTTTATTACTTTTCTGCCAGGCTGAACTGTTATTCCGAGGTACCGTGTCCTACGTGGAGATTTCTTTACCTCGTAAGCATATTTAATTCACAGAACGTATGCATGATACGTTTATGTGCATAATTGTTTAGACAGGGTGTACAAAAATATAAAAGTAAGTTATGGAATAATAAATATTCGTCTCTGTGACAGTTGACCTATTAAAACATCGACGCGTTTAAATAAGTATTTACTTAAACCTTGAAATCGTCGTGTACATTTTTTTATTCGTTTAAGTGTGTTTTTCTCTTTTTCTGCAGCTTTCTGCGTTTAGAACATTTCACAAGTGTACCTATGAATACCGTTCTCTCCTAGGGATCGCCTATATATTTCAGCGCAGGAGACACTGAAGACAGCGGATTACAATGTTCAGGATTTTTGAGGTTTTGGCCACTTTAGTGGTTGTCTCCTTCATGGTTGAAAGGGTTCATTGCGGTTATGGGATGAGCATGTTCGCAGCTCAGACGTCTCCGCCGGATCCGTGTTACGACGAGAATGGCAACCCCAGGAGATGCATCCCCGATTTCGTGAACTCCGCGTTCGGGAAGGAAGTGCGTGTTTCCAGCACCTGTGGAAAACCGCCCGCTAGGTACTGCGTAGTGACGGAAAAAGGAGACGAGAGGAACAGGAACTGTCACATTTGCGATGCCGGTGACCCTAAGAAGCATCACCCACCGGCATATTTGACAGATCTTAACAACCCTCACAACCTCACTTGTTGGCAATCGGAAAACTACGTCCAGTACCCGCAGAATGTCACGATGACACTGTCCCTGGGTAAAAAATTTGAAGTGACTTACGTGAGCCTGCAGTTTTGCTCCCCGCGACCCGAATCTATGGCGATATTTAAGTCAATGGACTACGGAAAAACCTGGGTCCCGTTCCAGTTTTATTCCACCCAGTGCAGGAAAATGTATAATAAACAAAACAAGGCAGCTATCACCAAGCAGAACGAACAAGAAGCCATCTGCACAGACTCTCACACGGATATGCATCCACTCTCCGGGGGTCTTATTGCATTCAGCACCTTGGATGGTAGACCCTCGGCGCATGACTTTGATAACTCGCCTGTGCTTCAGGACTGGGTCACCGCTACCGATATCAAAGTGACATTCAGCCGACTGCACACTTTTGGGGATGAGAACGAGGACGACTCGGAGCTCGCGCGGGACTCCTATTTCTACGCAGTCTCGGACTTGCAGGTTGGCGGTCGCTGCAAGTGCAATGGCCACGCGTCGAGGTGCGTAAAAGACCGGGAAGGAAACCTTGTTTGCGAATGCAAGCACAACACTGCGGGCCCGGAGTGTGACAGATGTAAACCGTTTCATTACGATCGACCTTGGCAGCGCGCTACAGCCCGAGAAGCCAACGAGTGTGTCGGTGAGTTGATGTTTACGTTTATATTTACCGTTTATGTAACCTATACGAAATATATGTCCAGAGTTGTATGATCATCTGTTGCTTATTAGAAAAATATCCGTACACACGTATATTACCGCACAAAAGGGACAGGGAGAAGAAATACACTTTTAAAAATAACTTCTCGACAGTATAGGTTTGTGCGTGTGCAGCGGACCAATATGCGCACCCGAATGACCAAAGTAACTGGCGCAGGTTTCATTAGCAATAATAAATAAATCGAAAATTTCGTTTCTGAAATATAATTACAAAAAAAAACTGCGTTTCATAGTTAAACGCTGTTAATAATAAATTATATAATGCAACAGTTTATTAGGCCTAACACAGTTGCTAAATATATGCATTTCAAAATTGGTGTAAACTGTATAGCCTATTTAATTTTTTTGTACTTATAACTTTTATAACTTCTGACCCAAAATTGTTAAGCGGGACATCGTACTTTCACCACAGAGGTCATGACCTGATGTGAGGCAGAATTATTTATATTATTGAAATCAATAACAAAAACATCATCAAAATTTCAATATTTTCATCACCGCCATCAACACAGTGGGACATAAAACACGGATCTTGCTAATTTAGCACGAACATTGTTTACGTAGCCTAAGTAATGGTGTGCTCACATTAACACTGAGAACGCGTAATTAACAGTCAGTCCTGCGTAACAGTGGCATCAGAAGCAGTGATAATTGAACGAGCAGAAAGCTGACATCGTGGCCTGCTATTAGAAACAGTAACAAATAACAGCAGTAATCGATCCAGAGACACGTTTTTGATAGGGAATAAAAATGCCACTGTAATAAAATAGGACGCACGTTAGCTCTCTAAAAAAATAAATTCCTTGATAAAGAGGTAAGTAGCAATGAATAGGTTAACAGAAATGGAATCGAAGGAAACGCCACCACAACAAAGCATACATTATATAATGATGTTTTGGCACAATTATAATTATAGCTGCGCGAATTTTTTTTTTAAAGTTTGTAAAATCAGCAAGTGCGATTTAAACGTGGCGTTTTTTTTTTTTTTTTTACTTTTTAACCTTAAAAAAATACAACTTTTGAAAACTGAAAGAAAAGCGATTCTTTCACACCGTCGTTACCAGCTAGCGTCCCCAGGAGCTCGCGCCAAACTGCAGGGTCGCGTTTAAAGTAGCTGTAAAGATGATGATAGCCAACATCTGCAACAGGTTCCTACTTTAAAATAATCAAAAATAATTTCTGTATTTTTAAAACCTGTATCTAAAAACATATATAAAATAATGCATCAAGCTAAAAAAAAAAAAAAAACAACAACCCGTATATCACAAAAATATGAATACATAGGCCTACATATAGGTATATAATTTTAAATTAAATATCCTCTGATTTTATGTTTTTAAATGTTTTGTTTAATTTCTACCCACGAAGAACAAATAAAAAAGACCCATAAAACACAATTAATGATAGAAAATATAGGCCTGACTTTGGTTGTATCGACGTTTTTTCAAATAAATTTTGAAATAAATTTATTAATTACCAACTAGCCTATTAGCACTCATACAGCACATGTCGAATTTGTATAGGCCTATTTATATTCAAACCACAATAGATCTACAAATAAAATTCTTCTGTTTAGGGCTAATCTGAAACATTATTCTTGGAATTAATTCTACGATCAAGAATATTAATGAATTTTATGCTACTAAATAGTTGATTCGGTTTAATTTAGGCCTATAATAAGTTGTGTTTGAAGTTGATTTGAATGCGGTTTAATTGACCATATTCGTCCAAATGCACCGGCAGCGAATCGGATCGGTGGGATCAAGCAGTGCAGCCTGCAGCGTTTTCCACTGTCGAATATCCCTTGAAGCATATAATTTCCTCTGCATTAAAACAAGTTAAGTATCTAATTATTCACAGTACGGAAACGTTGATGGGTTATAAACCTAGGTTCTGTAACAGTTTTACTTAAATCTGTATTTAAAACTCTATAGGCCTTTATAAATTAAACAATAGGCCAATGACAGAATTTTCATTTGGTCTCTTTGAAAATGTAATGCAGGAACATATGTCGTTTGTTTATTATCATTAATATTATTGATATTACTACTACTACTACTACTACTACTGCTGCTGCTGCTGCTACGCCGACTACTACTGTTGCTGCTGCTCCTACTACTGGAATAATAGTAATCGTTAATCAGACGAAGAACTCATTAGTATAAAACACTTCCATCCGCAAACCCGTAAATGTCCCCCTCGTGATAGTGACCATAAAATATTAGTCGAGCATATTTATAATCCGTGTTCACATAATTAAGGCATTGATTAGGCAGTTTTCTTCAAAGGCTGGACCTGTTTGATGTCAACGAAACCGCATGAATATACTCCCCTGCACGCCCCCATTGATGATGTGAAGTTTAAAGCGGAGGAAATTATCTAATCGCACTGACGCGGGCAATCGGGAGCGAGTATGGAAGCGCAATACACAGGCAGACAGTCGCGGTGTTTCCGACTGGAGCTTTGGTTATCAGCCCGAGTGCAAGTGGCAATGCGTGTTTGTATTCCAGGACTGCAGGTGTTTTATCAGACCTGGTGAAAGATAGCGATCGGTTTATTGTCCTGTTTAGCACCCTGCATAAACCTGGGCAATTCGGGTCGTGTAAACGCGTAAAACCATCGGCTTTAAGATAAAAGCCGAAATTCTGCTGTGTGGACTGGTTTAATTGGATCTATCAATAACTGTTGAGTTGTGCTAACAGGCATTATTAGAGTTAACACTTACAGGCCACGTATGTTAAGATTTTCGAGGCCCGGCTTATTTTCCCTTCGGTCTCCCTTTCCCATTCATTTAAGCATCTGCCGCACATACTGGTTTATGGAAAGAGCAGGGAAAGCGCTACAGGTTGCTCGCAAAAATGACATTTAATGGAGCGAAGGGGAGAACGACGCCATCCAAAGGTAGTTTCTAAAAATAACACTACAGCCCGCGTGCATGTAATGCAGCAACGTCGAATTCATTCATTCACAAGGGTCATTTTAGGAGGTAACATTAACAGTATTGTAATAAGATGTTAAAAGATAAATATTGGTGGTAGTGAGGGACTGAGTTGCAATAATCTGCCTATACGTAGGCCTACGGTATAAGGACATAGGCCTACTTTATAGTGCAACTTCTGTCGTCCTGTGAATGAAAGCTGCCGCTGTTACCGTTATAGCGGGTATAAAGCATTTTGTCTTGTGCATTTTGGTTGTGGAGGCATCGAACTGAATCCAGCTGGATCACTTACCGCGATCGTGCTTAAGCCGTTTGTTCTGACGAGGCAATGGCAGCCCTGACGTTACGCAGATACTCAGTGCTATTTGCGGTAACACTAATAAATGTCAGTTAAATTCGTTAATATGGTTCTAGTTTTTTCTAATTAACAGTGGTTGAACAAAATTAAATTTGATGATTACAGCCACTGACTGAATGGTTCAAAACACTAACAGCTTTGTAACTCTGAATGTCATTGCCTTTTGAGGATATACCAATTTGCTGTTAATCTTCGAAGAAATAAAAAACATGCACTGGCTTCTTGTGTCCACGTGTTGAATGGCAATCGTGTCCATACGCTCGAAAAGCAAACAGACCAGTTCCGACACAAATGCTCCGCGATAGGAATGAATTGTTCTCAATATCCTTGACACTTTTTTCCCGAACCAGCATGCGAGTGTCTTATACCGGCACAAAAGGCCGTCACTGGCTGCATCCATCTTGCTGTCAGCGAGGCAGTGCATTCGCAACACATTCCTTCCTTGTGTTTTTGTAGGCAATGTCATCAGAGGAGGCGTCCCAATGAAAGGGGGCTGGGGGTCGCTTTAGCTAAAGCAAACACGGAGCTCCAAACAGGAGAAGAATGATTGCTTGACACCTCTGTGTGAGGGAGTTTTTTTTGTTTTTTTTTTCTAAATCTGGGATGAGGGTGACGTGGGTTATGGGGGCTTAAAGGCTGTGTATTTTGGTCCCCAGCTAGAATGTCATAAGATGCAGTATCCAACTATGGAAAATCCGGGAAAAGAAAGATGGATGACAAGGCCAAGGTCTGGGGCACGTTAAATATATGACACGAAGACAACATTGTACCACAAAGAATTGTGGGTAATTGTGAATACTAACATTCCCAGTACATATTGCAGAACTTTGCAAAATGTTGAAGCAATCACCATGTCATGCTTGGGTTCTGGCATGCTCTCTGAAGAACAGTCCCAAGGGTGTAGGTGTGTGTTCAATAATGGATTCGACGGGGGGGGGCACATCTTGCTTGGAATGTCTGGGGAGAATATATATACATTTTTTTGTGAATTTTGACAAAGCATCACAGAAACCGCATGTCTCATATTCAGAGTAAAATGTGAATCTTCCGAATGGACCATTCTTCATAATCACGGGGTCGCTTACATTGCCCTGAAAAGCAGTGCAGTTAATGTAATTTAGTAATCGCTAACCAACATGGACCACTCAATCATTCATACAGCCAGGCAGGGCTACTCAATATTAAACAGACATTTGAACCACAGCCTGAGCTGTGTAACTATTGGTTCAACATAAAACACTTTGATGTTTAATGGCAATCACATCTGTTCAGAAATGTTATTATTTAAACGTCTAATCATTGCTTAATATATTTGTGTAGTATTGTTTCTGACTGTTGGATGAACAGTGCTGTGCAAACATTTTGGGCAAAGAAAAATGTATACATGATTGTTTATGTTGGTGTAAAGTTATTATGTTTATCAAAGTACAGTACAGACACTCTACTTACGAAAGAGTTGCGTTCTGAATGGCCGTTCGTAACTTGAAATCTTCGTAAGTCGTTATTCAACATCATTTTAAGGTTATACACAAGTATAAAGAATTGGGATGCTGAGAGTACGTACGCTACGTTGCTGCGCGGCGGGAGTAGCGGCCAGAAGTCGTACTAGGCGGAACTGACACGCAGAAAAAAAAATTGATGTTGCCGACAGGAAATGGGAGCCCAAGGAACACAATTTGGACTTACGGTCCTCTTCGTTCATATGTCTGAAAGTTCGTAAGTTGAAAGTTTGTAAGTAGAGGAGCGTCTGTATACAGTATGTGCAAAAGTATTGGGACACCTGGCCATTACACCGAAGAACTTTTATAACATCCCATTCTAAATCCATAGGCATCAATATGGAGATGGTCCTTCCTTTGCAGCTATAACAGCTGCCACTCTTCGGAAAGTGAAGTGATTGTCATTGTTGACACACCACAGCACAGAGTGCATGACAACAAAATGTGTCCTCTGCATTTAACCCATATGTGATATCGTGACATACTGTAGCAGGGGGCAGCTAATTCAGCGCCCAGGGAGCAGTGCTTGGGGGAGGTACCTTGCTCAGGGTACCTCAGTGGTTGCTGGTCAGGGATTCAAACCTTTCTGGATTCTGCAGTGTGTCTTTCAATTTTTGCACATTTATCCAGAAGAGCATTTGTGAGGTCAGGCATTGATGTTGAACATGAAGGTCTGGCTCACCGTCTCTGTTATAGTTCATCCCAAAGGTGTCTTATGGGATTGAGGTCAGGGCTCTTTGTGGGCCAGTCAAGTTCTTCCACACCAAACTCACCCAACCATGTCTTTATGGACCTTGCACTGTGCACTGGGGCACAGTCATGCTGGAACTGAAAAGGGCCTTCCCCAGACTGTTCCCACAAAATTGGAAGCATAGAGTTGTCCAAAATGTCGTGGTATGCTGAAGCATTAAGAGTTCCCTTCACTGGAACTAAGGGACTTAGCCCAACCCCTGAAAAACAACCACATACCATTATCCCTCCTCCACAAAACTTTACAGTCGGCACAATGCAGTCGGGCAGGTAACGTTCTCCTGGCATCCGCCAAACCCAGACTCATTCATCAGATTGCCAGACAGAGAAGTGTGATTCGTCACTCCACAGAACGCGTTTCCACTGCTCCAGAGTCCAGTGGCGGCGTGCTTTACAGCATTCCATCTGACGCTTGGCACTGCACTCGGTGATGTGAGGCTTTTGTGCAGCTGCTCGGCCATGGAAGCCCAATCCATGAAGCTCCCGGCTCACAGTTTGTGTGCTGAGGTTAATGCCAGAGGAAGCTTGGAACTCTGCAGTTATTGAGTCAACAGAGCGTTGGCGACTTTTATGCGCATCAGTACTCGGCAGCCCTACTGTTACTTTCCATGGTCTGCCACTCCGTGGCTGAGCTTCTGTTGTTCCTAAATGCTTCCACTTTGCAATAATACCACTTGCAGGTGACCGTGGAATATCTAGCAGGGAAGAAATATCACAAACAAAGGTGGCATCCTGTGACAGCGCCACGCTTGAATTCACTGAGCTCTTCAGAACGACCCATTCTTTCACAAATGTTTGTTAACCTGACTGCATGGCTGGGTGCTTATACACCTGTGTCAATGGATCTGAATGAAACCCCTGAATTTAATGATTAAGAGGTGTGACCCAGTATTTTTTCCGTATCGTCAATACCAGTTTAACCATTTCAAAAGCTCTCCTAAAATCTGCATCTGCTCTCCTAAAATCAGCAACTGCATTTTTTGACTCCACCACTAACCTTTTGGCTATACCTGAATATCTCATTGACTTATTTAAAGGAATTTATTAATTAAATGAGCTGGCTGTGAAATTTAATAAAGACATGGAATGGCTGGGGTACCCCTGAGGAGAGTAAGCGCTGTTCATCTAGCCACCCAACTAGATACCAGTAACTTTTTGGAGAACAAAATAATTTCTTGTTAGTCTTTATTGTGTTATTGTTAATTTGCATGTCTTCTAAAGTGAAACTGTGTTTTTGTTTTAAGCAAATATAGACTTACTACCCAGATAAAAGCCGTAAAAATTCATTTACTGCCTAAGACTTTTGCACAGTACTGTACCTTTAGTAACTTGTAAGTAAGCCTGTAGTAAGTGCTTCCAGTTCTACTCTCACATACTCATGTACTATGGGGATCAAACCAGGTATACTGTAAGTGGTGCGTCCATTTCTTTTCCAGAATGGGGGCAAATTTTATTGCTTCAAACGCTAGAGAGAATTTGTGTACCTTCTCCGCCCCTGGACAGTCCAGAACCATGTGAAGTAGAGGTGTGGACTCTGGTGACAGATACACCTTTAAGATGAATTCCCAACTTGCAGGCACATTTTAACTCGGCCGTGTTGCATATTTAAAATCTATCCATGACGCTTTTGGAATAATGACACTTTCAAAGGTACAAAGACATTGGGATCAGAAGGTCGTAGCTGTGTACAGTCGCACATGTCTGTTCTGCAAAAATGCCCTTATTTTAAAAACTAGGACAGATTGATGTGTGTCGGAAGACCTGTACTGTTCCTGACTGTAGAGGAAACCTATTCAAAGTAACTGTGCAGGGCAAAAGGCCACCAGCACTGATAATTGATGAGTCAGAGAAAGAAACAGACACTGATATACCTTAAAATAGCCTCTCGGGTGTTTATACAATATGTGTGGGGCTTTTTTTGGTGAGTGGACTCAGTGGGGGGAAAAATCACAGGGGCTCCGACACCATGGACTATGGAGACGGTCTCAGCTCACTGGACTTTGCCTTATTACCAGGAATCTCTCTGCAGTCATGTACAGTAAAAACAGTCCCGGCGGGAATACAGCACAGCTAATGCCTACCCAGGAGGGCACAGTTACGAGGTACGTAAACAAAACTTAAGGTGAGAAACATCCAGTCTGCAGGCTGCACTGAGATGTAAGCAGACCTGAAAAGAACCTGCGGAAAGGAATGTTCTGGAGACACACACACAGACATAGACTGTTACTGCTGCACATTCCCCCTTGAAGTGCACTTTACTGATTGGTACCTCTATGCCTGTATGAATTACTTTTGAAGTATATGTATAATATTGATCTAGAGGGGCCACATGAAAGCCCCTCTAATGCAATGGGTTGGAGATTAAAGCATGAAGTGCAGACTCAGTTCTATTCAATTAGAAGGGACAGGGTCAGCCTCCACATCCGCAGAGGTGTCTGGGGGTCCCGCGACCGCAGGGTCAAAGCTGCTCCCTGACATACGAAAAAGCTTGTGGCAGGGGGGAGGGGTGACAGTTGGAACTGTAGATTCCATCTCTGTGGATCCCCTGATACCATAAACATTTAAATTGTAACCAGTGGGCAGGGGAGTAACTGGTGTGTCATTGTCTTGTAGTAAAAGAAAATATTTAAGGCTGTGTATTCAAGATGGGGGAATCTTTCATCTCGGTGTGAATGAGAGAAAGTCCTGCAATATCCTGCCTGAGCCTGTCTGGGAGCCGAGAGAGACGAGGGAAACGGCGTTTGAATAATCGAGATAAAAGCGGGATGCAGAGGAATGAGGAATACAGGAGGCCATGCATTGTGGACCAGAGGGTCCAGGGAAACAGTGAAAGAGGCATCCTGGTCCTACCTGTCTCTGCATTTTGGACAACTCTATGCTTCCAACTTTGTGGGAACTGCAGGTCCTTTTAAAGGGGAGTTGTGGTCCTGCCTGTCTCTCCAGTCACTGCAGGCCCTTTTAAGTTGGAGTCCTGGTCCTGCCTGTCTCTCTGGTCACTGCAGGTCCTTTTAAGGGAGAGTCCCGGTCCTGCCTGTCTCTCTGGTCACTGAACGTCCTTTTAAGGAGGAGTCCTGTCCTGCCTGTCTCTTCAGTCACTGCAGGACCGTTTAAAGGGGAATCCTGGACCTGACTGGCTCTCTGGCCACTGCAGGTCCTTTTAAAGGGGGGTCCAGGTCCTGCCTGTCTCTCCGGTCACTGCAGGTCCTTTTAAAGGGGAGTCCTGTCCTGCCTGTCTCTCGGGTCACTGCAGGTCCTTTTAAGGGGGAGTCCTGGTCCTGCCTGTCTCTCCGGTCACTGCAGGTCCTTTTAAAGGGGAGTCCTGGTCCTGCCTGTCTCTCCCATCACTGCAGGTCCAGCCGAGTGCTGGATGGAGCCCTCTGTCATGGCCTCCTCAGCAGCAAAAAGACACATCCACCGTGCCTGGGCTCCTCCCTTTACAGGTTACCTGATGCTCCTGTTTGAGGTGTTATCGGGGAGAAGGGGGGGGGGGGGAACGGGCAAGGACAACCCTTGCCCCTGAAAAGCACAATTTGCAGGTCAAGCGGACCCCACCATGTGGCACAGGTCGAAAGTGCCGGAATCTCAGAGCTTAGCGTGTATTGTGAGATAATTCTGGTCAGAGCGTTACTTCCCTTACCGATAGGGGGCGCTGTCTTGCGCTTAATACTTTTAGATATTTTCTAGTGATAGTCAAGGCAGAAGATAAGGCAGATTTATCCCATTCATATGACAGAATGTAGTAGAATAATCATCCTCCTTGTGAGTCCATCAGCTGGAACCTGTTTTGTTAAACAGCAGCAGCCTGACAGCTGTCAGAGAAAGGATGGAGACTCCTGCTGGCTTAAATGCGAAAGAAATTCAGAAAAGGGACAATTGTGCACTTATTTTAAAAGAGGATGTTTCCTTGCATTTGGAATGTTAACATGAAAGAACGATTTTGTTAGCAAAAGCGTGGACTGTCTGCGGGTTGGGAAAGGCTGCTGTAGTGCATTAATGGGTATGTGTGTACACCTTTAAGTATTTTAGAGGTTGTTTTGTCCGAAACCTTAATCTGCAAATGCCATAAAATGTCTTCATGCAACCACAAGTATCACCTACAGTCACAGATCACCGCTGCTTAGGGTGGAGAATCAGCTCATGTCTCACACCAGAGCCACAAAGGAAATTCAGGTTAATGTTTGAACCAGTCGGGGTATTAGACTGGTTTTCTTGGCAGGATCATTCATCTTCAAAGGCGGTGATTGACCAGCGCACCTGGCAGACAGAACAGGGCACTGAGCCAAAGGAAGAATCCGGCGGCGCAGCTCATTGCCCTTTGAACCTGCCGGCGACCACAGGCCGGTGTTTCAGACGGGCGGAATGTTCGCAGCCACGGCGGGCCTTTACCCAGACAGCACATTTCCCAGAATCCTTATCAACATTTACAGCATGTTTTATAAACCCCGCTTACCATTTGGCAGCTTTTGAACAACACTGGAATTTTTTTTAGAGACATGTCCGCCGCCGCGCAGGATTGTGCCAAAAGAGAGCCGGGGGTGAAGGTCGTCGTAAAAACGCCGCGCGCCCGCCGGCGTTCCCGTATGCGCTGCTCTCCAAGATTTAAAGGATTTGTTTTCCCTGTCTCAAACTATTTGCTCAACCATTTATTGAGCCTGAAGGGTGAAAATTATTAATAACAGCGATACACGTTTATGTTTTTAATAATATTTGTTAGGCATTCAAAACAAAGCTAAATATAATTAATCATTGTGTAAATGCCGACCTCCAGAAAAGCCCCTGCTTTTGAGAAGCCCCCTTGATCCTTGGCCAGGCTGAGGCTGGTCCAGTTTCTTCTTGTCCAAAGGGCTGCAGACTGTGAGCCAAAGGGATGCCAGTCCGGACCGGGCCGGTGACGGTCACTTGGACCATCTGTGGTTAGTTTAGTGGTAAATCCAGCCCACGTGACTCTGAGGGAAAAGTGTTGAAAGATGAGGTCACTGTCTTATATATAAACGCTCTGGCTGCGGCCCCCCCACCCCGGCAGCCTTTATCCTGGACATTTTCAATGTGCTTTTATAGATCTGCAGGCTACGGCTGTTGTCCCCCTCTTCCAAAGTGATTTGAGGGGCCAGGCCGATGGGGAGGGGTCCTGTCATCTCTCCGGTGGTTCCTCTCGTCCTCGGTGTCACAGCGAGTGCTCGGTTTAATGGGGCGGCAGGATGCGGCGGGAATGCTGAGTGCCAGTGTCACAGTGTAACGCAGCTCCCGTTACTAACCCACTGGCTGCATAATTAGCTCTCAGTTACCAAAAATCCACATCTGCATCATCCAGTGGTAGTGGTGGTGGGTGGGGGGGGGGGGGAGCGTTCCCCGTCCGTGCTGCTGTGTTTGCGTGCGTCCAAGTCCCCGTCACTGGAGCGCCGTCGACCTCCGATGTCAAGGACTCGGGCCCCTTGATGTCCCGTCCAAACGGCAGAGTCGGACGAATTAAATTGTTGACCCGAAGCTTAAAGTTGAATTTATCTGGAAAATCACATTACACAAATTAGAATGGAAATGCACCGAAAATGCAAAAACAGAACCGTCACAGTTCTTAATAGGAATCTTATGCAGCAGGTATGCAACCGCGTGCATGATACATACTGTGTGAAGGCTGAGAGCTGCAAATGCACAAATGGGACAATTATAATCACTCATGAATCACTTTACACCAAAACAGAGAGACCACGCTTGCCAGAAGCATATAATCCGATGCTGCCTCCTAGTCTGATTTTTTTTTTAACTGAGTCGATTTTTATAAAATGCTCCAGTGCATAAAAAAGAAAGCATGCATTCCACTGGAAGAGGAAATGTGAAAAAAAGAGTTTGAAGGAATAACTGATTAGGGAAACACTGAGACTGCGAATTCCCGGTGGGGAACAATCTGTACAAAGAGTGAAATAAACTTTGTTAAACCGGAATGACCCCGTCACTGGCCTGGTGACATTATATATGTCACCCTTGTCATTGACAGACAGGGGGCAGTGTGACTCTCAGTGTTATCTCAGCATTAAACTTGCGTTCTTAAACCTTCGTATGGGATGGTCCGCAGAGGGCCAGGATGTTGGATTTATTCCGTTAAGAAGGAGGACAAATATGTATTTTGAAATGTTACAATCTACACCCTGGTGAAACCCAGTGTCCCCTGGGCACAGCATAAATTTTTGGGGTTTTTGTCTGTTTTGCTGGCAAAGTTCAGTGCATAATTCAAGACAGATACAGGCAGCAAGTCGAAAGCTTTGCTCCGGCAGTCAAGGACAAAAACCTTGACCTTATTTTGGAAAGTGGTTTGAGCAGATGCCATTGCAGGGTGACAGTTCGTCGTATGGCCTCTTCCTGGGGGTGGCGGGGGGGGGGGGGGGGGGGGGTCGCTTCCTCCCAACTCTACTTTGGCACCAATTAATCATCAGCATCTTGGCTAACCTGCCCCCCCTCCCCCCGTTTTTTTCCACTCTTAGTGACACTGTCGTTGCATGATGCAGGGATACCAACAATTTTACTCCTGATTGTTCATGTGGTCTGTTTGAAACACCGAACCAGAAATAGTGGATTTTGCAAAATACTGGCTTTGCTAAAACTGGACTTTGACTTAGGAAGTGGCAAGAGACCTGAGCCAGTATTAGAGGGAATGGGTGACTCAGTATTTGGTAATGGGGTGGCAGGAACTGGCAGGGCTGATGGTGAGTCAGTCCGGAGCCCCAGCCAGCAGCCGTGGGAATGCACACTGCCTCTTCTTGGTAACACTCACACATTATAAATTCTAGATGGCTTATTCCACCGAGCCCGGCGGGAGCTGTCCCCGTTGGGGGTGTGGCTGCCAGTGGCTCGTTCGGAAATAACCACAGGGTCTCCCGGTCCCACTTCAAGGGGGATTCGAGAAAAAAGTCATGGATAGAAGTTGCATTGGCTAAGACTGAGTGTACTACTGCTTGTGTTGTGTTTCTGAGAGAAGTCTATTTATTAAGGCTATTTATTACTTTAGCTGATGCTTTTACCCAAAGAAACTTACATGTTTTCTTTTGAGAAGAAGTGCTGGAGCAATTGGGGGTTAAGGGCCTCGTTCAGGGGCTGGATCTGAACCAGCAACCTTCCAGTTACAGGAACAGGGTCCTAACCTACTGAGCCACACATCACCATAAGGTGGACAAAATTCCCAGCGAAGAAAGTTTTTTTCCCTGGTTTTCAGTCTCATATTTCTAAACCCTATTTTTCTACCCAGTGTTAATCGCCAGGCTTGGCTGTTCATAACGATTGCCTGCCAGGAAGTAGATGACAGGTGTCCTGTTCGCATCCCTTCAACTCCGTCCTACTTTTGCAACGTCACTTAATTCGGCATGAAGCGGAGAGCGAGTCGGAAGGGCGCAGTGGCTGGGGGGGGGGGGCTGCATGCTAGCACTTGACAGGTCGGCAGAACCACTCAGTGTAGCGGTGGGCTGAGGTACCCTGACCATTGTACAGCCTCCATTCCTCAGACGGAACGTTGCTAATTTGTTCTGCCAGGGGTGGGGTGGGGTGGGGGGTGGGGGGGGTGTCTCGGTCAGAGCGGGTGAATGACGCAGCCCAGATGTGAACCGTGACCGGGAAGCAGGGTCTAACCCCCCCAGAGTCGCTCAGGAGGCCCAGAGAGGTGTCGTTCTGTCAGCTCCAGCACCTTTTCGCTTTACACAGCTGGCTGTTTAGTGATGCACGTCGACTTTAGCTACACCTTCAAGGTGCCTGAATCAACAGGCCCCTGGGGACACCAGGGCTCCCAGTCAAACTGTTTACCCATGATGCCACCTGCTGCCCTCGGTGCTGTACAGGCCACTTTTTTCAAACTAAAGAAAACTAATTTTATTTATTTTGGGCTTGAACAGCCTTTCTGCACTCTGGAACCGCCCCAGCGGTGAAAACAGCTTGATTCATTACACGCTGTGGTATGGTGCCCTCCCGCAATTACGCTCCCGCGAAGTGCTCGACAGAGAAGCAGCGGCGTGTGGCGCAGTTACAGCTGTAATTACAGCAGATGGTGTCAACATGGTGAAAGACCGTGGGGTTCCTCACCCAAACCAGCTATTAACAACTATCAGCAGTTAAGGTGAGGTCCCCAGGGTGGCAGGGGTGGGGGAACCGTGAGGCGTTGAGCTTTTCGCGCTCAAAAATGGGACATTTTGCCCAAGATAGAGACCTTGGCCCAGGATGCTTAGCCACGAGATGTGGTGAGGGACCAGAGTGGACTGCCCTTCCATCGCGAGACAAAGCCTCAGATGTACGCGGTGAGGGTCTCAGATGGCGTGATGCTGCGTGACGGGACCTGTGAGGCTCATGTAAACACGGGGGGGGGTGGGTTACAGGTTCGGCCAGTTTCTCGTCAAAGTGAAATTTCTTCTGTCTGCATATCTGTGGAAGGAATTGTGATTTTTTAATAACATTTCATAATCCTCTCCTGACTCAGAAAGCGTGTGCTGAAATCGTTTCTCTCCAGAATTTCATTGTTTACTTAAATGACCTGCCTTCTCGGTCGCTCCGTCGTTAAAGAAAGCCACTTTTACATGAAATTGGAGCAGAGGGGTGGGGGCATTGGAAGTACAGGTCTGCTCCCAAGAAGCGAGGCGCAATTTTGCAGCGTTTTGACTCATTACTGGAGCGGAGACGGCCTGAATTCCTGGACTTGTTAAAGTGTCAGCGGGCCGTTAACAGAAGAGGCCGGGGTGGAGGGCCGTTCCGGCAGCCCGATCTACCTGGCGCGCGAGGAAGACCTCAGGCCCACGGGGTCACGTCCAATGACCTCAGCGCCCCTGTGAGGCAGCGCAGGCAGGCAGGCAGGCGAAGCGGAGTGAGGCCAAGGCAAATATACAGCGGCGAGGTGGCAATGGGTGCGAGGAAAGGCAGGTGGCGGCGTGGTAGTGGAGATGTGAAGATTCCCCCCCAGCCCCCGTGCCCCCCCCCCACACGTGACTGTTTTTTGGGGATGGGTCCAGCCTTACCCCGCCGCTCAGTGTGTCGTTTAAGGAAACATGTGGGGGCTGTAAACCGCATCTTGGTGGCCTGATTGCAGCCCTGAGGTTCTGTCAGAGGGCGTCAATGACGAACAGCCTGAACAATGGGGATAGATGCCATGTTTCTGTTTGGGGCGGGGGCGTGCGTGTGTTTGGCGGGGGGGGGGGGGGGGTAGATATACACACCATGTGATAAAAACCTGTCATTTTGACGTTGTAGGGAACTTTTTTTTTTTGATTCCCACAAGGGGAAATTCAGTTTTATAAAAATCTGTAACTGCAATCAAAAAACTACAAATGCTGAAAGTCTCGTACTTTGTTTGGCTACTTATGGCTAAGGTTCGTGCTGGGTGGGGTTTAAGGTCGTCACGTTGCTGAGTTTTAATGCCTGTGTGTACATCCTTTGGGGAAAAATCCATCGTAATATTGATTAACAGGAAGAGGAAGTTCACACGCCCACACATGTGATGTCATCATGAAGCTTTAACTGTCTTCTTTAATAACTGGACTTAATAGAGTGTGTGTACAGTATGAGAGATATGAGCAAAAACAATGTCCTGAACAAGGGAAATGAATCGCTGGATCCGAGGAGGATTAGTGCGTTGTGTGTATGTGTTTGCGTGTGCGTGTATCTTTGTGTGTCTGTCTGTGTGTGTTTCAGCGTCTTCCTCTACAGTGTGGCCCTGCCTGTGTCGATCTGTGTCTCTCAGGCACTGACAGGACCACCTAGGCTGACGATGAGGCGTCCTTCCTCCCCGGGGGCCATGGCTCGCTGCCTTATGAATGATTAATGTTTGCATGGAATCCCGCTTCTCCCCCCCCCCACTGTGCTGCCCCGTTCAGGGAGTTTGACGTTAGGGGAGATAAATCTCCTCCCTGGTGTGGCTCGGATGGGAGCCCCCCCAACAGTGCAGAGCAACAGACAGTCACATTGCATATGCCCATACAAACCCCTGCAAAGTTGCAGGGGGGGGGGGGGGGCAGGGTCAGTTCAAAGGGCAAAAACAATAGCAGGTTGTCAAAAACATACAGGTACAAAATGCCAGTCTCCCTGTATGCTTCATAAAAATATCGTATTTATATGAGAGGCTCAGGAAAATCTGTAGCCAATCAGAGTACAGTTGTCCTGTGGCCTGTTACTAGCCAATGAAAAGCTTCTCTCATTACTCTCCTGCCTCTCCGTGGAGCCATGTGATTCAACAGAATTTACAGGCATTGGCATCTATGATTAATTGTCAGATTCTTTGGGGGGGTGGTGGGGGGGTGGAAGTCATATAAGGCAGAAATCTGTTTTCTGGAGGGATCAGAGGGATTAGGCTCACTTCCTTCAGAGTAGAGTCTCGCGGACATCATGTCGAGTCAGATGGTATGTGTCACTGACACGGTGTCGCCACAGGAGTGATGTGTGCATCACCTCCATGGCGACACCCCCCCACCCCACCCCCGGCATAGAAACATAACAAAGAGAGTGACCCAGTGACCCTGCGAGCGCCTTCACGTGGGCCTGTCTGTGGGGCAGTTGGGCTGGACGGGGAGCCTTTCTCAGCAGCTAGTGAGCTTGTGGTGCATGGACAGAGGCTGGGGAGAATGCAGAGCAGACTGCAGATTATTCATGCTGTGGAAACAATGTGTGATGGGCGAGGTGCGAATCAGCTTGCTGGGTAATAAGGCACTAGCGTCTCCAGACCCTGCGACATCTTGGAAATTATTTTCATGTCGGACTGTCCCACCTCATGGATATTTATTCAATGCCCAGGAAAAGCCCACATGGGAGGGACTTACGACAATCCCGTTCCCCAGCTCAGCACTACAGAAACCCTTATCTTTTCAATTCAATTCAATTCAATTCAATTCAATTCAATTCAATTCAATTCAATTCAATTTTATTTGTATAGTGCATTTTCACATTACATTGTCTCTAAGAGCTTTACATTATGCACAATTTTAATATTTGAGTCTCAAGGCAGGTGGCAGGTGATGGTAGGCAGGTGCTGGTGCTGCTTCAGATGGCAGGATGAACAGTGGTGCAGCAGCATGGCAGGCAGGAGAGACGTCAAAGCAGAAGGGCTCTGGCAGATATGGCTCTGGCAGCATAAGCAGGAGCGAGAAGCAAGTGGGAACGCAGGCATGGGGAGTCCCTGAAATGTCCACAAGGGGGTGTGAAGCTAGAGTGACAACACTGGCAGTTCAGTTCACCCAAAGTCAATGGCACTGATTCCCCACCCAACTCTACACCTCACACTATAGGTCTAACTGGGAGTGAGCAGTTAGCTAGAGCTAGAATTAGAGTCCCTATAACCTAGACCAGGGCTCTTCAAATCTGGACCTTGATTCCAAATCCAGGCCTTGTTTTCAGTTCTCCCAGGTAGTTAGTTTAATAATTACAGATTCTGATTGGTCAGAGGCCTCGCACCTGGCTCACAGGTAAAGGAAGGCTGGAAAACCAGCAGTACTTGGACCTCGAGGACTGTGATATGAATAATAGGGACCTAGACTAAACAAGTGTGTTTTAGTCTAGATTGAATATTGAGAGTGAGCCTGAATCTTACAGATTCTTCATATCAGTCAGTCGCTCTTACTGCTTTTCACAGCTGGAGTGGTGGTGCCTCCATTTCTTCTCCACATCCTCTCCATTTCACATCTGCTTCTTCCCTGTTTCCTCTCCATTTCCTCTCTGTTTTCTCTCCATTTCACATCTGCTTCTTCCCTGTTTCCTCTCCATTTCCTCTCTGTTTTCTCTCCATTTCACATCTGCTTCTTCCCTGTTTCCTCTCCATTTCCTCTCTGTTTTCTCTCCATTTCACATCTGCTTCTTCCCTGTTTCCTCTCCATTTCCTCTCCGTTTTCATTTCTTCTCCACTTCCTCTCTTTTCCTCTCCATTTCCTCTCTGCTTCCTCCCTGTTTCCCCTCTGTTTACTTTTCATTTCCTTTCCATTTCCTCTCTGCTTCCTCTTTGTTTCCGCTCCATTTTCTCTGTGTCCCCTCTATTTCCCCTCTGTTTTCTTTCGGGTTTCATTTCAGTTTCCTCTGTTTCCTCACCATTTCCTCTCATTTCCCTTTCTGTTTCCTCACCATTTCCTCTCATTTCCCTTTCTGTTTCCTCACCATTTCCTCTCATTTCCCTTTCTGTTTCCTCACCATTTCCTCTCATTTCCCTTTCTGTTTCCTCACCATTTCCTCTCATTTCCCTTTCTGTTTCCTCACCATTTTCTCCACGCAGCTTTTTTTTCCTTTGTGAAGCCATGGCTCTCAGCACATGGGGGTTAATGATTAAACAAGGCCAGGGCCTTGATAACCAGCAGCTCCCTTTTGATTATCCAGTGCTGTTCTGTGTGACCGATCTGCGTAAATTAGCAGCATCCTGGGAAATGAGCATGCCTTGTGCATGCACTGTGCATGCCTTAGAACGCAGGGAATCCCTCCATGCTGGACAATCAGTTATGAAATTGATACTTTCGGATACTGGGACACAAGCTCTGCTCTTACCTGCTTTTATGTGTGTGTATATGTAAGGAGAGTGAGATGGAGTATGTGAAAAAATTGTTACAGATTCTGCACAAACCAAACAGAAGTATCAATCCTGTCTGGTCCTGATGCACCCTATTCACTGCAGTGCTTGTGTATGGCAGTGGAGGAACATCACAGACGTCCTGTGAGGAAGCTCTTGGTCACCAGCAGCCACCCAGAAAAAAGGCTCAGTATGAAGAATAAGGTGAAATGTTCTTTTCATCTTGCAAGCCCTTGATGATGGATCCTGTGGGCAGATGTTAAAAAAAACTGCAAACGTGAAAGGTGGGAAGGGGAAGGAGATGCAGCGTTTTGCAGAAAGATTGTGACAAAAAATACATATTTGAGGAAGATGACTTTAGGTTTAAGTATCATGTCAGGGTTCCGAGATGAACTGTAGGGGCAATATCTGTGTAGTAATATGGTGTTATCCATCCATCCATCCATCCATTTATCCATTTTTTAATCACAAATCCTGGTCAGGCTCATGGAAGGTTCTGGAGTGAGTCCCAGGATCCACGAGGCAGGCTTAAAGTTTGGATACATCTCAGACAAGATGCCATTTATGTGATTTATGGGGCAATGGGTTCAATGGCCACCTTATGCTGATGTGTGACCAACGGCGTCAATGGCTACAGGAGGTCTTTCCCCTTTGGTTCTGGCCCGACAGCCGTGATGCAGACACAAATTGAATCATCCTCCTGGATGCTGTTGAGCTTCCATCATGGTTCTCTGACTGATGCAGTGAGAAATCCAGCCTTTTCTTCCTCATTAGTGACCTTGTAAGTTGCACTTGTATCACAGTATGTTAATCCTGCTGTATGTATTTTTATTGCAGTATGCATTTATACTGCAGTATGTAGTTATATTAGAGTATGTACTCATACTGCAGTACATACTCAAAAAATATGCAGCGTGTAGCTATTGCCATACTAGAGCTATCAACTGAAATACCTCTGCAATGCAGAGACTACTGTAATTAATATTTAGTGCTACCAGAGTTGTATCTCAATGTGTGTAAATCCATACAGTCAATATGTGTTGTCTGTGCTGCTCACGGCCACCCTCAGCTTCTACCTCCACTCCCGTCTGAGTCAATTACAGGGAAAAAATAATACATTAAAAATAATGAGCTGTTTCCAGTCTGTTACGGCGGGCTTTGATGAATCCAGAACTTCTCCCCAGCTTCTCTGCGTTTTTCCGCTCCAAGCAGCGCAATGACCCCGTTTTGCTTTTCTTTCCGTCCCGAAAGTGAGACTCTGGTCCTGGACCCACCTAACAGTCCAGCCCACTCCTCTGATGGTGCTCATTACGGCCGCGCGATTATTACCGAAGCACAAAGCTCACATTGTCACCACCTCCGCTTCCTCCCGCTCCCCTGTGACACTCTTCAGGACGCAGGCGCCTCCCCAGAAAGCTCCTGTCCGGCTTGTGCTGACTTCCCGGACATTAAGCTCATAGCGCCCCCTAGCAGCCAGTCTTTGGGTGGTCCTCCAGCGCGTCGGCATCACGTGAATGTCCACCTCACTGCTGTCAGGATTGATTGACGCTAAGCACGACAGCTGTTTCTGTCCATGTCCAGCTGTCTCGGGAGAATGTGGCACACAGATTTTGTTTTGCACATTATAATCTTTCAGCAAGGATGTCATTTGTTACATGTTGACACGCTGCTAATTAACATGCCGAGGCGTCACGGAGTCTGGCTCCACCTTGCTGATACCCTCCGGCACGTTTTCACGGCAACATAATAAAGGTGACAGCCTCTGTGCCCAGAGAGTTATCCATCCATCCATCCATCCATCCATCCATCCCCTGATTGGCACAATTTACTGACAGCACTCCTGCATCCCACCCTTTGATTAACATATTATTGATGTTTTTTTAATTCCCTCTCATTTAACTTTTGGCCCCAAAACTTCAAAATGGCCCCCTTAGGGGGCCCCCTACCCATGTCAGCCTAGGGCCCCCAGAGAAGTTAGTCCACTCCTGTCTTGTGAACATTCACACCCAGAGAAGTGAGCAGGTGCCGGAAGTCCCCAGGTGCCCCCCCCCCCCCCCCATGGTGGCTGCAGATCCTTGTGGTTTTTGAGGATCTGGCCGTGTGGCGGGTTGAGGGGTGGGGGGAGCAGCACCTGGGCCAATCAGGACGGGGCACACTTTAATGCCAATGGTTACACAGCCGTGGCGGACGCCTCCCAGGGGGGGGGGGCTTGGTAGGCCGCCCTCTCATTTACACGCCACCCCGGGATATGTGGGGGGGCTCAAAGTCACTCAGGACGCATGAATGTGCCGGATCTTCATTTCCCCTGGACTCAGTCTCGCCTCATGAACCTCAGCCTCTCCCATGCTCTCAAACAGGTTGCTTTTTAATCACCGCGCCTGCTGGGATTTCTGTATGAAATGTCGTTCTTCTTAAATCTGATAACCGCTGGATTCACCAGTCGGTTGAACATATTCGCAGCAGAATGATGAATATCAGACTCTGCTTGGAGTTTTTCATCACTTTCAGCTTCCTAATACACATTTTAAGTGTTTTTCCGCATATTTTTAAGGATCTTGAGCAGCACGTCGGCTGTGAAATAAAGCTCTGATTTTGGTGATCTTACTGAAAGACAGGACAGAATCTCCAACGACAGGAGAATGCTCCCTACTGGCCCTATAATTTGCTTTAACAATGTGTTTTATTGCCCCCCCCCCCCATTTGCTTCCACCAAAACCACCCCCCTGGAGACCATTTGTGCTAATTGACAGATTGTAAAAGTGATTGAAGGGATCAACCAATAAGAAGAACTAGACATAATTATGCTTAGATTGCCCCCCCTTGCACCACCCCTCCCCACTGCCCAGGCTGGGACCTTGAACCCACCATCAGGCCCGAACTGAAGTCATTTCCATGCTTCATAAATTTTATTGAAAAAAGAGAAGGAGGAGGAGGAGCAGGAGGAGTTGGGACCCCACCCGGCAGACAAATCACGTTCCAGTAAAGCAGCGTGACGGCTTGTTAAGACACAGCAGAGACCAGCAGTCCTGCAGGATGGTGAAAGGTGACGCATTCTAACAACATCTGCAGCAGGGAGGCTCCACCCCCCCTGGAAGTCAGGCTACGCGATAGGTTAGCGGCCGTGCACCTGGCTCTCTGCCGTAACATCTGATTGGCCGGCTCGGCTGCCAGTGAAAACTGGAGCACCGCTACGAAAGCCTCGGTGTGGGAAACAGGTGGGGGGTAGGTGGAGGTGCTGGGATCGCTCAGATGACTGATGCCATCTGTTTTCCCAGCATGCATTAGTTATCTTTCACGCTTATCTTCCGGCAGCGGTATTAGTCTGGGCTTTGGCAAAGCGGGTAGCCGGGTCTCTCTTATCGCCGCAGTGCTTCCGGGCTATTCCTCAGAGCACAGCGTGGAGGATTTATGAGCGGGCTCTACCCTGTCGGGGGGGGGGGGGGGAGAGGGACGAGCAAGAATCCGAGTGTTTCACATTACGGTATATGAAGCAGAAAGGAGGTCCTGTGAGTGCACACTCTGGGAAAGCTCACGCATGGCCCACTGGAGAAATGGATCCTGAATTTTCCGAGATACGTGAATGAATCGTGATGTCAGCTCTGGCTTCCTTTTGGAACATTCCGAGACCGGCGACCTCAGGACACTATCGGGAACAGTCGTAATCCCACAGGTTTTTGTTACTGTTATTGTGAGAGTAATGCGGAAACATTACACGTCTGGATGTGTTTCATAATAAATCTGTAATCATCTGAGCACCTCTGCCCAACGGCAAGGCTCGGGTGTCCATATGATATTAAATTCACATTCACAGTTTATTTACCAGCTTACCCATTTTCTGTGACAGAAAACAAATGAAGTGATGCTTTATTTGCCGTTTGTTAAGTAGGAGTATAGGTGCATCAGAATTCTTTTCACATACACCATACAGCTGAGAGTGAAGCACGGGGTCAGAGCCCAAGGTCAGCCGTAGATCCCGCTGCCCTGGAGCATTTTGGATACTTAAGGGCCTTGCTTGAGGACCCAATGCATGATGGGATTGGAACCGACAACCTTCCCACCTAAGACACAGAGGCCTAGCCTGCTGAGCCCCACATTAGTGTATTAGTGGTTAGAGGTCATATTTTTGGTAACTGCCACGTGCTACATCGTGTCTCTATCGTGGTCTGAGAACAAGTGGTGCTTAGCTTTACAACCATGTGGGCACCGACGGCTTTAGGCTAAGAGTGGGGAGATTTCCAGTTTGAGGAGAAGGAAGATCACGCTGGTGAAGAATATCAGGGTGTGTAGAAGGTGACAAAGTGGTTGGCAGGTGTCAGGGACCTAATGTCCGGGGAAAGGAAGGGGAACTCTAAGGCTAAGGTCACGCTTTGTTCTTCAGAAAGGGGTTGGGTCGACTAATACCACACCCTAATATTATAATTAGTAATTTTGTGTTAAAAGAATTAGATACATCAGAGTCATACAGTGTATTCTGTGTGTGAGGGAGGGAGTTTTCATGGCTGCATATTTGCAGGCTCTCTCACTGGGTCCTTTTTGGAAATTCCTCACTGCTGCAACATGACAACGCCCATGTCCCCCTGAACTGTTTATTTATTTTTTTTACCTATGCCCCCCCTGCCCACCCAATAATACCAATAGGCCTCACGCATGAGCCAGACCACGGCACAAACAGAGAGCATATTTTCTTGGCGTAGTACTTGCCGTTCGGGGAGTTTGCGGCCGCCGGTGACAGATTGGACAATCACTCCATTTCTGTATTTCTTGGATGATATTAATCTTCGTCTTCATGAAGGATCTCAGCCCCAGGAGAATTTGCCACAGTTGCCAGATTGATGTTTGGGTTATGAGATAAGACTGACTTCTGGCAGGGTGGGGCCTGACGGCAGCTTCTCAGGTCCAAGATGAAGATCCTTGTCTGAGCCCTGCCCCCACCTCAAAGGGGGCGGGGTCTAGTATGCCCCCACACAGCTTACTTTGAATATGAAGTAAGGGAAAAAATTAAAAGTGAAAGTGAAAATGTTAGTTTTCCTGGGTTTAAAAACAATTAACTTGATATGTGTGTCCCGTACCACTTATCTAGCCTATAAGAACTGTCCAGAGGGCAGAAACTTCATCAACAGTGAGAATCTAGCTCAATTAACAATTTTGTGCTCATTGTGTCAGTGGAAAAAGTCCCCAACAAATGAGTGAATCGAACTGGATTGAATTGAATGATGACTGGATCAGCACCATTTCACACACTGACATTCCCTCATAGCAACAAGACGTTGATCCACACCTTGCCTCTACATCGCCTCCTGCAGGATTCTTGGGGTATAACAGCCTGCGGTTGAGCGATAGAGCCAGACACCCGCTGTTGATCTGTGGCATTTTTGCAGTGCGGTTCAGACTGACCCCTGGTCGCCCCAGCCCCGGCCGAGAGCCTCGTTCATTTCCTCGTTTCCATGCTTCGTTAGGAATCTGCATTTTTAAGAACGACACGCCGCACGAACTCGCCGCATGCCTGTGCGGTAGAGGAAGGTCTGGACACTAAGGAGAGCCAAGCCTGAGGGCGGGAATGGGAAGCAGGAGCAGCACTGGGGGCAGCGGGCTTCACATGGGGCCTGAGCCCGAAACACAGTCACTTAGTCTCACATGTGATGTGGTACGAGTTGTCTCACATGGGACAACTCGTACCACCACGTCCAGGCTAACATTCCTGCCTGCTGGCATTTCCTCACTGCTCTTCTCTCAAGCCTCCCAACCAATGGAAACATCTCTATTATTATTTTTTTCGTCCTTCATCAGGAATGCACTGATAACAGTTATAGGCTGTAGAGCAGTTCAGCTTTGAGCTGTCAAGTCTAATTTATAAGTGCTGGCTAACGACCGTCAGATTAAAAAGATGAACTAACCGCGAGAGCTGCAGTCCTGGTAGTGTTTTACTGCTGACCAGCACGGCAGGAGATGTCAGGTGTGTCCTTTAGTCCGGCGAAGGATCTGCGTATTTACAGGCAAAGCCGACAAATCAGATGCATTTCAGCCACAAAGGAGAAGCAAATGAATTGCACAAATGAACCGCGGTTCTGTTGGAATACATATTAGATATTGCCGTGGGACACACTGATTGGTGTTTCAGGTCAGAACTCAGTTAGAGACGCTTGTGGAGTTTGAGATTAAGGTTCTGGGGTTTAATTAGCGGAAGTCAGACAGATCCCGTGTTCTTCCAGGGCTTAACATTCTCGGCTCGTTACAGACATCCGAATCGGGGCTGTGGGCTTGTCAGTCTGTGATTGATACTGTGTCTAGGGCCCCTGATAGGACTTGTGGGTTTTGGGGCTACTGCTAGCTACCGCTAGCTACCGCTAATTAGCCACGAGGTCCGAATTGCAATCGCGATAAGATCCGAGCAGGGAACCTACTTAACAGAGTGCCTCCCCACAATGCCCGATGAGCCACAGCTTCCGCGCAACTTCCCCCGGCGAGCCGCAGCGCCACCGCTGTACTTCACCGTCCCCCTGAGCCGATCTCGCTCCTATACGTGTGTGCCCCACGAGCCAATCGCGCTTCCACACGTGTGTGCCCGTGCACGGGACCGAGACACGCAAACACAGTGGCCACTGAGAACATAACCGCTATCAGCGTGTCAAACGCCCCATTTCAGTTATTTCATCTCAGTCATTCTTAACTAGACAGTTTGAGTTCATTTAAAAAAAAAGTTCTTGTGACTTTTGCCAGCGGAAGGAAGGATGGGACGCATCATTTGCCAGTTGACATTAACCCACAAGGGTTTGGCGGATTCCAGAACATTCCGGGAGAGCGAGCAACCACCCAAGTCTGGAAACGAGAGTAAACGCAGGCCATATTGCGTGTCTGTGTGCGAGCTTGCTCGCGTGTGGCGGCAGGGTCGGCGGTATGGAACAGTGTATGTGTGGGGTTGGGTTGGGGGTGTATTCTGGGGGACCTTAACAATGCAACCATTTGTATCACTTCAATGATCCCTGGCGGCGGTGCTTTCGCCCCGCAGGCCGATACAGGTGCTCGTCTGAATAGGGCAGAAGGCGGCGTTGTTTCCGCTCTGCGGGCGCGACGCTCCCAATGCGCCCCACATTAAAAGCACATCACACGCGTGGAGATTTCCATTCACAGCCATTCCCCTGGATCGCCCCCATTCTCCACAGCATGATCAAAGGCTACGGGCCCTAATAGATTCCTTACCCGGTGTTGCCCTATAATTTTTTTACTAGTTTACATAACGCAGAAGGTGATAGGACAATCAGATTCCACCAATGGCAAACGGCCTCCTGAAGTTCTCATTTTGAACGCTTGTGTTTCCCCCAAACCATCAAAAGCATTCCGGAATCTCGTTAAATGATTCATAATCACACATGGACTCGCGTCTAAAACCGCCGTCTGAGCCACCCCCCCCCCAAACATAACAGCTGGCTTAAAAATGTGTGATCAAGCTTTCCTTCATGGAGAAACACTGGAAGGTTTTAACAGGGAGGAACAAAGCGTTAGATCGTGGTTGTTATAGTCGATTGGGTCTCACCCGCTTTTCTGGGAAGGTGGAAAGGGCACGATAACAAAGGACTTGGAGTCTTACCGGCAGACGTGTGACGTCTTGTTTTAAAAATTGCACTTTTTAGATCTTCACTGTATGTTGCACAACCTTTGAATTAAAATATGACAGGAAGATGTTTAAGCAGCCATAAATGCTTCACTGTATTATGTAAATATTATATGTGTGACATAATAATAAATGAGTTTGCTAAACTCGACAGATTACTATAATTTAGTAAATATTACTCCTGTAATGGAGCTCTCTTCCTAAAGCAGGAGACACAGAATTACCCCACTGTTTTGGTGAAGGACTGTTATTATTATGGGATATAGATGGTTAATTGTCCGAGGGAAAAAAAAAGAATTTGACTGGAATTATTATTATATTTTTTTAAGTAAGAGCGACATTCCTGTTAATTTAAGTCATTCTGCACCAGTGTGGTCCAGACATATCTAAGATTTTCTTGGACATAGAATCAACAGCAATGGTCATAAAGTTAAAATACTTGATTTCGGGCCCATGCCTTTCGCTTTACTTTCATTTTATTTATGTGGCAGATGGCCAATATTTAGAAGGTTACACATCTCGAGGAAAAAAGTCACGTTTGTCTGTGGCTTTTACAGTACAAACTACCCTGTAAAAATCTGGCAATAAAAGGACACAGCTTTCTCTCTCTGACACTCTTTGAGGCGTGTAACGACCTCCTAAATCAGTAGTCAAACACAATGGACCTATTGCCCAGTGGTATTTTCAATAACGAACAGGACCCAGACATGAAAATACACTATTTTGGTGGTAGATGATAAATGATTAAAACAAAATGGTTAGGTGGGGGATGTCCTCTGTATGGTTCTGGTCACCCCCCACACCCACCCCCCATCACCCAAACCCAGAGAGCTCTCCGGAATGTGGTCGTGTGGTTCCCAGAGGGACAGCAGTCCCCAACATGCCCTCCAGAGATATAGGCAGGGGGCACGGCAGTGCAGATGGACCTGTGGGGGGGGGGGGTCCGGCTCACTTTATGCACCAATTTGCCTCACAAGCAGAGTGTCATGCTCATGATGACTCTATGGATTTTGTTGAAACCTATGCCCCCCCCCCCCCCCGTGCTACTGTTGAAAGGTGACAAAACAGCAGCCGGGGGAGGGACACTCAGTATTTCCTTGTTATGCCTCAGGGGTGTCTGGGGCAGATCTTATTACTTTGGGTGAAGGTGGGGGGCTGTGTCAAGGTCCAGTGCCACAGACTGGTGAACGAATCCCCCCGTGGCTCTGCTCACAGGCTTGAGGAGATCACTCCCCCCACTTGGAGCAGGCGGACGCTGAGACATCCATCGCTCTGAAAGAGAGAGAGAGAGAGAGAGAGAGAGCGAGAGAGAGAGAGAGAGAGAACGAGAGAGAGAGAGAGAGAGAGAGCGAGAGAGAGAGAGAGAGAGAGCGAGAGAGAGAGAGAGAGAGAGAGAGAGAGAGAGAGAGAGAGCGCTGTGTGCGGCCCGCAGCAGCACAGTCTGTTTACTCAGGGCTACCAAACAGTCGCAGCTTCTGCTCCTGCTGATTTATCGTGTTGCATTTCATTGCCGTGACAGAGAAGCGCTTCCTTCAATGGTTTGGTGCATTTTTACTTCACGCATAATAATCTCCCTGTTGGGCAAATATTTACTGCTGACCACAGAGCTTCCATGATAGGGCAGATGCGGCGGACGGGGGGGGGGGGGTCCATATCATAGACGGCGGGCCAGGCCTGGGAATGCCCACCAATGCCCCCCGGAATATTAAAGTGCCCCCATCCTGCTATTCATTCCACAAAATCCCATTAAAATCGTAGTTGTACCTCAGAGGGGTGATGATATGTGAGATTGGGGGGGGGGGGGTTTGGGGGTAGCAGAAAAAGCACTTCAAAGCTCAGGCAAGGATAGTGTCAGCCTGAGTTTGGGGGGGGGCAAGCCCCCATTGAGAGGCAGGCACCCTGAATCCTGTGTGGCTGCTGTTTCATTCTCCAGGAGCAGGTGTGAAGCTGTAGACCCCCCCCAGCACACCAGCCCCCGTCGAGCGCATCCATCCCTTTTAGCCAGCGGCTTTATCATGGCGATCTGAATGCGGCGGACATGTGGGGGCGGGTGGGGGGGGGTGGTTCCTCCAGCTGCCGTATGAAGGTGTGTTTGTTTAAGGTGGGAAACCGTGATGTATCCAGTGTGGGGGGGGGGGGCACTTTGACTACTCTTACTCAGTAGTGAGTGTGTTTCAGGTCAGCACTGATGTATGAGGGGGGGCACTGGGGTGCAAGTCAGTCTCAACTGCAGCAAAGTGTGACACCGGTTATGTTTAACACTGGGGGGCGCTGTGACGGACATCCGGGTGACGTCCGAAACGTAACTTATCCAGTAAGGAAAAAATATTCACGACAAAAAAGGAAATAAAAATTAAAAAAGAGAAAAGAACACTAAACAGCTATATAAAGACTCCATAATTCACTGTGCAAGAGCTGTGAAATACTGCCCTCTATATAACATTAAAGCAGCTTAAAACCACTGAATGAATTTAGGAAGTTTAAGCATTAAGTAGCTATTAATTTTAGCTTTAGAGTCTGGGATGAGAGATCTGTTTGTGAGGCTCATTTCACAGGCTGTGTTTTGGGAGTGGGGGTTGGCTGTGATCCACGGGTCACCCAGTAAGTAATCCTCAACTAAGGGTTTGTCACGCTGGTCAGGCTGACAGAGGGAGGATTGGCTGATTAAAACCACAAGCCTCGGGGGGGGGGGGGGGGGGGGGTGTATGGGAAAGCTAATTAAAGCCCATTAGGTCCTGCTGAGATTTGGGAACCCCAGGCCCGAGATAAAAGCAGGGGGCAGGAAGATGGGATTGTAGGGAGCAGCCGAGGACGGTCCCGGGGCGCCGGAGCCCAATTAAAGAGCTCGCCGCGTGTGCGATCGCTGCCAAGCCCCCGGGCGGCTGATACCCCCCCCCCCCGGGCCACAGACAACAAGAAACTTTGGTCTGATAAAGTAAACCTCAGTGCGTCTGGCCTGGTGTGGGGGTGCGAGGGAGGGGGGTGCATGATGGTAAATAATGCATGAAGAGGGAGTGAGAGACCCCCCCCCCCCCACCCGGCTGGGATAACGAAGGCGAGCGGCGGAGGTTGGAGCAGCACAGAGGTGTTATGAATAAACATCAGCCTCTAATTAAACTCAGTGGCAGCGACTTCATTCACTAGCAAACAGGCAGCGGCGCCTCTGGTGGCCGCGGCGGGGATCCGGGCCGCATGGTGAAGCGGCGGCCCGTCCTGCGGGTGCCTCCATTAAGCCGGAGCAGCCCGAGTGTTTAGCGCCTTAGCGCCTTAGCGCTGACCTCATTAGCCAGCTCCTCTGTTCCTGCTCGCTTGCTCGTTCGCTCTCTTTTGTGTGTGTGTGTGTGTGTGTGTATTTTCCCCTCACTGCCTATTTGTTAAGGCCTGAGTGCAAAGTAAATTTTTCCTAAAGGTGGGATTTTATCTTTTCAAATAACAACGAGCCCGTTTTTCTCGCGTGCATCACTGCAGGACGCGTTAAAGCCCGACCGCGTGTTTGCTGAAGTGCGATGTAGGTTTTCACACGTACACAGTGCAGTTCAGCTACCTCACGATCGCATTAACTTCCCTCTCTCTTGCCCCCCCATACCCTGCTCTCCTCTCGAACCCCCCCCCCCCCAACCCCCCTACAGCCTGCAACTGCAACCTGCATGCTCGCCGCTGCCGCTTCAACATGGAGCTGTACAAGCTGTCCGGCCGGCGGAGCGGCGGCGTCTGTCTCAACTGCCGGCACAACACTGCGGGGCGGCACTGCCACTACTGCAAGGAGGGATACTACCGGGACCTGGCCAAGGCCATCTCACACAGGAAGGCCTGCAAGGGTGAGCGGGGGGGGGCACAGAGCACCTTAGTCCAATGACTGTTTTTGTCCCATTTGTCCCTCTGTCTGTCTGTCTCAATCCAACCATCCATCCATCTATCCATCCATCCATCCATCTATCTATCTATCTATCTATCTATCTATCTATCTATCTATCTATCTATCTATCTGTCTGTCTGTCTGTCTGTCTATCTATCTATCTATCTATCTATCAGTCTGTCTGTCTGTCTATCTATCAGTCTGTCTATCTATCTATCTATCTATCTATCTATCTGTCTGTCTGTCTATCTATCTATATTTTATTTTATTTTATTTTATTTTGTGAATGAAGTAACTCAGTCATACCTGCAACTATTACCTCAGCGTGTGCCACGAGTTTCACAGTCAGCAGCACGAAAAGTGGGAAATCTTTGAAGAGAACAGGAAGGCAGCATTCCTGACCCCCCCCCCCCCCTAAATGTGGTCCTGTCAGCTATCTGACCTGGATGGGGCCCTCTGACACCCAAATATTTGGAATTTATTTGGGGATAGTCTGACAGGACAAGCAAAACAAACAGCGCATAGGTGAGAAGTGATCCTCAATGGAGGTCAGGTTGGGGGGGGGAGGGGGGGCTGGGGCTCACGCACAGGTGTGCAGCGGCACGCAGGGCTTCATGAGCGGCCCCTGAGATTAGGGGAAAAAGCCTTGTTCCTCTGACCCCCACAGCACCGCGGGGGAGATAACAGGAGCTCAGGCGCTGTGTAAACAAACAGCCATCACACCTTAACGCGCCCCCTCAGCGGCCCCCATTCTGCCACCCTCCCTGATCCAGAAACGACCACTTTGATGGACAGGAGAAACAAAGAAGTTCAAAATAAACAAGCAGTGACCCGCTTTCCATTTGGGGGGGGGGGCTGCGGGGAATCGGTCCCGTCCCGAACAACCAGGTCTTTCCAGTGTCCCACCCCATTACCCAGATCCTGGTGGGGAATCTTCTATGGATGCGAGACACCCTTAACATTTCCATTTCCATGCTATATCAAAATATTAAATATGTCAAAAGGTATAACAAAACATAACATTCAGAACTATTTAGAAACAAAAACACCTTTTCAAGATGAGGCTCATTAAAACTGGCATCCTCTACAGCTGTTGCGTTACAGTTTTTCTCAGTTGCTTTCATGCAATTTCCACATCAGAAACACCATTCTCACCACTCTTAATGTAGTTCTCCAAACACTAAATCACCTATGCAGAAGCTACTAAAACAAACAAAACCTTGTGCACGTGTGTCAGATCATACAACATCAGTCAATCACTCCATCACTGCGACAAATGAATAAAACACTTTCATCAGTGCATCAAGACTTAGCCAGCAAATGTTTTAATCTTTTAATTAAATCCTTACTCAAATCTAATGTAGAGGGAAAAAAAACAGAAAAAAGGTAATGTAACATTTTGTAAATTTACAGATAATTACTGTAACTGAGAAAGCATAGAACCAAGTAACAGAAAATATGTAAGTGAATATTGTACATTTACATCATGTTACAGTACGCAGTACATGTATACAGATATGAATAGATGGATAAACCTGCGTGAAGTTCCTGTCTTACATACCCCCTGGTTTAGAGCAGGGGGAACAGAGATGTGCCGTGAAATCCCTCAGGGGCATCTAGTCTCTCTTCCCTGTTAGGCCACATCACTGTGTTTACATCACACCTGATATTTTCTCTTCTGAGACAAAGCGGGAGAAACCTTTTGGCATGCCGCACCCAGGCCCGACAAGCCGCAGGTGTGATGTCCCCACAGCCAGCATCCATTGCCTCCAGTAATGACATTTGATAATGGGGCCTGCAATTACACACCTTCCACCTCCAAGCAGAGGTTGAGGAATGGTGACAAAGGCGGCAGGAACACCATCATCATTTGTTGATGGGTTTCAAACCATTCCCTCACATGGTTTGAATGGTGAAACCATACATTGTCCCAAATCACAACATAGCATGGCATGTTGGCCCTCACAGTCCCCCTTGCATTTTCTGGAATAAGAGCATTGTAGAGCCCATCCAAAAACTGAAGAAGCCGGTCGGTGTTGCAGGGCCCCGTGGTGGCTGCATTGTGAATGACTCCATGTTCAGCAATAGCAGCACACATTGTGATGTTGCCCCCACGCTGACCTGGGACATCTACTGTGGCCCTCTGACCTATTATGTTCCTGCCATGTCGCCTTACTTTGTTTAGGTTAAATCCTGCTTCATCTACATACACCACAATGTCCTGGATCTCCTCAAGTATCTTCTAAATAGAAACACAAACATATATAATGTTCATATATACTGTAAATAAGAAAGAGCAAAAGAGAGAGCAAGAGTGATCATGTTGATCATGAAATCTTGTCAAGGACAATATGCATTTCAAACACCACGCCCTCTCACAGCTTCCTGCTCCATTTTCAGCCCTATCCACTGCGTGGAACCTGAGCATCTATATATGCTTGTGTGATGCAATTTGGTGGCATGACATGCACCTGTGATATAAGATTGTGAACATGTGTTTCTCTTTGTTTCAAGTGATTATTATCTGAGAACATGTAATTCCATTTATTTTCAATTGAAGACCAATTTTATTGTTACCACTGACTGTGTGATTGGCCTTACTGTTTATTACATACCTGTACGAACTGTTTTGATGAATCGTCAAAGTCAGATGAGAAATGCTAATTTGTGTGGGAGACTGTGTTACTGTTTTGAGAACTGTATTAAGAGTGGTGAGAATGGTGTTTCTCATGAGGAAATTGCATGAAAGCGACTGAGAAAAGCTAAAAAAACATGAAATTTTTATGGTTACTATTGGAATTAGCAGGAGACATGTTTGATGCTATGAATCTATCAATGTGATGCAAGCCGGTGTGTACTAGAAGCACTTCATTGCACTATACTATGCTATGCTATGCTATGCTATATATGCACACTCAAATATCTAACTAATACAGTCCAAAACATTTGATTTTTGGTGAGCCATATAGATGTAAATAATATTTGCCCTCATTATTCGAACAAAAACCTCCAGAGGACCTTAGAGCAAATACAGGGTTACAGTCCCGCCGGATGTGCCCAGCACCACGGTACCCCCTAACAAACACCCCCCACCCCCAGCTGTCACATTTCATCTTGCATGTGGCAGGCTTAATTCACCCCGTGCACATTCCTCAATCCCGTGTCGACTCGAGCGGGAGACGCATAGCCAGGGGTGAAGTGATGTCATTTTATCCCTTTGGTGAACGTGATAGAGCCGGTGGAACAAGGTGAATTTTAAACACGCTGTCACTGGAAAGACGGGGCTCGACAGACACACAGTGCTCATAGAAGCACAAGGAACGCTAGTTTTTCTTTTGAGAGAGAGGAGAGACCCTAATGTCAAAATAGCAAATCTTGCCCTGACTTTGTATTAACATGCCCCTGTGTGTCCAAGGAACATTGATTACATCTGTTCCTCTTAAGATGTTTGACTGACACACAGAAGTCGAGGAGAATAATGAAAATCGATATAAATGTCATTATGAGATGATTGAGGCTGCCCTGTTTCCATATTCCAAGACCTTCAAAGAATTCAAAAGAGGACGTAAATACGAATGACCGAGCCAGTCCCCGCTGACACTGACCGGCAAAAAATGTATAAAATGGAAAATATGCTTTATTTGAAAATCTAATGAAAAGCATTGTTTCTTAGTAAATGGTAACAGGGACCACAGAGGATTTCCGCGGAAAGCAAACAGGCAGGATTTGCGAATGGAATTAATACAAACTCAGGCCGTCACGGCGAATTAATTCCCGAGTACTTTTCAAACCCTGGGATCAAATCCCCGCTCGTTCCATGTAAATAAAACGAGGGAGAGCTCGTTTGAATCTCTCTCAGGCCCTCGTTAAGTGCTCGATACACCCCACTTCTCCTCAGGCAGAATATTGGATGTGATGTTCTATACTCCGTGTACTGAAACCCTGAAATCCTCCTCCTACCCAAAGTGCGTTAGAATGACACGCCGGAGCCAGGAATGGGAAGTGAGATGTATCAGTCGGGGCTCGGGGCCTCGTACCCGCGCAGTCGGGGACGAGGCAGCGGGTCGTAACCGCCTGGATCCGCTTGCTGCTCCCAGTGCCAGCTGTTTGGCAGTCTCATTCAGCATCTCCTGAAGGTGCGTAGTAGGTTATTGGAACAAACCCCAATTTTAGGTTGAAGCCTGATGAAATCCAGTCAGACTCGGCGAGACAATGAAGACATTTATTTAATCGCCTGTCTGACGCTGTAATTATTGACATTAATCATTTCATCATTGCTGTACGACCCAATACAAAGGAAGATGGGGGAGGGAGCATTGAGAAGGCTGACTGCCATGGAGGGGAAAGACAAGGAGCTAGTTGGTCTCTTTCCTTGGGCCCCATGTAGTCACGTGTCCCCACCCCACCCCAAGACGCCCCCCACCCACATATCTCTCTGCCTTGTGTTGGGTGTTGGAGAGGTATGGCCAAGGACATGACACTGGGTGTCGGAACAGGGAGCGTCTCGCTCTGCTAATTCTATTTGAACCCCCACTGAACTCCATGTTTCTTCACACTTTATTAAAGGGTAAACAAATTCCTTTATAATTTATGAAGCTGGCAGCCAAGTGACACAGTTTTGGAAATCGCAAGCCAGTCATTTGCCAGACTCCAAGGGCTAATGTAGTAATGAGTGAAAATTATTCATGCAACACCTCGGTATTCGATTACATTGAAGGAAAATCACAGTGCAGAATCCATGGACGTTTCCCAAATGCCGACAGCTGATATGGAACACAGTCCTGTCCTCATAGCCTGGGGCATTTACAGGGGCGGGGTCACGGCTGAAAGCTGATTGGCCCCTGAGAGCCCTGTATGCGATCACTCACCGATTCAAAACATATAATTGGTTATTGAAATGGTTGGACCCTCTGTATGAAATATGGCCCCTCTGATGTCTCCCAAACATTAAAAAAAAATCATAGTTACCCCTGATCACAGTTGAAATTTGACCCACAGCAGTAGTGAATATCAGATAGAGGAGACCTTGCGTTTATCGGTAACTGGTGGCCTAATGAATTTGCCGTGCACTTTTCCACCATCCCGTGCTCATGCATGAGCAGCCTCTTAACATTCCTGGTGAAAGATTTGCACCAGGTTTTTTACCTGAAGTGAAAGCAACATTATTCAAAGAAATTAGAAATGGGCATCGTATTTGCACTCTATTAAGAAGAGAGATGCACAATTCCGTCACACCAGTTAAAGAATCTGATATTTGCTAGACAAAGAAAACACATCCCTGTGTGTCTTTAGGCTGGGAGAGGACGTGGAAATGGAGAGTTATGTGCGTGATGTGAGCATTTTCACAGGAGCTCTGAAGATCGCTGAGGTGCCGTGTAACACTTGCCGCTGGGTTCACCGTATGCTAATGGCTTTGTCCTTCGCTAGTCTGTCCTGGCAAGCTGCTGGGGGCTGACAGACCGCACAGCGCTAAGACAGTCCCTGGTCAGCCATCGCGATCAGGCCGTGGTGACTCCTTTAGCTCCCCTGCTGTGCGTGAGTATGGGAGACCCAGCAGGGTCCCCCCCGTGAGGACTGGAGGAGAGGGGCTGTGCGGGATCATGGGAACTCTGACATTTTCTGACACCAAAGTAACTACTCTTGATAAATGACACTATATCATATTACGTTTTCCTCCTTTTTCAATTCTGAAGTCACATGCATCTCATTTAGGGCGGCTTGTTCAGCTCACACCGCTAAGGTAGTGGGTTTGAATCCTGCCCAGGCTGTGTGTGTGAAGCTTTACAGTTGAACATACTATACTCCTATATTTAAGGTCTAGCAACTTAATTGTTCTAGTAACACTGATTACTCAGCAGTAGTTTCCCTTTCGGGATTTTACTCTGATCTTAGATCTAGCTCCTTAACCACAACGCCCTCTGCTGTCCTTACACAATACAACAAAATGCCTTTGTCATGGGTGAGTTTTTAATTCATGCATTACTGACCCAGCGAGCGTTGTCTGGGTAGGACCTTGTGAACCACAAACGGTCTATTGAGGTCAGGATTGTAAAACATCCTTCTTTGTTTTGTGACCTCACTGCTTCGTTTTTTTTCATCATTATGAAAAAGTATGCTTCTCTATAGCTGTTTCCAATTTACCATGACAGGTCTTTAACGTTGTTTAGCATGAGACCGCAATTAGGGTGTGTGAGAAAACTTCAGCTCTGTAAATTACATAAGAAGTGCTATTTTTAAACCAATGAAAGTAAAAAAAGGTCAAAAAAAAAAGGAACAAAAATAATATGACTTATACAAGAGACTTTCATGAAAAGCAGAGCAGAGGCTGTAACATAATCTGCATATTATTCCCAAATGAAGGGTTTCTTTTATTCAAATTAACGTCAGACATTACTGATGGTCAACAGGGACCTAATTATAAAACAACACATTGGACAGCTTAGATACTTTTAACCTTGGATGTTTTTTTTCCCAAAAACCATGATTTTTCTTCTGATAGAAAAAATAACAACAATCTAATGGAGAAGAAAAGTTCAAGTCCCCTTTATGGTAAATGTTTGACTGTGAAAAATTCTTCCTACAAACAGTGGACTTTAAAATGTGCCTCCTACACTCTTCATCCCAACCTCCTTTTGCCAAGAAGTCTGCCAGCAGAACTCATTTCCAAGGGCTGAGTTACTAGTTCTTTAGAAGATCAGAGTCTATCTGAAGATACGGACCTTGGGTTGGGGGTTGCAGGCTGGCCATCTCAGTGCCTGCGCAAAACAAATATGTTGAAAACACATGTGGCAAACACTCAGGCTTATTATGTAATAGTAATCAGCACAGGCGTGCAGGAGCCTCTCTTGCAGAAGGAGCGAGCGTTTGTGAGCAGGCAGAGCGACAGCCTCCTATCTGCGTCCGCCATCTGAAGTAGCTCTGAGGGATAGCGTAGCCACTTAAACGCTAAGTGGACGGCCACTTACTCGCTCTCCAGATTCCTGGGCCCCCGGGATAATATCAGTAGCCGGAGCCCACAGAGACCACAGATAGCCGACTCTCAGTGTGATGTGCGCCTCAAAGCGCCCGAATGGACAACTTCACCTCAATTCAGTGGACTGTGGCTGCCCTGTGGATCGCCACTACCATAGGCCCAACAGGAACCTGACAGGGAAAAAACACAAGGAAATAGGTGACACTGATACCACAGTGTTGACAGGAGAGTCAAGGGAGGATGCAGCTTTCACTCTCCAGGGTACAAAACAACCAAAAACAGGAAGTAGAACTTCATTGCACTCAGGCGATGGACTGGTGCTGCACGTGTGCTCTTAATGGCTCTCCAGGCCCCCATATGCCATCAGTGTCGGCTGAAGTGGAGGCCTATTGTGACCCCATTGAAAGGCACCGACACTCCCAGACAGTGGCCCATACCCCACATCACACCGGGCGATGTGTCAAGCGGCCACATCACACCGGGCGATGTGTCAAGCGGCCACCCTGTGCTGTGTGTGCAGAGTCTCCATGCCTTCCTGTGGTCATATGACTTTGCTCTGCGTGTTTGTGTCCTCCCACAAAAAAAAACATGCAGCTATGAGAACTGGCATCTCTAAATTTTCCTTAGTGTGTGCACCGTCCATGTGTCCCCTGCCTTGGGTTTGTAATCTGGCGGTGCCGCGCAGCTCAAAAGGCCACGTTATTAACTAATCCTGACATTCCACATGATCTAAGTACTCAGGTTATACTTATATAATTGTATGTGACAAACAAAGAAAAACAGAGACCAGCTGGGGGGGTGGTGCTTCAGGGAGGGATGGGGTGACCTTCATATCCCAGCATTCCAAGCGGCTGATGGACTCTTAGCCCCTATCTCTGTCCCCGCAGCGTGCGAATGCCATCCTGTGGGAGCCGCCGGCAAAACCTGCAACCAGACGACGGGTCAGTGCCCCTGCAAAGACGGCGTGACGGGCACCACGTGCAACCGGTGCGCTAAGGGCTACCAGCAGAGCCGCTCCCCCATCGCCCCCTGCATCAGTATGTGGCCCCGCCTCCTCTTACCCAAACCCTGCTTACATCACCTGATACAGAATCGATATCCTCATCTTAGGAACATTACATAAGATTAGACTAAACACACACACACACACACACACACACACACACACACACACACACACACACACACACACACACACACACACACACACACACACACACACATATACCTCTCCGATGTTGGCATATGAGTACACTGTGGTGTTATGGTGTGGCAAGGTGCAGGCAGAAATGAGGTGATGACCCACTTGCGGTTCCAAGAAGCAAGGGGTGTATTAGGGAAACAGAACATACTGAGATGAACTACAAAACAAAGGACCATGAGCGGTCAAAATAAACAGGGATAAAACACTTTTAACAGAACCGGGAAGGGAAGGGAAGGGAAGGGAAGGGAAGGGAAGGGAAGGGAAGGGAAGGGAAGGGAAGGGAAGGGAAGGGAAGGGAAGGGAAGGGAAGGGAAGTAACAAACACAACCACATACAATGACCACCTAAAGAACAGAGCAGACACAGGCACTTAAATAGAAACTGCGAACCGACTAACAAGAGGGCAGGTGTGGAACATGACAAATAGCCAATCAATGAGGGCAAAAGGCAACAAGACACAGGTGAAGAAATTAACACTAATGAACACAGAACTAAGGAACTTGCAAGACCTGAAACTAAGGAAACACTGGGATATACTATACTAGGAGAAAATCAAGAGACAAGTAAAACAGAACATAACCAAGGCAGGGACAAAGAACCATAAACAAGACAAATTATGACACAGGGATAAATAATATCAAACTAAGGATAAACCAAAACAGGGAAGCAAAGGAAACACTAGGAAAAACAGAAAACCAATAAACAAACAAAACAGGGGAAGCTGGCTTCAAACCCACAACTGTAGAGATATAATCTCTATAACACACACTCAGTGCATTGCGCCATGCAGCAGTCCAAGGAGCAAGGGAACAAATAAGGGTTAGACAAGGAGTGAAAAGGCGGGATGGCCAGTGACACCTGCTGGCCAAACAGGGTAGAGACACGAAGGGTAGGGTTCTCCAGTTTTCCCTCCCACAGTCCAAAAACATGCCATGGTGAGTTGGAGTTGCCAAAATGTAAATGGTGTGAGTGTGCCCTGCCATGGGATGGCACCCCATCCTGGGTTATTCCCCACCTTGCACCCCCAGGATAGGCTCTGCACCACTGTGACCCTACGAAGGACAAGTGGGTATAGAAAATGAATGTTTGCACACACATACGACACAGTGCCAATACTTCTCTTTTTCCCTATTCCGTTTTATTTGCCCCATGAACATTCTGTCACCTGTCAAATAAGAACTGGACCTAAAACAAGGGCACCGTTAACCGGATCCTGCTGTGTCACTCGCGGTCACCTTGCCGTCTCACTGACAGGAGTCCAAGCTGTGTCTGGCCATGCGTGAGTGACTCAGAGGAATACAGGCGGCTTCCTGCCCGGGATCACGGTGCTGGGTTGTACGCACCACGGCTGACTCTGTGTAAATGCCAGCGTCAAAGAGAGGAACACCGCTTAATGAGTACAATGCACGTTTCAGGAAAGGTGCCTCTTGCAATGAAATTCAACTTGGAAACAGAACAAAGCCCCTCGTAAAAGGGATCTCAATCACAAAGATATTCTTGGCAGAGATGCAGAAAGATAAATTAAACCTATAAACCGACGAGAATAGGATTACATCGATTTCACTGGGAAAGTGTCACGGACAGAGGTGTGAAACTTGGAGACCGGGCTGCTTGTGCGATTAAACTGGATATATGTGGGTTCTGATATAATCCCAGAATGATCTATTTCAGTTTTAGTAGCTCGATATTAAACCGAGTAACATCGAGCTCTCTGCCAAATTTGGCTTTAACAGAGAGGGAGTCGTCGTCCTGGCTGTGTGTAATTTACGACAATGAGGCATGTAAATCTATCGCAGACGGGTCCTGAAAATCTTTTTATTTAATCTGGCACACTGCCTCGATTCCAGATCCGCTATCAGAGAGTTTCGGGGGGTCTGTTAACCGGCTCGCTGTGGAGTAGGGCTCTGAGTAAGCGCTCCAGGTTACTCAGCGATGCCGACCCACAGACGAGGCCCCGTCTTGCCCGTAACGAGGCCCAGACGTGGCTGGGGGCCCCGCGAAGTGGCCAGGCAGCATTTCCCAGCGGGCTGAAGATATTTCCAGCGAGTGCTGCAGACGGACAGAGTCACACAAGGCAGAGAATTACTGACGCCTCGAAGTCAGTCCCCTCTATGATAATTCAATCAAAGTTTCACCTCGTCTGAGTACTTCAGCGAGGACTTCAGATCTCCGCCAGCCTTCCTCTGCTTATGAACTGAAAGCCTGTGCTTTGATCATGTGGATGGATTTTTATTCCATTAGGGCTGTTGAATAAAAAATTTGATCTACCTCTCGCTCGCAACTCCTGTCAAGATGGACAAAAATGAATGCAGAACTCAGTGAGCGGGGTGAGCTTTCCCATAAAGACAAACGCCTGACCTGCTCTCTGAAAAGACTCATAAGCCACTTAATTGAATTTGTCTTTACTGAAGCTTCATTTAAATATTAAATGCAAAGAGCGTTAAGAGCTAAATACATTAACATTGTTTGTCAAGTGTTGCGCACATTTTAAGAACCGATCAATTCAGCCTGACTAGCTGCCATGATCATTTATCATCCCGGTATCTGACCCAGATTTTTTCATCGAATCAGTAAGTTTCCCCCTAAACTCTCTGATGGCTGCACAGCCCTCGTCCCTCCGGAAGCCGTCTCCTCTTAACTGTCCCTGGCATGCTGATCCACCAACCTCATTCCTGCTCCTTTTGAAGGTCTTGCGGGTTTCCACAGTCATAGCAGCCAGAAATATTTCTACTGCGGTTGTCTTGCTCTTTTGGAGATAAGTCAGGCCCTCCCAACACGCTTGACTTGGGGGGGGGGGGGGGAGATAGCGGAAATAACCAGTAATGGGTCAGGAAGCCACAACGATGGTAGCTGATGAGAGGGCTTCTAAAAAGCAAAAATGTGTGGGTTGTAACAGCTGCAGATCATGCCTGATTGGCGTAGGACACGCCAATCTGTCAGGGTGCCATCATCGGAAAACATTTCTACATCTAATCTCTGGTAATTCTTCCTCAGAGAAAAAGGAAACACAGACTCACTCATATCACTCAACATCTAAATAAGCTTTGGCTTTTAGGTTTTCGGCTGAGTTTTAACAGCGATGCTCGGTTAACTTGTGTTCGATGTTCCCTCCCTGTTAACAGAGATTCCCGTGGTGCCTCCCACGACGACTGCGAGCAGCACGGACGAGCCCACAGGTGAGTGAACTGACTGGATCAGAACCTCCCCCGAGGGACACCGTCATCTAATTGGATCAGAACTCTCTCAGGGAATACGAAAAGCAAATTATACACTCACTGGCTCGCAAGATTTAAATAAGTGTCGATGATTATCAACTCAAATGAGAATTTTCATGAAAAAAACCTTGCTTCATCTCGGCAAAAAATGTCAGGTTTTAAGAAGTGGCGCAGACAGGAGCAGATTACATCCTCCGCGGAGCCCAGCGGGCAGCAAGGCTCAGATTAACTTGATTTAGTTGATCTTGCTGCAAACCGCGGATTTGACAGCACGCGCACGCGTCGCTCCCCTGCAGGGTTTATGCCGATAATTCTCATGCCATCTCAGATCTTTGGGGAAGGTGGGGGGGGAGGGCATCGTTTTATGGAGACGTATGGAGACTTTAAAAAGTGTGCAGTAAGAGATAATTAATTATACGCGTAATTATCAAAAAGATCCCACGGCAGAAGCTCATCCGTTCAGCTAAAATAAACCAAAACCATGAAATTGAACACTTTTGGCTGACAAATACTTTTAAGGCTGTTTTGTTGTGCCATTTCTCTCGTAAGATGATCATATGACTCCTAGATCTAACCAGTGAGGCTTACTGCACGTCTCCTAATGTTATTGAGATACCTATAGGTTGTTAAATATCCCCCCCCCCCCATGCTGTCTGCATTCACAATTTCTTTATTAACCGGGCTCTATAGCCGAGTGTGTTTCTGATCATGCATGGGAGTTAGTTTACGTTGACAAACAATATGTGTCGTTCCGGTGGTGGGGGGAGGGGGGCTTGTGTTGTGTTTACAGCCATGAAAAGCCAACAAACAAGCCCACAGCAAACACGGCACTGCCCTCGTCTCGCCAGGCATTGATTCGCCTTACTGGGATGCTAATTGGCGGGACGGCAGGCACTGACCTGCGGCGACAATGGGAGCTCGTCCAAACGCAAACTATTTAGGCACTGTATCAAATACAGAAAAGAACAATCAATTCTTATGCCATTGTAAAGTTACAGTTTAATCCAAGTACTGCACAGCTCCCCAGACAAGCTGGTTAAACAACTATATCGAAGCCGTCTTTTTGTTTTGAAGACAACCGAACATATTTCTTTATATGGGTCTCCATGTCATGTGCAGATACTTTCGTCCCTGTATGTAAATACACACCAGGCAGCAGAGCCGCAGCGGACAATCATAACACATCCGGGTGGGGGGGGGGGGGTCGTTCACCGGGGGCTGCTCTTGTTTACATTTCGATATCGTTTTGGTTTATAATCCGCCTGCATAATCGTCGGCTGCTCCAGGCTCTGAAGGTTACATTTTCCCCACACGACTCCAGGAGCAGAACCGGCTTGTAAGCGGAGCGTGGCGGGTTGGGTCGTCGGACAGAGAGGTGCGACCCGGGAGTTGACAGACAGGGTTGCGGGGGGGGGGGGGTGACGCGGGACTGGTCCGACCACCCAGGAGATGCACGCATTACCGTCTGCCGCCTCGGAAGGACACTGGCACGTGACCTCATCCCGCTCGTCATCGTGAGCAGATGTGGTGGTCTTATCGGGGCATCCAACCACCCCCCCTGCCCCCCACCAGGTCCGGTGGGCACCGCAATAAAGAAAGCAAGACGCGCTCCAGGAAAATAGCAGCGGCCCGCTACGGGTCATGTAGGGGGGGAGGCGGGTAGACAGATGTGAGGCAGGTGGCTCTTTAGCATGGGGGGTGCGTGTTAGTGGGGACGGAATTATCTCCTGTACGAGGCCCCATCACCACACAGAGGGCAGAATGTGCAGCCAAAACTGCAGACCAAACGTGCTCCAAACGTCACAGTCTGCAGGACAGCAGGCACATCACTGTGGGGGGGGGCGATGGCAGGAACGACCATGATGATGCGTGTCCCTGTCACAGAATTTCCCAGGCTGCCGGGCCGGATCAGTACCCCCCTCTTAGAGGCGCCCCAGGATTCAGTCTGGGAAACGGCCTTATTAATACGAGTCACCGTGGAAAAAAGTGTATCATCGCATTCCGGTCCCTTCCTTGTGATTTACCACTTGATGCCCCGAGGCCCAGTCTTTCTGGCGTGAGCCGGGCCTCTTGCTCCAAAACCGCGGTCCATCTACTGGAACCAGCCGGTCAGAACTTATTTGGTCTGGCATCTGGAGCCACGCCGCACCCGGGCTGGTTTTTACAGAGGTTTCAGACTCTCTCACCATTTCGGGAATAAAATCTGGCTTTATGGTTTTTTTTATCCCGAAAGGAAATCGGATCTCCCCGGAGACGTCTCCATCTCGCAGACCCCATTCCAGCACTTCCTGGCAGCGGCCGTAATCTAATTACCTGCTTTATTTGCCGAAATTTGTTTTGTGATCAATCTGACTGAGCATAAAACCCGCCCCCCTCCCCCAAGTCCCTGTTTATACGTTATTGCCTCAATATGCAGGTCTGTGTCTCTGTGCCACTGGCTTGCGTCAGACTGGTACAACAACTACCCTCACGATCTCCATCTCACCCCTTGGCCAATAAAACCGGCACTTCCTCTATCCCCCATCCAGTCTCAGGGGCCCCATGTCCCGGTTGGGGGGGGGGGGGGGGGCTCCATTCAGCCGATGTGACTCACGCGGGAAGACGCGCTCCATCTTTGGGAAAGCAGGCCCTCTTGGGGCGCAGGAGGCCTGCTTTCAGCCGGCTCGTTGGGCAGACACAAAGGGGGCGCTTGTCCGCGCCGCGGGAGACCGGCTTGCCGGGGCACGCCAGGGCCGCCGCCTCTGAGGGTGCGCTAATGGGAACCGGGAGATATCAAAGGGAAGAATCACGCCAGCGTCCGGCGGCCCGCGGATAAACAAGCTGCCCCCCCGGCACATTTAGATGGAAATCAGCCGTGGCTGATATGGACTCCCCTGTTTCATTTACACAAACACGCTCGCCGTGCGGCGCTGATTCGGGCTTTACCGAGAGTGCCCCCCTCCCCCTTGCGCCGGTGCATTCTCCCCCATTCCGCGGTTACCGCGGCAACCGCATTCACACACGGCATAATGGGAAATAAAAGGCAGGCATGGACACTGGGCCGCTCCACACAATGCAGTTTGTTCATATTCAGGCCGTCTGAAAGGTCCCTGCGCCTCTCCAACTGCCCCCCCCCCCCCCCCCCGCTCCCACCCCCACCGTCTCAAAAAAAAAAGGGCTCCCCCTCATTGCAATGTTCCGGGAGAGCCGGAGAAAGATATTCTGGATCCAATTTGTGTCAGTCGGGGAGAGGGTGAAGCGAAAGTTTGGCCCCTATCGCACATGGGTAGAGCCTTGGGTGCCCCACTGGACACACCTCTATGCACAGCAATGCATTATAAATGAACATACCCCCTGTCCCCACCCTGCCTGCCTCGGTAAACTGGTGATCTGGAACTGCCCCCCCAGCGCTGTGCTCTGAGACCACGGAGCAATTTGGCCGGTGTGAGGTATTTATTTGTTCAGCGCATAGGGCGGACACCAAAGTCCCCCGCCAACGCTTGACGGGCCACTAATTTCCTCCCTGACCTCCCTTTGTGCCACGCTGACCCCCATCCGCAGGATCCCCATGCAATAAATGCCAAAGGTTGACATGGCCCGGGGTCGGGGGTGGGGTGGGGGGGCGTCGGGGGTGGGGAGAGCTGACAAGGAGGGCTGTATAGGCCTTAATCAGTCCCACAGTGGCACTTTGACAGCAAGGGAGGGGGGCAGATTTTGTGTGTCTCTGAAAAGATCTGGGTGGCACAATAACCTCAGCCACAGCGGTCTCATTCTGGGGGGGGGCGACAGGCGGACAGCCGCGGAATTTACCGGGTGGGACTTTTGTGGCTTTTTGGTCTCTGTAACACGGCACAATTGGAGCCGGCCAGCGGGTTTCAGGCTGAGTAAAGGTATTGAAGAGGGGATTCCGAGGGGATTCCGAGGGAACTGCCCTACCCCCCCCCCCCACCCCGTCACCGTCGTCTTAACAGAGCTTAATGTGTGCCTCTCTCTCTCCCCCGTCCCTGCACAGATTGTGATTCCTACTGCAAGGCGTCCAAAGGCAAGCTGAAGATCAGCATGAAGAAGTACTGCAAGAAAGATCATGGTAAGCTGGCGGAAGGCACACCTCCACAGCGCTCCGAGGCGTTTCCACAAAAACATGCGGGCGTTAAGCGGATCAGGCCGGGCTGGAGCGACGGCCAGGGGGCCTCCAGCTTCTCCAGAGGTCCTCATTACGGCAGCATTCCTGGGAGCTCCCAACACGAGGTGGGGGGGACCTTAGGAGGCATGTGAGCTTAGCTACCACCACCGGCGCTCTCTATAGGTGGGGCGTCAAAGGGCACTGTCCGCATAGGCGTATTTAAACTGTGGGTTTGGGGGCCATTGTCAGCTCCGTGTTTGCTGTACGGTGACGGGTCAAGGTGTCTCCAGGCCTTTCAGGGAGCGTTAACTCGGCCTTGGAGCTGCGGAGAACCCAGGGTATTGCAGCTTTCCGGGGGGGGGGGGGGGGGGCAGACATCGCTGGTGCATCAAAATAGAAGGAAACTCAATGGACTAATTCATAATTCGAAGACTCCCGCTGTGCCCCCCCCTTCCCACACAACAGCCACGTGCCTTTTGTGCTGTTTACAATTGTCAGACCGTTAATACTTTCTCGGTAATATACGATCGTGCTTCAGCCGTCTATAGGCAGGCTACGGATCGCCCTGGATGGAGCGTCTCCTACCATCTGGCCTGCTTCCCGTGTTTATGCTCATTTCCCGTAAAAGGTGGGCGGGACACCCGGGAAGACCCTGGGATTCGGGAGGAGGCTGCAGGCGGTTTGTGGGATGGCTGGGCGTTAATGGGGCGGCGGGTCTCACGGCTGCCCGGGTCACAGCATGCCCACCTGCCCCCGGGGTGCTCCTCAGAGGGGCAGCTCCTGGGGTGTCCGGCACGAGTTGGTTCCCTGCCAAACACCACAGAGCTGTGACGCATTGGATTTCCTTTCCACCTTTCTTTTTTTTTTTGGGGGGGGGGGGGGAGGCGTTGTGCCTGGGACCCCAAGGCATCAGACAGGCCACAACAGGAGCCCCCACTGCTAGCTCTTACAATCCTCCTCAGTTACAAATTGCAGACAATTCCCTCCCCCACAGTGGGGCTCAGCGGGGGCCTGGTCTCTCTTCCCCAGGCCTCCATCCTACAAAGTTTGTTCCTAATCCACTTTTTCTCAGCCCAGCCATCATCGGGGGGCTTTGTGGCCATGAGGGACTCATGGGGGGGGGGGCAATGAGACATAGGTACAGCATTGAGGAAGTCGTTAGAAAACTCAGGAAGCAGGACCCAATAATTGTACTCTGCGATGAGCATGCAGGCCCAAACACGCTGTCTGCACGCTCCGGACTGCAGGACACTGGGACGGGGGGGGGCTGGGGGGGGGTGCTGGGACTGTGCCCAAACCCACATCCTGAGTGGCGTCAGGTCAAGTCCTGAGACAGATTTAGCAAGTTTTCCGCCAAATGAAAAAGATAATAAACCTGGGTGGTGACTTCAGACCGTCAGCGGCTCCCGCGAGCAGCGGCTGTGCTCCATCGGACGCGGCTCTTTGGAGGGTCTGGCTGCTTCTCACACATGCCTGCGGTTTGATTTTGCTAAATATAATACTGTAAGAAGAATGAGAAGACGACTGCTGTAGAGGGCAAAGTATTACCACATTGTCCTGTCGAGGCGGAGCAAACGAGATGACCCCGAAAGGGGTTCGCTTACTCCTCAGCCAGACTCCTTCTCCTGCTGTATATCCTGCCCTCCGCATAAGACACATGCTAACAAAGAGCGCCTTCCAGTGGTGGCTGGATGGACCAGCGAGGCGGGGTGGGTTGTACGTAAAAAGGCAGGGAAACAGGCAGCTACTGAAAGATGCTCTTTACCTCTTGAAAATAATCACTCCGTGCCGGATCACGCGGCGTACGGCCCTCTGACCGCTTATGGTTCGCATTAGGAGGTTCCGCTTATAGGAAGTTTCCGGTGTCTTCTCTGAGCGGCTTGGAGACTGAGGTTTTGTGGCCTGTGCCTTCTGTGGCTAACTCTCCAGTGACAGCAGAAGTGGAGTGTCTAGATCAAGAGCAGCGGGTATTGGGGGGGGGGGGGGGGGGGGCAGAGTGAGGAAAAGATGTTTTGTGGCTTCTGTGCAGAGTCTGACACGCCACAACCACAGTGGGGGGCAGGGAGGGTGCAGATGGCATGTTATTGGCTGCGCTGGAAAGTAGACACCCCCATCACCTCCGGACAGGGGGTGTCCTTCTTTATTTTCCCTCCCCCCAATCTCACCCCCTGACTCAGTATCAGCTAAACCATTAATCACGTGCCATTACAAAGAATCTCAAACGATTGTCCCCTCCCCCAAGTGACAAATTACACTACGCATCCCAGGATGATGAGCATGTTCCCAGCACTTCCAGTAGAGGACGCCGGCTCTCAGCTGGTGACTCCAGTTCCAGTCGCGCTCTCCCCCAGGTGGACGGCCTCTTCCCCCCCTGAGCAGGAAGTGTGTGTATAGAATCAGGTGGACTTCAAATTGAGCGCATTCAAAACAATGAAACATCATTAAAAAAAAACCTTCGAAATTTCTACAAAAAATAAAACGATGCATTATTTTCTACTGAACTGTTACACTTGCAGTTCTTCTTGACGATCAGGTATTTTTCCTGGTAAAAACAGGTTGCTTTTCACTCTCATTTCTGCCATGTTAATCACATTGTTAAAGAAAACACACTGTGACCAGTCTTTGCAATTCAAGAAAACTGAAAGTATGCCAGAGGTTTTGTAGATCTCGATGCAGTTTAGATATTAAATATCAAATTGTAACAATAACAAAAACTGATTTAATAAATACGTTTCCACTGGGGCTCTTGTGAGTAGTCTGGAAATCTCAGCTGAGGGCAGCTCATGGCCAATGGTGATGGTTCTGACTTCAACTCCATCGCCTTCCCATTCTGTCCAGGAGGCTCAAACAGATTACACATTTCCTCACAGCGAGAGGCAATTGTGAGTGCCCCCCCCCCACCCCACCCCCCACAGGCTGGCTCATTTACCATTTCTGTCTGCCTCATTCAGTGATGCATCTTTGGCGGTGGGGGACGACACCCCCAGTTAATTCACCCTACATCTCAGTAGGCATGGCCCTCTGTTAACAAGCATGCAGGGTTGACCCCCCAACCCCCAAAACACAGATTCGAGGTCGTGATCTTGCCACCCGGTAGTGCCTGTGTGACACGGCAGTGGTGGGATGAATGCATTATGTGTCCATTCTCTGTCTGTGTGTGTTACTACAGTGATGAGGAGGGAGAGAAATATTCCCAGGCTGACACCCCTGGCAACAAACAATCAAAGGGAGTTCTCTCTGCCAGGATCTCATGCCCCTGTGGTCACCCAGGCAGAGTCTCTGGGCAGGAGTGTGGGCACGTGTGAGCGGGCCCCCTCCTCTGGGTAACGTGTAGGTCTGAGCGTCGCTAAAGCCCCACCCCAACACCCCCTCAGGATGGTCAGAGGGCTCTGACAGAGCGTATTGTACGCAGGGGCTGAAGAAGGTCCGTTCTTCTTCGTCAATGAGCCATTCATGGCCGGACCAGCCCACCTCCACCCACGAATGCCAACCTCGGCCCCTGCAGGAACGGGGACGTCCCCGCGATCGTGGGTGGCAGCCTCCAGGTCCCTGCTCTGTCAGTGTCGGGTGCTTGGTGGTCCTCCATGTGACATCACTCTGTGCGACTTTGTGTCACCTGAGCCCTAGTGGGCCACAAAGCCCTCTTGCCCTCCCCCATTTGGCCTGATACTGGGACGTAAACAAACCAGAAGGTTGGGAAGGCCGCTTTTGAAAGGATGAGCTCGTTAAGGAGGCCAAAACCCAGTGGGCAATGTGTGGCTCAGAGGGTTAGGATGCCATGTGACCAGAAGGTGATTGGTTTGAATCCCAGGGTCGGCAGACAAGTCACATTCTGGCAGCCCAAAGAAAGGCTAGTGTATGGCAGGTTATTGATAGACTACAGCTGCCCACTTTCTATCAGAGACTGGTACTGATTTGCTCAAACCTGTTCACCATGCAGCACTTCCGGAACACGCTGCTTCCTGTTCCTGGGGGGAAGCTCTTCCCATTGGGGAATTAGGGCACCCCGTGGTGCTTGGCTGCAGTCGCACATCCCCCTGAGCAGAGCTGGGCTGGCTTTGGGAGCGACTGTGAACACTCCAGTGAGGATGTGCGGCCCGAGCCACGGCTCCACACCGCTACCCTCCGTCTGTCGCCTTCTCTCCGATTTTCCGGCTGCCAGCCGGCCCGTTCTGCTGCCAGGATCGATTACGTAAGCGCTGCCTAGAAAAGCCACCGCGTGACAGAACACAGGCTCCTGCTTCTGTTGTGGGAATCTGTAAGTCAGTCACTGGAGGGAGGCCGCAGTGACGCGAGCCTATGTAAGTCAGTCACTGGAGGGAGGCCGCAGTGACGTGAGCCTCTGTAAGTCAGTCCCTGGAGGGAGGCCACAGTGACGGGAGCCTCTGTAAGTCAGTCACTGGAGGGAGGCCGCAGTGACGGGAGCCTCTGTAAGTCAGTCACTGGAGGGAGGCCGCAGTGAGGCGAGCCTCTGTAAGTCAGTCACTGAAGGGAGGCCACAGTGACGGGAGCCTCTGTAAGTCAGTTACTGGAGGGAGGCCGCAGTGAGGCGAGCCTCTGTAAGTCAGTCACTGGAGGGAGGCCGCAGTGACGGGAGCCGATGTAAGTCAGTCACTGGAGGGAGGCCGCAGTGATGGGAGCCTCTGTAAGTCAGTCACTGGAGGGAGACCGCAGTGACGTGAGCCTCCGGTGATAAGTGAAAAGCACGGGAAAGTCGCGAACAAGCGTTACCTGCGGACAGCGCACCGCTGAGACATCAGCAGAAGCTGATGCTGTTACTTAGTGCTGATACCCGACAGACTGAACACACTCTGAGGGAAGACAGCTGACTTTGCTGCGTCTCAGCTCCAGGGTAGCATGTCTGGCAGCTCGCCGCATGTGTAAATCACGGAGGCGGCCGCAGTCTCGCATTTATACCGCGTTTCTCCGCAGGTTTTACTGCTCCCAACAATGGGTTGTTTTTCCTTCGAAGTCTGCAGATTCTTTCGTGAAATGTTTCACCATTTCCTCTAATTTGCTATGAAAATAAAGGAATTCAATCCCGGGGCCGTTCCTTTTGTCTGAAACCTTTTTTTTTCCCCCTCCTCTCTCTCTTTTTTTTTTAAAAACTCGCTGGTCTGGAGAAGGAAACCAGTTGTCAGGGAAACATCCAGCGTGGAGTGTTTCAGTTCACAGGGAGGTGTGCTTTTCAAATGTACATAACGGGCAACCATTCTTCTGTCTGAAGAAACACTATGGCAACTGTTGCCGTGAAAACGAATGTGCGGGACGGAACAACAAGGGAGGGCAAAGGTCAGGTCAGGAGGAATGAATGGGAGGAGTGATATTGGCCAAGCAAGTCAGCAGTTTGGACGGATTCATACATAAGGGACAATACTGTTTTCTTATTATTTTGCTAAATTATTATTTTGTATCTTGGTGACAAATGGCTGTAATGTAACATTTTACACTTTTTTAACAGGAGTATCTGATGTCAGAAAGTTAATAGATTCCCTGAGAGGGTCTGCAGTCCCCATAGTTATGACAGAACCGTCAATAAAACAGGCGTTCAGAAGGTCGCTGGTTCGAATCCTGTCCTTGGCAGAATAGTCACATTTCCGTTGGGCCAATGAACATGGCCCTAAACTCCCTGAAATGCGCCAAGGGGCGCAGATAAATGGCTGACCCTGCTATTGGGTCCCAGGCTTTGCTGTATAGTGGTGTGTTTGTGTGTCTGGGATATGTAAGAAGCAGCATTCCTCTGTACCGGTACGCATGGAAAACGAAGCATGAATTCATCATTTTGTGAACGTGTATGAAATGGACACATGTACCTTCTGTCCCCACAGCTCTCCAGGTGCACATCCTGAAGGCAGACAAGGCTGGCGAGTGGTGGAAGTTCACGGTGAACGTCATCTCCGTCTACAAGCAAGGGCAGAGCCGCATCCGACGCGGGGACCAGCTCCTCTGGGTCAGGGCCAAGGACGTGGCCTGCAAGTGTCCCAAGATCAAGCCTGGGAAGAAGTACCTGCTGCTGGGGAACAATGACTCGTCCCCAGACCCGAGCGGCGTGGTGGCAGACAAGGCCAGCCTGGTCATCCAATGGCGGGACATGTGGGCCCGGCGACTGAGAAAGTTCCAGCAGCGTGAGAAGAAGGGCAAATGCAAGAAGGCCTAGAGCGACGGGGGGGGGGGTCAGGTGACTGCAGGAGGGGGGAGGGGGGAGATGGGGGGACCAGGAGGGGTGGAGTTGCTTTCAATAGAAGCATGACGAGAAAACTAGGATGATTTTTCTTTTAGGAACTTTCGTGAAGGAACTCACTTTGCAGTTTTCTATTTTTCCCTCAAGCAATTTTTGTTTTTCGTGATTTGCCAAGTTTGCACCTAATTTCTTCAGTGCATAAAGTCATTTTTGCATTTTTATCCATGGTAGGTCCGCAAAATGTTCAGTCCATCTTCACCAAACGTAACGCTTAGGTACAATAACAAAAAAAAAAAACAAAACCTGTATCGGATTCCTGTTCAGTCACATGTCCTTAGTCCATACAGCATCCGCTTTGGTGGGAGGGCAATGCAAGCTGATGCTGATGCTGCTCTTATCTTGGAGGTCATTCCTGTGGGTGTGAGGCTGCATCACAGGCAAAGAGAAACTGTGAGCATCAAGGGAAACATTAACACTTTAGATGTAGAATAAAACATCTTTCAGTATGGTGTATGCACACACTCCTAATGTAAAATAGCATTCGGCACGTGGGAGGTGTTGTTGGACGGCACCCAGAACCAGTAGAAAGTTTAATGCGTTCTTTTTTATACTTGTGAAAATTCTTATTCACGTGGACAGTACCTCATATATGACAATTCCCTCTGTGCTGTTTTAAAAACTGCTAAGAAGCTGCATGTTCTGGGTAAATCGATCGCTAACCCTGGTTTACGTGGGGGAAAGGGAGGATGAGAACGTAAATGTAAAAAAAAAAAAACAATGTTCTGAAATCCACATAACTTAAGATTATTTTGAGTGTGTTTCTCTAGGACAGAGGACGCTTTAGTTAGAAATACATTATATTCATTGCCTGCAGGGGGAAAAGTACGTTCGTATTCTCACTATTCTGCAATGGATGTCCGTGCGGTCTTCTAACGCTCCGTCGTCGGTTTACAATAGCATGAAAAGTTGTTTCCGGGGAGTCTCGTTCTCCTTACTTACCCTATACTGGTGCTGTTGTTTCGTATTTATTGCACAAACACTGAGAGGCAAACACACATAAAATAACTACAATAATAAGATGATTCCACCCGGTGATCTCTGGATATCACAGGCGCTTCTTAAAGCGCAGCATTTATTTTGCTTCCCCCCCCACCACATCGGCTTGTAAGGCGGTTTTATTTACTTTAGTGTCGTCCATCACCGATTCGGCTCACTGTAGGTTAATTTTCGCGATCGGGGAGGGGGATTGGTGGAATTTGATCGTCGGTTGTCTATTAAAAAAAAAGGGGGGGGGGGCACTCCCAGCCCCCACCGCACGTGCCTGTTTTGGCCAGGATGGGGGGGCTGTGGTACACGTGGGTGTCAGTGTCTCAGAAATCATACATACAAATACATCACGTGAAAAAGGACATTCTAACCCAAATTCAGATATGTCAAAACATGTTATATGTAAATCAAACTAAGGAGTAGGCCTAATTAAAATAGCAGCCTAATAATCGAAAGATGTAGGCTATTAATATTGCCCGATGCGGATTGTTTTAACTGTATTTGCTAAGGTGAATACGCCACATCACACTGCTTTCCACACATTTTTTTTCCATTTGGTCTTGCCTCTGTAAAACTGTACTGGCTTCTGGCGCGCCGCCTTCAGCGTCCCGGCGGCAGAAACAACAAAAGCCATATAGGCTGTTTTGAAAACGATGAAGAAAATGAAAACTTCGGATGTTTCTCTAACTCTGAGGACACTGTTGGTCTGGCAGCCAAACCTGAGACGGACTGAAAGATTTAATCGAAAAAGAAAGGAAAAAATGCACATTCGCCTGAAGCACCAGCGAAACCAGTGACGGAGCAAACGGAGAAAGCCTCTTTACTGCATAAGGCGCCCAACTGGGAAAATGTATGTGTAAATCTTGAACAGAAGTGCAGCATTTCTGAAAACTGACATTAAAAATCTATCAACAGAAAAAAATAAATATTTGTATTAAACATGACAGTTTTGCTTCGCTGCTTTACCAATTAGGATTTTCTGTATTTATATTCTCCTAAAACAGGCAAAAACCCAAAATAATAAGGATCCATGGAAGGTTTGCAAATCAGTGATATTTATCTGTATAGTTAGAATTATATGTACATGGGTAGATAGATTATAACGACATAAGACTAACCCCGCATCAAAGCAGACCAATAACAACGAGACAAAATAGAAAATACGATTCCATCAAAATTACGTTAAAAATCCATCTTTCAGAAGTGAAAAGAGTCTTGTGAGATCACAGGCACGCACACAGAGGAACTTACACTTATCTGAGTCACCAGAACCAAAGCAACTTCCACGTATAGCTACGACAGTTACACCTAAAGTTAAAACGAACCAAGTTAAATGAGCCAGTCTTTTATATAGGCCTATATGTATATACACACGCAGCTTATATACGAAAATATAGACCCCAGATAGACAAATCCCCATACAGACCTCACGAGTCAGGGCTACGCTTCTCCCACGTGACAAAGGAGCCGATTCGTCAGTGGTGATTCCCATACACAGGGCTTCCCCCATGACGTGACAGTAGGCCTAAGACAGATATAGGATAGTGGCAGATACCCAGTCTCACGGAAGGCCAGAAAAATAAAGCTGTGGGGCACGTTTCCAGGGATAGGGCACCGGGGAAGGTCTGAAAATGTTACATTTGTAACAATTCTTCTTGTATTAATTGTATAGTCTATTATAATGAACTGCATCGTACTGGTAGTATCTTCTCACAAAACCGAATGTATATATATATATATTGCATATGCATATATTTAAATACATTTTATCGTCCTGCAGCATAATACACAATATCACATTTAACTGTATCCATGTCTGACAACACATATATAAATTAACTTTAAAACGTAATGTCCAGTAGTCCCAGAATGTAAACCCCCCCCGCAAAAAAACTGTTTCCCTGCATTAAATCTTGAGCTGATTTTTTCAGCTTCTGTTCATACTATGAATTGTAAATGTTGTGTAGCTGTGCCCATTGCGGCTTTGCAATGTTGTTTTACGATGCATACTAATATATTATCGTTATTATATATGAATATATTTAATGACATGAAACACTGTGGATTCTGTCATCTTTTTCAACCCATGAGTGACCGTTAGATGGTTATTGTGAGTTAAACCCAGAAGGAAAAAAATAACCAGCGAACCACTGACCTAGTAGAGCTAAATCGAGATTTTATCGGAAATATACTTATAGTGCGATGCCTTTCCGCACCTGTGTCGGGTGCCGGACGCTTTTTAAGGAGCTTCGCTGGTTATCGGCTTCCTTCCGGGAGCTAAGCAATGCAGCAAAGCACGGCACCAAAGTTCCCAGCGGCAGTAACTAATAAAAAGGACGGGGCAGAATGTAGCACATCGCCTAAGGCTTGCACGACATCTCCAGCTCAGACAGAACATGCTAACGTAACGAAGCGCGGCCTCTGAAGTTAATCATTACACCGAAAAGTCAATCTGCAAAAACATTTTTTTTTTTGCCTTTATTTAAATTTTCGACGTTCTCATATTGCGATATGCAGAGCAGCTTACAGTCGGTGTCATTTATTACAAATTACAGTTAAGATAATTTAACACGAAGGAAACAGGTATATTAGTAACACATAATCGTTATTTCCTTTGCTTCAATTGATTTTATAAGCATGACATTCTAGGAGAGATTACATACAGGCATCGAGAGTAAATATGAATGAATATTGCTAAATCACTTAAATTATTATTACTGACAAGTAATTTGCACCAGGCGGTCTAAGTCGTTGGTTGGTGTTGGGCTACTAAGTTATTAGCAGCCCAGCAAGACCCCCCCCCCCCGGTGCATTAATTGCGACGCTGATGCTGGACTGCAGTGGCGTTTTTGAGATAAACAGTTCTTGGAAACGTGGGAGGTCAGCAGCTCATTCCCGCTTTCCGCTCCGGAACGATCCGAATCTGCTTTTTATCCAGCCTTTCTGAAAATGCTACCTCACATTCATATTGAAAATGGGAAAAGAGAATTTAAGAAAACGGGATGAGGAGCATATTACGGGGATAAGATAGTGTGTGTGTGCAGGGGGATAGGGCGTCTGCTTCCCCGTCCTCCTGCCGCAGTGCCAGTGACGCTCGCGTGAGGAGACCTTCCATGCTGCCGCTGAGCCGTGGGGTCAGTTCCCGTTAGCTGGTGGGCCACACTGCTACCACCACAATGGCGATCAGGAGCAGGACGATGACCACTAGCATTCCTGAGAGGAGACAAGACCAAACAGACGGGGGGGTTATGGGAGCGCAGCTGGATTTGGCCGGACCGCAGTTACGCAACACCCCAATTGCCGGGACGACCGCTGCCGAGCCCCGTTTCCCACGCAGTTGAGGGTAGCTGCGTTCGTTTAACTTTGGGCGCAGAGGCAGCACGTTGGCGTCCTGACCATCAACTGCAACAACGCCGTCTAAAAGCTTGGGGTGACAGGCCCTTTTTTTTTTTTTTTTAAAGTGCCGTCCCTTTAGTGCATGAGGGTTAAGAGCGCTTTCTGGAAGCTTCTCGGCATCGTATCCCACAAACTATCTTCTATGTTCACAAGGGTTCGTAAGAGGACTGTGCTGAAAGAAAAAACGCAGTTACATGCATCGCAGCCAATTGCGTTTATAATGGCATTGAAGGCGAGATTACCACATGGCTAGCCTAGCCAATGGGAATAAAAAAAAACAAAATGATGTCATCATTCCAGCATGATCAAGTATTCCTCTTTCATGAACACGTTTCTTTGTATGCTGGAAATAAAAAAAGGTGCATATTACAATATATTGTCAAAATCCCATTATTCTCACGATTATGACTTTTTTTTTTTTCATCCAAACCAAAATGCGAAAGGCCACTGGCCATTTGGGAGAACTGTGTTATAACAGATGTGCCGTATTAATAAGAAAGCAAGGCCGTCTATAAGATTTCCCTGCCTAGTCGTCAGGGTGGTGGGTGATTGCCTCATCTTTGCATAAATGTGCAGTTCCCAGCATGCATAATGGTAACAGGGGAGTGAGCACTGGGATTATGGGATGCCCACAGGTATTACTTTGCTATTCCTCCTGTATTCCCACCCGTAAAAAAAAAAAAAAAACCTTGATGGTTATGGTCTGACTTCTCAAGGAAGAAGGAGACAGCCACACGCACACGCTGAGATGGACGTGACCATGCAGCCCCTCGTTAGACCGTCAGCGTGGAGGTCAGACCTGTGTTTTACGGCTCACCAATATTTACCAAACAGCTGTGATTTCAGCACCCGGGGAGGTTGGAACAGATCAGCATTCAAAGAGCAACACAGAGACAGCTGGATGTTTTCACCATGACCATTCTGACCATTTTCTAACCTGACCAGCTTATGTCTGCGAGATCTCAGGTGGAAACAAAGTGGCTGATCGGCTCAGGTGAACCCTGTTAGGGCAAGGATGAGCACTGCAAAGGAGGTGAGGGTCCCAGAGAAGGCCTCCAGATGACAGCCATAACTTGCATTTAAGGATGACAAGCAAGGAAAGCAGACCTAGGAGAGGAATACAAAGCGGAGAGGCACCTTACAAGGAGTCGCAATAACTTCAAAAGTCTGCTCCAGTGAGACATTCTCAGAAAAAAAAAATACTCTCAGAAATGTGTCCCCAGCATGGTCACCCTCAAATTATCTCACAAAACATCCGACATCCAACATCCTCTGCACGGTGATTTCATTTCAACCACAATGACAACATGTTGTTTTGCAGGTCCATGCTGCTGATCATTTGATTCGCAAAACTCTTTTTTTCCTTGGAAAACAATGACCTCAGAGGTCAGTTCACAGCATGGCTGAAAGCTATGTGACAAAGTAAAGTGACTATTACTGCAGTATCGTTTGGTGGCTGGGCTTCCTGGTGAACAGGTTATGGGCGTGCATGACCATCAGTACACCAATGGCCATTGAGCCCCAAACATCTGCTGATTTTGCAGCCCTGGCAGATGACTCACGTGGTTCTTCACCTTCACAATCAGCATAATTGTTGCAGACCTTTTTTTTTCTTTTTCTTTACAGGTTAAGGTTAAGTGCCTCACTTAGGGGTACAAGCAGAGCTTTACTGAGATGTTCAGTTTTATGGTTGATTTTCCAACTGCAGATCCTCTTCCAAGCCGAATAAAATGGTCCAAGTTTGTCTGGACTGTACCCAAATCACATCCCAGTAATCCTCAGAACAAGACCGTTGTGCATTAATATGTACATATATTGACACAGAAGTGCATTAGACTTTCCAGTTTAGGTGGCCGTTCCTGTTCAGTTTTCATTTGGTCCATGATTCCAACAAAAGATCCATTGCTGAAAGTCGTCAGAAGCCTTCTGAGCTTTTTCTCCTGAAGTCCCATGGAAGACGTGAGTTCCGCGTCTCCTTTCTGCAGCGGACATACGACGGCCCCCAGTGGGCTACACGACAGCCTCACCAGTCTAACCTCCATTTTCTCCCCGCTCTCTGGAAGACATCTGAATCACCGCAAATCTGAAGGCTGTCAGCCACTCACAATTACGCACGAGGTCCCTGCTTACTCAAGCGGCCCACTGCTGCTTCCAGTGAGGCTGGCTTTCCTCTAGTTCACGTTTGGCTTACATTTCTCTCATACTTGGGGCTCGGTCCTCGGGTCTGGCGATGGGGCCACCGAGGGGCCCGGGACAGCGGAGCCGGGATCCGGATGACACCGTGCCGTGGATGCAAGAGGCTCAGAGGAGGGCGGTAAGAATGGCTCCGTTAGCTGCAGTTCCCTCTCTCCGCCACCCGTAACATTGCTTCATCATGCCACAGCACCCCTAGGGAAGCCATCTTAGCAGGAGAGGGGAGGGGCAGTGGGTACGTTCTGACAGTACCAAACAAATTTCAAGGAAGCATCTTGTGCAACTGGATGAAGCTTCAGTCGGACAAGGGGAACCAGAGCCAACGTTCATGAAGTCACAAAAATGGGTGAATTAACACGGGCCGCAAGAGGCTTACAGCCAGATACAGCATTTCACCGAGTTAGGCAAGGCCAAAGTGCGATAGACGGGGAACAGGGCCGTCCACTAGCTCTTCTATCCCAAACACGTGAGTCAAGCAAGGACAGAAAGCCTTCTAAAGAATAATCCTGATAAGGAAACTATAGACAGCACACACAGAGGAAAATACACACCAGTGTAGTCTCTCAGATTAACATAGCTTTGGTAAAGTCCTTATAAAACCAGGGGTGGTTTTTGGACTTGACAGTAGCGTTAAGGGGTCTCGGCCCTGCGGACACCCCCGTCACGTCACCCCCACCCACCACTCCTCCTCCTCCTCCTCTCCTCCCCCTACATCTTTACTCAGGCATTTTTTGAAGCACTGTCACCATCCAGCTAAGTAACTAAATAACATACTTCTGACCCCGATTCTGTGGGCGGATGACAATGGTCATGTTTGCTGGCCAATCAGATTAGAGGCCGTTCAAAGTGACCACCCAAGCGGCGTTCAGTGGCAGGGAGCAGACGCCCCCACTGCGAGCCACCACCTCAGCCCCACAAATCAAATCAGATGAGGGGGGGCAGAATAGGCGGGGAGGAGTGGGGGGGTCAGGCTCCACATGGGAAACCCCTTGCCTGGGTGTGCAGCCCCCCAGTGCAACACAAAAGGTACAGATGACCTTGGCGGCCGGGTCGAGTCTTGTGTTAACATGATTACCCGTCATTTTACCAACTGTAATCCTCTTAAAGCACACACGCACAATAGGGTCTCACCAAACGGCCTTCCAAATTCACAGATATGTGTAATTAGCATAGAATTAAATGCGGATAAAAATGGGCTCTGATTAAAGGGGTGAGGATCATAACATGTACAAAGGCGGGAAGTGTCTGAGAGCACCGGCAACCCCCCTCCCCCACAAAAAGTCCTGCAGTTTGTTGGGTAGGGGTTAGCAATTATTAACTGCACATCCTCTTAAGGACAGGACTGTGTCCTGCGAGGACATGAGATAAAGTACCCAAATTAAAGCCATATTAATTGCAAGTGGCAAACCAGGATGGGAGGCAGAGTATGAGAGAAATGGCCCTCAGACTACGAATATAAAGCACTGAGATCTTCGCTCACAGCCCCATGGCGGGTCGCCGAGATTAGGACCCCGGCAGGAATAAATCGGGGGTCTCATGCCAGGCTCGTTTACCCCCCCGGGGGAACATGGGTACGTTTGAGGGCCCCAGACAATGCAGGCCTACTTGAGATGCAAGTCGGCTTCAGGACGGCGAGGTGCAGGAGCGGCTCGTTGCAGGCTAAGTAGATTAGCGGCACAGAGGGGCTGCCCCGGGCAGCTCGATGAGGCGATTAAACCCTGGGAAACTCGCGCCGCCCGTCCTAAGTTTCTAGGCGGCTGGAAGGATTGGGGCCCCCAGGCCTAATCTGCCCTCCTCTCTCCAGCTGGGGAAGTCACTCCATGAAAGGGACTGCATTTAACTTTTTAAAGACAGACTCAACTTCGTAATTTTGGTTTGGGGCAAACTTGGCACTATTAAAACTGGTTGATCTAGGCCTGTATTTCGTCTCTGAGTTTAAAGCGCTGCCTTTACTTTAAACTCCACGTGACGGAGCCTTTTTTTTTTTTTTTTGCAATTCCCTCCCCTAGCCGGATGTCACACTCAGACCCATCGTCAGATGCAGTTCAAGTATGCATAACAAATTAATGTTAATCTTTTTTATGACAGTGTTTCTATAGGAGTTTGAGTCCTTAACAGTAGCAGCTCTAGGTATCTGGCTGAAGCAGCAGCAGAATTTGAGATACCAAGTTTCGATCCACTTGGGGTCCTTTTCATCATGGGGGGCAGAAAAACGACCTCTGGCTACAATTTAGATGTGATCTTCTGTAGTCAGGTGGGACGGCCCAAACATGCCTGTCCACCAGAGTCACGCCATTCGATTCTGATGAGGGTATTCACAGAACAGCGTTCAGAGCCCAGAGCTGGGGGGCTCCTTCCTCCACAGGCACGCTGACCCCTGGTGAGGCCCAGCCCGCACTCATTCTTGCCTTCAGTTGGGCAACAAAAGACAAAGGCAGTAGACACTTTCCAGCCCAGGCAACCTCAACCCACCCCCCCCCCCCGCCACCCCTTCCCCAACCGCTGCCCGACTCAAACACTCTTGGGTTTGGGAGCTCTGCACGTAACGGGGATCTCAGAAACAAAAGCTCGAGTTCCTTAATTAAGTCAAGATCGGAGGAGAGCACACTGGAGGGCTCAGCTTACACATTTTCTCCCTCTATGGACCAATCGGGGAGTTTCCCCCAACAACCCCATTCCTCGCCTCCTGTATAATACCCGGAAAGTCTGACACAAACCCCCTGCATTTCCTCCTTCCCATCCCAGGCCTCCACCTCCTCCTCCTCGCTGGTCCCCGGCTCTCGGTTCCCCTACAGTTGGGGTACTCAATCCCTGGCTTATTAACCAGCAAGACAAAGGCTCTTCTCATGTGTCTTGGAGAAACCCTACAAGAAAAATTCAAACCCCCCCTGAGCCACCCAAAGCACACAGAGGTATTTCGGCCTGCAGCCTTTACTTCATTAGCAACATTTCCATCTAGGATTAGAGGGAATATCGCAAATTAGTCTGACACTCTCCAGTTGGGACAGAACTGTGAGAGTCTCTCCAGTTGGGACAGAACTGTGAGAGTCTCTCCAGTTGGGACAGAACTGTGAGAGTCTCTCCAGTTGGGACAGAACTGTGAGAGTCTCTCCAGTTGGGACAGAACTGTGTGAGTCTCTCCAGTTGGGACAGAACTGTGTGAGTCTCTCCAGTTGGGACAGAATTGTGTGAGTCTCTCCTGTTGAGACAGAGGGCCTGGCACATCTCACCCGTCCTAAAATCACGGAGCAAGCCGCATCTCTAAGAGGCTGCCATCCAGCATGCCGTGGGAATAAGAAACCACAGTGAGCACTGCTTGTCACATTGAGAGAAAATAAAAGAAAAAAACAAGCCCCCTAAACCTCTTCAAAGACTCCGCTCACCTTCAAAAGATGACAAAGACGTACAATAGCGGCTAATAAGTTTGGCTGTCTGTATCAGATTTCAATCGCCATCAGATCGTCCCTTCAGCTTGTGAACGTAATAATGAGAGATAAGTATCTGGGAAGTGAAGGAAAACAGCATTCCAACATGATACTGTGGTAAAGCTTCAGTCTGGGACCTTTGACCGTTGGCGGAAAAATAACCTTTACATCTCGTGCCGCTTTTTGCAAAACATTCAGAGAGAGAAGTCACTCTCTGTCGTCTCTGTCATCTGATTTCATGAACCGTGACGCGGAGGACGCCCAGAATCACGGTCAGGCGCTCAGAAGCAACTCGTCGCGATGACATGGTTACGGCGGAGTATGTCAAACATGGCCCTCGACAGCAGAATGGCGCCGTTCCCACGTATGAGTCCGTCGGGCGAGACATAACAGAAGGCACTGCCTCGGGAGTAACGGGGGCTTCGAACATAAACACAGCCGGGGTCGGGGAACCACAAACACGTACCCAGAAAAGAAGGGGCCCCTTTGATAGATCTGTGGCATGTTCCATTTTCAATTCCTTCTCTGTCAGTCCGTCAGACACAAAGACAAGTGTCAAAGTGACAGAGGGGAAGAGGGATTGGGGGAGTGAAAACAGAGGTAGGGTGGGCGCAAATAAGAGTGGGGGGAGTTTTCATTCATCATTCATCCCCTTCACCTCGCCCCCCCAGCCCATGGAATACATTAATGTAGTTGGGCGCTGGCATAAGAGGGAAACCTCTATGGGCAAAACAATATGGCAGTGACTCGGAGTCTGGGATCCTCAAATAAAGGCCCGCCGGGTGTCATGGCGACCAAGAAATAGCGTCGCCCCTCCGATAAGCTGACCTTCATCTTGTTGTTTCACCAGAGTCGACCAGCCCGGTCCCGGGTCACCCTGTTACCAGGGCCCCAGAAAGGTGGCCATTTCCCTGGCGACGTGGCCCTTGGGTTTACCGGGCAAATAAGGGAGGAGGGGGTAGGGAATATGGGGCCCCCGGTTTATCTCCGCCACTCTTGCCTTTTCCCACTGGGACCGAAAAGGGTGGAAAGACCGGGATGGAGGAGAGGGAGGGGGGCTGATTCTTCAGGAGACCTCCTAAAAATCCCAACACTGCTTCAAACGAAAACGACCCTCATACCAGGGCACGGCGCTCTATTTTATCTGCGGCCTCACTTTGGCAGCCCCTGCATTCGACCTCCTGGCTAATCACGCGGCATTCATGCACTTCTGTGCGCCTGCAGCTGCAGTAGGGACCTTGGCAGCCGGGAGTGGGCAAAAACCGCGGCCTCTAGTGGCAGCGGGAGAGATTCTGATCTCCTTTAACCCCCAACAGAAGCCGAAGGACCATGTGCATTACTGAGAGTGTTTACCCAATACCCTCCTCTCTGGTTTATATGTCTGTTCGACAAAACAAATGCGTTTTGAAGGGAAACGGCTTAAATTACAAACGTGAGTCACACCATCCTGGACACTCGCACTTTCATTGCCAAAAAGGGCATGATCCTCACTACTTAGAGAGTTCTAGAAACTTTACCAAGACTCCGCCGTGTAAGGACTCGGTCATCTTGCCAATACGCATCTCGCTCTCCGAAAGGGTCGAGCTGTTAATATGATGTGTGAGGGAGAAACTCACCACAGGAAGATGCCTTGGTTTCCACCAGCTTGACCCTGCGGGATTCGTTGCGGATCTTGCCGTCTGTTTTGTCCACCAAGTGCGAAAGATCATCGATGATTTCTGGAGGAGAAACAAGTAGACACACAACAACAAATAATTTATAAATTTTCTCAAAGAAGCATGAAAAATGGAAACTCCTGCTACTTATTTAATCCTCCTAATTCCTGATAACGGATGAAACGGTGTCTGATCTGAAGCAAATGCTTCAGCCAGGCGAGAACCATGAAAGGAAATGAGCATGGGCAGCAGGGGTCACGGGTTCGAGGTGCTGCAACTGCTAATAGTCACATTGGTGGTAACATTCTGCAGGGGTTGGAGAACAGCATTCCGACAGCAGCCGCCCCCAGAGAGCAGAGGATTCAGAGGTTACAGATGCTCCTTCAAAGTGCTCATCCATGGAGCAGACCGGCCCCAGGTTCATGGACCAAGAGAAAACTAATTCACAGCCTGAGTGACAGACGCTCGACCTTAAACCCCAACTGAAAAATAAACCCAAAAGAAGATGTTCAACCCTGGAGGCCTTCAATTGCAACAACCTTTTGAACTTCTTAAAAGAAATATCTTTATATCCTAAAAAACAGGTGCATGGCTTTCTTCCCAATCTGTGCTCCGGCTGCTCTTGCCCTCCTCCTTGATCTCCCAGCCCCTGAGAACTCCTCTGGAATGGGCACTAAGGCAAATCAAACAGTCAAACACAAACCGTGCCTGGAAACCCCCGCCCCCCCCCACCCCAATCTGAAAACCCATTCAAGATTTACACCCTCAGCAAGCTGGATGTTTGTCAGCAGAAAAGGGAAGCGTGGTTTTCTTCTGTATCTCCCCCCCCCCCCCCCACAGCTGCCAACACAAACAAGACGCTCAGCCGGAGGAATGACCCGTTTCCCACAGGGCGGGTGGGGGGGGGGCTGATCACTGACACCGAGATACCATCACACGTCCTCCAGGAGGCTAATATGTCGATAAGCAGCATCCAGGCCCAGCGGCACAGACACGCTGGGAAGCATTTACTGCAATTAGCACATCTTTAGCAAGAGTGCGATCCCATTCCGTCGTACCATTATGTGCTAGAAGAGGAGGAGGCGTGACTGAAATCACAGCAGCGGCAGGAAAAAGGGAGCAAGCCCAGAACGCGTGGATGGGCCACGGACTCGGCTCAGATTCTCAGAGAAGCACAGGGAAGACACACCAAAACAAACACGGCAACCGCTTCTCTCCCAGGAGTCTCTGACTGAATAAACCTCCCAACCAAAATGACGGCCTCCGATAAACAAGGCCTGAGGATAGGGGAGGCATCTCTTCCTGGTCTTTTCTTGTTTCTGGGCCGCTGCTCTGGTCCAGATGTTTGTTGGCTCAGCAGGTGGGTGCCGGGCAGGATGGGCGCGTGCGTGCAGAGGGGTGAGGTGCTCGTGCGAGGCCCAGAAGCGAACGCAAACCCGGTGGGGGCGTTTGTCAGCAGCCCGGCTCCCTGGCACCTGCGGGGGCTCCTTGGCACAGCAGGACGGTTCAGGGGTACGGCAATCGCACACAGATGTTCCCGGGGTGACGTCGGCCCGCTCTTTTATTTCCTGACCACGGGCCATAAAGCCCTTACCGAAAAAAAACACGTAAAAAAAACTCTTTTATTCTCAGCCAGTTATGCTTGGGGAAACTAATTACTTTGCAGGTCACTTTCCTGCACATTCGAAACACAGACGTTTAACGGGAAACCTCTCCTCAGCTCAGCTTGATATCAATAAAACATCTTCCTGTTTCTGGAAGCGCCCGGCGTATCCTGGATGCAGATGGCCTGACTTCAGAAGGCTTTAAATTAGAACGCCACGCGCAAAGGCGTTACGGAGATTACGTGCAAAGGTGTATGGTAATAAATGCACGTGTCGTAATCTCCCGTGCTGACTGCACCTGGTCAATGCCACTTCCCTGATAACGCGTCGAGACGTGAGGAGCCACCATGGAAATGTCAACGAGCAGGTGTCCGAGACCCCAGGGAGACCCGCCCTTCATGTTACCCCAGGGAGACCAGCCCTTCATGTTACCCCAGGGAGACCCGCCCTTCATGTTACCCCAGGGAGACCAGCCCTTCATGTTACCCCAGGGAGAACAGCCCTTCATGTTACCCCAGGGAGAACAGCCCTTCATTTTCCCCCAGGGAGACCAGCCCTTCATGTTACCCCAGGGAGACCAGCCCTTCATGTTACCCCAGGGAGACCCGCCCTTCATTTTCCCCCAGGGAGACCCGCCCTTCATTTTCCCCCAGGGAGACCAGCCCTTCATGTTACCCCAGGGAGACCAGCCCTTCATGTTACCCCAGGGAGACCAGCCCTTCATGTTACCCCAGGGAGACCAGCCCTTCATGTTACCCCAGGGAGAACAGCCCTTCATTTTCCCCCAGGGAGACCAGCCCTTCATGTTACCCCAGGGAGACCCGCCCTTCATTTTCCCCCAGGGAGACCCGCCCTTCATTTTCCCCCAGGGAGACCAGCCCTTCATGTTACCCCAGGGAGACCAGCCCTTCATGTTACCCCAGGGAGACCAGCCCTTCATGTTACCCCAAGGAGACCAGCCCTTCATGTTACCCCAAGGAGACCCACCCTTCATTTTTCCCCAGGGAAATTTTATCAGGGGACTGCACCATGGCATTACATTGCTGATAGGATTCAAACTGCAGGGGAAAAAATTATGAGTACCCCTGATTTAGAAGCATCCACAGGATTTCTGTTTAATAGCATATGTGCACAAAGAAACATATCAAAGTTTGATAATGCAAAGTAGAACTCTTGAAAGGAGCATGGAGTTCTGTGATAACATAACGTTTGTACTGCATCCAAAGGAACCCGAGTCGCTAATTACAGCCTCTTCCACCTGTTCGGCAGGCAGCTGTTCAGCCAAAAGCATTAAGCACTCCCATAATTTCTCATAAAACAAATATGATCTTTTTCCTTCCATCTGCCTGCCCCCCCCCCCGAAAAAGAAAACACTGGTGTCTATTACTTTTACTAGACGAAGATCTCTATGAGACGGTATTTATTTAAAAAAAAATCTGTTTTGTGTATTTCCTCGCAAATAAGTGGACTGGGGTCTCATGCAGTGTCGGCTAACGGATGGCAGACACACAATGTGAGTGCAGAGCTTCTAAGCACATATAAGCCATGGAAGAGAAGATCTATCTATCATGACGAGAGAGAGAGAGAGAGAGAGAGAGAGGTGGAGTGGATACCCAGAACAGCACAGGTGTTGACCAACATGCAACTCCTGCAAGTTGACTGGAGTGGGTCAGTAGTTAAGATTAGGGCAGAAAGAGTGACACAACTGAGGAGGTTAACCAGGGATGGTTTAGCTGAGGGTCGTGGCGTAAGGATGCGGTGCAGAGGTTGGTGTCAGTAATGTGGGCCCTGTGGCCCCCCCCCCCCCTCCCGCCGTGGGCCACCCCGGACCAGACACAGAGCAGCAGGACGGGCCAGAACTAGGGCAGTCTTCCTCCCAGCTATCAGCATCACGCAGAGAAGCCTGACCATGGGGGTGGAGAGAGGGGGCTATAAAGGGCAGCTGGGTGATGCCAGGGTACTCTTCCCCACCGACCCCAACTAAAGATGCACCACACCCAAAGTCTCTAGCCCTATGCCAACCCGGAGGCCGTGTGGTTCTAGGAGGCTCGATACACCACAGCGGCTTCAGGGCCACAAACATTATGACAGGGCGCCTCCCCATGGCCAATTGTGAGTGTGGACGTTTTTTTTCCTCTTCCCCAAATCATTCATTCAGCCAGACTTAATATAATGATTTCCCCTGGGAATGTGGCCCGGAGCGGGCAAGGGTAGCATGGGGGGGGGCAGGGGTTGGGGGCACAACTGTTACTAATTGGCATACAGTATGGGGCTCGCTTGCAAGTGAAAACACCAGCGCTGCACTGGGCCTGGATCTGGCTCCACCACCTGCTCTGAGAGCCCCGTCCTCTGGGAGTGCAGCCATCAAACACTCCCCAGGGGAACCCTACGGATCGAGCCGACTTAAATGTGACCATGACCTGGTGGCACTCGGGGCGTTCCCCAAGCAGCGGTTCCTTAAAATCTCCAGCCAAATGATATTACCTAGCATACGCAGAACCATTTTCTACTATAAATCTATGGAGCTTTGTCTCCTCCCCTCCATCGTCTTCAGGGTTTTATTTGAATCCAATTACATTACATTAAACTGTGGTGTGATCGTAAATGCCAATATTGTGTGACAATGTTAAATGCAGAAGGCTAGCCGTGCTGAAAAAGGCACTATATCTACTAAACTGACTGTTTTCTGTGAGGATGTGCGTTAGTCAGAGTCTAACAGTTTAACTTTTTTCATTAAGTCAGCCGAGGAGTGACAGACTCCGGCCGAAATCAGCTTCTGTGGCAGGGCCGTCGACAAGCCACACGTGCACCGCTGACTGGGAGGAACCCAGAGAGGCCAGGTGAGAGCAGACGTGCCAACCAAGACCGGGGCCTTTGGAAACAATCTCACAGCACCTGGACTCACCACCCAGATGAAGCGCTCCTCAGGCGATGCCGAGAACAAAAGTAAAACTAAAAAAAACCAGCAGAAGAAAGAACGCATTAGCTGGTCGGGTCCTCAAAGCCGACGTTTCGCACTTCAGTGTTTAGCGATTAAGGGGATCTCATTGCGAGGCCTTCTGGTAACGATCAGCACCGCCGGCTTGAAGAGATAATTAGAGTGTAGAAATCACATGACAGGGGGGTCATAAAAGAGCCCGACTCATTTTAAATGTTGGTAATGTTGGTAACGCGCCGACGGCGAGTCCGAGAGGGAGGACGACACGCTCCTAAATGCCGGGCTCTTGCTGGGGATCAGCTATCGTCACGGAGATGCCAGGCGGACGGCCAGATGTGCTGGAGCCCATCGGTGATGGGGAAACTACATAACTATGCCTCATTAAAGGGCCATTCAGGAAAAGTGACAAGTTAAACTGGCATTTTTTTTAAACAACTTGGTTTTAACTGGAACCTCTTGTAGCTGTAACCCATCTGTCAGCCTATCAGACCCGTAGGTGTCGTCCCTGTGTAAATATCACATACGCGGCGTGGAATAAAACATGAAACATTCCAGGGTCTCTTTCTTTTTCAAAACCAAACAAATCAGTGCCGATCTATGCTCCCCCTCGCGAGGTCGGGGGGCTGGTTAAGAGGCCAGAGAAGTCTCCAACCTGACCCCTCCCTACTTCCGGCACCGCTTTTGATCTGCCACGGAGACCTGCACCGATCCGGACATTCGGGGCCCGATCCGCTTCCGGTCCTGTTCCCAAGGCCTCCCTCATTTCCAAAACCTCCACTGTTTGTGGAGGAAAAACACAGAAGTTGAATGGAGAACATGACATAGAGAGTCTTATTTGCAGCGGTTTTCATCCCTCAAACTGAAGAATCTCAGGCAGATGTCAACATAACACACCCCCTGTCCTGTACATGGATGAAGGACACTGGGGGTCTGAGCAACACCCGACACAGGCGGCTTGATTCTGATGAGCAGGAAGAAGCAGCAGCCCGCAGCCTGGCTTGCTGAAAGCATGGATTCGTTGGTGCTGTGCTGCTCCGCTAAGGACTCGACCCGGCAGCCAGAAGGCCTGGGTGGCTGCTTTCAACCAGGCACAGACACCAGCAGTTCGAAGGGGCCACAGCCTCCGCAAAGATACCATTAGCCTCCGGCGTCTCACGTTTGTTTCGAGGCTCCACTTAAGGGCGGACAACGCCATTATTCTTCACGGTCCGGCCAGGAGGCTTCAAAACTACAAACTACAAACAAAAGAGAGCAAAAGTGACATCTCAAGGGGCTGCGAAATCAAGCTGAGAACAGAAAACCCTCACCTAGCAACCGCTCGTCGCTAACAGCACAGGTTCTGCATTACACCATGTGGGTTTTTTGAGTTACACGCAAAGATTAAATTCCTCATGCCGATTTCGATTTGCATTTGTTAGACAAATCAAACAGCCGCCTTTGAATCCCGAGATCGAAATTCCCAGCTGCTCTGGCTACTGCATCTTGAATTAATGTCCGTTTTGTGTGATGTTTACCTAAAGTCTACGGCGAGCTTTTTGATCTAAACTGCCAGCTCAGGCTGATTAAACGATGCCTGATAGCACTGTTTACTGCTCACAGCCAAACTATTCTTTCCTATATTTTCCCAGCACACATAAATATATTTCATTCTGATGATAAATTGCAATTGACCCAGAGCCACGCGCTTGGAACAACAAAAGAGCGGCGGGAGGAATAAACCCCTGATTTTGTGTGTATATATCAGTCACACTCGGCCGCTTGCTCGCCCATTTGCCCTTCTCTGTTATTCCAGCAGAAAAGCACCCAGCCCTACAGCATTGGAAAGATTACTTTCCTGCCGGAAACCCAGCGGGGCACTGCAAGTGTTTTCCGGGGCGGCCCGTGTGTGCTAACCTGACTGAGCTGGGGCGCAAAGGGAGCTGGATGGGTGTCGGCGAGGGGGGGGGGGGGCGTTTCACTTGCTGAGGTAACGCTGAGGTGGCCGGACAGAGAAGTCGCGGCACGGCCAATAAAAATGTTTGCGCTTAGGGAGCCTGAAACAACTTCCCATCGGTGGGGAAGAGGGCCGCTATGACGACTCTGGTGGGGGGGTTAATATTCAGCAAAATGTGCCACCGAGACATCCACGATAACTTCCTCCAACCCCTCCGGGACGCACAAACCTTCCCAGCTGCATCGGCAGGCAACCCCATGCTGTGCAATTACACACCTCCGCCAGGGGCGAGGAAAATGAGGAGACCTTTCAGGGAAGGAACCCCCCCCCCCCCACCAGGGGTCAGAGCAGATGATGGAATTGAAGCGCAGGGCATCATGACCTCATCTCCTCTGGGCTCCATCAGTAGGTCGGATTATGATCCGCGGCAAGTATTTGCACACCGTGGATGGATACATCTCCCACGCGTCACTCCGGGCCGGGACCGGATTCCTCAGATGCACACAGAAAACCGGCAGCTGAACAAACAGCCAAACAGACACCCGGCGGTTCCTCCTCACCAGACAAGTACGGAGATCTGCACGGCCCAAATCAAAAGATTCTGATGAAGTACAATCTTTAGGATGGACCCAAGTGTACAGGTGAGGATCGAGCTTCCTAAACAGAACTGTACTGTGCAGCGACTCAGTCAGACCTGCAATACACCGCAAGGAAATGTTCCTTTGAAGAGTGTGTGTGTGTGTGGCGGGGGGGGGGGGGCTCTGCAATCAAATCAAATTAATCACAGCAACCTCCAGCTCACAGCAGCTGAACAGATGACGGGGGCAAAGCATCATTTAAAAAAGGAGCGTTTTTTTGTAAATTCATCCGCAGCTGCATAAAAGCATCTGTTGAAGATAAAACTCATGTAAATTCATGATTAAGGCCAAACGCGGAGGCGGCTGCCGCGTCCGGCTATCTGCGGCTCTCTGCAGCTCTGCCCGAGGACCAAACAAACAGAGGCAGGCTGCAGCGTTTGATCAGCTATCGGCCTAACATGGGCTGCTTCATTCACAGCCTGACCTTCTGTAAAAGCATTATCGTAACCGCAACAGGCGGCCCGTCGTTCTCTGTGCCCACATGCAACTGCTCAGAGCCCATGCAGCTGAAGCATATAAATAAGGGAAAAGAGGCACTAGCCACAGGATCCTGGGAAAAGCCAGACTGTAGAGATGCCAACAGATTACAGCGCAAGAGTCAGCAAAACGTCCTTTGAAGGGAAATGGGTGGGGCTTACGAAAAGAATGGCGGGAAAAGTGGGTGACATCATATTAACAAGCCACACCCCTTCCTCCCGTTGCATTCCGACCAAAATGCCAGTGATGCTGGATCCGCGGGACATTCAGCCGAATACCACCATGCCAGACACACGAAACGTGCCAAGTTTTGAGGGGCTGGAATGGGTCACATGGTGACGAGATGGAGGGCTGTGCTGGGCTCTGTGACAAACCCATAGCTCTGCATCTGTTTAAAACTGATTACCTCCTCAGGGGTATATTTACCCCTCCCCATTCCACCCCCCTACAGGGTGCTGGCACTACATCTACATGAGATGATCCCACATGACTGACATGGTGGGAAAATCAATGACGGCTCCTCCTCACCTCTATGGGGAAAGGTGTAGAATTGCAACTCAGCATTTTAATACAGCCACATTATCATTAAATTAACATTTCCCCACTTTCTCCTGTTAACTTGTACATATTTTCACACAAAGCTTCACATCCCGTCTCAACGTGTTTAATATTTATGAAGATGCAAAAAAAAAATAAATAAATTAAATAAAAATAAAATAGCATGGGAATCCTACAATGCAATTAAAAACAAAAAGAAGACTAGGATTAGCGTGATAATGATTTGTAGTAAGACACAGACCCCATCCTCAGAGGCAGCTCAGCTAGTCGAGGTGTAAGAGGAGTGGTATGACTCCGGAAAATTCCTATTCACCATCGCTGCCTTGGTAGCCCAGTTTCTCTGCTGTGAACTTCTGTGGCATGTGCTCCTTCCAGATGTACCGAGAGAAAGCCACTGACCGCAAAGGTTTTACGGAGCAGCTTCAGGGGATCAATAAATGCAGACCGACACCGCAAGAAAATAGTTCTGCCAACCTCCATAGCCACCCGCCCCCCCCTTGCAGCCACAGCATCCCGAGCTGCTGTGGACAGACGATGCTCGCTACAGCGCCCCCTGTCTGAACCATCGGGAAAAGCTTCCACTATCTTTTAAGCCAGGGGTCTCAAACTCCAGTCCTGGGGGGCCGGAGCCCTACACAGTTTTTGGTTCACCCTCATTTAACACACCTGATTCACCCTGGATGAGAAGCCACACATTTCTGGGGGAAAATCTGGAATAACTGGAGAACATGCAAACTGTACACACATAGCCCAGGGCGGGAATCGAACCTACAACACTGTTATATTGTATTTAATGCAACACTAGCGGGCGTCCTCTTAGCAACAATGTCAGAAATGTTGGCACAATCGCACGAGGTGAAAGGAAGTCCAAACCTTGGCAAACAACGGGGAGGAAATGCAAGAAATCGGCAGTGACACAGATCCTATCGCAGCTTCCCAGCTGTCAAGCCACGAGCCAGCTGTCTCAGCTATGACATCATCATTCCCAGGCTGAAAACCGCTGCAGCGGCTCGGGCGGTGGCATACGGGGACGGAGGCGGACCCAGCGGCCGAAGCTCCCAATGAAACAGCTGATCGACGTAGCGGAAGCCTAACCTATGGCTCCCCGCCCTGGGGGGGGGGGGGGATACAGCCGCCCCAATTCAAACCTGGATCTTTTTGGTTCTGTGAGATCCATGACAGAGAGATTGCATCACACTGTCCGAGAGGACGTGATGGGGAGTGACCAGAGCTTCAGAACATTAAAGAACCCTACAGGCATTGCGGTTTCCAGGCTGAAGTTTCCAGATCGTGCCTTGATTTAACCCCTCTCAGTTAAGACAGCCAGGCGTATAAATGGGCAAAAGTGAAAATCATTTTGGATGGGAAAAAGAAGCCCCCCATGACGGCTCATGTCCTTATGACTGTACTGCCGCACACGAGCATGCGCTCGTGCCATTAACACGTTACAGTGGCGGTTTGTGCAGACAGTCCCTGGGGAGCTCCGGCGGAGGGTCTCAATCAAGGATCAAAGCAGATGCGAGTGCAGATCTGCGCAGACTTCCCACTGAAAGCCGTCGCTGGCAGGGAGGTTCCCGGAGCCCGTTCGCAGGAAGGCCACGAGCAGACCACGCAGACCGCAGCAATGCGTGGCAGATGTGTTCGGCCCGATCCGCCGCCACTAATGAAACTCAGCAAAGCATCCGAGAGATTCGGACCAGAGCCTGGAACTCCGCCCAACATCTCCGCTCCTTGATGAGGGCACAGAAATGTCAGCATCTGCGAGGCAGACTGAATCAGCCAGAGCTCTGCACAACCTCCATACACAGATAGACTGGGCTCAAGTGTTGACAGACATGCAGGAGATCCATCACCCCATTGCCCATATTGTACATTTAAAGCAGCATCGACAGATCTCACTTTCATCTTTGGTCCAAGCAATGTTACACATTTGCACGGCATCGCAGCCCCCAGTCCTGTCGCCACGGGAGACGGCAGCGGTGTGACCGTGCCACAGGGACTGACAGCTTGAAAATCCTTCATCACCAAGCACACCAGCCTGGGGTCATCGCAGGAGTGCAGGACCAGCCTTCCCTGTTGTGTTATGAAACACTATCTTCCACCCTTAACGAAGCCCGACGGCCGATAGTTTGCAAAACGACACCCGCAGACGAGGTGAAGCGAGCGACATTCAAGAACATGTTTGGTTCTGGAGGTGTCCGCTGCGGAGCTTAAGTCACGAAGAGGGTTGTTTGGGTGCCATGGGAACGGGAGGGATTGAGGAACAGCAAGTCCATTGTGTAACCAATTAGGCGACCTGCGCAACGTGTAAATGAACGGCAGTGAGCAGCTGGTTTTAATGAGCGGACGAAGGTGTGCGTGGCGGGTGGCTCACGCTAATCAGGGAGGGTGATTACCGTGTTGGGGGGGGGGGGGGGGCAGACTACAGCTGTGCTGAGTAATTCGAGCAGTGAAAGCGGAGGGGGGGGGGGCATTAAGGAAGGGATGCAAGGTCCTCAATTATGTGGGGAGGGGGGGGGGTATCTGTGTTATGGTTACAGATTTCGCCATGTCCGGGTTGTGACCAACCATTGGGGTCGTCTGTAGGAAGCTTTTTTTGGGGTTGGTGGGGGGGGGGGCGGTAATTCATATTCCCACGTTCCCAAGCTTCTCAGAGGAAGAGTAACCTGAAGTTACTGGGAAGATGTGGAGCAAGACACTGGCTGCCAGACCGCTCTGTGGCGTTTCTGTCCAGCCACCAGGGGGCGCCAGAAGTAATTCTGTGGGGACACCACTTCCCGCTCAGCGATGAGAGGGACACAACAGTGGCGATAAAACTGTAGGCAGATAAAGACGCCGAGTCATAGAACCGGGACCAGCTGTGGCAGATAACGGAGCCCATCCGTCAGCCTGGGCACGGCCTGGCTTATCCGGCCGCGGGGGCCACCATTAGCACCGTTTATTTGTACTGATGGCTGTTCCCGAAATGGCGAACAAGAGCCGGCTTCTCCGCGGCCGGATGGTGCGCGGGTGACGTCACCACCTTCCTGCATAATAAACAGTTTCCCAAAGTGCTGTGTTTATTTGCAGCTAATTAGCGCCCTAAGTAAAACTGCTGATCCGCTTGGGGGAGACTCCGATCGTTTTTCTCCGCACGTGTAAACACGGCACCAAGACACCATGGTCTCACACTTCATCATTATACACATAATCTTTCTTCCTGCTGTATCCTTTCCCAACCCTAACATACTCAAAATAAATCTGAGTAGATTGTTCTGTGGATCCTACCCTGATTGAGTTTTGCTTTGTGCCAGAATACCAGCAGAACATCGTCTTTTAATGAAACAACATGGGCACAGAAACGTAATTGGTACGATCCAACGAGCATCCTGTACAAATGAAGCGAGCTAATTGGCAAGATCGTAGATGTCTGAAGACACTTCCTGCAAGATTCACCCACCAGGGGGGAGCGGTTTGGGCTCCCATACGTGACTGAACCGTCAAGGACTCTGGAAACAAATCGAATCCCAGCGCTGTGTGTTAAACGCTCCCAGAGCTCATAAACGCAAATGAAGGCGAGCTGGCGATTCGAAATAGCCCTTACCTACCTTCGCAAACCAGGCCCTGAAACCTCCCAACTGGGCAACACGGCGGGAAGTGGACGGATGAACGGGGCGTGCGCTGGGATCCTTAAACAGCCGGCATGGAGGGGAGGCATATCAAATAAGAAACAGGCCAAAGGCGTGCCGAAAATAAACTCATCTGTTCGTTTGGCTGGTCCCAGTCAGCCGTGAAAGCTGCTTAACGAGGACTGTAATAACCCAACATGAAAGTCGGGAAATTGAGCAGAGGCCTTCCAGCCTTACTGAACTGAGGAAGACCATGCTAAGATCATCCACCTCCAAAGTTGATCACAGAAAGCTATTCCTAACTGGGGGGGGGTCCCGCCATCCAAAATGTTCACAAATGGGGCTGAAATCAGAGAGGGCCCGAGTAACGGAAATCTAAACGAGGAGGTTATTTGAGAGCAGAGACGACCACCATATCCTAATTTGTTTATACCTTGGAATAGTGAGAAGGTAAAAATGAATGCCTGGATCTGTCCGAAGGTGCATTCTTACAGTTAGAATGGAAAGTCTTGTCATACTTCCGGAACAAAGGGAACACCGTCCCACTCCACACAAGGACTAGTCATGAAGAACCTGGAGCACAACAAGCCGATTTTCAGCCGTTGGAAGATAGTCGGTGACTATCTGACATGCCATTGTATGCGGCACAGCTGGGTACAGTAGGTGCACAATGACAGTGTTATGGGCGATTTAGCATGTTGAGTCTAAGCTCTCTGATTGGACTGTATGTCAACCGTCACCTCTGGTCGTGCCGAGGAGTTCCAGTGCAAATTTTCAGAATTGACGGGAGCCGACTATTCATCGGTCTTGGTAGCTGCTAGCTTTTCACCATCGACATGATGTGTTCCAGGCTTAAAGGTTCTACAGGTACTTAGATAGCTCGTGTTCTGTGGTGGATCCCACAGCAACCAAAGAAAAGCACAGGCAATACAATAATCTAGATAAATACAGCAAGAAGGTCGATTTAACAACAGTTTTTCACCTTTTCCAATGTGCCTGGCAGTAATATTACCATATTTTACCTTGTAAATATAACCAGTAGTAAACAGCAATTCAGGTAATATAAGCACTTTATGTCTACTGGAAGAAAAAAAAACTCTCTCTGATCCAAGTCCAGACCTCACAAATAGGCAGAAACGTACATCTGTACCATATATTTAAAAAGTGCAGCAGAAATGTTCCATGTGGAGAGTGCAGATACTCTGAGGGAATACATATCACACGCTGTGCTGTGTGGGAGACACGCCTGGGTGAACAACTAACTGCTCTAAATATGTCATCCACCACCTGACATGGGGCCCCGTTCCTCTGGCGCTGGGGCTTCCCTGTTCTGAGGCAGCAAACAGCCAGACCCTTCTAGGAATAATATACCCATCGGCTTCCACCTGTCCCACACTTTAGGGCCCCAACACCCTTCCAATAATCCACCAGGAGAAGGCAGGTAGGCAAGGGCCTGGCGTGGGGAAGGACGGTCTCAGAAGGACCACAGGGTGAGGTCCTCCAGTGAAAGGTTCTCCTTCCACCTGCCAGCAGCACTCATAAGAAGCTTTAGCAGAAGCCCAAGCTCCGAAAGCCATTTCAGCAGCTTCTGTTCCCAAGTCGGGGGACCCGACGATGCAGCTAAAGACATGGGAAGGTGCCAGTTCGCCAGGTAGGGGAGGACAGTATGGCCGCCCATCACTGACCTCACAATGCTTTCCCAATCTCAATTACCACAATGTTCTTTTTGGAAAAAGTGATGTCACACAATTGGGTAGGGGAGAATATAATGCTCAATACGGTAGGGAAAGAACTAAAATAATCAAATGGACCCTTTTCCCCTTACTGCTAACATCGGCCAAGATAGTCGATTCCCGTTTTGCAGCCTGCAAGCTGCTTGGAAAAGCCAGGAACAGTATATTGGAAAGCGATCTTACCTAATATGGAATGGCAATCCCTAAAGTAAACAGAGGCTTCAAAGAGTCAATGCATGCAATTACGCACAAACACACGAGTTACAAATATGCAGGGTAGCGAGCGAGAAAGACAGAGCAGGCTCTCCACAGCCAGATACAGATGGGAACAGGCATTTTCTGGGGACACGGCCAGTCACATTGCTACTTCTATCCAAGAGGATATAAATGACCAATCAATTACCCATAATGCTGTGGTGTATCTCTTGAACACCAAGAAAATCGACGGGAACCAATGCGCTCAGAGTTGCATCCTTCCAGTTCTCTCTACACTGGGCATCCAACATGTGCGAGATCAGCCCTCCCTCCTGCCCAGGACCAGTGCCACTCAAGGTCCTGGGTTCAGAGAGTGTCACACAGTGGGGGGGCTGCACCACGCTGGGGCTGAATTCCTTCTTGACTACATGTGACTCTTCCCCCCATATCTCCACCTTCATTCAGATTTCCAGAGTGGCAAATCTTGTCCTACCCATGGGTATCTCTACACGTTTAGGGACCGTCTCTTATCCAAGATGACTTAACGATGACTGCACACTTCGGAGAGTTAGTACGTAGAACAAGACGAGTTGAGATCGCTGATACAGTAATGGGATAAGAGGCCGGGGAGTGGTTCTGCAGAGAGACGTGTCTGTGCACGCTAAACGTGTCGAAGGAACACAACGCTTTCGCATTAGAGCAGCAGGATGTGAGTTAGGGGGGGGGCTCGAACATCTAGAGGCAGGGGTGGAAAGGAAATCCATGCGGAGAGAATGGCGCTCCCAGCAGAACGTGACGGCGGTATATCTCTCTCTGCTTCGGGGGGGGGTTTCTGCACAGTTCTCAGGAAATTTACTGCCCTGTCCCACTGCGCCCATCGCCGAGGCTTCCTTCCACTCGAGCCACAACCACACACCTTGCATATATGACACAATTACTTCAAGATGAAGTAGAGAACTCTAACCATGCACTCCTTCTTGCGGTAGAGGGGGGTCACTAGAGGCTGCGTCGTCGCAGGTGGGGATCGGCATGGCTTCCACCCTGAACCACAGAGAACTACAAGCGTATGAAGATGTACATCTGTCTTTTTTGGCGGGGGTTGAGGAACTCACTGTTGGAAAACCTATAAAACTTACCCAACATTCATGTTCTCGTTTAATACGGTATTATAAACATAATAAAGACACTCCCCAGTCTGATCGCCCTCACCGTTCTGTTCGTCCAGCTCATTTCCGATCTCCTGGCCCATCTGCTTCTGCCGGGTGATGACGACGGCCAAGGCGTCCAGTCCAGCATCTTGGGCTGCGGGAAAGAACGAGATGAAACCTCAGTGCAAAGTTCAGAGGTCAGCAGGTGGTACTGCGGTTGGGGAGCTGGACTTGCATCAAATGACTATGGTGCCATTAGAAGCCTCATTGAGGCAGTCAGTCTCATTTGTTAAACTCTCCCTAGTGCAGTGTTACCGTGATGCAGACACCGTGCATGAAGCACCAGCGGATCGCGACGGCCGTGTTACACCATGACAACCATGCGACTTCTCTGGCTAAGAGCAAGACCATGAGCGCCAGGGGAATCGGCATGGAGTTCTGCACACACTGGCCATCCGAGCTTCCAGAATGAGGCCCGGACGGACGATGAATATTCCCAAAAACGTGCGAAGGTTCGGAATTTGGAATGGTCCTTGGTGGGGCGAGGGGAGCAATAAAAACAGTATTAAAATCCACTTGACCAAGTAATTCGGAACTTTCCGTGCAGTGATATCACAACTCAACGATTTTTGGGGACAAAGAGGTGTAAGGTGCTGGGTTTCAGGGCTGACGCTGGGGGTGGCTGGACAGAGAACAGCAACGAGGGATCGCACCAGCTGGCTTCAGTTACTACCCAAAGTGATGTGATGTGGAACGAGAGTTAAGAGCTAAGTGCTACGCTAGTGTCATGCTAGCTTCAGCGGTTCCTCTTTTGCTCATCCTCAGGTGGCCACCAGGGCCGACCTCCTCATCTCGGGATCAGGAATCTCCACCCGTCCGCACTCATGAGATGCCGTGAGAAGCTGCCTCTCACATTCGATGGGGGTCTGCCCATCTTAAACAGAACCATGTGAAAGAGTCGCTCTTTCGCTTGCCAGCAGCCTGCCAACAAAACCATATTGCGGAGATTATGATGGGGGGGGGGGGGGGGGGTCTCCTTTAAGGCCAGTCGCTACCCGGAGGGAACTGACATTGGGCATCAGTGGGGGCACCATGCAGAGATTCTGAGGCCAGTTCGGGAATCCATCAGGAACTGCGGCCACTGTATTAAACCCAAGTCTCATGGAAGGATGGGCACCGGTTGCGGGCAGATGAGTAGACACCCCAGCACCTGCTCACCTTCAATGACGCGCTGCTGCTGCTGCTTGATCTCCCCGAAGTCAAGGCCCCGCGTCTCCTCCGGCTCGTCAATCAACCACGGATTGGCCGGTGGGCCCTGAGCCCCGCCCCCCGTCATCAGGCTCGACCTATAAGACATCACCTCAGGCATTACGCCTAAAGTAAGGGACCTGCCACATCACATCTGTGACACTCTGAGGGTGGGTTTGACAGCCTATATCTCCTACTTTTATAACAACAAATAAACCTGCAGATCACATGATGTTTATTTAGGTCTCTCAGCATTTCATAAAGGCCTGGTGAGTTTGTATGCATCGGAAACATGGAGAGCATGGTGTAAACAGCGCTGGATAATCATCTGCCAACCCCACGGCTTCTCACAGTGACGGGGCGGCTCCCTTGTGTTGTATTAAGAATGTTATGCGGTTTTATGCTATTCTTATGTTAATTGAGAAAAGCTGTATGCAAACCTTGAAGCTGTCTCGCCAGCAGTCTCAAGGTTCTTTTCTGAGGCAAGGAAACACTTCAAAGACAGAAAATGAATAGCGTCCACCTATGAATACAGCGCCACCTGCTGGTCAGATAGAAGAGGCACCTTGGAAATATGGCGGAAATCAAAAGCGACTAACGGTATCTGTGGAAAGTAGTTCAACTAAGAAAAGGCACTTTGAGTCTACGCACACTAAGCCAGCAAACACACAAATATAGACAACAATAATTTCAGGAAAAATCACTCCTGCAACTCGATCCTTCATGACTTAATAACACACACAATACAAAAATACCCAGACATAATAATGATTAAAACAAACGATAAAAACAATGCAGCCAAAGTTCTCATTCAACTCCCCCACTGCTGAATGCTTCAGAACAGAGCAAACACATACCGAAGGTGTAAATTATTCACACAGAAGCCTGCATGCCTGCGTTCCCCCTTCTTCAGATGCGTCGCAGGAATTCTGTCCTAAATGTGCCGTGTTTGTCTATACAAATCGACATTCTGTATCACCGCTATACAGAACCTCAAATATTTACAGAGCATCATTTACATGATAATAAGCGAGTGACAATCGAGAGGGAGGGGCTACGGCGCTGGGCGTGAAAAGGCCGCGGTAAAACGCCGCAGACGGCGGCGGCCGCGCAGAATCGGCACTCTGCCCTCGGCCTGAGATAAAGAGTCGCCGGACATCTGCAGTTATAAATTAATTTGCTAAGATCGTTAGCGCTTCAGCCGGCATTCCTCCGGCAGACAGCTGATGGTGTCACGTTCCTCTCCAGTGAGCCCTTCTAATGGGGCTGACCCAGAGCTCCCACATTCCTAACGTGACCTGCTCCCAGTCTAACTGGGATGCAAAAGCATGTTCGCGTTAAGGAAGTTACAGGTCCGTGTGCTGCCCGCCATACAGTTACAGCTGTGGCAATACATTCAGTGTTTCATAATTCCTCTTTCTCAATAATGCTATATCAACCTGTAGAGGAACAGAAACAGATTATATCATATCCATATTTTTATCTTCCCATTAGCTGCTGAAGTGCATTGTATTCTAAATAAATCCTACAAAAGTAATTTCCTAACCAGTTTCGCAAGTGTGCGCACAAAAAACAAACTGTCGAAAAAGGTCAAATATGTTGCTTAAAACTGTTACATGCATGTAGGCCTATTTTAGGTAAACTGAACTAGATTTCATACAGGAACAGCATTTATAGATGCTACAAAAATGTATGCAAGGTCAAAAGTGTGAAAACACAAAATACAGAACACTTTATGTTCAAATACGTCCATAATAAAAGCCAGACTAAAAGTTCAACTTGAGGCCCACAGGAAAGATACATTTTCAAACCCGACATTGCCCAATTAAAATGATTAATGAAAGACACACCGGTGCTGACCTGTACAAGGAAAGGCATTATGAGGGCATTTTAGAAAGAGCCAGGCAGATTAATATTTCACAGTTCTTAATTAAAACTGATTAAGTATTTCCTCCCGTTGGTTTTGAGCAGGCTGTCCCAGTTCGTACTAATAGAGGTGTTTTTTTTTCTTTCCTGGAGCAAAGACCAGTTAAGGTAATTTATGTCTATTTGGAGGGCTGTCTTTCTCCCGGGCCGAGCCGCAATTAATCCAGCAAAGGCCACAACGAGGAGCTGACAGGGAGCGCTAATCTCCCCGCTGCGCTCGGTAACTAGCCGGCGGCGGCTCTCCGCATTCCGGCCCCGCTGACCTAGCAAGGATAGCGGCGTGAAGATTAAACCTGATCCAATTAACCGTAAGGACCGAATTAAATTAGAAAGAGACAAGGGGGCACGGACACCAGCAGACTAGGGGCCCGGATCTGAAGCAGATATCGCGCTTCTTCAAACTCCGAACGCTATCAGGCACGGAGATGCGGTGTTCGGGAATTATTAAGGCAGTCCCGAAAAGGCGTCTTTCTCAAACGTCTTTAGCGCGATAAAAAATATTTCTTATACAAATACACCATTTCACAAATACTGCAAAGCTCCTTCCCCCACCCAGTGAAAAAAATTAAACAGCTTAGATTATTCAAGCAGCTCAATCCAACTGCCCCGGCATCAGACAAAGACCACACACACGGAGTCTTCCTTCCCCAAAATACCACACAGAACGTTTTAAAAATATATAGGTCGTAAAACGTTTCAAGTGTATAATAAACAATTGCCATTTCATTAACGAGATGGAATTCCACTTCATTATAATAGAATAGTAAAACAGGTATGAGGCTTAGCGAAGAATAAAGCTTTACGCCACATTAAAGAAAGAAGCGGACTGGTCCACACAAGAAAGGCAATAAAATGTGCAGAAGCAGTCGCCCCTCCAGCCTAATAAAAGGTTATTTTAAAGTGTTCAAGTATTATAAAATTGAAGAATAATGGTGCTTTATTGGGGAAAAAGCACTTAATACTCATTTTGGCACACTTCGCACGGAGTGCACTGATGTGCTCTGGGCCTGGGGGGCCGCACATTAGTGCCTTCAGTGGGGGCACTCTGCTTAGATCAAACGGCGCAGAGCAGGAATAGCAGCAGATATCTAAGGCAGCATTGTAAGACCTTCCCTTCCTGTCCAAAATCATAATCTAAGGAGCCCTAGAGAATACAGACCACCTGCTGCCAATCAACAGTTCAAAACTGCCTCTTTGATAAATAATATTTACAGAGGACATGTAGGCGTAGCAGGAAGCATACCGATCTCTACACACTTAGAGAAAAGGAAAATATTAGTACTTTTGCTTGTCACTGGGGCTGTACCCTTGTAATAGTACCTTTTACGGTACAGAAATTGATTCAGGAACATCCCAAAGGTACAAACAGCATTAATATACCATCAACGGTACAGAAATGTTCCTCAGAGTCCATTTCAGTGCCTTAAAAGGTACCTACAGCTTAGGGTACAGTTGGCAGATCCTATTGGGTACAGCCCCAGTGTTTTTCCAGAAAGCCCCAGTGCTTATGACCCCCAGAATTCCAGCAGGCTCTAAACGTGTGATCGTCAGACCAGGACACCTAATGAATGAAACCATTCAGGGAGCACATCCGCCCGTAGAGCAGGTCACGGCAGGTCAGCAGTGAGGGGCCGCACCAGTAGGCAGCTTCTGCAGCTGTCTACAGCGATCACCGATGACATGTTTATTAAACACCATGGAAATCCATGCAGGAAAGTATGGATCAGCTCGGAACAGATGAGAATCATAATACCATGTAAACTGTTTCACATTCTGAATACAGAGAAGAACAATACATACAGAAAACCATGTTTACCATGATTTATCCTCAACTCACCTTGATGGCTCCGCTGTATCCCCTCTGAATATGGAACTGAGCTGCTTTTCCCGCGTGACCAGGTCATCCACAAGGTTCTGCCTTCTGTCTGCTTCAGACTGCATACTGCAGGATTTTTTTACATTAAGGCTCTTCATACAACACTGTAGAACTCCCCCCAACCCCCACAAACAACAGTTTATTCATCATTAAAATAAATACAACGGGTATAAAATCGGGATGAGATAAAACAAGGTGTAGGTGCTTCACTGGATTTATTACAGCACACTGCCACCTTAAGGAAGTTGGGGGAAATACACTTCTGACGTTTCAAGCCTCAAAAATGTAACTTAAGGTGTGGGGGGGGATCTGATGTCAGAGTAGTATGGAAAGAATGGCGTACAGTTAGGAACGATCCCGAATGAGAAATTACAAGGTTAAGCTTAGGTTCTTCATTAGACAAAAATGCATTATTAGGCACTATTACTAGTGCAAATAATCACCTTTGTAAAACGGCCAATGTAGGTCCCTGCAAAATCCCTGTGTAAAAATATCAGAAATACTAAAGGATACATTCGGCGCGAAGATGCTGCTCTCAGCAAAGTCTCCCTGAGTTGGATAATCTGCTGTTTGAGTTTCTGCAGAGAGGCTCTAAGCGTCATGTTCATCTGGGGATGGACATCGAGAACAAATCACGGCGTTAATACCACATACAGGACCGTAAGGATTCTTCTTAATTTACTGATTTCACAAACTGTCGTTCACCTTCGCTGGGTTCCCACCAGTCCTCTGTTGCCTGTTCCTCTCATGAATATTTTCCGCAATTTCTTGGGCAAGACGACAAGTGGCATCGTAATTCTGCAGCCTAGAATAAAGGACTGAGATTTAGTTTCTTTTAAGCCTCTTACATGCAGGCTCAGCGTATTATGAAGAAACGTTTGTTCACCAGTTGCTCGCAGACCCGGCATTAACCTTTGCATGGAACAGCTAATTTCTACGCAAAGAGTCTATTTCCCCGACTTGCTTCTCGACTGAACGTAGATTTCAGAGAAACTGTCATATAACTGATCCAGTAACACTTATCCACTCCTTTTTGACTAGTACTAGTCCTCGATCAGTTTAAACTAGCTCAGTGTTTGGCTAATCCGGCCACTGCCTGTCTGATTTAACGATATCTTAGAGCAAAAACAATCCGTTCGTATGTCAACCCATGCAAGCATATTACCTAGATAAAACACCTCGTGACACTGCCTCATTAGGCAGGCGCTGAAGCGAGAAGCTACAATATACTAGGTTTTCGGCCAAACTAAATATTTAACATCGTGTGTAAGTGAATATCCAAACAGGTTTCAGTAATCAGAGAAGAGCGATTAAAACACGGGTCTGATCTATCTTCCTGATCAACGACTAGAAAGTACATAGAGCTCATGTCAAGCTTACACTAAGCGTGCACGTTATTTGACACTTACCAGGGATCCTGAGACATGGTCTGTGTGAAAACGTTGCTTATTTCTCTCCCAGTTTTTTTTTTTGTTTTGTTTTATGAAGACCTAAACATCCGCCGAGAAACTGAAAAGTACTGCAAACACACTTCCTATTTTCACTGGCGTCATACGGCTACGGTGTTCTGTGAGGGATAAAAAGAGCAGTGGGACCTGAAACGCCACCGCGCGTTACAGCATAGTTTATTATTAAGACTGACCCCAATAAACCCGGAAAATAAAAATCTCTACGCCCTTATTTCATATCAGTTCTCTGTGAGTCTTGCGTTATAAAACAAAACAGTTTGTGCCGGGTAAAAATTAAAATGATGAATTAAAAAAAAAAACACTGTATAACATTATGGCTGACATCCTGTCTGGGTTGTTTTGCAGCCTTGTGATCTGTGCTGCCTGGGATTGGCTCCAGACCCTCCTCCGTAACTCTGACCTAGATTAGTTGTTAGAAGATGGATGGATGGATGGATGGATGGACAGACTACATTCTGGGAATACAGCTGTTTATATGACAATGTGATTACTTTTGCAATTAAAAATAACTTATATATAACCTTCTTAAAAGAGATTCATAGTTCCTCAGCCAACAATTATCCTGTACCTGGTTGTGGTGAGCAAGTGTGTAGATTTGAGTATCGACATGTGACATGTCCCTACCAATATCGTGGGAGTACCATGTGTGTTTCAGGGGGTGGGGGGTTCAGGGCTGAAGCCCTATATAAGGAACCACGGGGCTTAAGGCAGGGGGGCACCCTGCCCGGGAGGCCAGCCCATCACAGGGTACACAGATACACCTGCAAACACACACCTCAGGCAATCTGGAGGCAATGATTCACGTAAACAAAGAACACAGCTGTGCAAATTGAACCCACTAGCCGGGAATGGTTAGATTACAGTGCACATGCCACAAACATGCCAGCAATTTATAATAAATATTGACTTGTACTGATTTATCATTATTATTATTATTATTATTAATTCTTATTTTTACATGTATTATTTGCCACAGTTTTGTGATACCTGACACATCCTAGTTATAATCATTCATTCCTGATCTGTTGTCTTCCGAACCAGAAAAGGATTCACTTATAGCTACTGCAGTTACAGATGCTGGAATTTTCCATCAAGATCAAACAAATTACAAAAGCTGCTGGTGACTGTGGCTTCATGTGAGCTCCAACATGAATCCCCATCAAGATCTATGGGCAAACAAGACACATCGACTGAGTACAGACAATGGAAACACACCCAAATGATCCATCAGCTCCTTCACCAAGGGCTTCAAGAGATGCATGTAAATCGAAGTTTTCCAACAGTATGTATGTGAATGAAAACATAGCAGTAATGGATACAGGCTCCAGTGATGAAAATTTCACCTGTGAGAGTTAGATCATGCTCATCCCTGCAGGAAGAAGCAGTCAAAAGACAAAAAAACATAGTGATAAGGCCAAAGTCAGGCTAATTTTACAAGAGTCAAGGCTACATCCATTGCTGCCATTGGTATGTATATATTAGTTAGCAACCATTATACTATTATGTTGTCATAGCTGTCTGTGCTGTTTTGGAAATGAATGCAGTTTGCAGCATCACCCATTGTCCTTCATTTTATTTTGTTTATTATAAGTGCAACAGTGTTTAATTCTCATGACAACTTTAGCACCCAATATTGCATTTTCAATTTATGCCAAATCAAAATGAAAAAAAAAACATTGTTTATATCTGTGTCTGTTTTTCTCTCTATTAAAGTCCACATCCTCCCATTTGTACACTGATGAAAAAAATTAACAATGAATGGCATATACAATGTAGCCACAAGATCAGGTCGTGGGGGGAACCTTCCTAGGGGAATTCATTTAAATTACAGTCCCACCAAAGTCACCCCTGAGTCTTTCTAAACATTACTGGAATTTCCATATTTTTATTTACTCTAAATTATATTGTTATCTACCATAAATAATGCTTTCCTATATTTCATTTTACATTTAAATTGAATTTAAATGAAGTGCATGTGGAATTACATTTTAATTTAGTGTCTGACAGAAAAAAACCTCACTGACTCAGTTTTCTGAACCCGCTTGTCCTATCCTGGGTCGCAGAGGGACTGAAGCCCATCCTGGAAGCTTTGGCCACGATGCAGGGAATAACCCAGGATGGGGCACCAACCCATGGCAGGGCACATACTAAAAACACATTTTAGCATATTTAAAAGGAGATATGGACAGTTTGTGGACTGGAAGAGGATCTACCCCAAGGCTGCAGCCGGTAATTAGGAGATCTTATGGAGCGATCACAGTGAGCTGAAGGCCATGGGTCCATCTGGCCTCTGGTGGACCCTCTACACACTCAAAGACAAGACCAGCCATCATAGTATCCACAGTATTAGCCACAGTTATGGTGCCCCAGACCGGGGCGCTAAACTGGAGCACAACAGCAGCTATTGGTCAACATCCATCCCCAGGGATTCCCTCCACAGAGCCAGCCTGAAGCAAGGAGAACAGGACAATCCTCAGGGATTCCCTCAGCAAAGCCGGCCTGAAGCAAGGAGAACAGGACAATCCTCAGGGATTCCCTCAGCAAAGCCGGCCTGAAGCAAGGAGAACAGGACAATCCTCAGGGATTCCCTCAGCAAAGCCGGCCTGAAGCAGGGAGAAGGGGACATCCCCCAGGGATTCCCTCAGCAAAGCTGCCCTGAAACAGGGAGAAGGGGACATCCCCCAGGGATTCCCTCCACAGAGCCGGCCTGAAGCAGGGAGAAGGGGACATCCCCCAGGGATTCCCTCAGCAAAGCCGGCCTGAAGCAGGGAGAAGGGGACATCCCCCAGGGATTCCCTCAGCAAAGCCGGCCTGAAGCAGGGAGAAGGGGACATCCCCCAGGGATTCCCTCAGCCGGCCTGAAACCCATAAGGAAGATTCCACTCTGGGCTGGGAAGCACTTCCCCTACATCAGGCCATCTGCCCCAACTTCTTTGACATCACAGCTCTTAGTTCACAGTAGGGAGCTGGGAAGGAGCAAAAATGTAAACTGTGTGGCAGGGATCAAAAATGTAGACCAACTATGGGTCCCCAAGGACCAGATTGGGAAACACTGGTATAATGCATAGTCACATTACATTGTCTCAAAGCACTTTACATTATCTCTGTCCAAAGCCCCCAGTAAGCAAGCCAGAGGCGACAGAGGCAAGGAAAAACTTCCTAGAAGGAAGAAACCTTGGGAGGAACCAGACTCAAAGGGGGAGCCCGTCCTCCAGGGGCTGGCAAAGGAAGGGATGCTAGAGGTAGAACTAGAGTCCAAAATTATTTATACCCTTCTCAATAACCAATAGAAAAGCCTTTATTGGCTATTACAGCAATTAAATGCTTCCTATAATTGCTGACCAGCTTTTTGCATGTCTCCACTGGTGTTTTTGTCCATTCATCTTTAGCGATGAGCTCCAGCTCTTTCAGGTTGGAGGGTCTCCTTGTCATCACCCTGATCTTTAGCTCTCTCCACAGATTCTCAATGGGATTCAAGCCAGGACTCTGGCTGAGCCACTGCAAAACGTTAATGTTTTAGTCCGCTAACCATTTCTTCACCACTTTTGCTGTGTTTTGGGTCATGCTGAAATGTCCAGTGGTGCCCAAGGCCAAGTTTCTCTGCAGACGGCCTAATGTTGTTGTTGAGAATCTTGATGTATTTTTCATGGTACCGGTTACTGCGATTAGGTTTCTTGGTCCATTGGCTGACAAACACCCCCAAAAATTAGGCTCCCACCACCATGTTTGACAGTGGGGATGGTGATTTTAAATTCACCCTTTCAAACACTTCAGATCTGCTTATTAATGGCTAAAAAGAAATTTGTTGATGCAACTCTTTTTAAATACTACATGTTTGAAATCTTCGATACCAGGATTTCGTGAGAATCACCCAGATAGATCCACGAGACGTCCATGAGAAATGCAAAATATCAAAGCTGGAAAGCACAGGTCCAGAAAGTACAAATCCAGACCAAGATTTTGTTCCAACCAACCAGCTGAGTACTCTGTGAATGTGAGTCTTTATACCAGGGGTGGCCAATCAAGAAAGGGCTATGGTGTATGCGGGTGTTCACTGCAACTCCTAAAAGGCTGTCCCAAAACCTGCATATACACTGACCCTTTGCGGATAAGATTGGCCACTTCTGCTTTATACTCAACTGATTGGTTGAAGCAAAATCTTGGTCTAGATTTGTACTTTCTGTACCTGAACTTTCCACTTCTGCAAAATATGCAACAGAAACTATGCAACATGGACGATATACAAACACCATGTTAATATTTCCTGAGTCAGAGGAGCACAAGTCAACAGTCACCTGCCGCCCAGCCAGTGGTGACGGGCCGTGGATGGATGGGAAATAGATACTCACGCTAAAGAGGAAAGTGGAATCAAATCTCATTTTGATTCCTGAATGCAGCTACCCAGTAATTGCAAGTGAAATTCAGCACTTAAACATGTTGATGGAACATATGCAGATAAATTTAGAAATACCACAAAATCGGGACATTCCTGTCATTTCGGCCGCCTGTTTAACTTTAAATTAATGCCTTAAATTAATATTGGTTCAAATAATTCTATCCCCTTCTACAGCCAAAAATATTCACCGGCTGAGTGGCAAGACTTCCAAATACACTCCCATTAACTTGCAAATGCAGTTCAAATGAAAGGCATCACTAAGGGTCTGGAGGACATACAAAACTCTTTCTATATCAGGAACCTCATATTACTATATTATTCGTGCTTGATCTGTACAATCTGCATTCATTTTGTTAATCTTGTTTAATAGAAATCTCCCTTAAAGGTTCTGCAGTAATTTCTATGCCACAGTGATTAATCATCTTTAAAGGTTATGGTGTATATAAAGCCTCATATTATGGGGTATGTAACCTCCTTCAGTTAATGGTTTAAAAAATACAAAGCTCGCTTCTTGGGAAAGTCAAGAGGGCAGTAACAGGTTCCTGAAACATAACTTTGTTTCAGGTCAGTGCCAGATGACTCATAAAAGCCTTATTATGCATTTCCCCCCCCATTTGCATCCACTTGTCCAATATGTCCTTGTTTCGCTAAAGACATTTCATGAATGGACACCTGTCACTGAGCTGGGTGGTCTTTATGCGACGTGACCCCAATTAAAACTTAGGCACTGAATAGTTCTGAGAGGGACCCGACCCTTGCGAGAACTTTCACCTCTTAAAAGGCTGAAAAGGTCAGTAACCCACATCTTGCAATAAAACGTACATCGGGCACAACCCCATTAAAAATAGGATTATCATGAATAGTCTGTTTGTATGTAAGAAGAACCTCTTCTATATGTCAGGATATTCTGCTGAAGAAGACCGTTAGTGGTGTGTTTGTATTCTGTGTAAAACGTGCTGCTATTTAAAATGTATTATAACCTAAAATATACAGTAAGATGACAAGAAATTAACTTTTAGTAAAAGTTACTTTTAGTAATCAAGAATTTGAAGTCTTTACCTTTGGCCTGCAAAAGAAATTTCACCACTTTCCTTTGGACTTTCCTTTGGGCATTGTGAGGAACGTAAATAAAAGTTACACAGTAAGAACATATTATATATTTTAATTTTACAGGTTTACATTCTGCCTTGTGGGATATGAGATAACTGTCCTCCTGAAAACAGTGGATGAGGAGGCTTGGTGTAAATGATATGATACAAATGTTAATGCCTTATAAAAGTTACCTTTGAAACTTGTTTGACTCTGTGGGTATGTGGTGCATTCCTGAACCCGAGGTTGGATTCTGCGAAGGAAGCATCACATACTTCCGAACAGGAGATGGTAAACATTCACAGTGTCACGGCTCAGGTGAGGTGATCAGTATTCTGTCAGACAGGTCCTGCTTGATTCTTGCTATGGACCATGTGGCAAAAAAATGCAGTGAAAAGTGAAATGGTGAGTGAACATCTGAGCCTTGGAAGAGAGAGTGTGTTTTTACCTGCTCTCAGAGCCGCCCATCATTAGAAGAGCCACCCATTTTTGCATGCCACCATAAGCCCGTCGGCACTGACACTTCAAGAATTAATCTATCAATCTATCTATCTATCTATTCATTTGTCATCTGTCTATTACAGCCTTTATCTTCTGTTTCTTTTTTCTTGTTGAATAGGTGAATATATAAATATTTGAATTATCCTCTATCGATTTACACTGACGGGGATACTTATCTTCGGTTGACGCTGTTTTTCAATAAAATGCCTTCGGTTGTACACAGCCGTTAAGGGAGAGTCATTAATATTATTAAGGTTAAAGGCGTACGATTAGCAGTTATAAATGATAAACTTCATCGTACCATATTTAAATGAATCATCGACATTGCCTGGATTTTGATCAGACAGACCCGTGCCACAAGAGGGCAACAAATAGATTATTTACCTCCGGCCCCACGTGGTCGTCTCCTAGAAACGGACCCAAACAAATGCACCCGTTGCTGTGTTACAGTTCATTTTACACTGAGAAAAAAACGTGAGAAAAACTTTAAGCGAGCAATCGAGCGCTGAAAGGTGGGCATATTGCTGATTAATGGAAAACAAAATCATGTCTGGAGACGCGCAAGAAGTACCACAGCTTGAACTTCAAGCAGTCATTGGATTTAATGGTAAACTTGTGTTCCCTGCTAGTTAATTAGTACTATTGAGACTAATGATAACCGCTTAAAATCTACACGTACAACTAACACTATATGTCATTTTTAAACTCATCCATAAGGTTAATTATAACATGTTTTGGGTAGCTACATATACACGTTACATGTGACTAAAAATAAGGCTATATGGTAACTTTATGCTGCAAATTTTTCTTTAAATTTCAGAAATATGTGTTTAGAACACCAACATGCTGTTTTTCTGTTAACCAGGAACATTTTCCTGATATTTTACGCCATTAATGATGGCACTTAACAGTTAGGATTGTGCTTTAATTGCAGACTTTTAAAAAATCATACTAGCGATATACCACGTATTGGTGCCGTAATTCTTCTACGTATGACGCTAACCACTACCTTGACTTTTGTAGGACATGTCTTCTCCGGTCTTCGAGTGCACCCCAATCGGGAACATCTTATTTATCCCTTGGGCTCCACAGTTATACTTAAGAGTCTCACAAACGGCAAACAGCAGTTCCTGCATGGACACACCAATAACATCTCTTGTGTGGCAGTCTCCAAAAGTGGACGTTACATTGCATCCGGCCAAGTCACCTTCATGGGCTTTAGGGTACGTACTCATCAATTACACAGACATCCATTAGACGAATCATGCACAAACATTGCCTCTCAGGAGCGCGCTATTTTTGGGTCCTTTATGGATGGGGGATTAGCTCAAATGGTAGAGCGCTCGCTTAGCATGCGAGAGGTAGCGGGATCGATGCCCGCATCCTCCAAAATATCTTATTGTAGTTTATCTCGTGTATACTGCATAACAAAACATGAAGTCAAACTGTGAAAAGTGTTTAACTTGTTTATTAAGATATAAGGAAGAGCAAAGATTCATGACGCAGTGGGCATGTTCCTGTGTTGTCATTGTTTGCCGAGGTTTTGCGGGATGCACTGAGCAAAGAATTTTTACAGCAACAGCTACTGCTGCCATCTTTATCGAATAAATATGGAACCCATTTTGTGTTTCCTTGTGTTTTTTTTTTCTTCTCCCGACAGGCAGATATCATAATTTGGGATTTTCCTCAAAGGACAATCCATGCCAGGCTGCAGCTCCACAAGGTGAAAGTAGAAGATCTTGCATTCTCCCCTAATGACAAGTATCTTGTATCTCTGGGGGGTCAGGATGATGACAGGTAAGTTTGCCCTGAAGAAGCGAAGAGCAAGAGATGGATAAAATCAAGACACAGATAAACACTTAAGATTTAAAGATGGTGTGGTTTATTTGTCACGCATGTGACTATTGTGTTTTTTCAGTATCGTCGTGTGGAATATTGAAAAGAAAGAAGCTATTTGTGGGAGTCCAGCTTCAGCACAGAGTGCCGGTCACTGTCTGGCAGTTCAGTTCTCCAACAAGAGTGATGATGTGTTTGTGTCTGCTGGGAAGTAGGTCATTTATAGCAAGCGAACCCAATTATGACTTTAATCAGTGTTGGTCATACTATCAAATCCCACACCATCTAGAAAAATAACAGTAGAAAAAAAATCCAAAACAGAAAATGATCACAAACAATTCCATACATATTTGTATTGTTTTTATTTGTTTTGCCCTCACTATTGTACATTTTAGTGATGTAGATTCTTGGTGTTTTCTAAACTAGATACAAACAACAGTAGCTTTTGCCTAACAACATACACAAGGTGATTAAATTTATTTAGACTACAAAGGTAATTACATTTATTTAAGGCATAAATCTGTATTCCTTAATGTCTGTGCTTAAGTTGAATTAAATCACAGTTGCTAATCAAGATTCAGACTTTTTATAATGACATTTAAACGTGGCTTGTGATGGCTTCGATATTAACCGTGGTGATAATGTGTTTTTGGCAGTGGTACACTCCGCGTCTGGGAACTGGACCTTCCCAACAGGAAGATACGTCCCACAGAATGCCAGACCGGACAGCTGAAGAGGGTAGTGAAATGTGTGGAGGTGAGGTTATCTTCCAAAAGTCATGCTGCTTGAATGTCTCACAAATGTGCCCGACAATTTTTGCAGTTTTAAATTTGGGCTGTGCAGTGCTTCTGAAAGCTTACGAGAGGCTCGGTTTCAACATCTGTAAAGTGAACTGGATGCAGACTTGAATAGAGTCCTTCTAAGGGTGTGGCTTTTATTGGCATGGTGTATTGCAGATTGCAGAAGATGACGATTTCTTCTACTGTGGTACGAGCAGCGGTGATGTTCTCAAAGTCAATCTCAAGACCAAACTCCTCAACAGCTGCTGGCCAGTGAAACAGAAATTCAGCAAGGTTGGTGAAGACTGGGGTTTCCTCCTCAGATGTTAATCGGTTCAGCCCTTGAAAGACGTGCTCGTTTTGTCTCAGAAAAAGAACAGGAAATGGTACTAATGGCCCTCAGCATTAATTCAGATAGACAATGTCCAGTGGTAGTTAAGAGGTCTGAGGTAAACTCTGGAAATGATTGGTTTTAAGTGGGCTTTATATTCAATACCACCGAATAGGTACATCATTAAAGTAATGAAAATAATATACACAATAGTAAATAAAGCTGATATTTTCTACATTTGTCTCTTTAGATAATACAAGTTTAAATGTTTCCCCAGTAGAGTTTAGAAGGAGATCATAGAGGAGTATTTGACGTTATTGTATAAGAGGTATAATTTACATTAATGATAAAAACACTGGTTCCATGTGTGTGGGGTTTGCATGTTCTCCCCGTGTCGTCGTGTGGTTTCCTCTGGGTTCTCTGCTTCCCCCCCCACAGTCCAAACACATGCTGAGGCTCTTTGGAGTCACCAAATTGCCCGTATGTGTGCTTGTGTGAGTGAATGAGTGTGTCAATGCGCCCCGTGATGGGTTGGCGCCCCATCCTGGGTTGTTCCCTGCCTTGCGGCCATAGGCTCCAGGCCGCCCGCAACCCTGAATAGGACAAGCGGTTACCGAAAATGGATGGATGGAATTTTGCCTTTGGTGGTTTTTGGAAATAAATGGCTGTCTTTTTCTGTTTTTCATAGAGTGTAATAGTGATACTTTGTTCAGCCCTCTGGGGAAATCGTGCAGTTTTTGCATATGCCACCTTACCCTCCATGACATTTTATGTCAGGTAGTGCTGTTTTCTGCTGTGGTGGTGCTGACTGGCGTAGCGTGAAGTGACAGCCTGTCGTTTGTGCAGGGAGTGAACTCCCTGAGCACGCTGAAGACGGGGGACGTCCTGGTTGGCTCAGGCGATGGCATGTGCAGCCTGTGCTCCGGGTCTAACTTTAAAACACTCAGGTGAGTTCACAGGTGCACATTCAGCACAGTCAACCTTCATGTACGTCCTCCTCCATGTTTAAAAGTCCGGCAGCTGAGTTTAAATGCACCTGGGCCAAAGGAACCTAGTCCTCCAGTGAAATGAACCTTGATGCATTTTGTTGCAGTGCCTTCACTGCAGCGCCACCTGTTGATGATTTACAGTATAGACATGGATATGGACCATACATGCATTATTCGGTTCTCTGACAGGAAAGTGCAGCTAAAGGGAGGTGTCACATCAGTTGCGCTCCGGGGTGAAGGCCACCAGTTCTTCGTCGGTACGGATGCTGCACAGATCTATCGCTGCAACTATATGGACTTCAAAGAGGAGCTCATCGCTACGAGCCACAACAGCGCTGTGAAAGGCGTAGTCTTCCCCTTGTGAGTGACACACCAGCTGACACATGGAATTCACATACAGTTAACCATTGTGAGCAGGCAGCCATGGAAAAAACATGCACTACTCTGTGTCTCCTTGTGTAGTGTTTTGCATTCATGCCACCAGGGGGCGCTATAAGTCAACTTTACTTGAACCACTTGATTGACTGTCCTATGGTCACTCATAAAGGATTTGTCAGTCAAACAAACATTAGCTCACCTTAAAATGGAAAAGTATCGCTTGTTACGTCTCTCTCTCAGTGCCACGTCGGAGCTGTTTGCCACATTCTCTCAGGATGACGTCAGGGTGTGGCACTCGGAGACTTCCAAGGAACTGCTGCGCATCACGGTGCCCAACATGACCTGTAACGCTGTGGATTTTATGAGGGACGGAAAGAGCATTATTAGCGGTGGGTTAGACGCATCGGGGATGCGGTGGGATGGAATATGACCTTCCTCTGGTGCCAGGCCAGTGAGTCATGTGGGTGAGCCCTCATTGTATGGAGAACATCTCACCTGCCTCTCCAGACTGGGGCGATCCGACCTTGGGTTGTGTCATCGTGCTTGTAGAAGGGTCACATGGGGTCAAATATGTGGAACAAAAGTTCATTCATTTGTGCCGAGTCAGTTGTGACAAAAGCATTTAAATGTTAATACATTCAAGTCTTATGTCCCTGTACGGCATAAGAAGTATGGAAAATAGATGTATATATTCACATACTTAACTAAGAACAAGAATAGTACTTTTATGGTGCATCTATGTTTTCGGTCTCTACATCGTATCACAAAATCTCACATAGAGGATTTGGACATTTCTGAATTTCAAAAAACCGAAATAAGCCACATCAGCCAATACCTGAGTCAAACCTGTTTAATTAAAAAGAGAAATGTCTATAACGATGGTTTTCCCAAGACCACTGATTCAGAGAAGCTGCATTTTGTTTGTAAGACACAATGTATAGAAAATTGTCAAAAAAAGGAGTTGTGTATATTTAATCTCATATTATTCACAGTTTACTACCGTGTACAGTATAAATCAGTAAAATACAATTCATGTAGTACGTTTTGTTTTCCAGCTTGGAATGATGGGAAAATTCGTATTTTCACTCCGGAGAGTGGCACGCTGAGTGGCATCATTCACAACGCCCACAGCATGAGTGTGACGGCTATCGCGGGCACCAGAGACTGCCAAAGGATAGTCAGTGGAGGAGGGGAGGGCCAGGTAATGTCTCTTGGGCAAAATAGCAAAAAAAAACCACAAAACATACAATACAACAGTATTCATAGTAACTATGCATCAAAGAAAAGGATGTTTATGTACATGCAGGTTCAGATTCATTGAATAATCTTACTTTTGCACTTCTTGCCTCATGTCTAACTGCATAAATGGTAAGAACAGAAAGTCATGTAAGTTACTGTGTACTAAATGTCAATTTAAAAACATATTGCGAGGTTTCAGCACACCTGGTAAAAATGCTTAAATGCTTCCGTTTTAGATTCTGAGTTAAGTTTATTTAAGGTGCGAGACGCTCTGTGGACTCTATGTCTAGGTGCGGGTCTGGCAGATCTTTCCAGGGTCCCACCAGCTTGTGGAGACCATGAAGGAGCACAAGGCCACCATTACCTGCATCAGGTTGAAGAGCGACGACAAGGAGTGCGTCACGGCCAGCTCGGATGGGGCCTGCATCGTCTGGGACCTGGTGTGAGTGAGGACACCTCTCCGTCTGGTCTGACACCCACCCCCCCCATCGCCGGAAACGCATGGCGCCACCTGCTGGTAGCCCGCAGGTCTGCAGCGTCAGAACGTTCATGTCCTTCTCTTGGCAGCCGCTTCGTGAGATATCAGATGGTCTTGGCCAACACGCTCTTCAGGGCTGTGTGCTACCACCCCGAGGAGTACCAGATCATCACCAGCGGGACCGACAGAAAGGTAGGGCGTCTGTCACCATGGGGCCAGGGCTGGGCTTAGACCCACAGAACCACAGAAGTGCAGCTTTTACAACACATGGTTTCTTTTGGATCAGCGTGGAACCTGAATTCAATTTCAGCTGTTTTATCATCCTGTGACACACTTCCTGCTAACATTCTGAGTTCTGAGTTCATCACCAGTCTCTAGCCCCATTTCGCTCCTTAGTCATTTGCTCACCCTATTGTCTTCACTCATTTAATGCTATTATGGATATAATACGATTATTATTAGCAGAGGTGGATAGTTCAGGTCCAGAAAGCAACAATCCGGACCAAGATTTTGTTTCAACCAACCAGTTGTGCATAAACTCACAGTCACAGTACTCAGAGTACTCAGCTGGTTGGTTGAAACAAAATCTTGGCCTGGATTTTTATTTTCTGGACCTAGAATTTCCAGCCCTGATTATTAGTGAATTGGGATTTAACAGTTAAGTTTCTCAGAGTGGTGTGAAGAAAATTCATTGGATGAATGAATCCAATGGATGAATTCCCGGCCTGCTATAAGAGTGACATTTTCAGCTAATTGGGGTTGGGGTAACCATCCCTTCCAGTTTGGTCTCTGCCACTCAGACACTTGTCAACTTTTGGGTAATGGCCTATTCATTTAACCACTTCAGTACTCGTTTTTGAGAACATATTTGTGTCATTGTACTCTATGGAAGATTCGATTCAACAGTTTTGTTTAGTCTCTGTACTGTCCAACAATCATGTCTGAAATAAGCTGGCAGCTTAAGTGAAAACAACAGGTGGACAAAATGGGTAATTAAGGGCAGGATACACTGTAACATAACGGTGTCTCACAGACTCACGAGGGAACATTCTGGAGCTGTCTAGGCTTACAGACTGCGGGATATAAGTGGGATACATTTAAAGAGATTCATCTTCACACGACGAGAGCCCATTCGGCTAGTGATTCCTGCGAATAAGCCTTCTATCTGCAGTTACGACTCTGACCTCGAAGTCAGACATGACATTTACACCCCTTCCAGAATCTGAGAAAGAGTTTTTCGGATATACCGAAGTGTAAATCTGGTACGCAGAGTCAAAAATAGAATAGCCGCCTCAGTAACAAGTAACGCAAAACCTTGATATGGAAATTGAAGCGGCACGTGTTTCAGGTCCTAGATTACGGATGAGTTATTAGGGAAAGGTGTCCTTCAGCTGACGGTTAATAAGCCTTATGTGCCTGTCATTGTCACCCATTACAGCATATTGTTCTGGTATTTGGCAAATAATTTGCTTTAAGAAACCAGGCTGCAATCCAAGCCTCAGTAAAGTGAAACACAAGGTATCAAATTGTACACGATTCAGCAAAAGGTTACAAAGGTGCTTTAAAATCCAGTTTAAATTCAGTATCTTTCAGCTTATTGCATTTTTCTATGAATTTTCTATTTGCACTCTTCGCCTTTTCTGCGTTTAATTGAATGTTGGCCTTGTAAGACCCTCAGAGAACTTTTTTTACTTCCCAGAATATGAAATGCATGAGAGTTATAGAAGGGAATGTCAAAGGAGGTCTCACACTGTCAACATGAACTTAATAGGATTTTCCTTAAGACATTTCAAGAAACGCGTATATTGAAAAGACTAGATCTCTCAGGACTGACCCCTGACAGTCATCCTGCCAAGCGACCGACACGTGCGGTCATACAGGAATAAGGAAACCAGAAAAGCTCCATTTGATAGTTCCCAAGGTCCCTGAGGCAGGATGGGAGAACTGAGCGGTTAACTAGGTCCACAGTGCCAGAGGTATATGGAAGATCAAGGGGACGGGTAGCAAGCAGCGTGGGAGACTGGCAGGTTCGGTGGGGTCACCAAGATGAAAGCGACGCAGCTGGCGATCCGGTGGGCTGCTGTGCGATAAGAACTCCTGGAGACCGGAGAACCAGGGAACCAGGGAAAGGAGTAAAGGAGGCAGGGGTGAGGCAGTGGAAATACACGGCCAATCGGAACTCTGATGGAAAAGGTCCAAGTGAAGAGAAATGAATTAAACAGTGAGATAGTGGTTAGCACAGCGGGACTGGTAAGGACGGATCAGAGGCACCACTAGTGGACTTCAGGAAGTTTGGTACTTATACAAGGTGTGGCGGGGGCAGATGCAAGGGGAGAAAGAGTCTCTGAGCGCCGGGGGGGTTAGGCAGAGTGTCGGGGGGGGTGCAGTAGGAGAGAAAGCTGAGAGCAGAGGGGGCTTACAAGGGTTTGAAAGAAGCTCAACAGATCAACAGGGAGAGCAAACAAGGAGCGGGCCAAGCGATATTTATGTAGGTCAGCTGTCCTCCATGGTGTGCAGCAGCTCTTCAGGCTAGCATAGATGCCCGTGTCCGATGTGCGGACGGGCGGAGCTAGGCTAGTGGACAGAATCAAACGGATGTCTCCGGACTGTTAGGGCGTGTGAGAAACGGCAAGCTGAGGAGCGGCTGCTGATTGGCTGGCGTGGGCCTGCCGGATGCTGGGCCCACCCCCGGGGACGGAGCTGCTAAGAGGCTCTGGCTCGCCGCCGTCCCGCGGTCGCGGTCGTGCCAGCCAGGTGGCGGCGTGCCAGGAGCGCCATCTGCTCGCTGGAGGAGTGGCCGCACTGTCTGCCTAAGGACAAGCAGTGTCCATAATTAAATTCATCGAACGGATCTGAGTGTCTCCGCGAGCCTGGTGAAGATGTCGACCTGAGGGACAGTGGTCTTGGCTCCAATCACGGTCAGCACCTCCAGACAGACATTTGGAGAAATTCATTGACCAGCTTGCATTGACTCTTCAGAGGTGAGCGTGTATGATTGTACTGGTGCTTACACCTTATTGAGTTTGGTTTCAACTAGAGGTCAAATGAGATAATACTGCTTTTGCACAGTGGCCTATATAGGCCTCATAGCTTAGATTCCACTGTAGCTTAAGGAAGTTGGTTGTGGGTTCAAATCCCATCACTAACTGAACGATCGTATCACTGCTGGGCCCTTGAGCAAGGTCCTTAACCTGGAAACTGTCTGACCATTTATCTTAATCCTAAACATTTATACTGCTGTGGCCAAAAGCGTCTGTTAAATGTTCAGATATAAACATTTCATGTCTGCTTCAGATTTTCACACTTGAATCTACTGTCCTGATAAACAGCATGGAGGGGTTTGAAATGCACGGCCTACCTCGCATTTGAGAGATCCATTAACCAAGGGGAGGATTATTTTTACTCAAGGACTACATAAGTGGATTACTGCAGGAAAATAAAGTTGCTAAGTGAAGGAACAGGATAAACGGAACAGAGTGTATTTAGTTGTGTCAAGGATCCGGGCGGCTCGGGTGCGAGAACGTGGCATAGTGTACACATAAAAAAGGCGGACGACCCACTGGCGGCTCAAAGAACACAAAAACAGGGTTTATTAAACAAAACAGAAAACACTACAAACACAACAAGACCAAAAAGACCACGAGGGTCAAAAACTAAAAGGGGATTAACAAAGACTAAATAACAAAACCTAAATACACATCTAATACTGAGAACATCTGACAGAACAACCATCAAACACAATCAACGAACCACTAGCGAACAGAACAGATACAGGGACTTAAATACTAAGGGGTAACGAGACTAACACAGGACAGGTGAGGCTAATTAACAAAGACCAGGGAAACAGGGCACAGGTGAAACTAATAACTCAAAGGAACTAAACAGGGAAACTAAGAACTAACCAAGGAAACATAAACCAACACTAGGGAACTAAACAGGTAAAGGCACAAGCAGGGGCACAAGGAACAAAACCAAAACCAACCACAAAGTCAAACACAAGAACTAGAGAAACTCAAATGAAACACTAGGGATCAAAAATACAAAGACAGAGGGATTCAAACACAGGACAGAAGGGTACACAGACAACCACATGCTCAACACATTGAGCCACATGACCAGACAGATCACAGGGGAGAACAAAAACTAACATAAAGAACGGGATGACCAGCAACACCTGCTGGCCAAACGGGGAAGGGACACAGAAGGACCACAACAGGGGCTGACCCTGACAAGTGGATGCTAAGTTTCCTCTGTGATATATCACTTCAGCCCAAGACGGATACAGAATTACGAATGTAACACATGGCAGTGCGACTAGCCCTAACAGCATTTCTGGTTGCCGCCGTGCAGCAAGGCAGCCTGCAGTCGTGCAGGTGGAGCAGAACACAGACGGTGCCCGTATGGGCAGCTGCCGCCGTCTCTCGCTTTCTGATTGGAGCGGCGTGGTCATGTGACGGCCTGAGGGCGGGGTCCTGCAAGCACCCGACTGGAGTGGGGGTATCCTGGACCAGTCACTGTCTGAGGGGGCCTTTTGTACATGCTTACATGACATTTTTGGCAACGGCATATTTTAGAAGTTCTGGATTTTTGTGATTCTTCTAACAATGGTAAAAAATGTTTAAATGCATAATAAGAATAGAAGCCCACTGCACACATAAAAGGTAAGGATGGTAAATGAATGCTGTTGTATTCGTGTTGTTTTCTTTGTTGTACCTGAATGTTGGGGTAATTTATCATAAGGGCAACTGTGGGAATTAACTAGTTTAAAGGGAATTAAACCTTCTGTTTACACTGGGGCCATCTTCGTTCTCCTTAATTGAATCTTCCAGGGAGGTAGGATCTTCTTGGCAATATTTTAAAATGACAATTAAAAAAAAAATCTTCTGACTGCAAGTACATGTCTTAACTGTGGCTATAGTGTTGTTGTATGAACATTGAAGCAGTATCCATCCAACCACCCATCCATCCATCCTTTCCTCTTCTGACCACTTAGCCAGGACAGGGTCATGTGGTGGCCTTCAGCCAATCACAGGCAGCCAAACTGGTGTACGCCCCCCCCCCTACAGGACACCAGTCTCAAAGTGACCCAGGATTCGCTAGAGTCAGAGTTTCTCCTGTTGATATTTCCCTTAAAATATTTAGCTTTCTCATTATGGTTTATTCGCAGAAGGTCTATGACTACATTTGTCACGTAGATACATAATTTATAAGATAGATGAATGGATATATTAGCCTGTCTCCTCATCTATTGTTTAAAAAATAAGCCAATACTATGTTTAATAATTTGAATCTAACCCATGGGCCATAACCAGCCACAGAATTTCCAATCTGCTTCTTGTTCTTCCTCATATTTCTATATGGCCGCTAGGTTTCTTAGAAGTCATGTCATCACCTTTCAGGGAATAGAGAAAATTCAGCTTACAGCTAATTCAGAAATAAATAGCAACTGCTACAAACAAACACACGCACAACATACTACAAACTCTACATTCACCATCAAGCACAGCTCAAACTGACCAAGAAGACCTAAATGTGCAGCATTAAATCGTGGATGCAGAGTGTTTTTATTGTCATGGATATTATATTGATATTGTGGAGAGTGTTGTTACCCTGAGCTATAAATTACTCAAAGTTACAGCCACTCATGAATGTAGAGGCAGATGTCACATGACCCCACAGACAATTAGTCTGCTTTTAGAGTAACAGATTATTAGTTGCCATGAATTACAAAGTGATTAGTACATTTCTGATAGTTACATGTTCTCTGTTATAATGCAAACATGCAGATGGACCATCCTAACTTACAAATGGAGATATTTATACTTAGTAGTGTTTAGGAAGAAACTGGTGATTCTAGTTAAACACGAAATTGGTATGATGGTCATTTTAGCTAAAACTTTAGTTTCCTTAATCGGGGATATTAATGAAGATTAAGTTAATGAGAATAAAAATGAGACCACGTTATGTGTGTCATTCACAAACATTATTGGCAAAGAGTATTTTAGGAGGATTTTCTTGTCTCTCTGGACTAGATTACCTACTGGGAGGTCTATGACGGGTCTGTCATCAGGGAGCTGGAGGGCTCGCTCTCGGGCTCCGTAAACGGCATGCATATTTCACCCGAGGGAAAACACTTTGTCACAGGTATGTCTGCAGCTTTGCTGTATGCACAGTGAGATCGTGCTTGTAACATTCATTTTACACTAACATGGATGTGGATTGATACTTCAGTTAGCACTGATGATACATTTAACATGAAGATTCACCAGCACAGCTATATGAAAAATATGGACAAGGTCTTTTACCTATTGTTTTTAAAATCACTAAATAAATCATCATATGTAAACTTGACTTAAAATGTATCATCATGTATCATTATTCTACGTTTTATGAAAGTAAATACACTGTTTATTTTATCAGAAACTTATTTAGATTCAAAGTCACTATAATGGCTAAATAAAGAGAGCAAACAACAGAAAATGACCTTGTTACGAGGCACAATGTGTGTGTGTCTGTGTGTGTGTGTTTGTGTATGTGTGTGTGTTTGTGTGTGTGTGGGGGGGGGGTGTCTCTGCAGGGGGTGATGAGAAGCTGGTTAAGGTGTGGGGGTACACTGAGGGGGAAGTGACACACGTCGGCATTGGGCACAGCGGCAGTATCACCAGTGTCAGCATCTGCCCCAACAACAAGTACATCATCAGCACCAGTGCAGACGGAGCTGTGCTCAGGTGGAAGTACCCCCACGCTTCCTGAATGCCCCCCACCCCTGTCCCAGCACCCTCACTGTCGGGGATGTTTCACTAACCCCCCTGCTACTTTTCCATACTGTTGCAGATGTATACGTTTGATTAATCGCAGCATATTTGTCATGCTTTAGAATAAATGTGATCTTCACTGAGAAGAAACAAACAAACGTAACGATGCTTGTGGTTCATTTTTGTACTTCTACATTTTGCTAATCACCTTAGCATTAAATGTGGTCATACTCAATTGCCTATGGAACATATTGGATTGCCTGGAACACTGACAAGTACAGAGGATACCACTGCAATAGGGATCACTCTTTCATTTTATGAAGTTTAATGGATTTAGTTTTCGATGATAGAATTCCATTATTAGCCCAATTACCCAGCAGGACTTTTGGATGCTCTCTGTATTTATTCGACATGAAAAAATGAAAATGAAAAAAGTGAAAATGGGTATTCAAATATAATATATTCCCAGTGAAGAACTACATATTTATTTATACATTCTTATATTAATAATGTAAACAAAACTATGCATGCCAAAATTCATAAAAATGAAGTATGTGATCTCAGGTCTTAAGTAGTAGCACAAATGTTCTTCTTTATATGGCACTGAAAATGTATATACTAACATTTGTATATGTAACATTTAATAGCAATTATAACAAAGGGAAAAAGCGGAAAGCCTCCTTGGCGAACTGCCCTTTAACAATGTATCATTTTTAAGACCTTGTGGGATGGATGAGATACGGGAGGAGGAAGGCGAAGATCAGGCCGGCTGCTCTGTACCCCCGGTCACTAAATTTCAGCGTCTCGGTGCCTAAAATTCAGTAATCAAAAGCATCTGCTCGCAACTTCGTACCGCAATACAAGGCTTACAGAACAAGGCACTCGAACAAGTCTCCATTTGCGCTGAAAGCTGAACTGGTTTCCCACATGCGTCGAACTTTTAGGGACTTTTAGATATTATAGAAGCCTCCGGTTTTCTGGAGTTAAGCTGTTTATGAATTATTTAATGCTTCTCTTGAGAATTGCAGTGCGTTCTCAGTTATTCCTGCTAGAATATTCCATCTGGAATATGGAATACTCTATCTGCTGTAATGCTCCAATTAAATACCACATTGTTGTCGTAACTTTAAATTGTATTTTAATTGGTCTCTTTAGTATAAATCTATAACCGCCCTCCAAATATACGTTACAGAGATGAGTAAATTGGCTCGGAGGGAGATGTCACAAGAGTCTAATTTGTGGTACTGGTGAACTGTGAAATTGAATTGAAACGGAAACTGCGTAGCTCAGTCGGTGTGGTCATTCAGGAGATTTGTTATCCTTTGACACTCTGGATGACTTCTCGTCCAAATATTATTCAGAATCACATTTTCTTCTTGCATGAATTTTGTGATTTTTTTTAAATGTCAGGCTCTTTAAAATGAGATTCGCATAGGGCAAAACCATTTAGTCACTTTTAAGTCGAAATGATCATTTCCGAGCCAAACAGCAGGGGGCTCCCAAATTCTTCAGTAGTGCTTTTCTCCGATGTGAGGCCGATTCACAACTGTATAATGGGATCTTCTTTTGCGCTGCTTGTAGTCTCTGTGGTGTTATTTTCAGTACATTGATGAGGTTTAAATAATTTATATTATAATTTGCCGCGTTCAATGATTAGTAAAGATCACCAATAGACCTAACCAAGCAGGGATATGTGTTCCGCAAGAAATACGGAGGAGAGGCGTGTAATCGGCTTACATTTTAATGATCCGTGCTCAAATATCCGCACCTGCGCCGAAATAGATGCGTTGCAGAAATGCATGCGTCCGGCTGTCTGCCTGCAAGCGCGGACAGTCCGATCCCATATTGCGGGCGGTCCTAGAGTTTCCCTCGGAACAACTGCACCTACTCAAACTAAACCAGGCTAATAAGATTCAAAGTGGGAGGGAACAGGAGCGGAGATCCGCCAAACAGGAACGCGCACCGGAGAGCCGAGCCCGGAGTCATGCGAGGATCGCGGCGAACGCTGACGGACGAGTGAGTCCGAGCCGGAAAGACGAGGAAGTACGCGGAGCATGGAGTTGGTATGAACTCACCTTTCCAGTTATGACAGGTGTCCGCCGACGGGAATAACTAGGGCTCACGCAAGCTTAGAGGAATCATCGGAATGTCGGGGGGACACTAGTCATGTGCCTTGGCACCGCAACGGTGCCCCTTCAGTGTGATACGCTGTTGTGCTTTTTTCCCCGAGGAGGAACTTGAAGGCGGACAGGTAGGAGCGCTTCTCCCAGCCGATACGCTCGCGATCGTCCCCCCTCCAGTGACAAATAACCATGGATAATCACCGGCAAGATAAAGCGAAGAAAGCCATGAAAACCAAAACGACAAGCCGCAAAGAAAAGAATCAAAAATCCGGCAAGGTTTTCCGGAGGAAGTCATTGAAGTCGATGGGAAATTTCATGAACAGGATTTTAAGAACTTTAGGCACTCTGGCGCACTTAGGGGACATGGATCCAGCGGAGGCAGAGGATGATGATGGCGGCTTTGGCAATAGCGCACCTTGCACCTTAAGTGCAAACTCAGGAAATCTTAAAGATGAAATTCAGGTTGGAGGGGAGAACACGGTTAAAAAAAGCGTAACGCTGTCTTCCCACGGATCTATAAAGGAGAGACTGTCTTGGTGCTACGGGGATAAAACTCCGGGAGTTCTGGGTTTAAAAAATCATGGCAACACCTGTTTCATGAATGCCGTGGTCCAGTGCCTGAGCAATACTGACCTGCTTGCCGAGTATCTCGGTCTCGAACAGTATAAATCCGATTTCAACCCGAGGGGATTTAATGGGATTTTAAAAAGCGAGGACTCTCAGCAGGATAGGGGTGAAGTGACTGAACAGTTGGCATCCTTGATAAGGGCGCTTTGGACCCTCGAATATACTCCGCAACTGTCGGTCGAATTCAAGGTAGGTAATTTAATATTTTTATTCTCCTTCTCGTTGTTCTTGATGCTATTGTACAGCATTAAGTAATATTAGTCTATGCCTTGCGTTTGTAAAGTTGCCACATCTCCACATCCTTTGATTACAGTATTACAAAAGTACTGTTGTAATCTTTGCGTTTAGGGATGTGTACGAGCTGTATGAAGTGGGAAATTCCGTGTTCAGGTTTGTTTACCATAATCTAAAATGCTTCACGGTTCAGCAGTGCCGAAACGTGCGTTTTCATTCACATATCAGATATGTACTATACTACTATTTCTCTCTCTCTCTCTTTTTCACCGAACGCTTATCAGGAAGTTTTTCGCGCCGAGGGTAAAGTGTACAGCGGAAGATATATTACGCGACAGGCTTGATTTAATGTTACAGCACGTATGTTTCAGTGAGGAGTAAAACTTAACTACATTTTTGAAAATCTATATTTGTAGAACGGATTTCAAAAAGCAGCGGAACCCATTTCATGCGTATGACTTCCGTGACTATAATAATAAAATTCCGGGGGCGGGGCTGATCCGGATACCCGGGGGGCAGGTGGAGCTCCGCTCCGCCGAGGTCAAACCAGTTCTGCATGGATGTGTTTTCGCCTCTCGACCAGGAAATGAACTCCCCGATCCCTTTAAAGCCGGGCTCTTCTGCGGATCATGGTCGCATTTGCAAAATATCGCAGCTATGTTAAGGACTGCAGGTCTGCCTGGGACATTTCCGCATAGTTCAGTTTTAGTGTTTTCCCTCTATTGCAGGATCATCGACAGTAACTGGGCAGTTTATACTATACGCAGCACTAATCCACTGTTGTTAAAATAAGTGTCATAATTAATATCATATTACAGTGATGGTATTATAGAAGCTGGCACCCGCCCATGCGATGTCCAAGCGTCTGCTGGTGACGGTGCCCGGACGCCCGCATGCAGCAGCAGGTGGAAACAAATCTCACCCACTGGCTGACAATGGCCAAGTGACGTGTTGTCAGTGAGGCGCGGGTAATTAACAAAACCGACTTGTAAGTCATAATATAAAACAGCAAATAATAATAATAATATAGCGCTCCAAATGAAAAGGTGAATTGTGGTTTCGTGTTCTGGCCGGTAGATTATAAACAGACAGGTGGTCGTTATGACCAGTATACACATCAGGCATGTCTAGATTAACACGGGTGTAACACTTGGCGGTTGTGTGGTAATTATCGGTAGAGCAAACAGTCTTAATTGGTTCTTGGTTATTAGGCAGCATTCCTGAATAACTAAATCGGCGATCGTTTCTGTCAAACTGAAGTCACAATGGTAATGTTTTGTGTTTGTATTTTATATTACGCAAGACGCTCTAATCTTAATAAAAACCTAGTGTCCTTAAAAAAACCATCTCAGACCACTAGTTTTTAAAATCAGTGGTAGTGTGTTTGAAAACTTTTATTGCCAGTAAATTGCAGAAAAGGTGTTAATTTGTGAGAACAATTAATCAGATATAATTGATAAAACAGGCTGGTGTGAGTTTAATAGTTCAGTGATGCTTGGTATGGACATTTTTTTAGTTCATTGTATTGGTGTTTGAGTCTGCAGAGCGTGGGATTTATAATCTGGATGGCAGCAAACCCAGATCACTAAAGCTGAAATTTCCTGATGTGGGCTCAGGATAACCACATGGTCACCCTTTAGTGTTGTGTTTAAGATTTTTTTTTACCATCCAGTGTTTTTCATGGTTTGTTTCGTAATTACCCCACTACAATGTTCCTTGTTCCTAGACACCCCTCAGACGTGCAGTTGTGGATAAATGTTTCTGTGGGCAAACCAGTTTTTGCAGCAGTGCGTAAAACAGGCGCCAACATACCTAAAATACTTCCAGTGGAATCAAAAGAATGATTATTGCATTTCACAGTGAAATGTCTTTGTGCAATGAGCAAAATGAAATATGGCGACATGGCTTTGCTGCTGCTTTTGTTTTTCTGTCCTGTGTGTGTGTGTGTGTGTGACACACCTGTGGGTGCTCTGATCCCCCCCCCCCAGTGAGGCCAGTGTAGCCCACCTGCCACGCACTGGACACTGGAACTTGTCTGCATTCCTGGGATGTCATGGTGAAGCCCTACTTAGCATTCACGCTGCTCTTCTGCATGCTCATTAGTCTCGAGAACAATGTTCTACTGGCGTCCCCAAGTGCACGGGGGTCACCAGGTGTCTGGCTGAAGCAAGTAGTCTGCACCTACAGCCCCCCCCCCCCCCCCCACTCCACTTGCTCGTTCGCTCACCCACCCACCCACCCAAACAATCGTGAGTGCTGAGTAACACAACAGAAAGAGACCCTGTGGTTCGGAATGAGACGATGGCCGTTAGGACCCATAGATGGTCTCATTCTCATCTGAGCACGGTGCCAGTGTGTGACCGCATTCCTGATGTCTGCAGTGGAATGAGTGCCCTCAGTGGGGGGTGGGGGCACGTTTAGGAGAGACAGGAGGGAGATGGCTTCTAAATGGCTGAAACCTGCTTTTATAATACAATGAATGTGACTTCTTTTGGTCTGAGGGTTCTGGTGTGAATTTAGGGTGCTGTCCTGGCCACCAGAATGTATCAGCTGGGAATGACACAAGTTTGTGCATTAAATGGAACGGTTACCACTTTGCTGTGCAGTTATTCACTCGTATATTTCCCTAGTGTTGCTCTTAATGGAATTTTAAGCTCCATTCCGGTATTTAAACATCCATCTCTTCTAGTCACTAATCAAGCGCAGGGGGACGGTAACACTGCAGGCTGTCTTAGGGTACACAGGGCACGAGGCAGGGGACACTGGAAATAATTAGTTTGTGAAGCTTTCAGTTTTGTGGACCAGTGGTGCAGTATTCCAGCTGTATGTGCTGAAGACCGACTGTCATTTCTCATTGCCCAGTTGTGATTGGATGGTTTTATCCTGAGGCTGTCCTGGGACCGCCCCCACTTTGAGGGGAACTGCAGACAGTGCAGAGCAAGGCTTGTGTTGGAGAGCTCCAGAGGCATGCCAGCGGGCAGCCCCCGGTTTTCCCCGGGGGGGGGGGGGGGGGGCAGAGGAAAGTGAGATTCGCTGGCTTCGGTGACAGGAAGGGTTGGGAGGTGTCTGGCAGAGCCATGAGTTTGTTCCGCATCCCTCTTTTTCCCGCTCGGAAAACGTCTGTCTTACCGCGTACGTAGTTGTTGAACCTGAACTGCAAATTTTGACTCTCTGGCACGTTTTGATGAAGTCACTGAAGATGAGCTGGCCGCCTTTTGGCTCCTGCACGCCGCTTCAGTCCTTGCAGTTTTCATTTTTAAGTCTGAAAACTGAGTATGATGGTGTTCATCAGGCGTCCAGTTATTTGAGATCTCGCCCTTTTTGTGGGTTTCAAGGAATCATCGGTTAAATATAAACCACAGTAGGAATTGCGCAACCTCCCCCACCCCCACTCACTTAGGTCCTACAGGCAGTGAGTCTGAATTGTGCCCTATCTGTGTGGGTCAACCCCCCCCCGCCACAGCATGCTGTGTTTTCGTAGGATAGTAAATAAGACCATTCAATCCTTCCATCCTTCACGGTGGATGGCTGATGTACCTGTACATGCTCACATTTTGACCAGAACCCCCACCCACCTGCCCCCCCCCCCTGCCCAGCCCCGTTTCCCCCCTGGCCAGCGGCGCCCGTGTGTTGATGAGCCTCTTTGCGGTCGTCATTCTGCTTCGTGTGACCCAGACCGGGGCTGAATCTTTTGGCAGCTTGTCTTTGAGCGTTAAATATGTGCGTCCTGGTTTATCCTCCGCTGATGCATTGCTGTTTCGAGATCGAGTGGTGACAGGTTTTCCCATGCAGAGCGAGAAGCAAAGGCTGTTTTTGCTTTTTTTTTTTTCCCCCTCCCTCAGTAGAGACATTTTTGACAGTGAGGAAAGGGAGATGGAAACGAGGGGAAGATGGGTTTGCCTGTGAAAGATACTGGGGGAGAGCAGCGCCCAGTAAACACAGGACCCCCCCCCCCCTCCTTACTGTGGCTTCCATGCCCCCAATGCGCTGCCTTGCCTACCTGAGTAAACAGACAGACTGAACATGGGAATCTCACAGGTCAGAGGTCACGAGCATCTACCAGCTACCGGACTGCGTGCTGGTTACAGGGCGCCCCCATTATACAGAGACCCCTTGATGTCACGGGGGCTTGCAGCCCCAAGACTTCCATTCACAGACAGCTTGAGTTTCCTGTCACTTTAAACCAGCAGTGTCGCCTATGTAAATAGAAGACGAGATTTCCCTGCCTCAGTTTTACTAGGAAATGAATGAATACTCGTGCCATAATTGGCTGTTTATATTGACTGGGAAAGTCTTTCGCAAAGGCTGTGAGAGAATGATTCTGATGTTTATAAACACTGGAATTGCAGGTTTAAAGATTATGTACCCTTTTGGTTAGGTGTAAGCGCAGCGTTCGTAATTACAGCCACAGAGCGAAAAATGGCCGCGTGTTGGAGACACGGATTCCCTGTGTCGGCACAATGAAGCATTTTATGTAATTATCTGCAAGAACACTTTGGATAAAGACTTGTTTACACACAATCTGATATTCTGTTAGCCCCATTTTCTTGCACTAAAAAATCTAAATGCAGTCTTGTATCCAAATATGCTGTATTATTATTTAGTAAGTCTTGCAAAATATTGCACACTGGACATAAAACCCCAGATAGTTAGGTCATGTTCAGTTAACAGATAATGTGTGCGATCTGAACAAGGTCGGTGACCGGTGTTGTGCATTTATTGTATTTGACTGGGGTCATCTGTCTGGCTGCCCTTGCTGCTGTTTTTCATTATTTTTCTGTGAAAAGCAGTGACAGATATGGGCCTGTCTGATAGAGTGATCTCTAACACCAAACATGGTCCTTCTCATGCCTTCCATTCCTGTCTTTATATTGATGTACCCTCTGCGTATTTCACCCGCTCCGTTAACAAAGCTTCAGGATGTTTGGATGGGGGGGGGGGGGTGGGGCTGAGATGTTTGTTTGCCCGTTTATTCTTAGATGTGTCAGGTTATCCGTAGTTCGTGTCCCAGGGTGCGAGGCAGAGAAATCAGGCCGCAGTGTCTGAGTGAATCCGGCAGTGTTTCTGGAAAATTCCTGCTAGGATATATGGACCCGTTGAGGTCAAAAAGACCCCCCCCCCCCTCCATTTGGCTGCAGTTTGTTATTTCTTTAACCCCACTGATATTGGATCTGGTAGTGTGTTTCTACACTGACCTGGGGCTCAGGGACAGCCAGAGTGAGACACTGCTGGGTCATCATCGCTCATGGGTCCAAGCACCTAGAGGCAGCGGGACCAACCAACCAGATATCTTGGTCCTCTAGTTGCTTGGACCCACCTCCTCTACAATCTGATTGGTTCAGAGAGCTAACCAATCATTTTTCATTCCTCCATCAGAACATTCTTGTGTAAGTAAAATTCCCACAAGCATCCTCATCTTAACTGTTGTCACAGAGGTGGTCGCTTTGCATATTTGGCATCACAGGCTTAATCTTGCCATTTTTAATCCTGTTTGTCAGTGTTTGCCATGTAACATTTTGCCAGTTTGGCTTTAAAATAATGTGTATTTAAAGGGCTGACCGGTGTCTGTTTCACTGATGATGTAATTGGGAGCGGACATTTGGGGTCTGTGCGGACCCCACCTCCTCTGAGCCCCAGCAGTGCGCGTGAGATTCCCTGATTTCTCTTCTCTGTGCACATGCACCCACTGAGAGCAGATGGAAAGTGTACAACGTGTTTCATTGTGCTTTTAATCACATTGTTTTCACATTATGCTATGTGTGAGAGACAACTGCAATAACTTCTGCAATTAACAGCACTTTATCACCCGCCTCATTATTCTTTTTTATTTATTTTGATGGGTGGAGACCTCACCCCGCCCCCCAGCGTTCAAACCCTTGGGTGTTAATACTTGGAAATGTAATGTCCTGTGCGGTTTGCGTTCAAGGTGCGTAGCTGGGATTGATATTAGCGGACTGAAATAGATCGTGGCTGTAAAGTTACTTTTGCCGTCCGTCACCGCGGCGAACCTCGGCTCCATGCTACTTAATGGTCCCATCGCAGGCGAAGTCCCCGCGTAAGAGACCGAAACCGAAAGCATCCGAAGCATTTAAACGGATGATAAAAACCTTTGCCGAAACACACACCGAGGCGGGATTGCTGGTTAACGATTAAGCGGCTCGAAGGCCGCGAGATTGTTGGCACCGATCCGACCGCAGCCGCGTCACGGAGCGCCCACGCCGCCGGCGCCCTTCCTCACAGCCCCCCCATAGCAGGTAGCCATCAATAATAATAACCTGCCGTTTTACACCAGCAGTTGTCATTTTTAGATAATCAATTAGCCGTGTCAGTCAAAAGGGGTCTCCCACTTTTTATATTTAGGCTCCGACAGGGTGACACGGCGGATTTAATGACCCCCGCAATCATGGGCGTAAATTATATGGGGATCGGGGAGTTGTAACCCACTAATAATCAAAACGAGCCAAAAACAACCCGTTTGACCACCTTAAGTAGGTGGAGACCTCAACCCCACAATGCTCAATCCAAAGCTATGCCCTTAATCGCAATGGAGCCGGGTGTCATTTAGCGACGGAGCCATCGTTATTAGCTGTCACCGTATATTGAGCGGAGTGTGGGGGAGTCGGAAAGCTGATATGAGTCATGCAGCCGCGCATTTGTACGTTCAGAGGCGCCTCCGATCGCTTTCATCACCGCACCGTGCAGGGTGGGGTATCAGGGTGGGGTATCTGGGTGGGTGGCGGTATCAGCGGAGGTATCAGTTCACACATCTGCTTAAGTATGCCGCATGTCCTCGAAAACCTCCCTGCGATTTATGGCCCTTGAAGGCATGAGTCCTTTCACAACATGCACACAAGCCTTTGGTTAATACGGCGTGGCGACTAGTTAAGATTACAGCTAGGGGGAGGTGAATTGTTTTGCCGTTGCTGGAAACCGGACCTGTCTTGAGTGCTTCGGACTGTTCTGCTTTTATGCTGGTAGTTTTGGAGCGGACAGAAAACATGGTGCAGTTATAAATCTTGCAGTTAGCCGTTTCTGGGCAAGGTTTATTTAGGTCAGGTTTGTTAGGACCACTGTTTGTTTGTTTTTTATTGAATTTTGGTGTCACATTTTTTTACATTAATAAAACTGAGGTAATATTTTTTTCTGTCATAGTAAACCATTTAACATTTTTGTTTGCATATGTAGACATAGCTTGTTTGAATTACAGAGTCCTTTGATGGGGGGGAGAAAGTGCCATGTTACATGAACTCTTTCTGTCCCCCTCAGAGCATCGTGTCCAAGTACAGCTCCCAGTTCCGGGGGAATTCCCAGCATGACGCCTTGGAGTTTCTGCTGTGGCTCCTCGACAGGATGCACGAGGATGTCAGCTCCACCGTCAACAGTCACAACAGCAAGACCAAAGCTTCTGGGAAGGTCGGTAATGCTGCCCGTCAGCCAGAAATCCCAGGAGACGAGCTCCTACTAGTCGCCTGTTGATTTTCTGCCGAGCGAGCTAATGCCAGACATTCATGCATGGATGTGTGGCTGTTCTCTCTGCGTATTTGCGCTGAGGCACCCTGCGTGGGTCATATCGGCTCGCTTTTCTTTTATAGCGGAGTGGAGGGTGCTTTAAATCAGGTGTAGCGAGTCCTTTAAGCGGCAGCGTCCATCAGGGGGATGACGGGTATGGAGAGTGGAAGCCTGGGTAATGGGTTTGGATGTGGCGTCTGGCCGAGTGTCTGCTGAAGCCTCATTGGTGCGAACGTGGCTGTCTGGCCACGGCGAGTCCCTCAGAGAGAGGCTCTGCACGGTCACCAAGCACCAAGCACCTCCCCCTCCTCCCGTAAGTCAGATGAGGGGGGAGGTTTGATTAAAGACTTTGTAGCTGTTAGGACCACTGCGCCCACCGCTGTGTTGCCCCCTTCAGTTTAGGCTTTTCCACTTTTGAGATATCCCCCCCTGTACGGGGTTAAAGTGGCCCCGCTGTGGTCTTATTGGGAAAACCCATGAGAAGGAGCAGCAGAAGTGTGAGTGACACCACCCCCCATCTTGACAGTCAGTGTGTGTCGAGGAGTGTGTGTGCACTCGTCGTCTGCCCCCCCCCCCCGAGACGAAAGGCAGCAGTGGGGAGGATGGCAGCCCGGGGGTCTTCCTTCCTGAACGAGTCACCTCGCGGTGAGTGGGCGGAGTCAGTCCACAGCGGCTGCGCTCCGCCACTGCCGCGCCATCTGGGGGTGTGTGTTAGGATCGCAGCAGACGTGCCTTCCGTTCCACCCCACCAGGCTGACGGAAAACCCAGCAGGTACCAGTTGCCCACGCCCATTCCCTGGTGCTCCCCCACGGCCCCCGGCAGCATGAGTTGTGCCGCTAAAATCTCACGTCCCGATGAGCCCGTTCTTCGGTAAATCAAACCAGAAGTGTCTCATGCTATTACTGTCTTTCTCTAATTAAAAACTCCATTGCTTTGTCTCATCGCCATCAGTCAGTCATGTGACTCGTGTCCACTTTACTGTACATCTGCGGGTGGCATTCGTAAAAATTCTTTAACGTTTATAATTTTCCCTGATTATATTACCTCACTTTAATAAATATTTCTCCAAGGCAAAACTGTTCCGACCCCACCACTCCCAAAATGTCTTCCACTAAGCCTCTTCGCCTACATTGGAGTTGGAGATATTGATGTGTGTCTCTCATTGGCATCGACCATCAGGAAACATCACAGATTAACACAAAACCTAAGGGATCGTCTATAAGTTCTGCGACTGGTTCATTGGCACAAATTAAAGACAAGTCATGCTTTACTGCCTTAAACATCAACTTGGTGGTCTCTTTAAACTCAGACTTTTTCTACAAACGCAAACATTAAGCAGACGTTGTGTAATGATGAGCCTTGAATAGTTAGTGTATGTCTGGTGCTTGTCGGCGGAGGGCCGGCGACTTTGACTACCAGAGCTGCGAGGTCATCTGGTGTCTGAGGGCCAGGTGACAGGCGTGCGGCATGGCCTGTAAAGCAGGCAGACAGCAGTGAGCGTGGCGGACTGCTGGAGGAGGGCGGGGCTTGCCTGTTTGGGGATATGTCAGAGTCTGGAGGGGGAGGGTATAGCTTTGAATTGGTAAAGCTTCTCCAGATAAAGACAATGGGATGATAATGAACATGACAATAGGCTTAGGATTCACGTTCCTTTATGAAGGTCTGTAGAGCTGCTGAGAAATGGAGCCTTTTATATTATACTGTGGGCAAAAAAAAACCCTTTGAGTAATTTGACAGGGAATGGGAAACGCAACCCCTTCGTACTTCAGAGTAAACGAATAATCCTCCATCTGATATTGGCACTGGGGATGGCCTGTTTTCCATCAGAATTCTTCTTTCAATTCTATAGACACGGAAAAAGCCATCTGAATGTTGAGCAGCTCGGCCCTGAGGTCATTTTCGGGTCAGAGGTCACAGAGGTCATCGTCATCGTGCTTCTTTCGAAACGCGCCGCCATCCTCCCGCTTATTCAGCTGTTTCTCTGCACAACATTAGGTCCCGTAAGGAAAACCGTGTCTGTTTTGCGGTGGAGTAAACCTGGGCGACCCTTTGCAGGGACAGAGGGGCAGAGGGACATGCTGACGGAGCCGGCGTTTGTCCTCGGGGGGGCACGAGGCCACGATGAAGGAGAGCAGGCCCAGAGGTGACCATCTAGTTCCAGTTGTTCTGGTAGATGGTCTGGGCTCGGAGGACGGCTCGCTGACGTGTCGGAAACCCCAGCGCACATCAACGTCCTTGGCCGTCTCCTCCACTTAACCGCTCAGCCTTCACACTCCGACAAACTAAGACTTACAATGGCGGGAGGCATCTCTGTTAGGATGTAGGACTGTCCTCAGGTCATTCTGAACACAGGTGTGACTCATAATCCTGTACAAGTAACCACAACACCGAATAACACGGAAGTGGACACGCTGCAGGCTCCCGTTAGCATAGAAACGGGAATCGTTTCTCTCTCCGCCTTCAAGAAATTCCTCGAGACCCATCCGTTACATGAACACCTCTAGTAGCCTCCACAAATCTATGTTCCCTGAATGCTCTTAGTGTTACCCTTTGCCTGCTGATTTTAATAGTCATCTCTTTAGGTTCTTGCTTTGTTTAGTTAACTCCTTGACAGAAGATGTGTTTGTAATCTGCTATTTGCTAAACTTGCATGTTACCGGGCAAAAGTGCCTGCTGAATAAAATAAATGTAAATGTCCTTCAAAGACATTTAAACCTTAATAGAATAAAGGCTAGTAGCAATGATTGGTCTTCTCCTTATGAACTCGCACTCCAAAGCTTTAGCTAACAAAGTGGGAATGAGCAGTTTTTTTTGCTGTTTAGGTGAATGACTTTCACGGTTTTCGGATTTCCCCGTTTTCAGTATATGATTAGCGGCCTTATTCAAAGGCACAGCGGGATTCGTCTTGAGAATTGAAACCGCGACCATTTGGTTAAAAACTCTGATTCCTTAACGGCCGGGCCCCCCGATGCCAGAGCTGCTGTGATGCCAGAATGATCACGGTGCTTCTCTCTCTCTCTCTCCCGCCAGGGTGGCTTTTTAATTTTACGCCAGACCTATAAACACTTCAGGTTTTGTGGGATTTACTGCGCTGAGCCCATTGGGACTCTCCAGAGTCCTTTGGAAGAGGGAGGCCGATAAGATTCGAAGGCGTGGAGTGATATTTCTTGGGCTGCGCTAAATCTGTGTGTTTACATGGGATGCCAGTCATAGTGTGAATAACTGAGTGGTGGGCGGGGCCTGAGTTCGGTCCAGACAGGGTGTGAATGGCTAGTGAGTGGGTGGTGGGCGGGGCCTGAGTTCAGTCCAGACAGGGTGTGAATGGCTAGTAAGTGGGTGGTGGGCGGGGCCTGAGCTCCCCCTGGGCTCTGCCTCACAGAGCCGGACATGCTTACAGGTTGCCATGGATGTCAGCGTTTCTAAGTGAACCTGCCACCCACTAGGGCTTGTGACACCCTCTGCCCCCCCCCCGTCCCCCAGCTTCCCGTGTGTAGATGGCCAGATGCGGACCGGTGGCATGCGTCAGCAGGAGAGTCCGTTCGGTCCCTCGCGTGACGAGGCCGTGAGCCGAGACAGAATGGATCTTTGTGCCTCGTGGTCATGGTCGCCGATGCCATGCTGCATCCTGTGGTGACCTGAAACCACGCCGCTGAAAGCCCATTGGCTGGGGGCCAGCGTCCCCCTGTAAGGAGGGCCCAGTGCTGAAGTGGGAGTGGCGGGGGCTGCCAAATTCGTGGTCACCTGACTACGCGACACTTTGCATGAATACAAAAGAAACAGGCTTGAGTGAGAGGCTTCTGTACGCCGTCCGGGGGGGGGGAGGGGTATTTAAGAAGAAAGCACATTACTCCCTGATCTCTCGTCCTCGATGGTTCCCCAGGTCACTGAGCTGAGCCCAGTATAACAAAGCCCTCCCTGTCCGTTTACCTTGACACGTTTTGATAAATGTTATTTTCTTTCCTTTTAAATGTAGCCCAGCCAGTTAAGGTGTCTTGGGGGGGCTCTGCTCTGGGGGGTGGTGCCACATATCTGGGGGTCTGACCTTATGGACCGGAGTGGTGGGCCTGCTTTTTGTCTGTGCTTCCCCGGGTGGGGCGAGGAGGGGGGACGCTGAGGGGAGGCGGGCTTCACAGCCGTCAGGCTGCCTGATGAGGCGTGAGTGAGTGACGCCGTGGGGGGGCTGGGGGGTGGCTCAGGTGTTCGGTTTACTGACACTGCAGAGTCTGTTCTGCTAAGGAAGTATGGCGACTTTTCCAGCGCTGCGCTTTTGGCCCGGATGCAGGACGCAACATGGGATTCAAGCCCCCCCCCCTTTCTGCTTCGCTGATCCTTCCTTTCTCACGGCATCCGGCTGTGGAGGCCATCCTCCCCCAACTGGTCCTGCGACTTAGCAGCTCGACATGTTTGCTCTCCGCTGTGCATGACTTACTCCTTTGTAAGCACTGCTAGTAAGTGGCCTCCTGACCCTCGATTAAACTGCACTAGTAGTTTTCGAGTAACACGATCTGAAAATTGATAATCCATCGCGGATTAGCATGTTTGTTTGTGGTGCTGCGACATTGATGGGCATTCAGGCAGTTTAAGAAGGGATAAATGCATCTCCCATAGCGACTACCCCCCCCCCCCCCAGTTCTCCAGGTAGGTGTCCATCCCTGTGCCGTGAGACGTTTCTGAGGGATATTCTCTGACTGCTCTTGTGCTTAACTAGGTTGAGGTGAGCAAGTAACTAATCAGTCACACGCTGCTGCTGGAGGGAGGGAGCTTGCATGCCGGGAGGGCCAGCGGGGGGGGGGGGGGGTGCAGCGGGGGGGTCAGCGGGGGGGCCCCCGGCGTACTCTATTGACGTCAGAATCTGATTAGAACCCTGCCACATTTTTGGAATATTCGGCATTCTATGCGGCATGGCGAGCACGGAAATATGCGCCTGTTCACCCTCTCCTGTCGCCCGCACGCAAAATGTCTCCCAGAAGGGGAATTGGTGTGGGGAGGGTAGTGAAGACGTCTGTCTGGATGAAAGCGGACAGGACGCACTTGCCTGACCGAGCGGCCGTACAGACCACCTCAGACGCCTGAATGACTGCCATGAGGCTGTACCTCAACAGGAGCAGTCAGGCCATAGAGGTGTGTGTGTGTGTGTGTGTATGTATAATAGGATGTATATTATAATGTGTGTGTAAAACTATAATAATTATTTTCATCATTGTGTAAACAATGCTAGTTCAGCACCTGAGGAACAATCCCAGGCCTTGTAGCTCTTAATAGGCTTCATATACCATAGAGACTTTCACATCCCTTCTTTATAAAATATTCCTCAAAATGCATCCCCTCTCTCAGTCTGCCTCATATTTTATTCAGTCGGAGCCGTTTAAGTGTCTTTTAAGGCCCTTGCACATCGAGATGCTGTTTGCTAGGTATTCAGCTATAAATGATTGATTAGTTACTGTGTTTTTTGGGAAGGACAGTTTCTTTCTTGAGAAACAAAGTAACATTTCGGCATGTCCCCCCCCCCCCAGATGTTTATTTGTATACACTGATGCATCCATTCTTCCAGCTGTATAAATGACAGCTGGCTGATTAATTACCACGTATCTCTTGGCACATCCAAAAACAACTTAATTCCTAAATTCTTATGGCAGCTCATTGATTGTTGCCACTTTCAGATTTTCTCTGATCTCTGATGGATTCAGGAGGCTGCTTGATCCAGATTTGGTCTTAAATGAGCAAAGAGTGTGTAGGAGGAGATTAGGTACTCTGTGGAGTCTCCCTCACTGGTACGGCACCAGGACCGTAACCGGGAAGCATCAGGTGGTGAGGTTATGTCGCTGGAGTATCTGTTGCTGGTCTGGAGTAGTGGCGGGAGATTTTGGCCCGTGTGAGTCGGGGTGAGCGCTGGAGGAGTTCCGGATTGCTGGAGGATGTGAGAGCTGCTCGCTCAGACAGAAACGCAGTGGCACAACAGAGCGGAGAGGTGCTCTTGGAAAACCCCTTTTCATTAAAATGCCTGCATCCATAACGGCTTATCTGGTCAACATGGGGCCAGTAAGGTGGAGATGGGATTTGACACCTGGCCCTAGAGGTGTGGAGCTACACTACTTAGTGACCTGCCAGTGTCGACCAACGCGCGGTGTGTACGCCGCTTAGTGACCTGCCAGTGCCGACCAACGCGCGGTGTGTACGCCGCTTAGTGACCTGCCAGTGCCGACCAACGCGCGGTGTGTACGCCGCTTAGTGACCTGCCAGTGCCGACCAACGCGCGGTGTGTACGCCGCTTAGTGACCTGCCAGTGCCGACCAACGCGCGGTGTGTACGCCGCTTAGTGACCTGCCAGTGCCGACCAACGCGCGGTGTGTACGCCGCTTAGTGACCTGCCAGTGCCGACCAACGCGCGGTGTGTACGCCGCTTAGTGACCTGCCAGTGCCGACCAACGCGCGGTGTGTACGCCGCTTAGTGACCTGCCAGTGTCGACCAACGTGCGGTATGTACGCCGCTTAGTGACCTGCCAGTGCCGACCAACGCGCGGTGTGTACGCCGCTTAGTGACCTGCCAGTGTCGACCAACGTGCGGTATGTACGCCGCTTAGTGACCTCCCATTTTAGAAGGTGAAGTTGTCCCTTTTTGACCCCAAATCCTGCCCTTTCACCACTATACACCCTTGTGGTCTCTCCACCTGTCTAATTTCTCAGAAATCGGCAGGATCATGGCGGGGGGGGGGGGGCACTGACTTCAGATGTGCAGCCTCAGAGTATGTTGAACTGTCGGGGGCGGGTGTGTGAATAATTAAAGGGGTGATGAGCACGGGGGCTGAAATGCCCCCAAACCTCATGGGGGTAGTTAGCAACATGAGTCGCAGACATCGATCAGCTGAGAGGGCAGGACGGCGTGTTCCGCGTGCGAGCCGTCCTCCTTCCCGCCGACCCGGCGCATGAATATTTTATGCCGTAAGCCGCATCACACCGTTGGACTGCACGAGCCATCCTGACGCTGCCATCTGCGGGGCTGCGTCCCGTCTAACCCCCCCCGATCTGTGAGGTCACCTCACTGGCGTGGTCCCCAGACGCCGCTTAAAGGGATCTAATGCATTTCATTCTGCTCTTAAATATTTAACACTTTTCTTAGGAAACATTTGATTAAGTTCGTAAATATTTCAAAGTGCCTTTAAATAGTTCAGGAAGGACTTTAATCATTCAGAAGCGTCGAGCTTTCATTATTTTTATAAGGTTTGTTAGTTTTGTATTTTTTTCTCTTTAGCGGTTGGAGTGTTGGAGCTCATAATGAGAACAAATTTAAAATATGTACAGCATAAACTGACATGACACGTGTGTTTTCCGGCCCCTTCTAGTGACGGTCACGTAGGCCACTTTACTAGTACACCGTCTCGTTAATGCAAACGACCCACTCCTCAGGTTAGCCAGTCATGTGCCTGCATTTGAGTACAGGTTCAGCGGTTCGTTTACTGTCTTGGTTAAGCGTTACAGTGGCTGAGACGTGTCATCGAAGCCATTCTGGACGTGTGGTAATTGCTGGTTCCAGACCTTCCTGGGATCACAACACAGTGTCTACAGAGAGGTTTGTGCGATACGTCCAAATCAGTTGCAGTTCTGTCAGCAAAACACCTCGTTAAAAGGAGACAGGACAGAGGAGATTGGGCCGACTAAAGCTAACGGAAAGGCTGCAACTGCAAAAAATAGTGATGTGCAGACTGGCTGCGTTGGGCACAAAACTCATCTGCCCTTGAATCGTTTCTGTAGGCAAAAGTGGGTCCTACCCAGTACCAACTAGGTTTGCCAAATATAGTGGCTATTGAGTATATATATAGTGTTGAGACATCTGTTGCTGTTTGCGTGGACATGTAGAAGATCTAGTGATGATTATTATATATTCCGGAATCTTCTGTCCCCACTAATATTTCAGATTCGGTTCCTTGCATGACTGCTGCATTTTTCTGAGAATCGCACCCTAGATGGGGCCAAGCAGATATGTAGCGTGAGTAACGTTTGATAGAGCTGGTTTTTCTGTCTGTCGTTTTTTGGCGGTAGTGCGTAACGGTCATTCCTGGAAACCTGAAAAAAAAAAAACATCTTCGAAGATCCCCCCCCCCGCCATGATCTTTAATCCCTTGTGGCATCGCCTATTTCCTGCTGGGAGGTCTAGTTTCTGCTCCACAGCAGAGTGCCCCCTCCCCCTGGCCCGGCCAGTCGAGCCTGCTGTGGAACAAGCCCCCCACCTAATGTGCTGTGCCGGGGTGGGGCTTCCTTCCTTTGTGAATTATTCAATGATGGATAATTGCCCCACCCCCGCAACTTTTCTTTTTTTCACGCCGACGTCGCCGAGGTGCCGAATGGAGTAGTGGCTGGTCCTCATGATTACAGGAGAACCGGAAGGTTTTCGGTTTGTACCCAATTGAGGGGTGCAAACTTCTGAACAGTATATCATTGATGGTCAGAAGTTCTCAATCCTGCTCCCCCCCCCCCCCCCCCCCCCCCCCACCGGAATGTTTTCATTCTTACCCACACTGCCTTCAACCTGCCACATTCTTTGTTAGTCTATTAAGGACCATATTAGTCTGATTATATACAGGTTGGATTGAAAGCATTCTGGTGGGGTGGGGTGGGGGGGGGGGACCGGGCACAGGACTGAGATCCATGGATCTAGATAGATACTTTTGTGAAATGTTGAGCTGGTTAAATGAGTAAAGCTGTAGACCGCTAATGGATTCCGGGACGTAGAATTATTATCGAGGAGAAGACTTATAAGATTAAAATCTTGTATAGGAGGCACATGAGGGGTGAGATTTTGAGCGTTGGAGTAAGTTGGTTTCCATCCCCCCCTCCCACCGAAACCTTTGCCATTGTCTGCTCGGTCCCCATTGAGCGGGCCGAGAAGGTGATTGGCCTGATTTTCTGGCTGGTCGCCAGCCTCTAGGGGAAGACAAACCACAGAAACAAGATCCCTTTTGTTGGTTTGCTACGGGCCACTGGCCCAGTGAGACATGGGAGCTGGACTGCGGCTCTGGCTCCCACCTGCTGCACTACTGCTCTGCACTTACAGCACTGCGCGCCTTGTGGCGCGATGCGAATGAACTCCGTGCTCAGCTAATGAGCTTCAGCTAACAGCTCAAGCTAACCCAATGAAGCAGACTCGAAGATCTAATCTTGTGTCTATCCCAACTGTCGTGTCTTATAGCTGATGAGCTTCAGCTAATGGCTAAGCGCTAACAATATGCTCCAGACTAGATGTCTTGTCTGACAGGTATGGAACCATACATCTATGGTCCAGGTTAAGTCTGCATTGCCCCCTGCACTGTCTCTAAGGGGCTGTCATGGGTTTTAAGGTTTTTCTGTTCGGCGCTCTTATCCGTTTCTGTTTCGGGACGAGCTTCTGTGCCTCTCGGGTCTCTGTTCTCGACCCGGCCATTTTCACCAGCCTAAGGACGTTGATGAGCTGTATGAGAAACAGGCTAGACGTGATTCATGCAGCCCCAGTGCCGGTCTTGCTGCCTCAGGCAGCAGCATTTCTGTTTGTGTAGGTGTCTGTTTATTGTATAAATATATATATATATATATATCTTTAAGGATCTGCTGCAGCCAGCACTGGCTGGTCCTGAAAGCGTGTTATTTTTCCGGTTTGTTCTTAACCCCGAAGGCCCATGGCAGAAGGAAGATGAAGACGCGGTTCTGCTTTTTCCAGTCTCGCTTACGGCGGGAATGGGATCACTGCATCGCTCATGCCACGCTGTTCCTGGCGTGTTCGCTGAAAACTGCACCTTGCAGTACAGGGATGAGGCCTATCGGAGGCGCATCGGACGCCAGCGGCCTCGTTCAGTACCTGGTGTCGTTTGCCGGGTCTTTGGGGACTTGTCACACCGCCCCGGCACACGATGACCTCCTGGTCACCTGCAGGTTCCAGAATAAGTATCATCATCCTCTCCGTTCTTCCAGCGAATGTTTGTCTTATTGCTGTTGTTATCGCTGCTCTTGTTTGATGTCCGTGTCTATTATTCATGGACGATGAACGGCTGCCGTTTGCAAATGAAAGGTGCCTCTCATCTCCCCGGCTGTGCCAAGTCTTCTCTGTGACTGCCAAGAACCCTTATGTGGGGGGGGGGTATTTTTTTTCTCCTCCGCATGCTCTGGCCGCACTGGCATCTCCATAGAAACGAGCCAAGGATAGCCGGTCCGGATCTACGCTCCGCTGCGGGGGAGTACTCCTGGCCGGGGCCCGTGCCGCTGAAGGTGATGTGGAGGCGGGGCACGTCCAGCTTAGGGGGGCGGCAGAGTGAGCGAGCAGATGCCTGTGGCTTCTGCAGGCACCCCGGCTGATGTGATCCCCTGAGCTTTTGCTGAATCGCCCGAATTAGTCCGTCGGGGTCCGCGGGTGAGATCGGGGGGGCTTGAGTCAGCTGCTTTGCTGCCTGGGTAACGTTTTAAATGCCCCCACCCCCCTGGTTTCTGCTGACCTCTCTCCATTCAGGCCCTGCCATGCCATCCACATGCAGCACTCTTGTTTTTTTTAGTGCAGCCCCCCCCCAACCCGAATCATACAGGAAACAAGGAAGGCCTGTTTTGTTCATTTTTTTTTTCTTGTTATAGCACTGCCTGTATAACACACTGCCTCTGTAGCCCAGGCTGGGGGGTGTCTGGCGGGGTGGGGGGGGGGGCTGCTTTCAGCTACCTTCACATAACATTGCCACAGAACTGTGGGCCAATTCCTGCATGAAGCCTTTTTTAGAGAAGGGAAGGGGACCACCCCCAGATTACGGGTGGGGCCAGTTAAGTAAGTGCTGTTATTTCAGCTAATTAGCTTTGCTTTTGGTGGATTCTTCGTTTCCTGGCTTCTCACTGCGACTGCATTTTTTATTTTTATTTTTAATCATTTTCCTTTTATCTTAAGCTAACAACCTACCGATAAAATGCACAGCAATTGGAAATAAACCCCCGGCACGGTCTGCCTGCACGTCCTGTTCTTGCCACCCGCCATGTCACCATGAATAGATGTGTGCTGGAATCCTGAACATCGGACACAGGAATTTAATTAAAGTTTTTCTTTCAAAGGAGTCCGGCTCGGATAAACAGCTGACTCAGGTGATCTGCGGGGCTGGCAAATCTGAAGCCTGGTTTTTAATTGTCTGCTTGTTATGCAATCTGGCGAGGGAAGCCCTGTTAGGAAGATAAGCCTCATGCAGTGGGCATTGGGGGTGTGTGTGTGTTCAGTGCCCAGTGTGATGCCGGTGGGCCAGAGGTGCCGTCATAGTGTGGTATGTCAGGGGTACTCTGGGCCAGTGATAAAGAATCAAAACCATCTGGATTTTGGTGTGCGGTTAAGATGGTTAGGGCGTTCTGTCTATGACCGGAAGGTTGTTGGTTCAAATCCCATGGTCAGCAGAGTGGTTTCACCATTTGGCCCTAGAGCAAGGTCCTTAACACCTTGCTCTAGGGACTGTCTGACCCTGCTGTCTCAGTTGTATATTGCATTGTTCTGCTAATCTGTAAGTCAGGAGGTCAAGTGACTGTACAATTGAGTCAAATCTGAGCGCTCAAACAAAAGTGGCATGCTACCAGATATTCTTAATTCCCAGTTTCTAATCCAAAAATCAGGCACAGAACCCAAATAATCCGTTCCCATGATTACGCTGTTAATTGCAGTGTGATAACAGTGTAGAAAGGATTTATTATTTGGAGCTGGGAACTGGCCAAGGGGAAGGGTGCTCGTGGAAAGGGGGAATGCTGGGTAGGAAGCTCAGTGAGCCCCCGTCGCTCCCTCTCCTGCGGCGTAGACTTCATAACCAACTCTCAGGAGTGTCGGCGCTGGGAGGCTCTTGGCGCCGCAGTCGGGGGTCTTTAGTCGAGTCAGGGATGTACAGTCTGTGATGTGGAACCTCTGCCTTCACGTTGGCCTGTTGGCGTGCCTGACAGACGGGGCTGCCATCCCAGCCGGCCTGCTCCATCCAAGTTGGTCCAGGGTTCTTTCAATCTTTGCGTCGGAGTGGGACAGCAGTGACACACCTGTGGTCTCAGGCACGACCTCAATGACCTCTCCCTGTGTCGGCTGTGCGATTCACGCGCTGTCCCTTTAAGATCCAGCCCTCTGACTGTGCTGCATCTTCACCAGGGCGGAGCCCTAACAGTCCACAATTACTCAGCACCCTGCTTCGATCTGCAGTCCCCGTATTATATTACGTTAGTGACCTGGAAGGCATATTCTTGTGGCGGGGGGAGAGGGGGGGGGAAGGCCAGCTAATTGACAGTTTGAACAGCTCAGCGTGAGCTGCTTAAATATTAAGTTCCCCTCATAATCTGCTAACCACAGTCCCTCCTTACACCCTTTACGTATTTAATTTCATGTCGTTAAAAATAAATCTTCTTTGTTCTTTGACAGATGCTATGCACACCTGTACGATCTCTCAGACGCAGTAACCGCGGCTGTGGTCCCCGAGCAGGGGCTCTGAAAGTGAGTTATAACTATGACCGGGTTTTCATTTATTCTGAAGTGTGTGGCGTTTGTCATGTTGTTTCATTTCAGGGCTGAGAGCCTTAAACTATATTCCTCCCCATGTAGGCCGTCCTTTAATAACGCCCTTAATAGTGTGGCATTTCTCCAAACCGTCGCCGCTCCTGTTCCGCGTTGTAACTCTCTCGAGCCTAACAGGGCAAGCAGCACCTTCTGGGTCTCGAGTGTCAAGGCGTGTGCCGTCCTGTGTCACCCGGGCTATAGGACGGGAAATCAGTGGTTCCGCCCCGGTGACTCGTCAATCATTGGGTGTCTGTGTGAGAGGCCCCGCCCCCTTCAAGTGACCCCCACCCCTTGCATTGTTTACTCTGGAGGAATCCTCCAAGAGCAGCCTTGGTGCGGTGACCTCCCCCCGAAATCCTGTCCCACCCACCCCACGTCCGCAGTGCTCTGAGTGTGCGGGTGATACGGAAAATCATTTGGTCTTATGATGTTCTTTTGAGCGCATTCTCTCTCTCTTCATTATTGCTGTGAGGCGGAGGTCAAAATGGGAAGAAGAGTGTTTGTCTTTCTTCCCAAATACAAAAATATCGTCAAGTCCGCTTCAGAGTTTGGGATGTGCAGCTTCTCTCCATTAAAGGCTGAAGAGCCGACTCTGCCGTTGCGTGTTCCTGTACAGATTTAGTCGTCCTGCTTCGGTGAATGCCGAGTGATTTTGGCTGTCCTCCTATTTTGATCCCTCCTGACAGGTAGCAAGGTTACTCTAATTGCACCCTAGAGATAGAAAAGCAGTTCAAATCTGGAGGAAAATAGCTTTGGAAACGTAGATGCAGGCATTCCTCCGCCGTCCCACAGGTCACAGAACTTTGCCACTGAGTTCTTCAATGTGGACCATTTATCTAAATCCGTGAAATCAATTACGCCGGCCAGCCGAAGTCGGCCGTGAATCTGTGGAAATTGAACAGCTTACTGTTACTAGTGTGTTATTGTATCTTGCTGGTTTTCTATTTTGGGCCGGCTGAGCTGACAATGGGTTGGTGGGGGGGGGGGGTTGAATAATGCAGCAGTCGTCCATTTCATTCTGGTTTTGAGAAAGCCTGTGTATGATCCAAACCCGCTCCTCTCGCGTTCAGGGTATAGCTTGAGTGCCTTTTGACCTATTTTATAGGTGTGATTGTTTCACCAAAGAGAGAGAAAATTCCGCCCGAAGATGTCGTCTTTGTAAAAGGGGCTGGCTGGAACACACCGGGAGCGATTCTCGTGTCTGATAGTTAGTTTTAGACCACTGTTTTCCGGATGCTCGGCTAAGGCTGTGCCTCATTGGCTGAGAGCTCGTTGGTAAGAGGTGCTGCGTGAGGGGAACGGCGCCGTGCATGGGCCTCACGGACACTCGTGGCGCGCTTGGCGTTAATGAGGACGATCAGTGCTCGTTTGAGGGAGCCTGTGCCCCCCCCCCCCCTTGTGGGCACCCTCGTAAATAATAGGTGGGGGGAGGGAAGAGGGGCTGCCAGCATTCCTGTGCCTGTCCTCTGCCTAAGAATCATTACAGCATGGCCGCTGTTGATAAGACCAGCGCCCCCTGCAGGTTGGCCACTAAGATGCACGGGACTTGTTACCTGTCTGTCTGCGCAGTTAAAATTAATTGCCGCTGGGCGTGCCTAAAGCTACAGCCAGCCTTGGCCTCATTTGCATTAAAAGAGGAGTAAATGATGGCTCTTTCAATCCCAAATTTCAGACCCCCCCCATCACTCTGCTTACCTGTCAGAGAGAATGGAAGATGGCCATTAGCACTGAGGTCCCACCCCTGTAAGCAGGCCCTACCCCTGGCTTATAGAACCGCTAATGATGGGTCTCAAGCTAAAGCTTTTCAAGGGAAGGTTTTGGTTGGCCCTCAGAGTTGCCTTCTAAGAGCATACCGCTCAGTCTGTTATCATGAGCACAGCCTCATGGGCTCACTTCATAGTCCGTTGGAGTTGGGAACCTCCGCCTCGCATCCACCCATTCAGAGGAAGCCTTCCTTCCTTGCTGGATAATTGCACCTCCCTCCACAGAGAAACAGACCTCGTCTTTTTGATAAGCCGACCAAATTTAATCGCCCTGCTGCTGTGGTCCGCTATCATTCCCTCCGACGACTTGGCTTAAGTCCTCTTGCTTGATCTTTAGTCGTGTCAGCAGACTTAAATTGCTTCGCGGATTCAAAGGCGGCGAGAAACGTTCCGTGCGTTCCACTCATTATCGACGACAGAATTGCTTTGCTGGTAAAAAAATAAGATGGATGTGGAGAAGAGGACGGGCAGATAACGGGGGCAGACACTCGCCGCGTGGACGGTACGACTGTGTTTGGGAGCCTTTGTGAAATCAGCTTCACAGAATTTTCCGGAAATAAAACAACTGAAGAGCAGGACTGTTGTGTTGCCGTCTCAAAACTTTGCATGTAGGAAATGTGGTCCGATAACAGTCAACCCTAACCCCCCCCCAGAAGACCTGCATCAGAACTTTAGCATCTTAGAGTTGAAATCTGACTGACAGGAGCTGTGTAGTTGGTCTGGTCTTCGGTGGTTCAGTTCTGCGATGAGTAATAACTCCAGTGATGTATAACATGTTCTTTGGTCAAACAGGAAACAGAGGACTTAGAGCTTCCTGTGTGTCTCATCACTGTATGTTGAATGTGTCTGAATGTGTCAGTGCTTTTCTGGAGGTGTGTGGTCGCTCAGGGGTTTTCCTTGCACTGGGAATAAGTACCATAAGTTAGAGCAGTGCGATGTGAGTCTGGTGGCCCTTCAGGGCCGGTCATGAAAGTGAATGATGCCTTTTATGCTTGGAAACACAACAGCGGTCACCAACGTGCCTCTTCCCCCCCCCCCACCAGTTGCCATAAAAAAATAAAAAAAAACACATTTGCACACAGTGAACTTTGGCTTTGTGTTCCTAATGGAATTTGGCTCTCAGGGAAAAATAGTTGGGGGCCCATACTTTTAAAATAATAATTGCTAGAATGTTCTGCTAACATTCTGGAAACAAAATGCATTGGAACTGTTTTTTTTTCTTTTCAGTTTATTTCCAATGATTGAATGAAATTGAATTAATAAGTTAATCTCAAAGAAGATCAATGGTCATCTTCTCCCCTGTAGGATTGTGCCTGATACTAATATATTGACCGGTCCTGCACTGACCATCACACACCAGTATCGATATTCCTGATGTCTGGTGAGGAAGCAGCGCTGAATTTCCCGCAGTACAGTGCCACTGCCCCCCTGCTCAGGTCCATCCTTTTCACCACACTCTGTTTTTCTCCGTCTTTTTCCTCTTGTTCCCATAGCAGCATCATTTAAGTAACAGAAAAACAGACATTTGAAAAGTTGTTTTTTAGCATAAGCTTCCAGTCACATTTTATTTATATCACAAGCAGTGAAATACTGTGGAAAATGTTTTATTGGCAAGGTTTTGGAGTGTGGATTTATCTGTCCTGATTTTATAATGGTATTTAAGGTTCGTGAGGTACACAAACCTTGAAGCGATTTCACTGGGAGGAGCGAGAAATTAATCATGGATCCTGGAACAGGCTTGGGAGGGAATCGGCGCTTGTGTTGGTTGATTCTGAGAAACGTTTTGTCTTTTCTGAGCCGTCGTGTCGGAAAACTCTTGTGGCTCGAAGCAAACCAAAGGAACTCTTAGCATGTCTCCGCTGGTGAAGGTTTGAAGAGCGCTCTGAAAGGCCGTGTGAAACCGCCTTCAGGAATGGGAAGAGGCAGGACATTCAATACTGATCTTAAATGCCGGTCTTGGGCATTTTCCGGTGTGTCATCGGCACAGCTAGCCTTCGGTTTGCCGGAGCTGCCCACTTTTGCGCCGTCCCACGGTACGGCTGCACCGATCTGGGGCTTTTCCCTTTTTCCCTGAGTTCTGCGCCCCGTTTTTACTCCCTCTCTCTCACGCTGGAGGCGGTACGGATAGCCTCGGCGCCTTCAATGGGCCCTTTGGTGGTGCCTCGCTTCAGGTTCCCTGTGGCCTCCGAGCACGTTTTCTTCGCCCCCCCGCGGTCACTGGGATCAGTGTGTGCTCAACAACGGGCCCGTTCTCCCCGGCAGAACGTGTGCTGTGTGCGTTTCCATTTTAATGCCTGGCACAGGCAGCGCCCCCGTAGCCTCTGGGGGGGGGTCACGTCGCCGCTGTGTGTTTTCTGCATTTGTTTATTTGTCTCTTTATTTGCTTGTTTTTCGTTCCTGGCCTGGGTTCACCCAGTACACATGCTGCCCTGTGTGCCGGGAACCTGGACCACGTCTTGCAGAACGGCTGCGATTAGAAGACAGTGCTGCTTGATTCAGGGTGGGCTCTACCTTCATTCCCTGGCTCCCTAAACGAGCCCTTCAGGACCACCGAACGGGGGAGGGGTGGAGGGTCATGGAGCGCGGTGAGGCCCTCTCCCCCAGGTTGGCGCGCTCTCGGCCTGTAACGCTGAGATCCTCCTCCGAAAAGCCTACTTGACAGAGACTCTCTTTGTTAATTAGTCCGCACAGCATATAATTTCATCTTTTCCAGATATGAAGGTGTTTTCCGCAAAGTGCATTGTGCCTTGCCGACGGTTTCTGCTTCTCCTGTTGGTCGAGTTGGGAGCAGCCGTACTTAGGATGCATGTGCACGATGCCCCGCCCCTTTGCAGTTTTCCTCGTTAGCGGAATGAAGCGTATGATGATTAAAATGACCGCTCCTGTACTGGATTTTCATTTTTGCCGTAGACTTTGTTTCGGAGTAATGGCCTCTCTCAGCGCGTGAGTTCCGTGTCTCTCGTACCCGGTCTCCTTGGCACTGTAAATGCTCTGTTTTACACGCGCGCAGGCCTTCCCGCCTGTGGAAGGCCTCGCCGGCTAATTAGGGGCTTCTCCCGGTCTTGTCCGTGCCTGGTACTGCCTGGCTCTGGGTCACCGAGCCCCGGCGCTGGTCTGTCAGGCCGCTGCCTGCCTCTGCTTTGCTCCTTTCTCCCTCATTCTGCTCCCAAGGTCGTTACTGCCACATCTGAGTTATTAGACCAAATAAATCAAGATAAACGCTCTCCCAGTTCGTAGGTGAGCTCCTTTTTCTGAGAAGCATTTTTTTATTGGTTTGTTTCAGGTCGTCTGTTTTCCGTTTTTATTTTGGAGCTGTTCTGTGCCGGTTTCGCCTCACTCTGCTGGGGTGGGGGTAATCTGAACATAAGTATGATATTTTTATATCACTTTTATTACAGGTCACATCTGCCGCTGGCTGATTCTTCATCTGTTTTTAACGCCCCCCCCCCCCCCCCAGCATTTCAAAGATTTCTTTTTAAGATCTGAGAAAGCAATTATAATGTTAATCTTGAAGTTGCCTTCATTATATTGCAAAATTAGCTCGACAGAAAAGAGTGAAATATGCCAGGGAAGGTGGTACACATGATGGCGTATCGCTGTCGGCTGAGGTCCTGGGCTCCGACAGCTGGGGGGGCACCTTAATGGGGGGAAGCAGTGTTCTCACATAAGGGAAGTGCTTATGACGGCGAGAGAGCCGCCTCCGCCCCAGGACCCAGTTTCCTCTGACCGTAAAGCCTTTTCAGTTCAGCGTTTTACTCCGGTCCCTAAGAGCAATGAGGATTGGCCATGACATCACTATACTCAGATCTTTGTGTGTGCGTGTGTGTGTGTGTGGGAGAGAGTTTTTAACAATGTGCTCATCATTAATCTTGCATTGTGTTCTTCCTGTGAATAATTAAAACGGATTTCTAATATTTGTTTTTTTAAAATAATTAAATAATCCTCTAAATTGAAAAATAATTGGTTTGCCCGTTATTAAGGAGAATGCCTGGTCTGGGTCATTAATGGCGCTGATGGGAGTGGCCTTGCAGAGCTGTGATTGGTCGCCAGCCCTCACCCTGTTGGTATTCCGCTCAGCGGGCTCCCATCTACAGCTGTAAAGCCCCCCAGCTTCCTCACTGGGTACGACTGGCAGGAAGGAGAGGTGGCGGATGAATGGAACAAACCCATCGGAAGGAGAGGAGCAGCGTGAGCTGGTTCAAACGGACTAGAGAGTGGGAGTGCGCCGGGAGGGGGTTGGGTCACGCCTCTGATGGACCATCTCTGCCGTTTCAGGATCCGGCCGGAGCGGAAGGACCCCCCGGCGTGGGGCCGGCGGCTGTGTCGCAGAATGGGGGCCACAGCTTTGTCCAGGACCACTTCCAGGCGCAGTACAGGTGAGGTTCGAGTCCCCCTTCAGCAAACTGCATCAAAACAAACAGCATGTGAACCCTGGACTGTGGGTCTCACACAGCGGTGGACGATGCCCAACTCACATTTCAACCAGCCTAGTAAAAACAGCCTAATAAATGCCATTTCCTGTACAAAATCCACCAAGACCACACAGAGTACAAATGTGCAACAGGACCTGTTCCCCTGGCCTGAGGGACTCTCCCAGTGTTCTCTAATCGGCGTAACTAAGTTCCCGTCTCGTTAACGGCTATCATTAGCCACTGTCTGCGCCGCAAATTCCCTCATCTCCGCGGCCGCTCACACATCCGGGGGGGGGTGGGGGGGGCTCACAAACCGCCCCAGTGCTGGTGAGCAGCCCAGACCAGGACACAACGGGCTAATTGTCCCGTAACAGCCCTGTTAAAAGGAGTGGCGCGTATTAATAAGGGGCTGAACACTACAGCTGCTCTTGGGCTACTAATTGGACATTGCTGCCCCCCCCCCTCCGAAGCAGAGGAAGCTCCCCCTCCTGGCCCCTGGGGGGGCGTTCGTCTCTTGCCTTGCACACTCGCTTCATTGTGCTGTCTCTCCCTGTTTACGTCAGGTGTGCCCCCATGACCTGCCTCTCCTCTGCTGCATGCCTTCCTAACATCTGCACCCTGGTCCGGAGGGGGGGGGGGTGGGGGGGTGTCCTGGCTACTTTTCCCTAGC